>NC_034181.2:21842170-22442170 GCF_002021735.2 Oncorhynchus kisutch | reverse complement strand
ATAATGTCATCTGTGATGCGTTTGAAGGGAGAATAGGGGAGAAAGGATAGAATAGCCTAGAGGACATCTCTCCTTTCCCTGCCTGCCTGCGCTGGGATGGTTTAACTTGGGCTGCCTGGCTCACAGGGTATTCTCACGCAGTGAAAGGCTACATAGAAATCAATACTAGTGATTGCAGCAAATTCCAGCTTGTTATTTAACAGAAAGCTCCCTATAAAACAATGATCCATAATCCGCCTCTTCCCCCAGAGCTCTTAATGACGTAATCAGATTGATTAAATTAAATCTAGAATCTGCTTCCTATTTCGCAACAAAGCTTCCTTCACTCATGCTGCCAAACATACCCTCGTAAAACTGACCATCCTACTGATCCTTGACTTCGGCGATGTCATTTACAAAATAGCCTCCAACACTCTACTCAGCAAACTGGATGTAGTCTATCACAGTGCCATCCGTTTTGTCCCCAAAGCCCCATATACTACCCACCACTGCGACCTGTATGCTCTCGTTGGCTGGCCCTCGCTTCATACTCGTCGCCAAACCCACTGGCTACAGGTCATCTACAAGTCTCTGCTAGGTAAAGCCCCACCCTCTCAGCTCGCTGGTCACCATAGCAGCACCCACTCGTAGCACACGCTCCAGCAGGTATATCTCACTGGTCACCCCCAAAGCCAATTCCTCTTTGGTCGCCTTTCCTTCCAGTTCTCTGCTGCCAGTGACTGGAACGAACTGCAATAATCACTGAAGTTGGAGATTCCCATCTCCCTCACTAGCTTTAAAAACCAGCTGTCAGAGCAGCTCACAGATCACTGCACCTATTCATAGCCCATCTGTATACAGCCCATCTATCTTCCTCATCCCCATACTGTATTTATTTATTTTGCTCCTTTTGCACCACAGTATCTCTACTTGCACATCCATCTTTTGCACATCTACCATTCCAGTGTTTAATTGCCATATTGTAATTACTTCGCCACCATGGCCTATTTATTGCCTTAACTCCCTTATCTTACCTCATTTGCACTCACTGTATATAGACTTTTATCTTTTTTTCCTACTGTATTATTGACTGTATGTTTTGTTCCTTCCATGTGTAACTCTGTTGTATGTGTCGAACTGCTATGCTTTATCTTGTCCAGGTCGCAGTTGCAAATGAGAACTTGTTCTCAACTAGATTACCTGGTTAAATAAAGGTGAAATTAAAATGTAAAAAATTTAAATAAATAAAAATTGAGCAGATTGATAGTTCTATTGGATGGAAGGTTATTTTTGTCCTCTTGTGGTACGGGAGATGTGGATCTCTGGACCTGTGAAGGATCGGCAGTTTGACATACCAGAAAAAAGCACAGTAGATCTGTTTTTTTTTCTTCTATATTTTCCCCCTCTATTGTCTCCCTTCTCTCCCCACCTCCCTTACTCAACCTTTTTCACCTACCTCTTTCCCTCCCTCTCTTCTCTCCCTACCTCCCTCGCTCAACCTTTTGCACCTACCTTGTCTCTCTCTCTCTCTTTCCCTCCCTCTCTTCCTCCCTACCTCCCTCTTCCATCCCTTGCCTAGATTGTTGCTATATACAACATCAACTTAAGAAGAGCTGCCTGCAGACACGGTGATCAGGTTTGCAATTATGTCCTGCTGAGATGGAATCACACAGTATAAGGATTTCTCCACCGGTCTGGGTGTAATGTCTATATCCCCTCAGCGCTACTATTTCATATTTGTCTCTGTCATTCTGTCACAAAGGTCAATTCTTCTATTTTTCTTCAGTCATCTGTCCTGTTCTGTAAAAAATCCTGTGGATGTTTCTAAAGGTGTTATTTGAGCAGCTTAGTAGCATATTTTTTGCAAAGGATACTATATATTAGAGGTCGACCGATTAATTGGAATGGCCGATTTAATTAGGGTCGATTTCAAGTTTTCATAACAATCGGTAATCAGCATTTTTGGACACCGATTATGGCCGATTACATTGCACTCCACGAGGAGACTGTGTGGCAGGCGAATTACCTGTTATGCGAGTCCAGCAATGAGCCAAGGAAAGGTGCTAGCTAGCATTAAACTTATCTTATAAAAACAATCAATCTTAACATAATCACTAATTAACTACACATGGTTGACGATATTACTAGTTTATCTAACTTGTCCTGTGTTTGCATATAACCGATGCGTTCCTCTTAATTTATCATTGAACTACAGCCTACTTCGCCAAATGGGTGGTGATTTAAGCGCATTCACGAAAAAAGCACTGTCGTTGCACCAATGTGTACCTAACCATAAACATCAACACCTTTCTTAAAATCAATACAGAAGTTTATATTTTTAAACCTGCATATTTAGTTAATATTGCCTGCTAACATGAATTTCTTTTAACTAGGGAAATTGTGTCACTTCTCTTGCGTTCTGTGCAAGCAGAGTCAGGGAATATGCTGCAGTTTGGACTGCCTGGCTCTTTGCGAACTGTGAAGATTTTCTTCCTAACAAAGAAAGCCAACTTCGCCAAACGGCGGATGATTTAACAAAAGCGCATTTCTAAAAAAAGCACAACCTTTCTTCTCCAGTACTTAGTTTTTGCATTATTTTAGCCAAATTGAACATGTTTCATTATTTATTTGAGACTAAATTTATTTTATTGATGTAATATATTAAGTTAAAATAAGTGTTCATTGTTGCGTTGAACAACAATATGTGTATATATATAGTTTTTGCATTATATATGTATGTGTGTGTGTGTGTGTGTGTGTGTGTGTGTGTGTGTGTGTATGTATATATGTATGTGGTTGGTATTTGTCTTATCCTCTAAATGTTAATATTACCAAGATGACTCCTGCCATTTGAGCTGAATTTGCTGACCAAGGGGCTTGAACTCTTCTCCAACCTCCTCATTGCATTTCCAAACATCTCTCTCAAATATCTCTGAACAACAGTTAATACAAATTATCTTTGGCTCTCCTAAGTTCCCTACGTCTGGCCTCCAAGAGGGAGACCCTCTCCCTCTTGGAGGCCAGGCCAAGTGGACAAGTGTAAGGGACTTAGGAGAGCCAGAGATACTTTGGATTAACTGTTGGAGCTGGAGTGGAGGCATTTTCATTGTGCTTCACCGTGAAATTTGTAGTTCCATGTGAATCTCTTAAGATGTACACTCCAGTCCCTCCTCTCCCTCTGTGATGTGGAAAGTTTACTACCCTACCCCCTCCATCCTCAACTTCCTCTCTCCTTCTGACATGAGGGAGACAGTCGTCACGGTAACAGGATATTGATGGGGTGAGGGGGTTGTTGTGTTGCTAGCGGTGACAGACAGGGGGAACATGCAGGCCTGACACCACCTCTGTCAGGTTACCTGAAGAGGCATAATGGGAACAGTGTATTGGCAGGGCCCTATTGTTTAACTCACAAAGGGAATCATGCTGTTAGAATTTCCTTTCCCATGTACTGTGAGTACATATCATGCACTGGTGATTTTAGCATGTAAATCTGGTGGGGCAAACTCAACCAATTTATTTAGATGCATGCCAGCAAAGCCACTACATAACACTAAACAATACATTAATTGCACTATAACAGTGGCAAACGGTGCCTACAAACTGTTAGGGCCGACATAAAGCTGTCCTATCAGCGGCGCTTTCCTTCAGCACCATGGAGTAAATCCTGACTACTGCGACACCTGGCTATGAGCGGAGCCTCATCTGGCAGCCAAACAGTTTATTCAGCCTCTTTAAAAACCATTGATGATATGGCTGACTTGCTTAAATATGGTTTCTTCTGACTGCTTGTGGATTTGTGTGTAACTCGATAAGAACCGCATTCTCCTTCAATAATAACGAACGCCGACATGAGTTTAGACTTTTGAACCATAGACAAACATTATTACATTTATGTTCAGTAAATTCATCATGTTTGTTCTTATCATTAACACTTAGCACTAAGTATAAGAAAGTGCAAGCAAACGAGCTGTGACACGGTAGGCATTCGTTCTGCACTTTCAAAACACTGACAGAAATTCAGACGTTAGCACAGATACATTTTACTTTACTTTAAGTCACCATAGAGAAAGAAGGCGAGAAAGAGATGCAGTTAGTCTACCATTTGAAGTATTTTATTAGGCCTATGTGGTCTAAAGAGGAAGGAAAATACAATCATGAGGATCCACTTTTATAGACAATATACCGACGGACAAACGGCGAAATGTGCAAACAAAACAACCCTCACAATATCAACTGGAATTACAGGGTCTATTACTGAACTTTTTGTTGGAAACATTATACTTGAATGGGAAGAGACTGTAACTGGCTAACATGGTTATAGACCCAACAGCATTATATTTCTCTTCATGGAGAAAAGCACATGAGCTAATTATGATACACAAAGTAAGAAAAACAATGAAATCATTCCAACATTGCCTAAAATGATTAATAATATACTAATGAGAGACCCGTATAAGAAATATATAAATTGAGATGTATGTACAAACTATGGCATAAGGGAACAATGAACACATAAGAGGCAAGCCAAAATTCTGATGAAGACGTTAATGAGAGCAAGCTAAGACTGACGTAGTCGATATGCCTATTTGTTCAGCACTTTTGAAATGGACAGCGACAGAATTCAGAATATGGGTCGTTATTACAGTATTCTCCCTTTACACCAAGTCAGAACTGTAGGATAAGTAACGGGAGCATATAAGCAGACAATGAAAGCTCTTACAATATTTGATTACATTTTTCTAAAACAGGCTATAGGCTATATATGTGCACCACAATGTCAGAACCGTAGGCTAAGGGACACAATTCTTAGGGTGAGACACACGGGCTACTAACAGCTTACAACACAACATACACACTATCACGGTGCAACTAGAGAAGATTACCAATGCCTACGCTCTATGCTTTAGCTTTTTGGAGCTGCCTTACTCAAAGAGACTGTTTGTATGCGGCTTTATTAACATAGGGTTATTAATTTTTACATTGTTTGCAAACTGATATATAATACCAATTAATGCCAAAATAACATGCAAAACAGGCCATTTCTTTATTTTTTTATTGTTTTTGCTAAAAATGTGGGGCTCACCAACCCTGATTAACGGATCGCCAGTGATATCATGAGATCTGAATTATTCCCTTTGCATGGTTTATAAACATGATTTCTCTTGCATGATCCCACGCTTGTTTTTCAGGAGGCAAGCTGTCTTGCTGTAATTCCTCACAACCGTATGTCATGACAGATTTGAAAGAAGTATTTGTACTATTTGATGAGAGAGGCCGGGTATAGCTACGCAGCCCCTCCATCCAGATTCTCCATCCATTCGTCTTCCATGTATAATGATCAGAGCAGGAAATAAGGGGGAATTCCTGAGCTGGAGGAGAGCACAGAGCAGCCTATTTTGTGTCCAAAATGGCACCCTATTCCTTATAGACAGGTTAAATGACAACATCACGAATATGCTGCACACGTATCGATGTTTGCATAGCCATTGAAGAGGAGTGGGACAGCATTCCACAGGCCACAATCAACAGCCTGATCAACTCTATGCAAAGGAGATACAGTGCATTCGGAAAGTATTCAGACTTATTCCCTTTTACCACATTTTGGTACGTTACAGCCTTATTCTAAAATGGATTAAATTGGTTTCATTTGGCCCCCAAAGGTTTCTGAGCAAAAAATAAATAAATAAACATTACAATATTGTTGGACACAAGACTGGACAAATACCAGGAAATTAGCTCCAAGTTATTTTAATTTAAGAAATCTGTTCCCAGGTATTCCCACACATAATAGAGAGACACAAGATAATATATAAATGTAAGCAAGGTTTGAAATTATTGTTTTATTTAAACATATCTGTTTGGGCTTCTTGCAGTCAATTTTCAGTCTACAAATGATTTGTAATTATGTTCCGGCCCCCGACCATCCGCTCAAGAAAAAAATCGTCCCGCGGCTGAATCTACTTGATGAACCCTGGTCTAGAATGTCGTTGTATGCTGAAGCATTAAGATTTCCCTTCACTGGAACTGAGGGGCCTAGCCTGAACCATAGAAAAACAGTCCCAGAACATTATTCCTTCCTCGACACTTGGTATTGCACATGATGATCTTAGGTTTGTGTGCGGCTGCTCGGCCATGGAAACCCATTTCATGAATTCTCCTGACAAACAGTTCTTGTCCTGATGTTGCTTCCAGAGGCAGTTTGGAACTCGGTCGTGTGTTGCAACTGAAGACAGATGATGTTTACGCGCTTCAGTACTCGTCGGTCCCGTTCTGTGAGCTTGTGTGGCCTACCACTAAGTATATTGTGCATTACTTTTAACCCAAGCCATATGGGACCTGGTAAAAAGTTGTACACTATATAGGGAAAAGGGTGACATTTAAGACACAGCCTGTAACTCAATCATCCAGTACCTGGCCTGCCTGCCTGTCAGTCCAATCATCTCCTCTGTCATCTGTCCCAAACACCTGTTCCTGTGTGCAGCATCCCGATAAAGCGAGGCCTGTGTCCCACTCCTCGTGCCCGCTGCACACTGGAAACGACAGGGGTCTGACAAATTAATTTATCCCTCAGCATCTCATTCAGACGGCAGTATGGACCGCTAATCAGAACTCACTCCATAGTCACAGCACGGTCCTCTGGAGGATCCCAGGCAGCAAGCAGACCGGGCAGGCAGGGCAGACCAGGCATACTACTGTAACTAATGGGGAGGGGAGTGTTGTGTCTTTGGCTATGCCGGATTAAGTTATGACATGCTATTCTATAAAATCCTTTCTCTGTAATTAATATTACCTGATTGAGCTAATCATGTAAATGTAATTAACTAGAAAGTCGGGACACCACAAAATAATATTTATATTATTTATAGAGTTATCTTCCGAATAAACTCTTAAAGACCTAGTAATATTTCACATCAATAGCAGTCAATATTAATCGTCATAAACCTTACCGACAGGCCAACGTCATGATAGGAGGAAAACATGAGAACAGATGTTGGGGAAACTAATGACATGGTTAAGTTACAGAAATATGCAGTGAACTAGGATTTCTAGAACCCTAGTTATATAATGAGTTGGTGTCTATTTAGTTGAGCTTTTAGTTTTTGTGTCTGTTATGTGTTGGCCTCACATAAGATTCTTTATGCAATTCTGGCATTCCCATTCAGAAGAACCAACTAAGTCTAAACTGCTGTTATTTTGTAAAGTGTGACATTTGTATCGACGTTAGGATCTGGAAGTCGTACACCAAGGCCCACTGGAAAACTATTACTTTGTCTGTGAAATGTGAAGGGGACTTGGTGTATGATTCTGGCTAGTCAGAGAGGTTTGCTTACTCTTTATTTTAATAGGGAGACAGTGGGAGACTGGGAGACAGTCAGCATGTAAGGAATTCAGGTCCAAAGAATGCACATTGGCTCATGGTCTGAAAGGGAGCCTTAATTCGGCCAGGCGGCCAGGAAATGGCTCGATCTTTAATCTCCACCAACCAAACCACCCATTTTATCCCTGCATGTTGTTTCACCCAGTCTTTATTCCTATGTATACATACTTTAGTTATTGATTTTGGAAAAGAGCATAGCGTATTTAGAGGAAACCAAACACAGTCAGATGTATGTTTGGCCTGAAGTAATGTAGCATAGATCATTATGCTGTAGCGCAGGATACATGGCTTTAATGTGGTTTGTACATTTGTTTTAAGATACCGCCTAAGGCATGTTTAAGGCATGTTTACATTTCTTTTGAGGGCGATTTGTAAAAATAGTTGATTCTGTTGATTCTGCTGTGGTCACGATGCATGTTACTGATCTCTTGTTTTCCACTGCTTTTGTAGCTCTGTTCATTATTCTGAGGAAAATGATCCACTACATTTGCAGTGTTTTATCAGGCTCTTTTATAGTATGTTTGGTTGTGCATCAATGAGAACATTAGACATACAGTACTTCCACTGAGACATGGCTGTAGACTCTTAACGTTAGATGCCATGAGAGTCTACAGCCATATCTCGGGTGTCACACCCTGACCATAGTTTGCTTTGTATGTTTCTATGTTTTGGTTGGTCAGGGTGTGAGCTGAGTGGGCATTCTGTTACATGTCTAGTTTGTCTATTTCTATGTCTGGCCTGATATGGTTCTCAATCAGAGGAAGGTGTTAGTCATTGTCTCTGATTGGGAACCATATTTAGGTAGCCTGGGTTTCACTGTGTGTTTGTGGGTGATTGTTCCTGTCTTTGTTTGCACCAGATAGGGCTGTTTCGGTTTTCACATTTCATTATTTTGTAGTTCCTTCATGTATAGTTTTTTTCCTTCATTAAAATATCATGAATCATCATCATGCTGCATTTTGGTTCGACTCTCCTTCACCTCAAGAGAACCGTTACAGAATCACCCACCACAACAGGACCAAGCAGCGTGTCAGCAGGCAGGAGCCGCAGGAGAAGCAACAGCAGAGAAAAGAGGAATGGACATGGGAGTACGGTTTGGACTACAAGAGTATGGACTATACTTCTTGGGAGGAGATGGACAGGTGGGCGGGCGACCCAGGGAGAGTGCCGGAGCCCGCCTGGGATTCGATGGAACATTGCGCGGAAGGTTATCGGATAATGGATTTGGCGAAGCAAGCACGGCGGCGCGGACGGAAGCCCGAGAGTCAGCCCAAAAAATTTATTGGGGGGGGGGGGGAGCCCACAGGGAGTATGGCTATGCCAGGTAGGAGACCTGCGCAAACTCCTTGTGCTTACCGGGGGGCTAGAGAGACCGGGCAGGCACCGTGTTATGCAGTGGTGCGCACGGTGTCCCCAGTGCGGGCGCATAGCCCGGTGCGGTATATTCCAGCTCCGCGTATCGGCCGGGCTAGATTGAGCGTCGAGCCAAATGCCATGAAGCTGGTTCTACGCAGCTGGTCTCCAGTGCGTCTCCTTGGGCCGGCTTACATGGCACCAGCCTTGCGCACGGTGTCCCCGGTTCGCCTGCATAGCCCAGTGCGGGCTATTCCACCTCGCCGCACTGGCAGGGCGACCGGGACCTTTCAACCGGGTAAGGTTGGGCAGGCTCGGTGCTCAAGAGCTCCAGTGCGCCTGCACGGTCCGGTCTATCCAGTACCACCTCCACGCCCCAGCCCTCCAGTAGCAGCTCCCCGCACCAGGCTTCCTGTGCGTGTTCTCGGCCCAGTACCACCAGTGCCAGCACCACGCTCCAGGCCTACAGTGCGCCTTGCCTCTCCAGCGCTGCCAGAGCCTTCCTCCTCTCATGCACTGCCGGAGTCTCCCGCCTGTTTAGCGCTGCCAGAGCCTTCCGCCTCTTTAGCGCTGCCAGAGCCTTCCGCCTCTACAGCATTGCTGGAGTCTCCTGCCTGTTTAGCGCAGCCAGAGCTGCCAGTCTGCATGGAGCAGCCAGAGCTGCCAGTCTGCATGGAGCAGCCAGAGCTGCCAGTCTGCATGGAGCTGCCAGAGCTGCCAGTCTGCATGGAGCAGCCAGAGCTGCCAGTCTTCATGGAGCAGCCAGAGCTGCCAGTCTTCATGGAGCAGCCAGAGCTGCCAGTCTTCATGGAGCAGCCAGAGCTGCCAGTCTGCATGGAGCAGCCAGAGCTGCCAGTCTGCAAGGAGCTGCCAGTCTGCAAGGAGCTGCCAGTCTGCAAGGAGCTGCCAGTCTGCAAGGAGCTGCCAGTCTGCAAGGAGCTGCCAGTCTGCAAGGAGCTGCCAGTCTGCAAGGAGCTGCCAGAGCTGCCAGTCTGCATGGAGCAGCCAGAGCTGCCAGTCTGCATGGAGCAGCCAGAGCTGCCAGTCTGCATGGAGCAGCCAGAGCTGCCAGTCTGCATGGAGCAGCCAGAGCTGCCAGTCTGCATGGAGCAGCCAGAGCCGCCAGTCAGCATGGAGCAGCCAGTCAGCCAGACTCTTCCAGATCACCCAGACTCTTCCAGATCTGCCAGTCAGCCAGACTCTTCCAGATCTGCCAGTCAGCCAGACTCTTCCAGATCTGCCAGTCAGCCAGACTCTTCCAGATCCGCCAGTCAGCCAGACTCTTCCAGATCCGCCAGTCAGCCAGGATCTGCCACAACCTTCCTCTCCTGTGCTGCCGGAGTCTGAAGAGCCCCTCTGCCCGAGCTGCCCCTCTGTCCCGTGTTATTAAGTAGGGTTGCCGTGGCTAGGAGGTCACGGAAGCGGACAAGGTGGGGGACTAAGACTACGGTGAAGTGGGGGCCACGTCCAGCACCAGAGCCGCCACCGCGGACAGATGCCCACCCAGACCCTCCCCTATAGGCTCAGGTTTTGCGGCCGGAGTCGGCACCTTGGGGGGGGGGGGGGGGGGTACTGTCACACCCTGACCATAGTTTGCTTTGTATGTTTCTATGTTTTGGTTGGTCAGGGTGTGAGCTGAGTGGGCATTCTATGTTACATGTCTAGTTTGTCTATTTCTATGTCTGGCCTGATATGGTTCTCAATCAGAGGCAGGTGTTAGTCATTGTCTCTGATTGGGAACCATATTTAGGTAGCCTGGGTTTCACTGTGTGTTTGTGGGTGATTGTTCCTGTCTTTGTTTGCACCAGATAGGGCTGTTTCGGTTTTCACATTTCATTATTTTGTAGTTCCTTCATGTATAGTTTTTTTCCTTCATTAAAATATCATGAATCATCATCATGCTGCATTTTGGTCCGACTCTCCTTCACCTCAAGAGAACCCTTACATCGGGGCAAGTAACATATCAGAAATGTAGTTATGACTACTCCTACTACCAGAAAAACCCAAAGATAGACAGACTATAACGCATTGCTCTCATACAGTGTGAAGTTGTGGTGCCTTGTACATGCTGATAGTCATTATTGGCAGAGCTGAGTACTCTTGTTGTCATTAATGATTCTTTGACCCACCCCACAGACAGACAGTTTGTGGAAGAGACTCTGATCAGGGCTTGACAGGCTAACACTGTGGTCTTCAGACTGGCGAGGAGAAATGGAACCCATAATACTAAATGTACTGTTTTGGGCTGGACTGCGCTAAACTTGACTGGACAACTACACCCAGCGATTAGCAAAGAATCATCAGTGTTTCAAAATACAAAATAGCCTACAGAATTGTATTTTATTTATTTAACTAGCCAAGTCAGTTAAGAACAAATTGTTATTTACAATGATGGCCTACCAAAAGACAAAAGGTCTCCTGTGTGGATGGGGACTGGGATTAAAAATACGTTAAATAAAAATTATAGGACAAAACACACATCACTACAAAAGAGACTACAGCACGACAGTTGAAGTCGAAAGTTTACATACATTTCACCTAAATACTTTTAAACTCAGTTTTTCACAATTCAAGACCCATTTGCAACCATTGCTTCAATATATCCACATAATTCTCCTCCCTCATGATGCCATCTATTTTGTGACGTGCACCAGTCACTCCTGCAGCAAAGCACCCCCACAACATGATGCTGCCACCCCCGTGCTTCACGGTTGGGATGGTGCTCTTCGGTTTGCAAGCCTCCCCTTTTTCCTCCAAACATAACGATGGTCATTATGGCCAAACAGTTCTATTTTTGTTTCATCAGACCAGAGGACATTTCTCCAAAAAGTACGATCTTTGTCCCCAAGTGCAGTTACAAACCGTAGTCTGGCTTTTTTATTGGTGGTTTTGGAGCAGTGGCTTCTTCCTTGCTGAGCGACCTTTCAAGTTATGTCGATATAGGACTCGTTTTACTGTGGATATAGATACTTTTGTACCTGTTTCCTCCAGCATCTTCACACGGTCCTTTGCTTTAGTTCTGGGATTGATTTGCACTTTTCGCAACAAAGTATGTTCATCTCTAGGAGACAGAACTTATCTCCTTCCTGAGCGGTATGACAGCTGCGTGGTCCCATGGTGTTTATACTTGCATACTATTGTTTGTACAGATGAACATGGTACCTTCAGGTATTTGGAAATTGTTCCCATGGATGAACCAGACTTGTGGAGGTCTACAATATTTTTTCTGAGGTCTTGGCTGATTTCTTTAGATTTTCCCATGATGTCAAGCGAAGAGGCACTGAGTTTGAAGGTAGGCCTTGAAATACATCCACAGGTACACCTCCAATTGACTCAAATTATGTCAATTAGCCTATCAGAAGCTTCTAAAGCCATGACATAATTTTCTGAGATTTTCAAGGCTCTTTGAAGACACATTCAACGTAGTGTACATAAACCTCTGACCCACTGGGATTGTGATACAGTGAATTATAAATAATCTGTCTGTAAACAATTGTTGGAAAAATGACTTGTGTCATGCACAAAGTAGATGTCCTAACCGACTTGCCAAAATGTTAGTTTGTTAACAATACATTTGTGGAGTGGTTGAAAAACAAGTTTTAAAGACTCCAACCTAAGTGTATGTAAACTTCTGACTTCAACTGTACATAAAGAGAGACCTAAGACAACAACAGCATGGTAGCAACACAACATGACAACAACATGGTAGCAACACAACATGACAACAACATGGTAGCAACATGACAACAACATGATAGCAACACAACATGACAACAACATGATGGCAACACAACATGACAACAACATGATAGCAACACAACATGACAACAACATGGTAGCAACACAACATGGTAGCAACACAACATGACAACAACATGGTAGCAACACAACATGACAACAACATGGTAGCAACACAACATTACAACAACATGGTAGCAACACAACATGACAACATGGTAGCAACACAACATGACAACAACATGGTAGCAACACAACATGACAACAACATGGTAGCAACACAACATGACAACACAGCATTGCAGTAACACATCATAACACAGCATGGCAATAACACATCATAACACAGCATGGCAATAACACATCATAACACAGCATGGCAGTAACACATCATAACACAGCATGGCAGTAACACATCATGACAACAACATGGTAGCAACGCATCATAACACAGTATGGCAGTGACACATCATAACACAGCATGGCAGCAACATAGCATGGCAGTAACACATAACAGAGCATGGCAGTAACACATCATGACAACAACATGGTAGCAACATGACGACAACAACAACATGACATGGCAGCAGCACAAAACAGGATACAAACATTGTTGGGCACAGACAACAGCACAAAGGGCAAGAAGGTAGAGACAACAATACATCACGCAAAAGCAGCCACAACTGTCAGTAAGAGTGTCCATGATTGAGTCTGTTTCCTGTCCGAGGTGGTCAGAGATGAGGGGAAATGTAGATATCATGAGCACTTCATCTTCTAAGAGGGTTCCAAAAGTCATTTGATGTCTGGCGGATTTAATTGTGACATTGGGTTGTGTGACTCAGCTGCAGTTCTAGCTGCATTACAGCTGGGTTTTTGGCACCGCGGTTCCTCTTAGCTGTGTCATGGTATTTGTGTGTGTGTGAGAGCTTGGTTGTTGTAGCACCCCTACTCAGACTCCATGCTACAGTGATTGTAATGCCCTGGACAGACATTCACTTGTTGAGAGCTGCTCATTTCATTGATATTTTCCTCCATGGATGAGGTGTTCAGGACAAGTTGGTGGGGGGCTGGAGGGATCCTCATTCCAGATACCTGATTCCCAGACCTCTAATGGAGGGATTTATTCAGTCTTCATGACACGAGGGGAATTTGCTCCATCTCTGCTTGGCTCGAAATGCAAAATAGTCTGGGCTAATTTACATTTGCTTCCTATTTCGTCTATTTCTCCTGAAAGTAGAGGAAGCCTGTCTGGCGATGCTTATGTCCACACAGCTTGTGGTAATTATGCACTGACCACTGACAGCAATATTCATATTCAACTGTAATTATTGTTCTGTATTGTCTTGCAGGGTTTCATATTCACTGCTGGTCAATTCCTCTCTAATGCTATTTATTTTCCCTCTATCCGTTCACTAATACTTGTCTTCCATTTCTTTGAATTGCTTTGTGTTAAACAAACAACGTTTTACATAAAAAATGTCATTTCTGTTTGTGGATGGTTAGAGGTTGAAATGTAGGCCAATTGTTTTTTAACATGGCTCTTGGGAGAAACACTGGCATGATGGTTTATATGATTAGGAAGGGAAACATGGTTTAAATGAATGGGTAGATTCCTATCTCAGCATTCCTCTAGAGCACCGTTATTCATCCTCTCCGGGGGATTCATATATAGCTGACAAAAGGCCAGCCACTCACTCAGGAAACCGTGTTGTACTGAGAGTGAAATATGAACTGCAGTGTCCTCCAGTCTTTAAAAAGCTCAGTGTACACACACAACTATTTGTTTAGCCCACTGCACAAATCTATTATAATTTCTTTCTTTCGTTCTCTCTCGCTTCTTTTTTTATTGGTTTAGGTCCACAGCATGTGGGGTTGTTTCTGAGAGCTGAGAATGCAAAAGTATACACTGAAGCCTCTCTGTCTCTCTCTCTGTCGCTCTCTGTCTCTCTCTCTGTCTCTCTCTCTGTCTCTGTGTGTGTGTGTGTGTGTTGAGCTTGTCACGAGAAGCAATGGATTTTGACAGCAATAGTATCTGGACTACCCTGCAGGGGGATGAGCTTTCTATAAGGGGGAAAAATAAGTTAATGAATTCCAAATACCCAGCCTTTCATCCCCTCACTGTATCCTGTGAAATTCAGCATAAAAAATGACTGACTCTCCTTTCGTGCTGCAAGACTGAGCAGTTTTTGATGACTGGTCAAGAATGAGGTTTTGCAACATTAGCCAGATAAGCTGGCTAATTAGGGCTGCGCACACACCTGAGCCTAACAACATCCCCCCTCTTGTCCTGCAAGCCTTGATGTCGTAGAGAAAAATCCACCTTGCTTTTATGTTGGATTTATTTACACCCATAGAGGGCAGCTGTGCTCTCCCCTCAACTCTGCATCTGTCTGTCTAATGGAGACCAGCAGAGGCAGAAGAGACATGTCACCAACAGGGACGGCATATGTTGTCCACTATGGCCTGACATGATAGCAGTCCCAAAGCACATCTCATCTCCTCTGCTCTTTGTAGCATCGTTCCTGCAGCCATGTGTGAAGAGGCATGGGTGTCCCTAATGATGTTTAGCATCTGTTGCTGATGGAGACCATGGAGGAGCCTGTATTGATGTGTATCTCTCTCTCTTCCCCTCTCTCGCGCACTTGCTCGCTCTCTCTGGCACAGACCACAGCCTCCTAATGACCTGAGTGGATAAACGCAGCACTGTACGTGAGGCTGGGCTAACAATGTGGGAGAGAGACATGTCATTGATTACTTTCCACAATTCCATTTCAGACAGGCTCCTAATTAATCCTAACCCAGTAAATAGCTTCTGGCATTCAGACTTTCAATGCCGTCTTGGCCCGGCCATCAGATAAACAGTGGCTGATATCGACATTTGAGCGTCTGTCTCTGAACGCTGTGACTTCAGATGGGCTCTCATTTGAAAAACTATTTTGTCTGTGCTTGAGAGCGGGTGGGAGGATTGAGCATTAGAGAGAGAGTTTGTGTGCGAGAGAGAGCTGTCATCAGATGAATCAGGCTGGGAGCTGACAGCAGGCAGAACACTGACACTCACCAGCCCATAATAAACAAAACACTATTACATTAACTCCCAAGGTCCGCATTTAACTGGCCCCAGCATAGGCAGAGGGCTAGCCGTTGCACTGTATACCACGCAGTAAGTCCGCTCTCTTCAATTCAATTCAAATGGGTTATATTGGCATGGTGAAACATATGTTTACATTGCCAAAGCAAGTGAAATAGATAATTGAAATAAAAAATGTACAGTAAACGTTACACTTACAAGTTTCAGAAGAATAGAGACATTTCAAACGTTATATGAATGTACAGTGTCTTAACAATGTGTAAATTGTTGAAGTGCGAAAGGGAAAATTAATAAACATAAATATGTCGTATTTACAATGGTGTTTGTGGTTCACTGGTTGCCCTTTTCTAATGGTGACAGGTCACAAATCTTGCTGTTGTGATGGCACACTGTGGTATTTCACGTAATAGATATGGGAGTTTATCAAATTCAAATGATTTGCGGGTTTGTGTAATCTAGGGAAATATTTCTCTATGGTCATACATTTGGCAGGAGGTTAAAAAGTGCAGCTCAGTTTGTGGGCAGTGGGCACATTGCCTGTCTATCTCTCCTTCATCTCTCGCTCTCCTTTCTCTTGCTCTCTCCTTCCACTCGCTCTCTCTCCTTCCACTCGCTCTCTCTCCTTCCTCTCACTTTCTCCTTCCTCTCACTTTCTCCTTCCTCTCGCTCTCTCCTTCCTCTCGCTCTCTCTCTCCTTCCTCTCGCTCTCTCTCTCCTTCCTCTCGCTCTCTCTCTCCTTCCTCTCGCTCTCTCTCTCCTTCCTCTCGCTCTCTCTCTCCTTCCTCTCACTCTCTCTCTCCTTCCTCTTGGCTCTCCCGTTCTCTCTCTCCTTCCTCTCTCGCTCTCTCTCTCTCCCTCTTTCTCTCCAGCTTTTTAATTCCTCACCTGATAACGTTATAATTATCTGTTGCCTCTGAAAATGATTGAGCTTGTCAGCACCCATTACATTTATACTGTATCATAAATGAAGTTGTACAGTTCAAAATTCTATCTTTTTTCACTGGAATAAATGGAGGCTAAACTTTCCACTGGCTATGGTACAGTGCATTCAGAAAGTATTCATACCCCCTGACTTCTTCCATATTTATATTGTGTAACAGCCTGAATTCAAAATTCTACACACAATATCCCATAATAACAAAGTGAAAACATGTTTTTCGAATTTTTTGCAAATGTACACACCCCTGAGTCAATCCATGTTAGAATCACATTTGGCAGTAATTACAGTTGTGAGTCTCTAAGAGCTTTGCATACCTAAATATTTGCATATTCAAGCTCTGTCAAGTTAGTTGTTGATCATTGCTAGACAGCATTTTCAAGTATTGCTATAGATTTTCAAGACAATTTAAGTCAAAACCACCTCGGGAACATTCACAATTTTTTTTATTTTGTACAGGCTTCCTTCTTTTCACTTTGTCATTTAGGTTAGTATTGTGGAGTAACTACAATGTCGTTGATCCATCCTCCGTTTTCTCATATCACAGCCATTAAACTCTGTAACTGTTTTAAAGTCACCATTGGCCTCATGATGAAATCCCTGAGTGGTTTCCTTCCTCTCGGGCAACTGAGTTAGGAAGGACGCCTGTATCTTTGTATTGACTGGGTGTATTGATACACTATCCAAAGTGTAATTAATAATTCACCATGCTCAAAGAGATATGCAATGTCTGCTTTTGAAACTTTTTTTTACCAATATACCAGTAGGTGCCCTTCTTTGTGAGGCATTGGAAAACCTCCCTGGACTTTGTTTTGAATCTGTGTTTTGAAATGTACTGCACAACTGAGGGATCTTACAGATAATTGTATGTGTGGGGTACAGACATGAGCTAGTCATTCCAAAATCATGTTAAACACTGTTTTTGCACACAGAGTGAGTCCATGCAACTTATTAAGTAACTTGTTAAGCAAATCTTTACTGAACTTATTTAGGCTAGACAGAACAAAGGGATTGAATTGTTATTGACTCAAGACATTTCAGCTTTAGTAAATCATTCCAAAAACATAATTCCACTTTGACATGATGGGGTATTGTGTGTAGACCAGTGACACAACATCTCAATGTAATCAATTTTAAATTCAGGCTGTAACACAACAACATGTGGAAACAGTTAACGGGTGTGAATTTTTGTTATGCGCCCTCATTCACAGGCCTGGGTAAATAGACCACAGATAATTAGGCACAGTCAGTCAAGTGGGTGAGTCTACAAAAAATTAGGACATGTCATCTGAACCGCACTGCACTTTAGCCCATTCTAGAAAATGTAAGATAATGTAGACACTAGGGAGTGAGACCATGTTCCGTGGAAGCTTTGATAAAACACATCTCCAAAGCATATCACCATGATGGCAAAGAGTCTGCACATGAAGATGTACAGGAATGATTAACCCTACACCAAGATGGCGTAGCAGTCGGATGTCTGTTTTGTCATGTCTTGTCCCGTCCCATGTATATATTGTTTTCTTTGTATATATTTCGTATATATGTTTTTATGTATTTTTTAAAATCTCAATTACCATCTAAGGACTGAACTTACTCTCCTGCAACCCGCCTCTCCCAATGTGGTACAGATCTGCTATTTTTTATATTTTAGAACCGGAACCCCCATCAGCAGCTAGCCAGCTATCTAGCTACTAGCTAGTAGTCAGTTAGCCACTGCTAGCAGTCATCACCGTTAACTCGGACATCAGCCAGCTTCAGCCCGGTCAATACCTGCCAGTCTGCACAGCGTGATATCAACCCAGAGCATATCGGAGAGCATATCGGACTGGTACCACATCTCCGGATTCCTACCACAAGCTCTGAACCTTTACACCTGATCATCGCAGCTAGCTAGCTGCTATCCGAGTGGCTACTCCTGGCTAACGTCTCTGTCCCGAAGCAAGCACCAGTTAGCCTGGAGCTAGGCCCTTCTCCTGGCTAGCCTGAAGAGATCCATCAGCCAATTCCTGGGCTACAATACCTCTTTTGCCAATTGGCCTGGACCCTTTACTGCCGACACGGAGTCCCACCGATCCATCACGACTGGTCTACCGACATAACCGTCCGAGGGGGTGTCAACAGGCTCTTCCGTTGCGACGTCCCCCGGAGGCTCATCTGCTAGCCTCAGCCCGCTAGCTGTCTGAATCGCTGTGTTTCCAGCTCGCCTAGCTACTCACTGGACCCTATGATCACTCAGCTACACATGCCTCTCCCAAACGTCAATATGCCATGTCTATTGCTGTTTTGGTTAGTGAATATTGTCTTATTTCACTGTAGAGCCTCCAGCCCTGCTCAATATGCCTTATCTAGCCCTTTTGTTCCACCCTCACACATGTGGTGACCTCACCTGGCATAAATGATGCCTCTAGAGACAAAACCTCTCTCATCATCACTCAATGCCTAGGTTTACCTCCACTGTACTCACATCCTATCATATCCATGTCTGTACATTATACCTTGAATCTATTCTTCCGCGCCCAGAAATATGCTCCTTTTACTCTCTGTTCCCGAATACACTAGACGATCAGTTCTTATAGCCTTTAGCCGTACCCTTATCCTACTCCTCCTCTGTTCCTCTGGTGATGTAGAGGTTAATCCAGGCCCAGCAGTGCCTAGCTCCACTCCTATTCCCCAGGTGCTCTCATTTGTTGACTTCTGTAACCGTAAAAGCCTTGGTTTCATGCCTGTTAACATTAGAAGCCTCCTCCCTAAGTTTGTTTTTATTTGCTGCTTTAGCGCACTCTGCCAACTTGGATGTCCTAGCCGTGTCTGAATCCTGGTTTAGGAAGGCCACCAAAAATCCTGAAATTTCCATCCCAAACTATAATATTTTCCGACAAGATAGAACTGCCAAAGAGGGCGGAGTTGCAATCTACTGCAGAGACAGCCTGCAGGGTTCTGTCATACTATCCAGGTCTGTGCCCAAACAATTCGATCTTCTACTTTTGAAAATCCACATTTCCAGAAACAAGTCTCATTGTTGCCGCTTGTTATAGACCCCCTTCTGCCCCCAGCTGTGCCCTGGACACCATATATGAATTGATCACCTCCCATCTATTTTCAGAGTAAGTACTGTTAGGTGACCTATACTGGGACATGGGTAACACCCCGGCCGTCCTACAATCTAAGCTAGATGCTCTCAATCTCACACAAATTATCAATGAACCTACCAGGTACAACCTTAAATCCGTAACCATAGGCACCCTCTGAGGTATCATTCTGACCAACTTGCCCTCTAAATACACCTCTGCTGTCTTGAACCATGATCTCAGTGATCACTGCCTCATTGCTTGCGTGCATAATGGGTCCGCGGTCAAACGACCAGCCCTCATCACTGTCAAACGCTCCCTAAAACACTTCAGCGAGCAGGCCTTTCTAATCGACCTGGCCCGGGTATCCTGGAAGGATATTGACCTCATCTCGTCAGTAGAGGAAACCTTGTTGCTCATCAAAGTGCTTTCTTCACCATCTTAAATAAGCATGCCCCTTTCAAAAAATGTAGAACTATGAACAGATATAGCCATTGGTTCACCCCAGACTTGACCAGCACAAAAACATCCTGTGGTATTCTGTATTAGCATCGAATTTCCCCCGCAATATGAAACTTTTCAGGGTAATCAGGAACCAATATACTCAGTCAGTTAGGAAAGCTAAGTGTAACGGCTTTCTTCTATCTCCTCCTCTGACGAAGAGGTATAGCAAGGATCGGACCAAAATGCAGCGTGATGATGATTCATGATATTTTAATGAAGGAAAAACTATACATGAAGAAACTACAAAATAATGAAATGTGAAAACCGAAACAGCCCTATCTGGTGCAAACACAAAGACAGGAACAATCACCCACAAACACACAGTGGAACCCAGGCTGCCTAAATATGGTTCCCAATCAGAGACAACGATAAACACCTGCCTCTGATTGAGAACCACTCCAGACAGCCATAGACTTTGCTAGATACCTCCACTAAGCCACACACCCAATAACTAACAAAACCCCAAGACAAAACACACCACAATAAACCCATGTCACACCCCGGCCTGACCAAATAAATAAAGACAAACACAATAATACTTTGACCAGGGCGTGACACTAAGGCTATCTTTTTCAAACAGAAATATGCATTCTGTAGCACTAATTCCATAAAGTTTTGGGACACTGTAAAGTCCATGGAGAAAAAGAGCACCTCCTCCCAGCTGCCAACTTCACTGAGGATTGGAAACACTGTCACCACTGATAAATCTACGATAATCGATCATTTCAATAAGCATTTTTCTACGACTGGCCATGCTTTCCACCTGGCTACCCCTACCCCGACCAACATCTCAGCACCCCCTGCAGCAACTTGCCCAAGCCCCACCCCACTTCACCCAAATCCAGAGAGCTGATATTCTGAAAGAGCTGCAAAATCTGGATCCCTACAAATCAGCTGGGCTAGACTATCTGGACCCTCTCTTTCTGAAATTATCCGCCGCAATTGTTGCAACCCCTATTACTAGCCTATTCAACCTCTTTCGTATTGTCTGAGATCCCCAAAGATTGGAAAGCTGCCTCGGTCATCCCCCTCTTCAAAGGAGGAGACACTCTAGACCCAAACTGTTATAGACCTATATCCATCCTGCCCTGCCTTTCTAAAATCTTTGAAAGCCAAATTAACAAACAGACCACGACCATTTCGAATCCGACTGTACCTTCTCCACTATGCAATCTGGTTTCCAAGCTGGTCATGGGTGCACCTCAGCCACGCTCAAGGTACTAAACGATATCATAACAGCCATCGATAAAAGACAGAACTGTGCAGCTGTCTTCATCGACCTGGCCAATGCTTTTAACTATGTCAATCACCGCATTCTTATCGCCTGACTCAATAGCCTTGGTTTCTCCAATGACTGCCTCGTCTGGTTCACTAACTACTTCTCAGATAGAGTTCAGTGTGTCAAATCGGAGGGCCTGTTGTCCGGACCTCTGGCAGTCTCTATGGGGGTGCCACAGGGTTCAATTCACGGGCCGACTCTTTTCTCTGTACATCAATTATGTTGCTCTTGCTGCTGGTGATTCCCTGATCCACCTCTACACAGATGACACCCTTCTGTATACAACTTGCCCTTCTTTGGACACTGTGCTAACAAACCTCCAAACGAGCTTCAACGCCATACAACACTCCTTCCGTGGCCTCCAACTGCTTTTAAATGCTAGTAAAAGTAAGTGCATGCTCTTCAACCGATTGTTGCCCGCACCCACCCGCCCGACTAGCATCACTACTCTGGACGGTTCTGACTTAGAATATGTAGACAACTACAAATACCTAGGTGTCTGGTTAGACTGAACTCTCTGTCCAGACTCACCTTAAGCATCTCCAATCCAAAATAAAATCTAGAATCGGCTTCCTATTTCGCAACAAAGCCTCCTTCACTCATGCTGCCAAACATAGCCTCGTAAAACTGACTATCCTACCGATCATTGACTTGGGCGATGTCATTTACAAAATAGCCTCCAACACTCTACTCAGCAAATTGGATGTAGTCTATCACAGTGCCATCCGTTATGTCACCAAAGCCCCATATACTACCCACCACTGCGACCTGTATGCTCTCGTTGGCTGGCCCTCACTACATATTCGTTGCCAAACCCACTGGCTCCAGGTCATCTACAAGTCTTTGCTAGGTAAAGCCCTGCCTTATCTCAGCTCACTGGTCACCATAGCAACACCCATCCGTAGCACACGCTCTAGCAGGTATATTTCACTGGTCATCCCCAAAGCCAACACTTCCTTTGACCACCTTTCCTTCCAGTTTTCTGCTGCCATTGACTGGAACGAATTGCAAAAATCACTGAAGCTGGAGTCGTACATCTTCCTCTCTAACTTAAAGCATCAGCTGTCAGAGCAGCTTACCAATCACTGTACCTGTACACAGCCAATCTGTAAATAGCACACCCAACTACCTCATCCCCATTTAGTTATTTATACTCTTGCACTTTTGCACCCCAGTATCTCTACTTGCACATCATCATCTGCACATCTATCACTACAGTGTTAATGCTAAATTGTAATTATTTCGCCTCTATGGCCTATTTATTCTCTTACCTCTCTACTATTCTACATTTGCACACACTACATAGATTTTTGTATTGTGTTATTGACTGTATGTTTGTTTATATGTAACTGTGTTGTTGTTTGTGTTGCACTGCTTTGCTTTATCTTGGCCAGGTCACAGTTGTGTATGAGAACTTGTTCTCAACTGGCCTACCTGGTTAAAAAAAGGTGAAATAAAACATGTAAAAACTTAAAGCTTGTCTGGGTTGGCCATCTATCATCACCAGGGTCACTTCTCTGACTTCTGGCTCGTAGATTTGGCTGTGCTTCATGGCTTTATTCATGTTGACATGCTTGACAAAGGATACTTGTCAATCACAGACAGTGCTACTGTATAGCCATCTATCCATCCATAATACATTGTGGATGCCTCAGGGTAAGGGGAGAAGGAGCAGTGGTGGAGAACACACTCAATTCTCATACTTGAGTGAAAGGTAAAGATATTTTAATAAAAAATTACTCAAGTAAAAGTGAAAGTCACCCAGTAAAATACTACTCGAGTAAAAGTCTAAAACTATTTGGTTTTAAATATACTTAAGTATCAAAAGCAAAAGTATAAACCATTTCAAATTCCTTATATTCAGCAAACCAGACGGTGGATAGCCAGGGGCACACTCCTACACTCAGACTTATTTTATAATCGAAGCATTTGTGATTCGTGATTCCGCCAGATCAGAGACAGTAGGGATGACCAGGGATGTTCTCTTGGACCATTTTCCTGTCAAAATGTAACAAGTTCTTTTAGATATCAGGGAAAATGTATGGAGTAAAAAGTACATTCTTTTTTTCACACGGAACCCAAACCGTCTGCACCATCGTGCGCCATCGTGCATAAATTAATTTTGTCCCCTACACCAAACGCGATCACGACACACAGGTTAAATATCAAAACAAACTCTGAACCAATTACATAATTTTGGGAACAGGTCGAACAGCATTAAACATTTATGGAAATGTAGCTAGTTAGCTTGCACTTGCTAACTAATTTGTCCTATAAACATTGAGTTGTTATTTTACCTGAAATGAACAAGGTCCTCTACTCCAACAATTAATCCACGCATAAAACGGTCATCCGAATCGTTTTTAGCCATCTCTCCTCCTTCCAGGCTTTTTCATCTTTGAACTTATATGGTGATTGACATCTAAACTTTCATAGTATTACTACACCGACCGGCAACACAGTTCGTCTTTCAATCACCCACGTGGGTATAACCAATGAGGAGATGGCACGTGGGTACCTGCTTCTATAAACCAATGAGGAGATGGGAGAGGCAGGACTAGCAGCACGATCTGCGTCAGAAATAGAAAGCCCTTGGCAACGCAGACGCTCGTTGACGCAATAATTGAATAACATAGATTTCTACATTTATTTTGCAGCGCATGCACGCAGCCCATTAGGAATTTAGTGAAGTAAAAGTAAAAGTTGGCAAAAATATAAATAGTAACGTACCGATACCCCAAAAAATTACTTAAGTATTAGAGGTCGACAGGTTATGATTTTTCAATAACAATACCAATTATTGGTATGGGCCGATTAATCGGTCTCTGCTTATTTTGGTCCTCCAATAATCGGTATTGTTATTGAAAAATCATAATCTGTCGACTTCTAATACTTATATATATATTTTGTTTATATATATATTTGTAATAATGGCAATTGCAACAATACTGAATGAACACTGATTTGAACTTAATATAATACATCAATAAAATCTATTTAGTCACAAATATTTAAACTTGTTCAATTTGGTTTAAATAATGCAAAAACAAGGTGTTGGAGAAGAAAGTAAAAGTGCAATATTTGCCATGTAAAAAAGCTAACGTTTAAATTCCTTGCTCAGAACATGAGAACATATGAAAGCTGGTGGTTCCTTTTAACATGAGTCTTCAATATTCCCAGGTAAGAAGTTTTAGGTTGTAGTTGTTATTATAGGAATTATAGGACTATTTCTCTCTATACCATTTGTATTTCATATACCTTTGACTATTGGATGTTCTTATAGGCACTATAGTATTGCCAGCCTAATCTCAGGAGTTGATAGGCTTGAAGTCATAAACAGTGCAATGCTTGAAGCACAGCGAAGAGCTGCTGGCAAATGCAGGAAAGTGCTGTTTGAATGAATGCATACGAGCCTACTGCTGCCTACCACTGCTCAGTCAGACTGCTCTATCAAATCATAGACTTAATTATAATATAATAACACACAGAAATATGAGCCTTAGGTCATTAATACGGTCAAATCCGGATACTATCATTTAGAAAACGAAATGTTTATTCTTTCAGTGAAATATGGAACCGTTCCGTATTTTATCTGACAGGTGGCATCTCTAAATCTAAATATTGCTGTTACATTGCACAACCTTCGATGTTATGTCATAATTATGTACAATTCTGGCAAATTAATTAGTCTTTTTTAGGAAGAAATAGTCTTCACAGTTCACAACGAGCCAAGCAGTCCAAAATGCTGCATATACCCTGACACTGCTTGCACAAAACGCAAGAGAAGTGACACAATTTCCCTAGTTAAAATAAATTCATGTTAGCAGGCAATATTAACTAAATATGCAGGTTTAAAAATATATACTTGTGTATTGATTTTAAGAAAGGCATTGATGTTTATGGTTAGGTACACATTGGTGCAACGACAGTGCTTTTTTCGCGAATGCGCTTGTTAAATCATCACCCATTTGGCGAAGTAGGCTGTAGTTCAATGATAAATTAACAGGCACCACATCGATTATATGCAACACAGGACAAGCTAGATAAACTAGTAATATCATCAACCATGTGTAGTTAACTGGTGATTATGTTAAGATTGATTGTTTTTTATAAGATAAGTTTAATGCTAGCTAGCACCTTTCCTTGGCTCATTGCTGCACTTGAGTAACAGGTAGCCAGCCTGCCATGCAGTCTCCTCATGAAATGCAATGTACTCGGCCATAATCGGTGTCCCAAAATGCAGATTACCGATTGTTATGAAAACATGAAATCGACCCTAATTAATCGTCCATTCCGATTAATCTGTTGACCTCTAAGTATTACTTTACACCACTGAGAAGGAGTAACAATGAAGACTATCATGGATCTGCTATTCCTACTCATAACACAGCACAATTCTACTACCATGACTGACTTCCTGATCTGGAGTGTAATGTATTGCATCTTTGATCATACAGTATCACAGCGCTTTTAACTGTTGATTGGACATTTTGAAATGAACACACTCCCCCATAATGAGGACTTGATATAGGCATCCTTCCATTGGCTTTGACTATAACGAGTTTGACTGAGGCAAAATAACTAAGGAGACTAGGGGGTAATGCGCTCTGACAGCTATACAGACAGACACACTTGCTGAAAACTCCCAAATGAGAGAAGACCGGGAGATGTGGAAGTCCATTACCGACAACTCTAACTTCCCTCTCTCTGGAAATCACACTTCTGCTGCCTGACTGACGGCGAAACATTAGATTTCAATTTCATGTGGATCTGTGGTTGATACAAAAAACATACTGAAAGTGACTCGAGCCATATTTATTCCAGGGCAATGGTAGATATTGTGACTTCCCAGTCATAACAGAGAGATGTCTGTCTGTGTAGTGAAGCACAATGAACAGTTATGTCCCTTCTCATTTAGCTTACTACCACACCGCCTTTTGCATCACTCACACTCTGTGTGCATGTAGGCATACTGTAACTTAACACGGCGAGGCCCTCTGTTGGCGTGTGAAAAATGGCTGTACGCATTCTTAATGTGCTTTAATTCACAAGACATCACCTTACCTGTACACTTCATAACAGTTATATACCATAGAGTGTAGTACGCTTAATGACAAAAATACAACATTCACGTTGAGCTGGTTCCCTATCTTTCTCTTCCGTTCCTTTCTTTCATCCCTCTTCTTCCTCTCACTGTCTTGGCATTGTGTTCTTCAACCCAGAACTATCCATTCTATCCAACACACTGTGCCAATCACTCTCAAGGCTGAATAAGGCTCCATATTAGCATATCCTTTAGTGAGCACTGCACTCCCTGTCAGTCTGTTCACCCTACTTCAGCACTTCACAAAGATATGATTCTGCCTTTATAGGATTGTTTACCCTGATATAATAGTCTCAGCTATGTGGATCTCCCATTCTGAATGAGGCCATTTGAATGTCATTGCAATGCCTGTGTTTGACCACACTGTGATGTGTCTGTCTGTATCTGCATGGGGGTTCTGTTACTGGATGGGCTCCAGCACTAACAGCCTGTAAATGAGAGTTTAAATGGATGTCAGAGGGCTGATGAGACAGACTGGGGGGGGAAAGAGGGAGGGAGGGGGAGTCAAGAAGAGGGAGGGAGGTAAGGAGGGAGGGAGAGTGAGTCGAGAGGAGGGAGGGAGGCAGGAAGGGAGGTAAGGAGGGAGGGAGGGGCAGTCGAGAGGAGCGAGGGAGGTAAGGAGGGGGGGAGAGTGAGTCGAGAGGAGGCAGGAAGGGAGGTGAGGAGAGAGGGAGGGACGAGTCGAGAGGGGTCAAGAGGAGATGAGAGGAGGGAGGGGTCAAGAGGAGATGAGAGGAGGGAGGGGTCAAGAGGAGATGAGAGGAGGGAGGGGTCAAGAAGTGGAGAGGAGGGAGGGGGGAGAGGAGGAAGGGGAAGGCGAGAGGAGGGGCGAGAGGAGGGACGAGAGGAGGGACGTGAGGAGGGACGTGAGGGGAGAGCGGGGAGGGAGGGGTCAAGAAGAGCGGGAGGGAGGAGTCAGGAGGACAAGAGAGGAGGGAAGGGTCAAGAGGAGAGTAGGGAGGGAGGGGTCAAGAGGAGAGGAGGAAGGGGTCAAGAGGAGAGAGGGAGGGAGGGAGAGGGGTCAAGAGGAGAGAAGGGAGGGAGGGGCAGTCTAGTCGAGGAGAGGAGGAGGGAGGGGTGGTGTTCAAGAGGAGAGGGAGGAAAGGGGAGAGGAGGTATGTGAGAGGAGGGGCATGAAGGGAGAGGGGCGTGAAGGGAGAGGAGGGGTGAGAAGGAACGTGTGAGGAGAGTTATGAGGGGAGAGGAGGGATGTCAGGGGAGAGGAGGGATGTCAGGGGAGAGGAGGGATGTCAGGGGAGAGGAGGGATGTGAGAGGAGGGGCGTGAAGGGAGAGGGGCATGAAGGGAGAGTAGGGGCGTGAAGGGAGAGGAGGGGCGAGAAGGAACGTGTGAGGAGAGTTGTCAGGGGAGAGGAGGGATGTCAGGGGAGAGGAGGGATGTGAAGGGAGAGGAGGGGCGAGAAGGAACGTGTGAGGAGAGGAGAGATGTCAGGGGAGAGGAGGGATGTCAGGGGAGAGGAGGGATGTCAGGGGAGAGGAGGTATGTGAGAGGAGGGGTGTGAAGGGAGAGGAGGGGCGAGAAGGAACGTGTGAGGAGAGTTGCGAGGAGAGTTGTGAGGGGAGAGGAGGGATGTGAGGGGAGAGGAGGGATGTGAGGGGAGAGGAGGGGCAGGGAGGGATGTGAGGGGCGAGGAGGGATGTGAGGGGAGAGGAGAGGAGAGGGGAAGGGGCTACGCCTGTTGTCTGAAAAACCTCTTTGGCACAGCTCTGGGAGAATACACAGGATTCATTGTTTGTGTGTGTCTCAGTGAGTAGGGTTTGGTGTGTGTACTCTTGTGCACGCTCTGGGAAGATGTGTGTGTGTGTGTGTGTGTGTGTGTGTGTGTGTGTGTGTGTGTGTGTGTGTGAGTTGTGACTGGTTAATCTATTAGCCATTAGAAGAGACTGCTTAACACTTTTGTATTGACTGGAAGTGTCTATGGTCGTGTTTCAACAGGTATCAGTATTCTTTTTCTCATTGTAGGTGTGACATACTGAGCTCAGTAGCTGGTAGAAAACAGCCTGAGTGCAATGGATACCCCTCTCATTCTGCATAGAATAAATTCACAATCATGTTGACTTGCTCTGCTTTTCCTCAGGCTTCTCCCGTACCAGATGATTCAATCTTCAATTCTGATATTTTTCACTGTCCGGTCAGAGAACAGTACATCTGTGTATAATGTATTTCACATATTGTAAATTATGGATCTAAGTCCTTATGAATGGACAGTCGATCAAAACTGGAAGTGTTTGAATGTAGACAGACAAGTATTCATTATATAAGCATTTCAAAGCCATTGCATCCTATACCCATTCAACTACAAAGCTTGATTACCAAATCGGAGAAATGTCAAAACGTCCAGGTATGTTTCAATTATGAATGGTCTTGCATGTTTGTGTCAGATTGAGAGTTTGAAATACAGTTGGGGGACTGAGGAGATATTCAAATGCTGAAGAATCAAGAGAGGGAGAGTGACTCAGTGCCAGTGCAGTTCCTCTGGGTGTTTTCTTGTTGATTTCTCCTCATTAAAACTCAGTCAGACCTTCCTATCCCCTTAGCATTACACTCAGTACACCGCTCTGACCTCACTTGAACCATGTGCTTCTTAACCTTTTATGTAAATATGCTTTTTAGAGAAAGCAGGCTTAATGTGAGCGTTTTATCAGTGTATCACCTGAGGCTCTGTCTGGACTGGCACATTTCTCAGTCAGCACTATACTTACTGCATGACTACTGGGTGACATCATGGCAGTTCCTGTACACTGTCGCTCCCTGTTCCCTATTCCTGTTCCCCTTTGAATTACCTCACCCTTCACTCTCAGTTAATCTCTCCGAGTTCACTGTGCCATGTGGAGGAGCCCAGTGCTGAGGAGAGACATGGGAAAGTTCAGTCACCTTTAGTTCTCTGAAGTCCAACAGTAGTAGTGGCCATGTGGACAGGACAGTAGCAGTTGTCCAAGCAGACATCCAATGGAATGACCATTAACACGGCTTGTCCTGTCACTCAGATTTAAGATCGTTTGAATGTCACAACACAACCCCTACTCCAGTGTCCATCTGGTCCTCTCCTATACTCTCCTCCTCACCCTCCCCCTTCCCCCCTTAACTGACATCATATCTGGCTCAACACCCCTCCTCCATCACAGCAGGTGACTAAACATGTTGCACACATGCAGTATGTTTGAGGCCAAGCCTGTTATGTCTCGCTAACTGCTAGTGAGACTTGGATGTCTGGGTTATGTCTGCCATACGGTAGTGCTGCTGGGTCTGGGTTATGTCTGCCATACGGCAGTGCTGCTGGGTCTGGGTTATGTATGCCATTCAGTAGTGCTGCTGGGTCTGGGTTATGTCTGCCATACAGTAGTGCTGCTGGGTCTGGGTTATGTCTGCCATACAGTAGTGCTGCTGGGTCTGGGTTATGTCTGCCATACAGTAGTGCTGCTGGGTCTGGGTTATGTCTGCCATACAGTAGTGCTGCTGGGTCTGGGTTATGTCTGCGATACAGTAGTGCTGCTAGGTCTGGGTTATGTCTGTCATACAGTAGTGCTGCTGGGTCTGGGTTATGTCTGCCATACGGTAGTGCTGCTGGGTCTGGGTTATGTCTGCCATACAGTAGTGCTGCTGGGTCTGGGTTATGTCTGTCATACAGTAGTGCTGCTGGGTCTGGGGTTATGTCTGCCATACGGTAGTGCTGCTGGGTCTGGGTTATGTCTGTCATACGGTAGTGCTGCTGGGTCTGGGTTATGTCTGCCATACAGTAGTGCTGCTGGGTCTGGGTTATGTCTGTCATACGGTAGTGCTGCTGGGTCTGGGTTATGTCTGCCATACAGTAGTGCTGCTGGGTCTGGGTTATGTCTGCGATACAGTAGTGCTGCTAGGTCTGGGTTATGTCTGTCATACAGTAGTGCTGCTGGGTCTGGGTTATGTCTGTCATACGGTAGTGCTGCTGGGTCTGGGTTATGTCTGTCATACGGTAGTGCTGCTGGGTCTGGGTTATGTCTGCCATACGGTAGTGCTGCTGGGTCTGGGTTATGTCTGCCATACAGTAGTGCTGCTGGGTCTGGGTTATGTCTGCGATACAGTAGTGCTGCTAGGTCTGGGTTATGTCTGTCATACAGTAGTGCTGCTGGGTCTGGGTTATGTCTGCCATACGGTAGTGCTGCTGGGTCTGGGTTATGTCTGCCATACAGTAGTGCTGCTGGGTCTGGGTTATGTCTGTCATACAGTAGTGCTGCTGGGTCTGGGGTTATGTCTGCCATACGGTAGTGCTGCTGGGTCTGGGTTATGTCTGTCATACGGTAGTGCTGCTGGGTCTGGGTTATGTCTGCCATTCAGTAGTGCTGCTGGGTCTGGGTTATGTCTGCCATACAGTAGTGCTGCTGGGTCTGGGTTATGTCTGCCATACAGTAGTGCTGCTGGGTCTGGGTTATGTCTGCCATACAGTAGTGCTGCTGGGTCTGGGTTATGTCTGCCATACAGTAGTGCTGCTGGGTCTGAGTTATGTCTGTCATACAGTAGTGCTGCTGGGTCTGGGGTTATGTCTGCCATACGGTAGTGCTGCTGGGTCTGGGTTATGTCTGTCATACGGTAGTGCTGCTGGGTCTGGGTTATGTCTGCCATACGGTAGTGCTGCTGGGTCTGGGTTATGTCTGCCATACAGTAGTGCTGCTGGGTCTGGGTTATGTCTGCCATACGGTAGTGCTGCTGGGTCTGGGTTATGTCTGCCATACAGCCATACTGGAGCTGGGGCCCAGGCTGTGTCACTCTGACAATTCAAAATGTCTGTGTGGGGCTGTCATTTAGGAGTGCAAGCCAGGGATGGGACTGGGGGAACAAATAGCCTTTTAGTTGAGTATAGCCCCAACAAATGCGACCCACACCCCTTTAAATTTGCCATGGCTGCTTTTGTCTTGCCCAGTCCACTCCCATCTCTATTTAATGACCCTGCATTCTGTCTGTCTGAGTGTGTTAAGTGACTGCTTTTACTTGCAATAGAAAAATAATAATTTCACTCATCAAGAAAGGCTTGGCGAACATAAGACATAGGGAACTAAAAGAGAAATGTGTGTGCGTGTTGTCCTACACTGGTTAACAGGACTACTATTGAGATTTCCTTCTAACTCATGTGGCCAAAACTGACATAAAGGACCACCAAGTATTTGAAGAGTAGGTTGTTCCTTTGTGTCGAGAAGAGGCAGTGGTTTCAGGGTAGTGAAACCTGAACCTCCCCTGGTCAAGAGTAATGCACTAGGGAATATGGTGCTATTTGGGATGTTGCCGCTGCCTCGTGGAAACACCCTGTCCCACCATTTTGATTTTGTTTATTTTTATTTAATCTTTTACAGATGAGCCCAGTAAGTACAAAAATATACACATCAATACAATACAAAACAGAGATGCGAAAGCACAACAAACACCGTAAAAACGTCCTCAGTTAACAGTCTGAATTACCCTGGAGCAGTGTTCTCCGATTTGACCCGTGGGTGATTTTATTTGCCCCCCCCCCCCAGTATTCTGAGAATTGTTTTTTTTAAATAACATTTGTGTGGACTTTTCATTGTTGGACATAAGACTGTAAAAAACAGCAGGAAATCAGCTCCAAGTGATTTTAATTTAAGAAATCAGTTCACAAGTATTCCTAAGCATAATAGAGAGACATGACGGGATCGTATACACATGTAAAAAAAGGTTTGAAATGATGATGTTTTAGTCAACCATTATATCTGTTTGGGATTCTTGAGGTTAATATGCAGTCTACAAATGATTTGGAATTATGTTCTGGCCTCTCGGCCATCCGCTCAAGAAAACATCGGCCCGCGGCTGAATCTAGTTGATGATCCCTACCCTATAGGCACCAAGTAATAAAATGAGCCATTATGGCATCACATTTCTACATTCAAACACAGGTCATATATATGCCCTGTTCTGTGTTATTACACCATCATTCACCCTCCTATATTCCTTTCATCTATTCTAGGGATATTGTTTTAATACAACTAGCTGATGTTTTTACTAAAGCTAACAGACACCACTGTGCCTTTTCTAATGAGTCAGTCTATGAGGTGATTTGGAGCCCTTTTGTAAGGTGCCAGTCTTCTTCTCTAACTTATCCCCTAGGACCTTTTAAAAGGAAACTTTTACTCTGTGTTTGCTTGTTCTGTATGTGAATATCCGTGTTCTGAATATCCCCCACTGTAAAATGACAGCTAAAAGGCTGTTGCATAAAGGATCCTGGAGTGTGTGTGTGTGTGTGTGTGCGGCATCAGTGAATGACCACCACTACCACTGCTGCCAGTTCACCTTTACAGGCCTCCCAGGAATGGTAAATGTCATCACATTTTAAACAAGGCTTTTTGCTTTTTCGCAGCAAATTACTTTCTGTATATGCACTTTTTACTGCAGCTCCCATTTCATTCATTACTATTTCATTTGACATCAGGGGAGCTATAAAACCAGCAAGTAAACGATTTGGCATAGCCAGATAAAAATAGGAGTCCTTGTTCCCCTCTCTTTGCCATTCATTGGGAGCATTATCTTATCAGCAGATGACAGTAGGATTAAGGCCTGGTGGCAGATGTGCTATCGGAGTGAGAAACTACCTGGTGTTGTTGGAGAGACGAAAGCGAGAGAGGTAGAGAGAGGTAGAGAGAGGTAGAGGAAAGACATGAGAGGGAGAGGGGAAAGACATGAGAGGGAGAGGGGAAAGACTGAGGGAGACGGGAAAAAGACTGAGGGAGAGGGGAAAGACTGAGGGAGAGGGGAAAGACTGAGGGAGAGGGGAAAGACTGAGGGAGAGGGGAAAGACTGAGGGAGAGAGGGGAAAGACTGAGGGAGAGAGGGGAAAGACTGAGGGAGAGAGGGGAAAGACTGAGGGAGAGAGGGGAAAGACTGAGGGAGAGAGGGGAAAGACTGAGGGAGAGAGGGGAAAGACTGAGGGAGAGAGGGGAAAGACTGAGGGAGAGAGGGGAAAGACTGAGGGAGAGAGGGGAAAGACTGAGGGAGAGAGGGGAAAGACTGAGGGAGAGAGGGGAAAGACTGAGGGAGAGAGGGGAAAGACTGAGGGAGAGAGGGGAAAGACTGAGGGAGAGAGGGGAAAGACTGAGGGAGAGAGGGGAAAGACTGAGGGAGAGAGGGGAAAGACTGAGGGAGAGAGGGGAAAGACTGAGGGAGAGAGGGGAAAGACTGAGGGAGAGAGGGGAAAGACTGAGGGAGAGAGGGGAAAGACTGAGGGAGAGAGGGGGAAAGACTGAGGGAGAGGGGAAAGACTGAGGGAGAGGGGGAAAGACTGAGGGAGAGGGGAAAGACTGAGGGAGAGGGGAAAGACTGAGGGAGAGGGGAAAGACAGAGAGAGGGGAAAGACAGAGAGAGGGGAAGACAGAGAGAGGGGAGAGAGGGGAAAGACAGAGAGAGGGGAAAGACAGGGAGAGGGGAAAGACTGAGGGAGAGGGGAAAGACTGAGGGAGAGGGGAAAGACTGAGGGAGAGGGGAAAGACTGAGGGAGAGGCGAAAGACTGAGGGAGAGGCGAAAGACTGAGGGAGAGGCGAAAGACTGAGGGAGAGGGAGAGGCGAAAGACTGAGGGAGAGGGGAAAGAGGGAGAGGCGAAAGACTGAGGGAGAGGGAAAGACTGAGGGAGAGGGGAAAGACTGAGGGAGAGGTGAAAGACTGAGGGAGAGGTGAAAGACTGAGGGAGAGGTGAAAGACTGAGGGAGAGGTGAAAGACTGAGGGAGAGGTGAAAGACTGAGGGAGAGGTGAAATACTGAGGGAGAGGTGAAAGACTGAGGGAGAGGTGAAAGACTGAGGGAGAGGGGAAAGATTGGGTGAAATACTGAGGGAGAGGTGAAAGACTGAGGGAGAGGGGAAAGAGGGAGAGGGGAAAGAGGGAGAGGGGAAAGACTGAGGGAGAGGGGAAAGACTGAGGGAGAGGTGAAAGACTGAGGGAGAGGTGAAAGACTGAGGGAGAGGTGAAAGACTGAGGGAGAGGTGAAAGACTGAGGGAGAGGTGAAAGACTGAGGGAGAGGTGAAAGACTGAGGGAGAGGTGAAAGACTGAGGGAGAGGTGAAAGACTGAGGGAGAGGTGAAAGACTGAGGGAGAGGTGAAAGACTGAGGGAGAGGTGAAAGACTGAGGGAGAGGTGAAAGACTGAGGGAGAGGTGAAAGACTGAGGGAGAGGGGAAAGATTGAGGGAGAGGGAAAGGGGAAAGACCGAGAGAGAGAGAGGGAAAGGGGAAAGACCGAGAGAGGGAAAGGGAAAAGACAGAAAGAGGGAAAGGGAAAAGACAGAAAGAGGGAAAGGGGAAAGACCGAGAGAGGGAAAGGGGAAAGACCGAGAGAGGGAAAGGGGAAAGACCGAGAGAGGGAAAGGGGAACGCCCGAGAGAGGGAAAGGGGAACGCCCGAGAGAGGGAAAGAGGAAAGACCGAGAGAGGGAGAGGGGAAAGAGGGAGAGGGGAAAGACTGAGGGAGAGGGGAAAGACTGAGGGAGAGGGGAAAGATTGAGGGAGAGGGAAAGGGGAAAGACCGAGAGAGAGAGGGAAAGGGGAAAGACCGAGAGAGGGAAAGGGAAAAGACAGAAAGGGGGAAAGGGGAAAGACCGAGAGAGGGAAAGGGGAAAGACCGAGAGAGGGAAAGGGGAAAGACCGAGAGAGGGAAAGGGGAAAGCCCGAGAGAGGGAAAGAGGAAAGACCGAGAGAGGGAGAGGGGAAAGAGGGAGAGGTGAAAGACTGAGGGAGAGGGGAAAGATTGAGGGAGAGGGAGAGGGGAAAGACCGAGAGAGGGAAAGGGGAAAGACCGAGAGAGGGAAAGGGGAAAGACAGAGACGCTAAGGGTGATAATAGAAAAGAGAGGGGGAGATGGCGGGTGTTCAGCTGGAGGTCCTGTCCTCTCCCAGTCAGCATCGTTCTGTCCTCTTCCTCTAAACATAGCAGGACAGCAGATCCAACAGTGTTTCCTGTCATATACAATATAGTCTCCATGCACCACTAGCCTCGCTCACAGCCCTAATAGTGCTCTTTTATTGTCCTGCTCAGACTGTCAGTGACTCACCACACCACCACTGTGTGTATCCACAGTGTATTCTCTGTGTGTGTGTGTGTGGAGCCGTGGCTAAGAGGAAGCCCATAGAGAGGGTAAAGGTCACCAGTCTAGTCTCAGATCTACTGGGACTAAGTCTTGGTTGACATTTCACTGTATTGAATGAGATGTCTTTTTTAAAGGTCCGTCTCTTTTAAGGCTAGAGCGTCATTGTCTCTTAGGTGTATGTCTATTACCTACAAGTATATAAAATCCCATATCTTTGATATAAATATCCTCTTTGGTGACTAAGACGGGCCAAAGGTCAACTGGGTTGTTGGAATGAATTAGGCCAGTGTGAAAAGACATGGGAGAACTGCCTTACTGGGTTTCGCAGCCAACCGATCAAACCATGTTTTAGAATAATTTATCTTGGCATATCAGTTGTATAATGACCTACTTTTAAGTTTCAAGTTTTAATGTCACGTGCACATGTACAGTGAAATGCCTTTCTTGCAAGCTCTAAACCCAAACAATGCAGTAATCAAAGAGAAGTTGGGTCAGAGCTTGCAAAGCTCCAGAACGGCACAATGTGTTATTTTGACCATATTATTATATTTATAGTATGGAAGGTGCATTCATTTTGCCAATTTACTGGAACTATTATATCTGATGAAGCGAGCAGCCTAAAAAACATATCTTGTTTTGTCTTGCAGGTGTAGCAGCACAGTTGCAGTGGCCCTCTGATAAATGTCCACCTGCGCTGAAGTTTTTATGGGTCTTTCTCTTCAGCCAAAGGTGAGTCCATCCCCATTTCCTAAGTGCCCTGAATTAGGCCTAACCAGTAGATTTATATCACAGGATGTAGTGTCTGGTCTGATTGCATAGCTGTTCTATGGATGCATCTAAACATGGTACCCTATCCCTGTATAGTGCACTACTTTTGACAGCCCTGATCAAAAGTAGTGCACTACATAGGGAATAGGGCGCTATTTGAGATGCAGCCCATGTCTTAGGGTTTAGCGTGCCCTCTCATTCCCTTTCCAATTATATCAGATGGAAAAACAGACTGGTCTTCTTATACTCTACTGATCTATTAATATAGCGAAGTGAAAGTGTTATAAAAAGTACAGTGTCAATATGATATCCTGATTTAATGAATGTTGTTTTCTAAACATGGATAACATATAGGATAGATCAGAGTGGAACGGCTTGGAAATGGAACAGCATTTAAAACGCAACAACAATAAATATTTCCCTCACAGAATTAGATTAGCTCAAGTGAATCACCGGTGGGCCAAGATGCATGGGTCTGTGTTAGAGCATACTCTGAAAATCAATAGATATCAAAAATCAATCCACTCGGAACGGTAATTTACAATGATTAAAACATTTCAACCTTACATTCTGAAATATAATAGGGTTGCTCAAGCTCCCCTGAATAGCCTTCAACATTTTCAAGCCTGGGTTTAAGTGTGCCTATTCACTAATGAATGCAATGTGGAACAAGCCTTTTCACTTTATCAGGCACCAATGAGCCTGTGCTAATCTGTTAAACAATCATGAGTAAATTCTGTAAACCCATCTAATGTAGGCCGAGGCTAATAACAATCATCACTGACCCAGTAGCAATCAGGACACATCCTTTATCTGAATGTGATGTCCCTGGTCTTTATTATTGTCTGTGACAGTTTGACTTTAGTTGTTGTTGTGGGCTTCCTTCTATTTCTCAGTGGTGACGTCCCTGGTCTGAATGAAAGTAGAACAGTTCTGTTGCCACCTGACTAACATGTTGCAGCCTTGATGTTGGTTGCCTAGGAGCTCTGCACTAAGCTTGAACCTATTTATTGCAGGGTGCAATACTTTAGCCTATTTCTCGCTCTCGCTCTTCCACAGTCAAGTCTCTTTAGCCGTTGATTTACCGGTACACTGAGTCTAGATGTTGTCAAGTAATTAAAGTGAATCTTGAGTCTGGCTGCTCAAAGTGGTCAGTTGTGGCTTTTTGGCATGGGAGAGGCTATAAGGACACTGCTGACCTCCAAAACAACCAACCAAAATCTTACACTGACCCGTACCTTAACTCTAACCATAACCTAATTTTAAATAATCTGAAATGAAATATCGGCTTGCAGGTCAGGAGTATAGGCTTTTCAGCTGGCATGGACTGAATGGCAAAAGTGTATGAAAGGTAACCAGAGAGGACACAGCTGACTTTGTTTATTCTGACGTATCTTTTTGTCAAGCTAGAGATGGAATAGCTGACTGTCCTGGCTGGATCGTTCACACCATACTGATGGAGGAAGGTAGTCCATCACTTGAACAGAATCTCGTATCTCTCCCAAGAGTTATGGCCTAGCACTGGATGAGCATATCAGCATCGGGGCTCGGGGCTTGCTTGGTGCCGGAGGAGAGAGATGTAAAGACTGTTCTGCTCTGCAAGAGATTTTAAAAGTGCTCCTCTCTCCACCTTCACAAATGACAAGGTGGCCAGACTCTGACATCTTGTTAGTGAGAGTATTGGTCCTCGATCCGAGATACAGACTGTGTCCCAAATTACATCCTGTTCCCTATCAGAGTATCTCTACTATATTATAGTGCACTACTTTTGATGGCCCTCATCAAAAGTAGTGCACTATATGGGAATAGGGTGCTATTGGCGATGCATCCCATGTCTTTGGGTTTAGCGTGCCCTCATATTACTTTTCCAATTATATCAGATGGAAAAACAGACTGGTTTTCTTATACTGTACTGATCTAAAAATATAGCTAAGTGGAAAGAGGAACAATTGGTTCAGTCTGATTTCCACCAGACACTGGGAGACAAATTCACCTTTCAGCAGGACAATTACGGAAAACACAAGGCCAAATATACACTGGAGTTGCTTACCAAGACCACATGGAATGTGAATGTGGCCTAGTTACAGTTTTGACCTAAATCAGCTTGAAACTCTATGGCAGACTTTAAAATTCTGTCTAGCAATGATCAACAACTAACATGACAGAGCTTGAAGAATAAAAAATATATATTGGGCAAATATTGTACAATCCAGGTATGGAAATCTCTTCGAGACTTACCCAGAAAGACTCACAGCTGTAATCGCTGCCAAAGGGGATTTTAACATATATTGATTCAGGGGGTTGAATACTTATCTAATCAAGATACAGTGCCTTGCAAAAGTATTCACCCCCCTTGGAATATTTCTTATTTTGTTGCATTACAACCTGTAATTTACATTTTTATTTGGATTTCATGTAATGGACATACACAAAATAGTCCAAATTTGTGAAGTGAAATTTAAAAAAGCGCAAATCCAACACCTCTCATCACCCCGAAATAACCATCCCTGGAGCAGTTTTGCCTTGAAGAATGGTCAAAAATCCCAGTGGTTAGATGTGCCAAGCTTATAGAGACATACCCCAAGAGGCTTGCAGCTGTAATTGCTGAAAAAGGTGTCTCTACAAAGTATTGACTTAGGGGGTGAATAGTGATGCACGCTCAAGTTAGATTTTTTTTGGTATTATTTCTTATATTTTTTTGTGAAACAAACAAGTCGCATCTTTAAAGTGGTAGGCATGTTGTGCAAATCAAATGATACAAACCCCCCAAAAAGACATTTTAATTCCAGGTTGTAAGGCAACAAAATTTGAAAAATTCCAAGGGGGGTGAATACTTTCTCAAGCCACTGTATGTGACCGACCGGCTTGATTCGGTCTTATGTAGCAAAATTTGAAATTGTGTTGTTTACATTGGATAAAAGTAGAGACTCAGGGCTAGAAAATGGTATATCATACACTACATTTGAGGAACAATGGGAAGGTAATTTTTCTTTGAAGATTGATAAACTTGTAACCTCACTTTTGAGAAAATGTCCCTTTAATGTTTTGGTACACCTACTGGAGAGCTCTTCTTTGTCTACACCCATTCAGTATCATTCACAACCTCTAAAGCCTTAGCCCCACCCATCTCTTAATTCACATGTGAGGCCATGTACTAAGCAACCAAAGATTTCAGGACTTTGGCTGGTTTATACTACGGGTGTGTTCGTAAATTTTATCTGGAGTGCCAGAGTGTGCTCAGAGTGCGTTCTGGGTGTTCTTAAACTCAGAGCGTTGTCAGATTGTCCGTTCGTAAATTATGAGAGTTTCGCTCGCGGAGCATTCAGAACGCACACTGGATGAGGAATAGGTTTGATCTGAGCATTCTGACTTAACAGCAGTCAAGCACCCAAGTTAACTGGCTAATGTTGGCTAGCTTGCTAGCTACTTCCAGACACAAATGAGAAAACACCTCACTCTGACCATTTTACCTGCCCTAGCAGATCTGGTCAGGCTGTTTTTATATTATCCAGAGCGTTGGTGACTGCAACTGTGCTGCTTGCAGCAATTTAATTGTGCTTTTTTGCCAACGTTTACTGACACCGGCCATATTCAACGGGTATTGAAAGTTCAGAAATGTGTTAGTTATTCTGCGCTCTGGCACACTCAGACGAGAGCCAGAGCAAATTTACCAGCTACGTCTATTGTCAGTTGTCGCAGTGACCTCATGAACATTCTATTAAATGGTTACTTGCATAGTGGAGTCTTTTGTTAGACATGTAACTAGCTAGCTAAACAATGAACCATAATCCCAACTCATAACGTTACTACCCTGCATGAATCTACAGGTAGCTAACCAACCAGGTTCAATGTTAGCAAGCTAACATTAGGCTATAACTATCAATGCAAATGGCTCTGAGATACAAATAATATAACTACACGGATCATACACGTAATGTAAGCTAGCGAGCCAGCCAGCTAACGTTAGCTAGCTAGCTAACAGTACACTTTAACTTGAAATGAAAATTACTTTCTGACAAAATTTGAAATGTGTAATATCTGAAAATGTAGCTAGCTAGACTATCTTACCTGTATACGTGGATGGACGCTTCTCTCTCTCTGTCATAGTTGCCCTTAGTTTGAAGATGTAATCCGGAGACAGGTGTTTTATACAACAGTCTTCTGTGTGTTCTCTTTTCGACTCTGCCTGCATACAGTGCCTTGCAAAAGTATTCATCCCCCTTGGCTTTTTTCCTATTTTGTTGCATTACAACCTGTAATTTAAATAGATTTTTGGGGAGATTTCATGTAATGGACATATACATAATAGTCCAAATTGGTGAAATGAAAAAAACTGCTTGTTTCAATTTTTTTTATTTGATAAAACACGGAAACGTGGTGCGTGCATATGTATTCACCCCCTTTGCTATGAAGCCCCTAAATACAATCTGGTGCAACCAATTACCTTCAGAAGTCACATAATTAGTTAAATTGCACACAGGTGGACTTTATTTAAGTGTCACATTATCTGGCACATGATCTCAGTAGATCTACACATGTTCTGAAAGGCCCCAGTCTGCAACACCACTAAACAATGGGTTTGGTGTTCGCCAAAAGGCATGTGGGAGACTCCCCAAACATATGGAAGAAGGTACTCTCGTCAGATGAGACAAAAATGTTGCTTTTTGGCCATCAAGGAAAACACTATGTCTTGGGCAAACCCAACACCTCTCATCACCTCGAGAATGCCATCGCCACAGTGAAGCATGGTGGTGGCACCATCATGCTGTGGGATGTTTTTTATCGGCAGGGACTGGGACACTGGTCGGATTTGAAGGAATGATGCATGGTAATAAATACAGGGAAATTCTTGAGGGAAACCTGTTTCATTCTTCAAGAGATTTGAGACTGGGACGGAGGTTCACCTTCCAGCAGGACAATGACCTTAAGCATACTGCTAAAGCAACACTTGAGTGGTTTAAGGGGAAACAGTTAAATGTCTTGGAATGGCTTAGTCAAAGCCCAGACCTCAATCCAATTGAAAATCTGTGGTATGACTTAAATATTGCTGTACACCAGCAGAACCCATCCAACTTGAAGGAGCTGGAGCAGTTTTGCCTTGAAGAATGGGCAAAAATCCCAGTGGCTAGATGTACCAAGCTTATAGAAACATACCCCAAGAAACTTGCAGCTGTAATTGCTGAAAAGGGTGGCTCAAGTTTTGTTGTTTTTTTGTCTTTTCTTGTTTGTTTCACAATAAGAAATATATTGCATCTTCAAAGTGGTAGGCATGTTGTGTAAATCAAATGATACAACCCCACAACAAAAATCCATTTTGATTCCAGGTTGTAAGGCAACTAAATAGGAAAAATGTGAAGGGGGTGAATAATTTCGCAAGCCACTGTATTTGAAATCAAAATGCAGAATTCTCTCCATCTCCTTAGCTATCATACTCTAATTCAAAACTCAGTCCTCCAGAAAGTGGAGAGCAACACTTATGCAGTTCTACTAGGTGATATCTTTTTTTTATGTGTTAGAAAGGATTACCTACACATACTGACCAGCTCATGTTATAGACAGAAGCGAGCTACATGGCAGACCAATCAGAACTCCAGCCAGCCCACTCGTTATCACAGCCAATCATGGCTAGTGGGTGGATTGCTCTTTTTTTCTGCGGCTTAACCAACTACGCTCGTAATTGAAAATGTATTCACATTTACAGTAGGCATACTAGTTTGTTATTAAGGAACATCCGTTCTCTTCAGTGAATAGTGGGGGTTCTAGTTAAAAGTTTAGTAATATAAATGAATTATGCTTGAATGTATTCTTTATTATTGTCTGTGACAGTTTGACTTTAGTTGTTGTTGTGGGCTTCCTTCTATTTCTCAGTGGTGACGTCCCTGGTCTGAATGAAAGTAGAACAGTTCTGTTGCCACCTGACTAACATGTTGCAGCCTTGATGTTGGTTGCCTAGGAGCTCTGCACTAAGCTTGAACCTATTTATTGCAGGGTGCAATACTTTAGCCTATTTCTCGCTCTTGCTCTTCCACAGTCAAGTCTCTTTAGCCGTTGATTTACCGGTACACTGAGTCTAGATGTTGTCAAGTAATTAAAGTGAATCTTGAGTCTGGCTGCTCAAAGTGGTCAGTTGTGGCTTTTTGGCATGGGAGAGGCTATTAGGACACTGCTGACCTCCAAAACAATTAACCAAAATCTAAAACTGACCCTTTTTTAAATTTGTAACCTTTATTTAAGTAGGCAAGTCAGCTGAGAACAAATTATTATTTACAATGACCGCCTTACCTTAACCCTAACTATTTTAACCAATTATGAAATGAAATATCTACTTGCAGGTCAGGAGTATAGGCTTTTTCAGCTGGCATGGACTGAATGGCAAAAGTGTATGAAAGGCAACAAGAGAGGACACAGCTGACTTTGTTTATTCTGATGTATCTTTTTGTCAAGCTAGAGATGGAATAGCTGTGTCCTGGCTGGATCGTTCACACCAAACTGATGGAGGGAGGTAGTCAATCACTTGAACAGAATCTCGTATCTCTCCCAGGAGTTATGGCCTAGCACTGGATGAGCATATCAGCATCGGGGCTCGGGGCTTGCTTGGTGCCGGAGGAGAGAGATGTAAAGACTGTTCTGCTCTGCAAGAGATTTTAAAAGTGCTCCTCTCTCCGCCTTCACAAATGACAAGATGGCCAGACTCTGACATCTTGTTAGTGAGAGTATTGGTCATCGATCCGAGATACAGACTGTGTTCCAAATGACATCCTGTTCCCTATCAGAGTATCTCTACTATATTATAGTGCACTACTTTTGATGGCCCTCATCAAAAGTAGTGCACTACATATTCCGTGTGCCATTTGAGACACATACTGTAAACCCACCTGCAGTTTGTAACTAGTTTCCTCTCTGCTTCTCTATTCACATCAAGCTGCTACGTAGGTGGAGTTTTTATACTGAATAAAAATATAAATGCAACATTTTCAAAGATTCTACTGAGTTACAGTTCATATAAGGAAATCAGTCAGTTGAAATAAACGAATTAGGCCCTAATCAATGGATTTCACATGACTGGGCAGGGGCGCAGCCATGAGTGGGACTGGAAGGGCATAGGCCCACCCACTGGGGAGCCAGGCCCAGCCAGTCATAACACTCCTCAGCATTCCCCCTTCTTGGCGAAGGAAAAATGCTCACTAACAGGGATGTAAAACAAATTTGTGCACAACATTTGAGATGCATTTTGTGTGTGTGGAACATTTCTGGGATCTTTTATTTCAGCTCATGAAACATGGGCCCAACACTTTAAATGTTGCTTTTAAATTTTTGTTCAGTATATAATTAATCCCTTCCTCCTCCTGCCACCGTACAGTGCAGTGCGACCTCTGCCCATCTGAGTTCACTCCAAACACAGACATTGTTATTCTGTCATTTGAGCTGTTAATTATCAAGCCTGCGCTGCCACTGACCCCTCACAATGGATTATTTTTCCAGGCTGCTGGGAGGTGTGAACAGCCATTTGTGGTGAGGTATTTTTCAACAGATTGACATTTAAGCAGGGTCAAGGCATCGCCGCTTTGTCAAGTCAATGGTTCCTGAAGAAACACTGCACTGTCTGCACTGCAACTCAACCTGGAGCACTGGGTGACCTTTCTATACACAATACACTTGTTACCTAGCGCTGCATTTTATTTATGGAAGCAGCTGTTAGTCATTGTGAGAGACCTTGTTAAGAGGGGTTCTTTCTTCATATTGTATGTGGCTCCAGGCAGATATACATAATGTAATCTTACAGGCAGATTTTCTTTCCCTTTATGAATATCCAATATATGCGGGTGACCCTTTTAAGTAGTGCTGCGCTCACTGTTTAAAATACATACATCTGCCACAGCTCACAGATACTTTTAAATCTCAACCTGAAGATAAGCTTAGGATTTGAGAGTTTGTAATTGGCCCTATGCTAATGATTAAGGGAGTTTTAACTGGTGTAGATAAGGTGTTAGATTTGATGGTCTGCAGTGCATTAGACTTTTAACTTCTAGGCCTATTTTCATTTTATTTAATGAGACGGTTAAGGAACAGTGGGTTAACTGCCTTGTTCAGGGGCAGAATCACAGATTTTTACCTTGTCCGCTCGGGGATTACGATCAAGCCACCCTTCGGTTACTGGCCCAATGCTCTAACCACAAGGCTACCTGCTGGTTACTGGCCCAATGCTCTAACCACAAGGCTACCTGCTGGTTACTGGCCCAATGCTCTAACCACAAGGCTACCTGCTGGTTACTGGCCCAATGCTCTAACCACAAGGCTACCTGCTGGTTACTGGCCCAATGCTCTAACCACAAGGCTACCTGCTGGTTACTGGCCCAATGCTCTAACCACAAGGCTACCTGCCGCCTAAGCTTTATGAATACATTTGAGGTTAGCATAGCTCACCTACAGTATATGCTCACAACCAACTTTGAAAAAAACAATCCAACTTTGTTCAGCGGTCAAATAAACTTTTAAAATAAACTTTTGCTAATTTTGGCAGCTGCCATTAAAATGTTCAGAGTACAGTATATAATGAGGCAGTACCTGCCAGGCAGACATCCAGGCATTGGGATGGAAAGCTCAGCTCTCTCAAGGTCACAGGCCTATAGCCACAGGCCACCTACAGTCTCTATTCTGTTAAATTTTGTTTTCATTAAAACAACATGCAACTGCTTGTTGCAAAAATAATTAAGAATTTATTCGAAATTAATCTCTTTTAAACGTGTAGATATGAAGGCACCCACATTTATTTGGGTGTCATCGTTTGCAGGCTGTTTCCCATAAAACATTGGGGGGTGATTAATGGGGACAATTTCATGAGAGAATTATTGTTACCCCTCTTGGAGTCTCTGAATGATTTATTGTCATGCAGTCCCCAGGATTCAAGGAACTCTTCTAGTATTGTTTATAACTCATTTTGATTTACACGCAATCTGAAATACATGGAGGTTGCTGTTTATCATTTGTGACTTGGAGACCATCTTAGTGGACCTCGGAATAACACTTGAATAAGTTAATGGACAGCGAGTGAGAGGAACTTCTTTATGACTCCCCTTGGCACCCTATTGGAAGCCAGTCATTCAACTATCAAAAGATTGCAAATATCGTAAACACTTTTTAACATTATTGAGTAAGCATTAATATTAAACTATTAATAAATAAGTATATCATCATGGACAGCGAGTGAGATTAATTTTTCCGTCTTCACTTGGCACCCTGTTTGGAGACCTGTGCCTTTATTGTGGTTGATGACTAGGTCTATCAACGCAGTTACCAAAGTGTTTGTGTGAATCCGGATGCTTTCAGTTCCACTTAGTTGAGCCAGACACCTGTAACATGTAATTTCCCACAACAACCTACACAGAGAGATGCTCTTAGAGAGTGAAAAGAGATAAGAGACATCTGCAGCATTACCAGTGTGGAAGATTGCCTGTTCCTTAGTGAAGACACAAAGTAGACTGAATATAGAGCCAGACTAGAGCAGGTATTATGGCATGGAGCCAACTGATTTAAATGTGAGTTGACTTCTCTGCCACGCATGCCCTCCGTTCAGTCTCCCTTGTCCTGTTTAATTCATTATAGATAAATGGTTTGGAAAGCACATTAGGCCTGTAGCAGTAGCAGCAGTAGCCAAGTAAAACTAAACTCCACAATGTACTTCACATTAACAGAATTGAGCGGTGTCTAGCGTGGGCTGACTCGAGCTTGTGGAATAACATAAAATGGCGTTCTTATCATTTTCAGCACCCAAAGAATAGCATGCAATTACACGGGACAATGTCAGCCCACACTAGTCGCTGCTCAACTCTGTTGATGTGAAGTACAGCGTGGAGTTTTACTAGGCTACTGTAGCAGCTGTGTTGTGGTTAGTTCCTCAGCTCCCTCCTTTCCCAGCCCATAAACTGTGAAGTCATTAGGTCTCTGCTGCATCAAAGTCAAGGGCGCTGTGTATTTGCTGTGCACTAAACTTGCCACTTTAAATGCCTTTACTCTGTATCACTGGCAGAGCACTGCATTGTAAAGGAGGTATTGAGAGTTTGTAGAGTTCAGTGTCTACCGCCTCATTTCCCCACCTAGCGCATGTGGATTAAGGTATTTGGGGCCATATATTGATCATTGTTGGATAAAGTTGTATGCTGTTTATCTTATAGTTATGTGTGTATTCTGTGTATATAAAGGCTATATCTTCCTGGTCTTAATGGTTGTGTCCTTCTAGTGGTTTATGTGGCTGTATTGCGCTGTTACATTATGGACAGTATTCTGTATTGTCCTGCCCCTTGTGGTGGTGTAGAGTGTCTGTATTGTATTGTCCTGTCCCTTGTGGTGGTGTAGTGTCTGTATTGTATTGTCCTGTCCCTTGTGGTGGTGTAGTGTCTGTATTGTCCTGCCCCTTGTGGTGGTATAGTGTCTGTATTGTATTGTCCTGTGCCTTGTGGTGGTGTAGTGTCTGTATTGTATTGTCCTGCCCCTTGTGGTGGTGTAGTGTCTGTATTGTCCTACCACTTGTGGTGGTGAAGAGTGTCTGTATTGTATTGTTCTGCCAATTGTGGTGGTGTAGAGTGTCTGTATTGTATTGTCCTGCCCCTTGTGGTGGTGTAGAGTGTCTGTATTGTATTGTCCTGCCCCTTGTGGTGGTGTAGAGTGTCTATTGTATTGTTCTGCCAATTGTGGTGGTGTAGAGTGTCTGTATTGTATTGCACTGCCCCTTGTGGTGGGGTAGAGTGTCTGTATTGTATTGTCCTGCCCCTTGTGGTGGTGTAGAGTGTCTGTATTGTATTGTCCTGCCCCTTGTGGTGGTGTAGAGTGTCTGTATTGTGTTGTCCTGCCCCTTGTGGTGGTGTAGTGTCTGTATTGTCCTACCCCTTGTGGTGGTGAAGAGTGTCTGTATTGTATTGTTCTGCCAATTGTGGTGGTGTAGAGTGTCTGTATTGTATTGTCCTGCCCCTTGTGGTGGTGTAGAGTGTCTGTATTGTATTGTCCTGCCCCTTGTGGTGGTGTAGAGTCTGTATTGTATTGTTCTGCCAATTGTGGTGGTGTAGAGTGTCTGTATTGTATTGCACTGCCCCTTGTGGTGGGGTAGAGTGTCTGTATTGTATTGTCCTGCCCCTTGTGGTGGTGTAGAGTGTCTGTATTGTATTGTCCTGCCCCTTGTGGTGGTGTAGAGTGTCTGTATTGTATTGTCCTGCCCCTTGTGGTGGTGTAGAGTGTCTGTATTGTATTGTCCTGCCCCTTGTGGTGGTGTAGAGTGTCTGTATTGTATTGTCCTGCCCCTTGTGGTGGTGTAGAGTGTCTGTATTGTATTGTCCTGCCCCTTGTGGTGGTGTAGAGTGTCTGTATTGTATTGTCCTGCCCCTTGTGGTGGTGTAGAGTGTCTGTATTGTATTGTCCTGCCCCTTGTGGTGGTGTAGAGTGTCTGTATTGTATTGTCCTGCCCCTTGTGGTGGTGTCGAGTGTCTGTATTGTATTGTCCTGCCCCTTGTGGTGGTGTAGAGTGTCTGTATTGTATTGTCAAGCCCCTTGTGGTGGTGTAGAGTGTCTGTATTGTATTGTCCTGCCCCTTGTGGTGGTGTAGAGTGTCTGTATTGTATTGTCCTGTCCCTTGTGGTGGTGTAGAGTGTCTGTATTGTATTGTCCTGTCCCTTGTGGTGGTGTAGTGTCTGTATTGTATTGTCCTGTCCCTTGTGGTGGTGTAGTGTCTGTATTGTCCTGCCCCTTGTGGTGGTATAGTGTCTGTATTGTATTGTCCTGCCCCTTGTGGTGGTGTAGAGTGTCTGTATTGTACTGCACTGCCCTTGCGGTCGTGACTTTGGCTGTATTTTTGACTGCTGGTAGGTAGCCTTTAAGTCCATTATGTATCTTGTATTGTAATGATACTGTGGTGGTGATTGGGATGTAGTATTACGTTTTAGGATTCGTGGTGGTGCTATGAGGGGAGTGTGTGAGCAGCTTGGGGCCTTTGTGTGACTAATCTTGGGGTCTCCTGTGCTATACTGTCTGTGTGGCTGCATGACTGTTCTTCATGCATCACGCCTCACGACTCGCTCGCTGATGGGACCACACGCCCAGCGCAGCACAGAGCATCACGCCCAGCCACTATCATCTAATACTCTCCTAAAGTCATACTGAAGATTTTTCTGGAAATTATAATTATACTGAACAAAAATATAAAGGCAACATGTAAAGTGTTGGTTCCATGTTTCATAAGCTGAAATAAAAGAGCCCAGAAAAGTTCCATACACACAAGTATTTCTCTCAAAATCGCACAAATTTCTCCGATGCCAAGATAATCCATCCACATGACATGTGTGGCATATAAAGAAGCTGATTAAACAGCATGATCTTTAAACAGGTGCACCTTGTGCTGCTCTCTAGTAGGGTGGGGGATGAGGAGTATTTCTGTCTCTAATAAAGGCCTTTTGTGAGGAAAAGCTCATTCTAATTGGCTTGGCCTGGCTCCCCAGTGGGTGGGCCTATGCGCTCCCAGTCCCACCCATGGCTGCGCCTCTGCCTAGTCATGTGAAATCCATAAAATTAGGGCCTAATTTATTTATTTCAATTCACAGATTTTCTTAAATGAAATGTAACTCAGTAACATCTTTGGAATTGTTGCATTTATATATATATTTTTTGTGCAAGTTCTCCCACTTAAAAAGATGAGAGAGGCCTGTCATTTTCATTATAGGTACACTTCAACTATGACAGACAAAATGAGAAAAAAAATCCAGAAAATCACATTGTAGGATTTTTAATGAATTTATTTGCAAATTATGGTGGAAAATAAGTATTGGTCAATAACAAAAGTTTATCTCTATACTTTGTTATATACCCTTTGTTGGCAATGACAGAGGTCAAATGTTTTCTGTAAGTCTTAACAAGGTTTTCACACACTGTTGCTGGTATTTTGGCCCATTCCTCCATGCAGATCTCCTCTAGAGCAGTGATGTTTTGGGGCTGTTGCTGGGCAACACGGACTTTCAACTCCCTCCAAAGATTTTCTATGGGGTTGAGACCTGGAGACTGCCTAGGCCACTCCAGGACCTTGAAATGCTTCTTACTCCTTCGTTGCCCTGGCGGTGTGTTTGGGATCCTTGTCATGCTGAAAGACCCAGCCATGGTTCATCTTCAATGCCCTTGCTGATGGAAGGAGGTTTTCACTCAAAATCTCACGATACATGGCCCCCTTCATTCTTTCCTTTACACGGATCAGTCGTCCTGGTCCCTTTGCAGAAAAACAGCCCCAAAACATGATGTTTCCACCCCCATGCTTCACAGTAGGTATGGTGTTCTTTGGATGCAACTCAGCATTCTTTGTCCTCCAAACACGACGAGTTGAGTTTTTACCAAAAAGTTATATTTTGGTTTCATCTGACCACATGACATTCTCACAATGTTCTTCTGGATCATCCAAATGCTCTCTAGCAAACTTCAGACGGGCCTGGACATGTACTGGCTTAAGCAGGGGGACACGTCTGGCACTGCAGGATTTGAGTCCCTGGCGGCGTAGTGTGTTACTTATGGGAGGCTTTGTTACTTTGTTATGAGCCATCCTCCCCTCACCAGCCTCTTGTGAGGCTTACGCTATGTTTTCTCTATTATGATGATGCGGCGGTTGTATTTGCACAACATGAAGTTCCATTTGAATGTTCATATTCAAGTTTCTGTATTGAGGAGAGTCTACAGTATGCCAGCGTTCACCAACCTTTTCCGAGTCAAGATCACTTTGAGTCAAAATGCAAGCACATATCTACGTGACTTAAACATTTTAAGTATATACACATTAACCAATTACAGTGCCTTGCGAAAGTATTCGGCCCCCTTGAACTTTGCGACCTTTTGCCACATTTCAGGCTTCAACCATAAAGATAAAAAACTGTATTTTTTTGTGAAGAATCAACAACAAGTGGGACACAATCATGAAGTGGAACGACATTTATTGGATATTTCAAACTTTTTTAACAAATCAAAAACTGAAAAATTGGGCGTGCAAAATTATTCAGCCCCTTTACTTTCAGTGCAGCAAACTCTCTCCAGAAGTTCAGTGAGGATCTCTGAATGATCCAATGTTGACCTAAATGACTAATGATGATAAATACAATCCACCTGTGTGTAATCAAGTCTCCGTATAAATGCACCTGCACTGTGATAGTCTCAGAGGTCCGTTAAAAGCGCAGAGAGCATCATGAAGAACAAGGAACACACCAGGCAGGTCCGAGAAGTTTAAAGCCGGATTTGGATACAAAAAGATTTCCCAAGCTTTAAACATCCCAAGGAGCACTGTGCAAGCGATAATATTGAAATGGAAGGAGTATCAGACCACTGCAAATCTACCAAGACCTGGCCGTCCCTCTAAACTTTCAGCTCATACAAGGAGAAGACTGATCAGAGATGCAGCCAAGAGGCCCATGATCACTCTGGATGAACTGCAGAGATCTACAGCTGAGGTGGGAGACTCTGTCCATAGGACAACAATCAGTCGTATATTGCACAAATCTGGCCTTTATGGAAGAGTGGCAAGAAGAAAGCCATTTCTTAAAGATATCCATAAAAAGTGTCGTTTAAAGTTTGCGACAAGCCACCTGGGAGACACACCAAAGGTCAGATGAAACCAAAATTGTAACTTTTTGGCAACAATGCAAAACGTTATGTTTGGCGTAAAAGCAACACAGCTCATCACCCTGAACACACCATCCCCACTGTCAAACATGGTGGTGGCAGCATCATGGTTTGGGCCTGCTTTTCTTCAGCAGGGACAGGGAAGATGGTTAAAATTGATGGGAAGATGGATGGAGCCAAATACAGGACCATTCTGGAAGAAAACCTGATGGAGTCTGCAAAAGACCTGTGACTGGGACGAAGATTTGTCTTCCAACAAGACAATGATCCAAAACATAAAGCAAAATCTACAATGGAATGGTTCAAAAATAAACATATCCAGGTGTTAGAATGGCCAAGTCAAAGTCCAGACCTGAATCCAATCGAGAATCTGTGGAAAGAACTGAAAACTGCTGTTCACAAATGCTCTCCATCCAACCTTACTGAGCTCGAGCTGTTTTGCTAGGAGGAATGGGAAATAATGTCAGTCTCTCGATGTGCAAAACTGATAGAGACATACCCCAAGCGACTTACAGCTGTAATCGCAGCAAAAGGTGGCGCTACAAAGTATTAACTTAAGGGGGCTGAATATTTTTGCACGCCCAATTTTTCAGTTTTTGATTTGTTAAAAAAGTTTGAAATATCCAATAAATGTCGTTCCACTTCATGATTGGGCTCACTTGTTGTTGATTCTTCACAAAAAAAATACAGTTTTATATCTTTATGTTTGAAGCCTGAAATGTGGCAAAAGGTCGCAAAGTTCAAGGGGGCCGAATACTTTCGCAAGGCACTGTAAAAACAGTTGTGTAGCAATGAGGTTTTGGGCAGTGGGCTATACAGTGAGGGGGAAAAAGTATTTGATCCCCTGCTGATTTTGTACGTTTGCCCACGGACAAAGAAATGATCCGTCTATAATTTTAATGGTAGGTTTATTTAAACAGTGAGAGACAGATTAACAACAGTAAAAAATCCATAAAAACACATGTCAAAAATGTTATAAATTGATTTGCATTTTAATGAGGGAAATAAGTATTTGACCCCCTCTCAATCAGAAAGATTTCTGGCTCCTGTCACGAATATTACCGAAGGTGACTCCCCTTCTTGTTCGGGTGGCGCTCGGCGGTCGTCATCGCCGGTCTACTAGCTATCGCCGATCCGTTGTTCTGTGTTCCTTTGGTTTTGTCTGATTGGTATCACCTGTTTCTTGTTTGGTTGTTAGGGGAGGGTTATATATAGTTCGTTCAGCCCGCTTCTGTTTCGTGCGGGCTTGTCAGTCTGTTTGTTGTTTGAGTGTATTTTTGTTTGTATTTTGGGTTTCACGCTGTCCGTTTATATTTCTGATCATTTGTTTTCCTACTTTTGGTTCATGTTATGTTTCCGGGACATTAAAGCGTGTTTTTCCCCACATCTTTTGCTCTCTGCGCCTGACTCCACACCTCCTCACTCATTTCACGTAACAGAAGCCCGCACCACTATATGGAGTCAGCAGGAGCAGCGACCACTCCTCTTCCTACTATGGAGGAGAGAGTCCTTCATCACACGTCTATCCTCCATCGCCTAGGATCAGCGATGGATCAGATGATGGAGAAGATGGATCGTTGGGAGAGGAGTGGTCTCCCTACTACCCCACCGACCCTCCCACCAGCAACTCTACCATCTCCCCCATCTGGATCCGGTTCCAGCGCTCTGCGCATTACGCCTCCGAGGAAGTACGATGGAGCAGCGACGGGGTGCCAGGGATTCCTGCTTCAACTAGATCTCTACCTGGCCACCGTTCGGCCGGCTCCCTCGGAAAAGGAGAAAGTATGGGTTCTCATCACATGCCTTACCGGTAGAGCCCTGGAGTGGGCTAATGCGGTCTGGAACGGGCACGACTCAGCGAAGGATAATTACCCGGAATTCACCCGCCGTTTCAGGGCCGTGTTCGATCACCCTCCAGGAGGTCGAGCGGCGGGTGAGAGATTGTTCCATGTCAGACAGGGGACGAGGAGCGCGCAGGACTTCGCGCTGGAGTTCCGGACCTTGGCCGCTGGAGCAGGGTGGAACGACAGGGCCCTGATAGACCGTTACAGATGTAGCCTGAGAGAGGACGTCCGTAGGGAGCTGGCCTGTCGGGACACTACACTTGGACAGCCTGGATGGACTGATAGACCGGTCTATCCGGTTGGACCATCTGCTAGCTGCTCGCGGACGTTCTGAAAGGGTCCTGTCAGTTCTAGGGTCCCGATGGAGCTAGGAGGGACCGCGTCTAGGGAGATCGGAGGAGGAAGCTCCTCCTGTACCAGTTGTGGCCGGAGAGGGCACACGTCTGGTCGGTGCTGGAGGAATTCATCTGGGAATCGAGAGGGCAGGCAGAACACTCCTCGGTCACCCCAGGTGAGTAAGCACCACACTCTCCCAGAGTTTCCTGTTGGTCACATGTTCCTATTAATTTATTTCCTTAATTATTCTCCTTCCCTCCAGCATAAGGCACTGGTAGATTCAGGCGCAGCCGGAAACTTTATAGATCGCGGACTCGCTCAGAGGTTGAGGATTCCGTTAGTAAAAGTAGACCCCCCTTTTTCCGTGCACTCTTTAGATAGTCACAGTTTCGTTGGAGATGATTACGCGGGGGAATCACAGGGAGCGAATTAGTTTGTTCCTTATCGATTCACCTGCGTTTCCGGTGGTACTGGGGATTCCCTGGCTAGCTATTCATAATCCTACGATTTCGTGGAAACAGGGAACTCTACAGGGGTGGTCTGATGAGTGTTCAGGCAGGTGTGTAGGGGTTTCCATCGGTGCGACAACGGTGGAGAGTCCAGACCAGGTTTCCACCGTGCGCATTCCAGCTGAGTATAATGATTTGGCTATCGTTTTCAGTAAAAAGAAGGCGACCCAATTACCACCCCATAGGCAGGGGGATTGCGTGATAAACCTCCAGGGTGACGCTGCACTCCCCAGGAGTCATGTGTATCCTTTGTCCCAGGAGGAGACGGTGGCTATGGAAACGTATATCACCGAGGCTCTGGGACAGGGGTACATTCGGCCCTCCATGTCACCTGTCTCTTCGAGTTTCTTTTTTGTGAAGAAAAAAGATGGTGGTTTACGTCCGTGTATTGCTACGGCAGTGGAATCATTTCACGGAGCGCAGTTCTTCACTAAACTGGATCTCAGGAGTGCTTATAATCTGGTGCGTATTCGGGAGGGAGATGAGTGGAAAACTGCATTTAGCACGACTTCTGGCCATTATGAGTACCTCGTCATGCCATACGGTTTAAAGAATGCTCCAGCTATATTTCAATCCTTCGTGGATGAGATTCTCAGAGACCTGCACGGACAGGGTGTAGTGGTGTATATTGACGATATTTTGATCTACTCCGCTACACGCACTGCGCATGTATCTCTGGTGCGCAAGGTTCTTAGACGACTGCTGGAGCATGACCTGTATGTGAAGGAGGAGAAATGTGAGTTTTCCAAACAATCAGTTTCCTTCCTGGGTTATCGCATTTCCAGCTCTGGGTTGGTAATGGAGGGTGACCACGTAAAGGCCGTGCGTAATTGGCCGACTCCTACCACGGTAAAGGAGGTGCAGCGGTTTTTGGGGTTTGCCAATTACTACCGGAGGTTTATACGGGGTTTTGGTCAGGTAGCTGCCCCTATTACCTCACTGCTGAAGGGGGGGGGGGCGGTGCGTTTACAGTGGTCAGCAGAGGCGAACGGAGCTTTTCATAAGTTGAAGGCGATGTTTACTGAGGCGCCGGTGTTGGCGCATCCGGACCCTTCTTTGGCGTTTTATAGTAGAGGTGGACGCATCCGAGGCTGGGGTTGGAGCGGTGCTCTCACAGCGTTCGGGTGCGCCACCGAAGCTCCGCCCCTGTGCCTTTTTTTCTAAGAAGCTCGGGCCAGCGGAGCGGAATTATGTGGGGGATAGGGAGTTGTTGGCTATGGTTAAGGCCCTGAAGGTGTGGAGACACTGGCTTGAGGGGGCTAAACACCCTTTCCTTATCTGGACTGACCACCGTAACCTGGAGTATATCCGATCAGCTAGGAGACTGAATCCTCGTCAGGCAAGGTGGGCCATGTTTTTCACCAGATTTCGTTTCACTATCTCGTATAGACCAGGTTCCCTCAACACTAAGGCTGACGCGCTGTCAAGACTCTATGACACTGAGGACAGGTCCATCGATCCTACTCCCATCATTCCGGCAGCTAAGCTGGTGGCACCAGTAGTATGGGATGTGGACGCGGACATCGAGCGGGCGCTAAGGGAGGAACCTGCGCCTCCACAGTGTCCTGAGGGTCGCAGGTACGTGCCGCTGGCTGTTCGTGATCAATTGATTCGATGGGCTCATTGTCTACCCTCGTCGGGTCACCCAGGTATTTTTAGGACAGTGCAAAGTCTTGAGAGGAAGTACTGGTGGCCCACTTTGAGGAGGGATGTGCGATTCTATGTTTCCTCCTGTTCGGTGTGCGCCCAGAGTAAGGCTCCTAGCACCTGCCAAGAGGTAAATTACAACCTCTTCCCGTTCCACAACGGCCTTGGACCCATCTATCGGTGGATTTTCTTACTGACCTTCCCCCCTCTCAGGGTAACACTACAATCCTGGTCGTTGTGGATCGGTTCTCTAAGTCCTGCCGTCTTATCCCATTGCCCGGTCTCCCTACGGCCCTACAGACTGCGGAAGCTCTTTTCACCCAGGTCTTCCGGCATTACGGGATGCCCGAGGATATAGTTTCTGATCGGGGCCCCCAGTTTATCTCCCGTGTTTGGAGGGCATTTATGGAACGTCTGGGGGTCTCGGTCAGCCTGACCTCAGGGTATCACCCGGAGAGTAATGGGCAGGTGGAGAGAGTGAACCAGGAGGTGGGTAGGTTTCTGCAGTCATATTGTCAGGACCGGCCAGGGGAGTGGGCGAGATATATTCCCTGGGCAGAAATAGCCCAGAACTCACTAAGACACTCCTCTACCAACATGTCACCATTTGAGTGCGTGTTGGGGTACCAGCCAGTCCTGGCACCGTGGCATCAGAGCCAGACTGAGGCTCCTGCGGTGGAGGAGTGGGTGCAGCGCTCTAAGGAGACCTGGAGGGCTGTCCAAGAGTCATTACGCCAAGCGAGTATAAGGCAGAAGAAGAGCGCTGACCGTCACCGCAGTGAGGCCCCCGTGTTTGCACCTGGGGACAGGGTCTGGCTCTCGACCCGAAACCTGCCCCTCCGCTTGCCCTGCCGGAAGCTGGGTCCGCAGTGTATAGGGCCATTTAAAGTCCTGAGGAGAATAAACGAGGTTTGTTATCGATTATTACTTCCTTCGTATTATCGTATTAACCCCTCGTTTCATGTGTCTCTTCTCAGGCCGGTGGTAGCTGGTCCCATGCAGGAAGGTGAGGTTCCGGAGGTTCCTCCGCCCCCTCTGGACATCGAGGGGTCCCCGGCGTACAAGATACGAGCTATTCTAGACTCGAGACGCCGGGTGAGGGGCTTGCAGTACCTCGTTGACTGGGAGGGGTACGGTCCGGAGGAGAGGTGCTGGGTTCCGGTGAGGGATATCCTAGATCCATCTATGTTGACTGAGTTCCATCGCCTCCGTCTGGATCGCCCAGCGCCTCGGCCCCCGGGTCGTCCCCGAGGCCGGTGTCGGCGCGCTGCGGGAGCGCGTCGGGGGGGGGGTACTGTCACGAATATTACCGAAGGTGACTCCCCTTCTTGTTCGGGTGGCGCTCGGCGCTCGTCGTCGCCGGTCTACTAGCTATCGCCGATTCGTTGTTCTGTGTTCCTTTGGTTTTGTCTGATTGGTATCACCTGTTTCTTGTTTGGTTGTTAGGGGAGGGTTATATATAGTTCGTTCAGCCCGCTTCTGTTTCGTGCGGGCTTGTCAGTCTGTTTGTTGTTTGAGTGTATTTTTGTTTGTATTTTGGGTTTCACGCTATCCGTTTATATTTCTGATCATTTGTTTTCCTACTTTTGGTTCATGTTATGTTTCCGGGACATTAAAGCGTGTTTTTCCCCACATCTTTTGCTCTCTGCGCCTGACTCCACACCTCCTCACTCATTTCACGTAACAGCTCCCAGGTGTCTTTTATACAGATAATGAGCTGAGATTAGGAGCACCCTCTTAAAAGGAATGCTCCTAATCTCAGTTTGTTACCTGTATACAAGACACCTGTCCACAGAAGCAATCAATCAGATTCCAAACTCTCCACCATGGCGAAGACCAAAGAGCTCTCCTAGAAAGTATTTCACTAGTCATGTTTTTGAAATCTCACAGTATCAACTTTTCTGTGCATTTGAGACTTCTTTTTACAGTCTATGGTTGAGGAAACTGTGCAGACACAGTGATCTGAGCTATCTGATTGGCCAGCGGTATGTCTATAGGTGCACTTGATTTGCTCTCTGGGCCTGCCGAGTAGGTGGAGTTCTTCCTTCAGACACATGAAATGGTTCAAAATGGGAACACTTTGCCTTCCCGGTGCTAGGGCTGCTGAATCAAGTGCACCTACCACCAACAGTCCGTGATCGACCTGTTGGTGACCACTGGTCTTGGGTAATCTTTAGTCTTACTTACTACTAAGAGTATTTTAATACAGAGATCTCCACTAGCCTGCTGTCTATCTATGGACATCTGTTTATGACTTCTCTAAAAAGTCTAATTTGTTCCCTAGACTTATTTAAGGTCCTGTGAGACACATATATTTGTATGGGATATGTATTGGATAGAATTTGAACCAATTCTATTTTTTATTCTTTTTTTTAAATGATTCTAATCATTACAGACCCCTTACACCTAATCACTACTAATAATGCATATCTTGAAAATGCAGAACAAAGACTTAACTTCATTAGTGTGAAAGGGGAAAGATGGAGGATTTATTATCTAGTGTATGTAGTAAACAATACGCTTTGTTCTCCATAAACAGCATTGCAAATATTCTAGTCGCCTCCTCAAATTGTGTCCCGATAGGATTTCGCTCCTACATGTTTTATGTTGCTATTGGTATGCTAATTAATTGGTTGTGTGTGGATGGGGAAAAATATGATTTTTATTTACAATATAACTGATTAAGAATATTTTCACACAAGCAATTTTGAATTACTACTAATTAAGCTTGTGGTGTATTCAGAGAATAATATGTTCGTTGTTGGCTGTGGGTGTTCTGCTCTTCCCTTTCTGATTTGGAATGTTCATTCTAGTCGATTTTCTCAAGATACCAACCAAGTTGCACGGAAAGTGAGTAAGTAATTTGTCAGCCACGCCCTCTATGTCCCAGCTGCCGGGACATGAGCTATTTCAACATTTACCACTCTATTTGTGTATTTCTCACCCCAAATAAAAAGAGGTAACAACTGAAGTCAGGCCAGTAGAAATGTTTAAGTGTCGCTTAGGCTTAATGCTTCACCAAAGTTTGATTCATGGTTGTATTTTCCTCTTGTTTAGAACCAAAGCATTGTGTTGTAACTGAAGCAGAACAGTGCATTCTCTCATGTGGATTTAACACTGACGTTTGATTTTGTAAATAAATCAAAATATGCCCCCCCCCCCAAAAAAAGATATGTCCTGCTCCTTCCCTGACTTTTCCTAAATGTTTGTATTTTACACTACTCATTTGTCAGACCACCATAGTCCCTGTGCCCAAGAACACTAAGGTAACCTGCCTAAATGACTACCGACCCGTAGCACTCACGTCTGTAGCCATGAAGTGCTTTGAAAGGCTGGTTATGGCCTATGACACAACAGTGGTAGGCCTGATCACCGACAACAATGAGACAGCCTATAGGGAGGAGGTCAGAGACCTGGCTGTGTGGTGCCAGGACAACAACCTCTCCCTCAACGTGATCAAGACAAAGGAGATGATTGTGGACTACAGGAAAAGGAGGACCGAGCACGCCCCCATTCTCATCGACAGGGCTGTAGTGGAGCAGATTGAGAGATTCAAGTTCCTTGGTGTCCACATCATCAGCAAACTAACATGGTCCAAGCACACCAAGACAGTCGTGAAGAGGGCACGACAAAACCTATTCCCCCTCAGGAGACTGAAAAGATTTGGCATGGGTCCTCAGACCCTCAAAAGGTTCTACAGCTGCACCATTGAGAGAATCCTGACTGGTTGCATCACTGCCTGGAATGGCAACTGCTCGGACTCCGACCGCAAGGCACTAATGAGGTTAGTGCGTACGGCCCAGTACATCACTGGAGCCAAACTGCCTGCCATCCAGGACCTCTATACCAGGTGGTGTCAGAGGAAGGCTCTGTAAATTGTCAGACTCCAGCCACCCTAGTCATAGACTTTTCTCTCTGCTACCGCATGGCAAGCGGTACCGGAGTGCCAAGTCTTAGTTCAAGAGGCTTCTAAACATCTTCTACCCCAAGCCATAATACTCCTGAACATCTAATCAAATGGCCACCCAGACTATTTGCATTGCCCACCTCTGCTACTCTCTGTTGTTATCATCTATGCATAGTCACTTTAATAGCTCTACCTACATGTACATATTACCTCAACTAACCGGTGCTCCCGCACAGCAACTCTGTATCGGTACCCCCCTGTTTATAGTATTGCTATTGTTATTTTACTGCTGCTCTTTAATTACTTGTTACTTTTATTTCTTATTCTTATCTGTATTTTTTTAACTGCATTGTTGGTTAGGAGCTCTTAAGTAAGCATTTCACTGTAAAGTTGTATGTATACCTGTTGTATTCGGCGCATGAGCCGATTTAAAATGTGATTTGATTTAATTGACCCACAGTCCCGCAAGGTGATATCATCAACATGATGTGCAAATGAGCGATAGAAAACCGATCGCGCAAATGTCACCATTCCAATTCTTTTGGTGCGGACTCCCCGGCGGCTGCCCATGTCGCCTATCCCTAAACCTGCCACTGAGTGTTATCCTATAAACAATCTGATGAGTGACAATATTAGGCCTATCACTTGTCAAATTGTACATGAAGAGATGGTCCATCTTGTAACATACTGATGCAGGGAAAGGATGATCACATTATTTTACCTGCATGTGACTTCACAAACATTGTGATTTCTATATACAGTAGTATCAGAAAAACATTGTCTGCTGTTTCTATTAAATTTACCGTTTTTCAATAGCTTTCATATTTCAAGAGGTTCAGCTCTATTTCCAATTCAACCTTTTTCCAAGAATATCTGTGCTGTCCATGCGTTCAGCACATGACCACTCTCACTGCAGCATTGCTCTGGCTACTAAGCAAAAACTGGTAACAAAATAAACTTAAAATAGGCTATTTATGCAATTCATACATTACAATCGTTCATGCACCGGTGCTTTTGTTTCGGAATATAGCAAATAATTTCACCTGTGCACCTGGCTGGTTTTATTATTATTATTATTATATTTTTTGTTTCACTTTGTCAAAAGAAGCTGTAACCAGACTTTAATAATTACTATAACTCTATTACTAATCAAATCTACAAACAAAGTTGATTCAATGAATTACACTGTAATGTTTTTAAGCTATAGGCCGACTTTGTAGCATTATACAAAACATATCCTTGAGTGTCTCTGAACAAATCATTTTTTAGATTTTTTTTATACTGTATATTTCCACTAATATTTCTTCATGCAATTAATCCTTGACACACTATTTATCAAGTGTTGGTTCTTATGTTTGCCTACATTGAGGGTTGATATGCATCTAATGCATATCCTAAGGTATGCCCAGCAACGTACTCTAGCGGTACTTATAGGCGGAAAGGTGGTTCTAGTGTTAAAGAGAACTCTGCCCTTTTCATCTCATAACAACGCCCTTGATTTGCTATGTGTGTGCGTGTGCCCTCGTGTGTGTGTGTGTGTGTGTGTGCATGTGCATGCGTGTGTGACTGTGTCTCAGTACATGTGTGTCTGTATGTGCTCGTAAGAGAGAGTCCTATTCTCAGAAGGGTTGGAAAGTGTACAGGAATGTTAATTGGTATGACTGTTAGAGCTGTGACTATAAACGGTCCATGTCGCCCAGCTCTAATGACTGTGCTGCTTTGGAGATAAGACTAGGCAGAGGTTTCAAGCATGCATAAGGGGCTTTTATAAATAGATTGAAGATCAGGATGACCCACTGTTTCCATACCAGTAAAGGAGGACTCCATGACCATCCACAGCCTCTCCACAGTCACACCAAACCAGACCAGTGTCATCGGTGTCGTGTCCCACTGCTTAAATCACAATCCCGGTCTCCTCTATTCCTCACAAATGGATATATTGTTTCTCTTCAAATTAAAATATTACTTCTCTTCAAATGGAGATATTACTTCTCTTCAAATGGAGATATTACTTCTCTTGAAATGGAGAGATTACTTCTCTTGAAATGGAGAGATTATTTTTTTCAAATGGAGATAATACTTCTCTTCAAATGACAATATTGTATAGAGCAAGTGGATTCAACTTTGTTATAAAGGCTTAAAGGCCCAGTGCAGTCAAAACAAGATTTTCTTTAGTTTTTTATATATTATCACACTATGAGGCACTAACGCTGCCTCAGGAAGGTTCTAGAAGTCAAAACTCATTGCAGTTGCGCATCCGGATCTACAGTGCTGATCTGCTCCTATATATGTATTATTTAAAAAAAAAATGATTTTCTGTTAATAGTTCACTAAAGTTTATTGTTACGTACTGGCCACCCGCTCATCTTCTTTCTCACACTATGAGGTTGGAATAATACTGTGAAAATGCCCTTGTGTGTAAGAACTGTTTGGAAAGATCGCCTGAAATTTCAGCCAGTTTTGGCGTGCCTGGTGACTTCCCCATGCAATTAATTAGGTAATAGACCAATAAGAAAGAGTTCCAAACCTCTCTGCCAATAGCAGCAAATGTTCAGTTTTCCCCTCCCCACTCAGATCATGCACAGACAGTCCTGCTCTTTGCAAAAAAAACATTTAGGTGCTTTTTGAACATTTTAATTTAAAACAATCATAGTATGGTACTTAAGGGCTCCTGAGTGGTGCAGCGGTCTAAGGCACTGCATCTCAGTGCTAGAGGTGTCACTACAGACCCTGGTTCAGTTCTAGGCTGTATCACAACCGTCCGTGATTGGGAGTCCCATAGGGCGGCGCAGAATTGTCTCAGCATCGTCTAGGTTAGGGTTTGACCAGGGTAGGTCGTCATTGTAAATGAGAATTTGTTCTTAACTGACTTGCCTAGTTAAATACAGGTTGAATAAAATAAATGAAATACAATTAATTGTTACCCAGAAATGATCTGATATTGAGTTAAAAACGGCTGCATTGGACCTTTTAAGAAGGAATGTTTTTTTGGAACTTATACAAATGAAGCACCAGGGCCATGCCGCCCTCGGCGAGACCAAAAAATGCGCCCCGCAAAACTAGAATAGTCCCAGTAAGCAAAATGATGTGGAAACGTTGTGTAAATACATATTTTCCAGACGTTGAAGTTAGGTTAAATTTAGGTTCTGAATGAAAGGTGAAAATAAATATTTTCCGTATGTAGAAATCAGGTTCATTTTTGGTTCTGAATGAAAGTTGAAAAGATGTCATTTATAGACGTCTATGTTTGGGCCAAATCAAGGCTGGTCCAGACCAAACAAAATCTGAACCAAACATAGACGTCTATGATTGGTTCAGATTTTGTCCGGGCCGGACCAAAAAGCAATGTCCGTGGATGTGGAAATCCAGGACGGTCTAGACTACACCAAACAAAGAATTCCACAGGGCATCGGTGTCGGTCTGTGCTTACTGAGGTGTCCCCTACAAAGATGCCTGACATTTAATGAATGCCCATCTATGTGGTAAGCTTACCATTTGTAAAACACCAACAAAACGACAGGACCAAAAAACGCCGTCCAAAAGACATCAGCTCGTGCTTACTGGGGTGTAGCCTACTATGTCGGCCACAATGGAATCTTATGAATGCCCATCCATGTAGTAGGCCCACCATTTGTAAAACAGGCCGTTGCATTGATTTCATTAGTCCTGATTCCTATGACTGTCCCAACTTCGTCAGGAGTTATTGTGAGCCTATTTGCAATGTGTTTACACAGCGGGAAATGCAGAAGTTGTTTTGTTAACATGTCAGTGCTTTTTTTATTTGATTGGTTGCCATTTAGGTTAGGCTAATTGATCTGAGAATCGGACATGATGTAAAAAGTGTCTATTTATTAAATTGTCATACATTTTATCTCTAGCCTGTAGGCTACAGAATAGGCCACATACTCTTTCTACCATATCCATTATGTGCTACATGATTTATGTTAGATACATTTTTTTTGCGAAATGTTGGTGGAGTGCCGCACCGATGCGTCTCTCCAACAGCACTCTGTAGAGACCCACTGGGCATGTGTGTTTATCACAGTGCGGCATAAGCCACTGGTTGAGAGAATGCCAAGAGTGTGCAAAGCAGTCATCAAGGCAAAGGGTGGCTATTTGAAGAATCTCAAATATAAAATATATTTTGATTTTTTTAACACTTTTTTGGTTACTACATGATTCCATATGTGTTTGTTCATAGTTTTGATGTCTTCATTATTATTCTACAATGTAGAAAATAGTAAAAATAAGAAAAAACCTTGAATGAATAGCTGTTCTAAAACTTTGACCGGTACTGTACACTTGTCCATTTCTCCTGCAAACTTGACAATTTTGTTCATGATCTATTTCCCTTGCTTTGGCAATGTAAACATGTATTTTCCATGCCAATAAAAAGCCATTGAATTGAATTGAGAGAGAGTGACACACAAACACAAACACAAACAGACCTCACAGAGCTGTCTCATAACCAAATTATGACAAAGCAAAAAGAGAACTATTTCACACACTGGAAAGAATCGACCAGAAAACTGAGCAAATTGGAATGCCATTTGACCCTGAACAGAGAGTACACAATGGCAGAATACCTGACCACTGTGCTGACCCCTAATTAAGAAAATCATTGATTTTTTACAGACCAATGGAGGCTTCTGATGGGAGGACATTTCATAATAATGGATGGAATGCAGTCAATGGAATACTATCAAACACGTGGTTTCCACTTCCTAACCTCCTGCCAAATGTATGACCGCATTGGAGAGACATATTTCCCACAGACCACATTGACCAACAAAGAATTTGAAAACAAATCAGACATTGATAAATTCCCATATCTGTTACGCAAAAAAACGTAGAGGGCAATCATAGCAGCAAGATCTGTGGCCCGTTGCCATGAGAAAAGGGAAAACAGTGAAGAACAAAGAACCTATATTTATCTGTTTATTTATTTTCCTTTTCATACTTCAACTATTTGCACATTGTTACAACACTGTACATAGCCAATAGTATAACATTTGAAATGTCTGTGTTCTTTAAAAAACATTGTGAGTGTAATGTTTACTGTTAAGTTTTGATCGTTTTTTTCCCATTTAGTTTATTATCTATTTCACTTGCTTTGGCAATGTAAACATATATTCCCATGCCAATAAAGCCCTTTGAATTGAATTTAATTGAGAGAGAGAGAGAGAGAATTACGCCTCTCTGCGGCGTGCGTCAATAAGCTTTCCCAGACTAGTTTTGGCTAACGGCTTCAGTTGTCATTGTGGAGAGAGAGAGTGTCAGTTCTATCTGAGGTGTAGGGTGGGGTAGTATTGATTTCTGACTACCAGGAAGGCCTGGGATTGTAAATACTGCCTTTGTCCCAAATGGCGCCCTATTCAGTCCTTTTGCCTTATGGGCCCTTGTCAAAAGTAGTGCACTATGTAGGGAATATGATTCCATTTAGTACACAGCCACTGTAAGTACCAGGTGAGAAGGGAAGCAGTGGTTTGTTGAGAATGCCAACCGAGAGCAACTCCCAGCAATGAATGGTAGTGGTGTGTAATGTTCAATCTCCTCCGTTTCTCTCTTTGTTCTCTGCTGCCAACTGTAACCCGGCAAGCTCTTATACTGTAAACTGTAATTGGTAATACAGTAGTTGACCGGAGATCAGATTTCATCAGGTCACACTGAACTAGTAGTGTTGTTTTTATCAATGCTCTCTACAGAGAGATGTGTTTTTAAAGCAGATGGGAAACCAACAGTCTGGGAAATCAAAGAGCACGTTAACATATTACAATGTATTGTAATCTAACAGTGCACAGATTGTTCTACATTTCTGCTTTTGCTTTTCTCCATCAACCCACCTTGCAGATGACGCAGGTGTGAAGGCCTGTTCAGCACAATGCAATGGGAAAAGAGCTAAAGGATGAAAATATGACCTCAGTTTATCAATTAATGTAGTTCATACATTTCATTTCAGATTTTAAGGTCTACACCCACTCAGATCAGACAAACTCAGGGTTTCCAGTCAAGTCTGACCTGGTTGGATCTTCAGTGGATGACATTTCCCCCTCCACTGAGTCACTACGGGTCCCCCAGTGGGCCGCCAGGACCACAGAGAAATCACCCATCGAGGAGAGAGGGGTCCCCGAGCTCTCTGGCTCACAGGTCCATTAATCATTGTAATTTCATTCTACAAAGTGCCTGAGGTGGTGGACTGGTAGACAGCAACCCACTCCTAAAAACACCTCCTCCTATGTGCCCCATGTCTTAGTCTGTGTCTGTGACATACCAGAACTAATTTCTACTCCTGGAGTTGAGTGCACCAACCTCCAATTGGCCCCTCTCCACCCCACAACCCTTCCTTGGGCTCAATCTAATTGACCTGCCACCTATATCTGCATATAGCTCCCTGTATAATGTTTCCTGAGTATGGAGGCCTACAGAAGAGGTGTAGTGTGAAGAGGGCAGCTTTCCAGCCAGCCAGCTGATTTTGAAGGAGTGGCAGACAGCCCAGACAGAGCTAGATGTTGTTGGGAGGTGATGGAATGGAACTGATCTGCTCCCCCCACTCTAAATGAAATGGCTGGGTCCATCGGCGAATGAAAAGCTCCATCTCTACTTGGGAGTGAAGACAGACGAGAGAGGACAGATGAGAGAGGAAGACGGACGCGAGAGGACAGATGCGAGAGGACACAATGTGAGAAAACAGACAGGAGACGAGAGAAGAAGCTTGCAGTCCTCTGCTGCAAGGTTGACCTGTCCCTCTGTTCCCTCCTCTCCCCATTTCCAGAGCCCTTTTCTATTCTCGCAATCCACCCAGACTACCCTGGACACACACACACACACACACCCACACACACACACACACACACACACACAAGACCTCAGGTTGTCTCGGAATAAATGAATAAAAAACACTCCACAAAGTTGTGGAAGTGTTACTGTTACATCCTCCCTTCATCCAGGGTACGGAGGGAGGGGATCAATACTTTTCCATTAACCTGTATCCTCCCTGTGAAGTAATGGGCAGGGGCCCAGCCTGGGGTGGGTGGTGTACTGTGCTGTCGCACGCCACTGACTGCTACTGACAGTGATGGGGAGTCTTTGTGACCAGAGTGCATGAAGGAAAGGCCTCTCTGTCTGTAGACACTGGAGCCAATGGTGTCCCTCTCACATACACCTCACTGTATATGCTGGAGCCAATGGTGTTCCTCTCAGATACACCTCTCTGTATATGCTGGAGCCAATGGTGTCTCTCTCAGTTACACCTTATGCAGTCATTCACTGAATAGCAGCTATATGGTGTGGAGTGACCTTGTTGTACCAATATATACTTCTATAGTATAGCCTAATCATGTGTTCCATAGTGTAACAAACGAATCATGTGTTCCATAGTGTAACAAATGAATCATGTGTTCCATAGCGCAACAAGTTAATGAAGTGTTCCATAGTTAACAAAGGAATCATGTGTTCCATAGTGTAACAAAGGAATCATGTGTTCCATAGTGTAACAAAGGAATCATGTGTTCCATAGCGCAACAAGTTAATGAAGTGTTCCATAGTTAACAAAGGAATCATGTGTTCCATAGTGTAACAAAGGAATCATGTGTTCCATAGTGTAACAAATGAATCATGTGTTCCATAGCGCAACAAGTTAATGAAGTGTTCCATAGTTAACAAAGGAATCATGTGTTCCATAGTGTAACAAATTAATAATGTGTTCCATAGTGTAACAAAGGAATCATGTGTTCCATAGCGTAACAAAGGAATCATGTGTTCCATAGCGTAACAAACGAATCATGTGTTCCATAGCGTAACAAAGGAATCATGTGTTCCATAGCGTAACAAAGGAATCATGTGTTCCATAGCGTAACAAAGGAATCATGTGTTCCATAGCGTAACAAAGGAATCATGTGTTCTATAGCGTAACAAAGGAATCATGTGTTCCATAGCGTAACAAAGGAATCATGTGTTCCATAGCGTAACAAAGGAATCATGTGTTCCATAGCGTAACAAAGGAATCATGTGTTCCATAGCGTAACAAAGGAATCATGTGTTCCATAGCGTAACAAAGGAATCATGTGTTCCATAGGGTAACAAAGGAATCATGTGTTCCATAGCGTAACAAAGGAATCATGTGTTCCATAGCGTAACAAAGGAATAATGTGTTCCATAGGGTAACAAAGGAATAATGTGTTCCATAGCGTAACAAATGAATCATGTGTTCCATAGTGAAACAAGTTCATGAATCATGTGTTCCATAGTGTAACAAATGAATCATGTGTTCCATAGTGTAACAAATGAATCATGTGTTCCATAGTGTAACAAACTAATCATGTGTTCCATAGTGTAACAAACAAATCATGTGTTCCATAGTGTAACAAATTAATAATGTGTTCCATAGTGTAACAAATGAATCATGTGTCCATAGTGTAACAAATGAATCATGTGTTCCAGAGTGTAACAAATGAATCATGTGTTCCATAGTGTAACAAATGAATTATGTGTTCCATAGTGTAACAAATGAATCGTGTGTCCAGGGTGTAACAAAGGAATCATGTTTTCCATAGTATAACAAATGAATCATGTGTTCCATAGCGCAACAAGTTAATGAAGTGTTCCATAGTTAACAAAGGAATCATGTGTTCCATAGTGTAACAAATGAATCATGTGTTCCATAGTGTAACAAATTAATAATGTGTTCCATAGTGTAACAAATGAATCATGTGTTCCATAGTGTAACAAATGAATCATGTGTTCCATAGTGTAACAAATGAATCATGTGTTCCAGAGTGTAACAAAGGAATCATGTGTTCCATAGTGTAACAAAGGAATCATGTGTTCCATAGTGTAACAAATGAATAATGTGTTCCATAGTGTAACAAATGAATCATGTGTTCCATAGTGTAACAAATGAATCATGTGTTCCATAGTGTAACAAATGAATCATGTGTTCCATAGTGTAACAAACTAATCATGTGTTCCATAGTGTAACAAATGAATCATGTGTTCCATAGTGTAACAAATGAATCATGTGTTCCATAGTGTAACAAACTAATCATGTGTTCCATAGTGTAACAAACGGATCTTGTGTTCCATAGTGTAACAAATGAATCATGTGTTCCATAGCGCAACAAGTTAATGAAGTGTTCCATAGTTAACAAAGGAATCATGTGTTCCATAGTGTAACAAATTAATCATGTATTCCATAGTGTAACAAATTAATCATGTGTTCCATAGTGTAACAAATGAATCATGTGTTCCATAGTGTAACAAATGAATCATGTGTTCCATATTGTAACAAACGAATCATGTGTTCCATAGTGTAACAAACTAATCTTGTGTTCCATAGTCTAACAAATGAATCATGTGTTCCATAGTCTAACAAATGAATCATGTGTTCCATAGTGTAACAAATGAATCAGGTGTTCCATAGTGTAACAAATGCATCATGTGTTCCATAGTGTAACAAACTAATCCTGTGTTCCATAGTCTAACAAATGAATCATGTGTTCCATAGTCTAACAAATGAATCATGTGTTCCATAGTGTAACAAATGAATCAGGTGTTCCATAGTGTAACAAATGCATCATGTGTTCCATAGTGTAACAAATGAATCATGTGTTCCATAGTGTAACAAATGAATCATGTGTTCCATAGTGTAACAAATGAATCATGTGTTCCATAGTGTAACAAATGAATCATGTGTCCATGGTGTAACAAATGAATCATGTGTTCCATAGTGTAACAAATGCATCATGTGTTCCATAGTGTAACAAATGAATCATGTGTCCATGGCGTAACAAATGAATCATGTGTTCCATAGTGTAACAAATGAATCATGTGTTCCATAGTGTAACAACTGAATCATGTGTTCCATAGTGTAACAAATGAATCATGTGTTCCATAGTGTAACAAATGAATCATGTGTTCCATAACGTAACAAATGAATCATGTGTCCATGGTGTAAAAAACTAATCATGTGTTCCATAACGTAACAAATGAATCATGTGTTCCATAGTGTAACAAATTAATCATGTGTTCCATAGTGTAACAAATGAATCATGTGTTCCATAGTGTAACAAATGAATCATGTGTTCCATAGTGTAACAAATGAATCATGTGTTCCATAGCGTAACAAACGAATCATGTGTTCCATAGCGTAACAAACGAATCATGTGTTCCATAGCGTAACAAAGGAATCATGTGTTCCATAGCGTAAAAAAGGAATCATGTGTTCCATAGCGTAACAAAGGAATCATGTGTTCCATAGGGTAACAAGTTCATGAATCATGTGTTCCATAGTGTAACAAAGTAATAATGTGTATCAAATTAATAATATGTACAAATTAATAATGTGTTCCATAGTGTAACAAATTAATGATTAGTTCCGTAGTGTTACAAATGAATCAAGTGTTACAAATGAATGATGTGTTCCATAGTGCAACAAATGAATCATGTGTTCCGTAGCGCAACAAATTAATCATGTGTTCCGTAGTGTTAGAAATGAATAATGTGTTCCATAGTGCAACAAATTAATAATGTGTTCCGTAGTGTTACAAATGAATGATGTGTTCCATAGTGCAACAAATGAATCATGTGTTCCATCATTGTAACAAATGAATGACGTGTAACAAATGAATGACGCGTTCCATAGTGTAACAAATAAATGATGTGTTCCATAGAGCAAGAAATTAATGATGTGTTCCATAGTGCAACAAATGAATGTCTTCCATAGTGTAACAAATGAATGACGTGTAACAAATGAATGATTAGTTCCGTAGTGTTACAGATGAATGATGTGTTCCATAGTGCAACAAATTAATCATGTGTTCCATAGTGCAACAAATTAATCATGTGTTCCATAGTGCCACAAATGAATCGTGTGTTCCATAGTGCAACAAATTAATCATGTGTTCCATTGTGCCACAAATGAATCGTGTGTTCCGTAGTGTTACAAATGAATGATGTGTTCCATAGTGCAACAAATGAATCATGTGTTCCATAGTATAACAAATTAATCATGTGTAACAAATGAATGAGGTGTAACAAATGAATGAGGTGTAACAAATGAATGATGTGTAACAACTTAATGATGTGTTCCATAGTGTAACAAATGAATGATGTGTTCAATAGTGCAACAAATTAATAATGTGTTCCATAGTATAACAAATGAATCATGTGTTCCATAGTGTAACAAATGAATCATGTGTTCCATAGTGTAACAAATGAATCATGTGTTCCATAGTGTAACAACTGAATCATGTGTTCCATAGTGTAACAAATGAATCATGTGTTCCATAGTGTAACAAATGAATCATGTGTTCCATAGTGTAACAAATGAATCATGTGTTCCATAGCGTAACAAACGAATCATGTGTTCCATAGCGTAACAAACGAATCATGTGTTCCATAGCGTAACAAAGGAATCATGTGTTCCATAGCGTAACAAAGGAATCATGTGTTCCATAGCGTAACAAAGGAATCATGTGTTCCATAGCGTAACAAAGGAATCATGTGTTCCATAGCGTAACAAAGGAATCATGTGTTCCATAGCGTAACAAAGGAATCATGTGTTCCATAGGGTAACAAAGGAATCATGTGTTCCATAGCGTAACAAATGAATCATGTGTTCCATATTGCAACAAGTTCATGAATCATGTGTTCCATAGTGTAACAAAGTAATAATGTGTATCAAATTAATAATATGTACAAATTAATAATGTGTTCCATAGTGTAACAAATTAATGATTAGTTCCGTAGTGTTACAAATGAATCAAGTGTTACAAATGAATGATGTGTTCCATAGTGCAACAAATGAATGATGTGTTCCATAGTGCAACAAATGAATCATGTGTTCCGTAGCGCAACAAATTAATCATGTGTTCCGTAGTGTTAGAAATGAATAATGTGTTCCATAGTGTAACAAATGAATTATGTGTTCCATAGTGTAACAAATGAATCATGTGTTCCATAGTGTAACAAACGAATCATGTGTTCCATAGTGTAACAAACGAATCATGTGTTCCATAGTGTAACAAATGAATCAGGTGTTCCATAGTGTAACAAATGCATCATGTGTTCCATAGTGTAACAAATTAATCATGTGTTCCATAGTGTAACAAATGAATCTTGTGTTCCATAGTGTAACAAATAGTGTAACAAATAAATGATGTGTTCCATAGAGCAAGAAATTAATGATGTGTTCCATAGTGCAACAAATGAATGTCTTCCATAGTGTAACAAATGAATGACGTGTAACAAATGAATGATTAGTTCCGTAGTGTTACAGATGAATGATGTGTTCCATAGTGCAACAAATGAATCATGTGTTCCATAGTGCAACAAATTAATCATGTGTTCCATAGTGCCACAAATTAATCATGTGTTCCATAGTGCAACAAATTAATCATGTGTTCCATTGTGCCACAAATGAATCGTGTGTTCCGTAGTGTTACAAATGAATGATGTGTTCCATAGTGCAACAAATGAATCATGTGTTCCATAGTATAACAAATTAATAATGTGTTCCATAGTGTAACAAATGAATGAGGTGTAACAAATGAATGAGGTGTAACAAATGAATGATGTGTAACAACTTAATGATGTGTTCCATAGTGTAACAAATGAATGATGTGTTCAATAGTGCAACAAATTAATAATGTGTTCCATAGTGTAACAAATGAATCATGTGTTCCATAGTGTAACAAATGAATCATGTGTTCCATAGTGTAACAAATGATTCATGTGTTCCATAGTGTAACAACTGATTCATGTGTTCCATAGTGTAACAAATGAATCATGTGTTCCATAGTGTAACAAATTAATCATGTGTTCCATAGTGTAACAAATGAATCATGTGTTCCATAGCGTAACAAACGAATCATGTGTTCCATAGCGTAACAAACGAATCATGTGTTCCATAACGTAACAAAGGAATCATGTGTTCCATAGCGTAACAAAGGAATCATGTGTTCCATAGCGTAACAAAGGAATCATGTGTTCCATAGCGTAACAAAGGAATCATGTGTTCCATAGCGTAACAAAGGAATCATGTTCCATAGCGTAAAAAAAGGAATCATGTGTTCCATAGCGTAACAAAGGAATCATGTGTTCCATAGGGTAACAAAGGAATCATGTGTTCCATAGCGTAACAAATGATTCATGTGTTCCATATTGCAACAAGTTCATGAATCATGTGTTCCATAGTGTAACAAAGTAATAATGTGTATCAAATTAATAATATGTACAAATTAATAATGTGTTCCATAGCGTAACAAATGATTCATGTGTTCCATATTGCAACAAGTTCATGAATCATGTGTTCCATAGTGTAACAAAGTAATAATGTGTATCAAATTAATAATATGTACAAATTAATAATGTGTTCCATAGTGTAACAAATTAATGATTAGTTCCGTAGTGTTACAAATGAATCAAGTGTTACAAATGAATGATGTGTTCCATAGTGCAACAAATGAATGATGTGTTCCATAGTGCAACAAATGAATCATGTGTTCCGTAGCGCAACAAATTAATCATGTGTTCCGTAGTGTTAGAAATGAATAATGTGTTCCATAGTGTAACAAATGAATTATGTGTTCCATAGTGTAACAAATGAATCATGTGTTCCATAGTGTAACAAATGCATCATGTGTTCCATAGTGTAACAAACGAATCATGTGTTCCATAGTGTAACAAACGAATCATGTGTTCCATAGTGTAACAAACGAATCATGTGTTCCATAGTGTAACAAACGAATCTTGTGTTCCATAGTGTAACAAACGAATCTTGTGTTCCATAGTGTAACAAATTAATCATGTGTTCCATAGTGTAACAAATGAATCAGGTGTTCCATAGTGTAACAAATGCATCATGTGTTCCATAGTGTAACAAATTAATCTTGTGTTCCATAGTGTAACAAATGAATCATGTGTTCCATAGTGTAACTTATGAATCATGTGTTCCATAGTGTAACAAATGAATCATGTGTTCCATAGTGTAACAAATGAATCATGTGTTCCATAGTGTAACAAACGAATCTTGTGTTCCATAGTGTAACAAACAGATCTTGTGTTCCATAGTGTAACAAATGAATCGTGTGTCCATGGTGTAACAAAGGAATCATGTTTTCCATAGTATAACAAATGAATCATGTGTTCCATAGCGCAACAAGTTAATGAAGTGTTCCATAGTTAACAAAGGAATCATGTGTTCCATAGTGTAACAAAGGAATCATGTGTTCCATAGCGCAACAAGTTAATGAAGTGTTCCATAGTTAACAAAGGAATCATGTGTTCCATAGTGTAACAAATTAATCATGTGTTCCATAGTGTAACAAATTAATCATGTGTTCCATAGTGTAACAAATTAATAATGTGTTCCATAGTGTAACAAATGAATCATGTGTTCCATAGTGTAACAAATTAATAATGTGTTCCATAGTGTAACAAATGAATAATGTGTTCCAGAGTGTAACAAAGGAATCATGTGTTCCATAGTGTAACAAAGGAATCATGTGTTCCATAGTGTAACAAATGAATGATTAGTTCCGTAGTGTTACAGATGAATGATGTGTTCCATAGTGCAACAAATTAATCATGTGTTCCATAGTGCAACAAATTAATCATGTGTTCCATAGTGCCACAAATGAATCGTGTGTTCCATAGAGCAACAAATTAATCATGTGTTCCATTGTGCCACAAATGAATTGTGTGTTCCGTAGTGTTACAAATGAATGATGTGTTCCATAGTGCAACAAATGAATCATGTGTTCCATAGTATAACAAATTAATCATGTGTAACAAATGAATGAGGTGTAACAAATGAATGAGGTGTAACAAATGAATGATGTGTAACAACTTAATGATGTGTTCCATAGTGTAACAAATGAATGATGTGTTCAATAGTGCAACAAATTAATAATGTGTTCCATAGTGTAACAACTGAATCATGTGTTCCATAGTGTAACAAATGAATCATGTGTTCCATAGTGTAACAAATGAATCATGTGTTCCATAGTGTAACAAATGAATCATGTGTTCCATAGCGTAACAAACGAATCATGTGTTCCATAGCGTAACAAACGAATCATGTGTTCCATAGCGTAACAAAGGAATCATGTGTTCCATAGCGTAACAAAGGAATCATGTGTTCCATAGCGTAACAAAGGAATCATGTGTTCCATAGTGTAACAAAGGAATCATGTTCCATAGCGTAAAAAAAGGAATCATGTGTTCCATAGCGTAACAAAGGAATCATGTGTTCCATAGGGTAACAAAGGAATCATGTGTTCCATAGCGTAACAAATGAATCATGTGTTCCATATTGCAACAAGTTCATGAATCATGTGTTCCATAGTGTAACAAAGTAATAATGTGTATCAAATTAATAATATGTACAAATTAATAATGTGTTCCATAGTGTAACAAATTAATGATTAGTTCCGTAGTGTTACAAATGAATCAAGTGTTACAAATGAATGATGTGTTCCATAGTGCAACAAAGGAATGATGTGTTCCATAGTGCAACAAATGAATCATGTGTTCCGTAGCGCAACAAATTAATCATGTGTTCCGTAGTGTCAGAAATGAATAATGTGTTCCATAGTGTAACAAATGAATTATGTGTTCCATAGTGTAACAAATGAATCATGTGTTCCATAGTGTAACAAACGAATCATGTGTTCCATAGTGTAACAAACGAATCATGTGTTCCATAGTGTAACAAACGAATCATGTGTTCCATAGTGTAACAAACGAATCTTGTGTTCCATAGTGTAACAAACAAATCTTGTGTTCCATAGTGTAACAAATGAATCATGTGTTCCATAGTGTAACAAATGAATCAGGTGTTCCATAGTGTAACAAATGCATCATGTGTTCCATAGTGTAACAAATTAATCATGTGTTCCATAGTGTAACAAATGAATCTTGTGTTCCATAGTGTAACAAATAGTGTAACAAATAAATTATGTGTTCCATAGAGCAAGAAATTAATGATGTGTTCCATAGTGCAACAAATGAATGTCTTCCATAGTGTAACAAATGAATGACGTGTAACAAATGAATGATTAGTTCCGTAGTGTTACAGATGAATGATGTGTTCCATAGTGCAACAAATTAATCATGTGTTCCATAGTGCAACAAATTAATCATGTGTTCCATAGTGCCACAAATTAATCGTGTGTTCCATAGTGCAACAAATTAATCATGTGTTCCATTGTGCCACAAATGAATCGTGTGTTCCGTAGTGTTACAAATGAATGATGTGTTCCATAGTGCAACAAATGAATCATGTGTTCCATAGTGTAACACATGAATGAGGTGTAACAAATGAATGAGGTGTAACAAATGAATGATGTGTAACAACTTAATGATGTGTTCCATAGTGTAACAAATGAATGATGTGTTCAATAGTGCAACAAATTAATAATGTGTTCCATAGTGTAACAAATGAATCATGTGTTCCATAGTGTAACACATGAATCATGTGTTCCATAGTGTAACAAATGAATCATGTGTTCCATAGTGTAACAACTGAATCATGTGTTCCATAGTGTAACAAATGAATCATGTGTTCCATAGTGTAACAAATGAATCATGTGTTCCATAGTGTAACAAATGAATCATGTGTTCCATAGCATAACAAACGAATCATGTGTTCCATAGCGTAACAAACGAATCATGTGTTCCATAGCGTAACAAAGGAATCATGTGTTCCATAGCGTAACAAAGGAATCATGTGTTCCATAGCGTAACAAAGGAATCATGTTCCATAGCGTAAAAAAAGGAATCATGTGTTCCATAGCGTAACAAAGGAATCATGTGTTCCATAGGGTAACAAAGGAATCATGTGTTCCATAGCGTAACAAATGATTCATGTGTTCCATATTGCAACAAGTTCATGAATCATGTGTTCCATAGTGTAACAAAGTAATAATGTGTATCAAATTAATAATATGTACAAATTAATAATGTGTTCCATAGTGTAACAAATTAATGATTAGTTCCGTAGTGTTACAAATGAATCAAGTGTTACAAATGAATGATGTGTTCCATAGTGCAACAAATGAATGATGTGTTCCATAGTGCAACAAATGCATCATGTGTTCCATAGTGTAACAAACGAATCATGTGTTCCATAGTGTAACAAACGAATCATGTGTTCCATAGTGTAACAAACGAATCATGTGTTCCATAGTGTAACAAACGAATCTTGTGTTCCATAGTGTAACAAACGAATCTTGTGTTCCATAGTGTAACAAATGAATCATGTGTTCCATAGTGTAACAAATGAATCAGGTGTTCCATAGTGTAACAAATGCATCATGTGTTCCATAGTGTAACAAATGAATCATGTGTTCCATAGTGTAACAAATGAATCATGTGTTCCATAGTGTAACAAATGAATCATGTGTTCCATAGTGTAACAAATGAATCATGTGTTCCATAGTGTAACAAATGAATCATGTGTTCCATAGTGTAACAAACGAATCTTGTGTTCCATAGTGTAATAAAGGAATCATGTGTTCCATAGTGTAACAAAGGAATCATGTGTTCCATAGTGTAACAAAGGAATCATGTGTTCCATAGCGCAACAAGTTAATGAAGTGTTCCATAGTTAACAAAGGAATCATGTGTTCCATAGTGTAACAAATTAATCATGTGTTCCATAGTGTAACAAATTAATCATGTGTTCCATAGTGTAACAAATTAATAATGTGTTCCATAGTGTAACAAATTAATCATGTGTTCCATAGTGTAACAAATGAATCATGTGTTCCATAGTGTAACAAATGAATCATGTGTTCCAGAGTGTAAGAAAGGAATCATGTGTTCCATAGTGTAACAAAGGAATCATGTGTTCCATAGTGTAACAAATGAATCATGTGTTCCATAGTGTAACAAATGAATCATGTGTTCCATAGTGTAACAAATGTGTTCCATAGTGTAACAAATGAATGAGGTGTAACAAATGAATGACGTGTAAGAAATGAATGATGTGCAACAAATTAATAATGTGTTCCATAGTGTAACAAATGAATGACGTGTAACAAATGAATCATGTGTTCCATAGTGTAACAAATGAATGATGTGTAACAAATGAATGATGTGTTCAATAGTGCAACAAATTAATAATATGTTCCATAGTGTAACAAATGAATGACGTGTAACAAATGAATGATGTGTTCCATAGTGCAACAAATTAATCATGTGTTCCATAGTGCAACAAATTAATCATGTGTTCCGTAGTGTAACAAATGAATGACTTGTAACAAATGAATGATGTGTACCAAATTAATCGTGTTCAATAGTGTAACAAATGAATGATGTGAAACAAATGAATCATGTGTTCCATAGTGTAACAAATGAATCATGTGTTCCATAGTGTAACAAATGAATCATGTGTCCATGGTGTAACAAATGAATCATGTGTTCCATAAAGTAACAAATTAGTCATGTGTTCCATAGTGTAACAAACTAATCATGTGTTCCATAGTGTAACAAATCGATTTTGCCAGCATTATACCACCCTGCATCCCACTGCTGGCTTGCCACTGAAGCTAAGCAGGGTTGGTCCTGGATGATGTCTTCCATAGTGTAACAAATGAATCATGTGGGCTTGTACTGTACAGTACAAAGTGCCCTTGGTGTTAGTTTCAAATGCAAACTAGGGCTATTGTGTTGTCTTACTACTAAACAGGCATGAAACAAATATCTCTTTGATGCTCAAGGTTGTTCCCAAGCATTCATTTGTCCGTACTTACTCTAGATACATTGTCTGCTGTACTTTAGAATTATAACTACTAGTGATGGGGGGGGCGGGATTGATACAGTTATTTTTGAACGATATTATATAAATATTTGTAATTGTTTCTGTAGTTAGCGTTAGCTAGCGCTAGTCATCCTATGTGTTTGCAGCACTTTTATTTCCATGACTGATCAAAACTGGTTTCCTCGTGGTTCTTTTTTGTCTCTCTACCGAGACATATAGTGAGAAATATCTTTGTAACATCAAATTGAAATAGAATTGCAATACATAGAATGGTGAGAATCACAATACATATTGTAGAGGCACCTAAGTATCGTTATGATATCATATTATGAGGTCCCTGGTCATTTCCAGCCCTAATGATTACCTGTGTTTTCCCCAATGGCTGTCGTCTAGTTAGTGATGCCAAACAAGTCCACTGGTATTGTCTTAGACTATTTTAAAGCGATTGCAGTGTGTTGGACTGGCAATAGTACTTCTAAGTTCAGTGATGCTGTTTGACTTGTCTACCTATGGAGCCTAGCTAGCTACGTATCTCTGAGGCCCCAGACTCACTAGGAGTGGGAGAGAAGGTCTATTTCATCAGACATGCAGAACCATGAAAACAAATTGTACGATGCCAAGATGAAAGCAGCTTTCTGTGAAATGAATACCGTAGGTAACAGTCGGTTCTAGACTTGTACTAGTATAAGATCAAATGATGGCAAACTTTGATAAGGTCATGGCAGCAAGAATTGTTGTGAAATGGATAAGCTGTGTGTACATGGCAGTGGAACACACATTTTACACAGTATGGGTGTATAAAATGTTGATTTCTGGCCACAGACTAGAGTAGGTAGGTATATTATATACGGCCAGTAAGATCTGATGAATTGCCTATTTAGGACTATCCAGATCATTTTAGGCACTGTAATGCAGGTGCTGCAGTTGACAAAAGAAAGAGTCCTCGAGACTTGCCTTGTTTGGAGAGCTGGTGGCAAGGAGAGGAGGTTGGCATGTGTTATGAGGACAAGGAGAGAACAAGAGGAGAGCCCCAGGGAGAAGCACAGTGGGGGACACCCCAGGAGCTCGCTGAGAGAAATTAAGCCCATATTAAAAATCTGAGCAGTAATATTCATACTGCCGTATCCTTGGTGCCACTAAGGATGCACCAAAAACAAAGACACCCCTCTGAACACACCGCAGACATAAATGTAATCAACGTGACTGGGATGGGAGTTGTAAGCGATGTGATGTAGCCCTCGACCCCACTTGACTGGAAGCCACAAATGGCTAATCCTCCCAAAGCAGACGGAAATGTAACCCTACAGCAGTAGTTGCCGCTGTCCCAAATTATAGAGTTCACCATGATGTCCCAATATTCAGGCTGGGTGACATGTTTGTTTTTAGGCTGTGTAAAGTACTTACAATTTCACAGTTAATTTCAGTTTGATGTTGTATTGTGACAGGAAGTAAAGGGTAGACCTTTTCTGTTGTGAATGTAAACAACCCTCTGTGATCTAAAAACGATCACGTGTCTTATCACTGGTACCACAATCCCCTTCACAGCTATGATACAGTGCTATTTGGGTTTTTGTCTACTGGGTCTTAACCAGCTGAAGCACCTTTCACCAGTGGTAATATGGCTGTGGATATTGGAGCAGGAGAATGCACCAGCTGGTACATGAGCTGTACATCATTTAGAAATGAGATCGCTATGTCTTGTCCCTAGTTTGTCTTTATGTCCCTGGATGCTCCATCATTTCCATTCCCCAAATGCTATTCTGCTCCCATTACCGTCTAGACTGTGTTTGATCTGATGCTATTGACTTTATGCCAGGAATCATTTGGCTCATTTACCTTACAAAACAATGCCATTCCAGAAATTACCGTCCTTGCCTTTTGGTTTCACGTGTGTTTTTATTGTTGAATATCATATGAATGAAGCAAGTTGTCAATTTAGCCTTAAAATCATTTTTGAGGTCCGTCTTGTAACGAGGGGATTGTTCTCTGGTTGATAAGATAGTCTTTCAAAGGATTGGGTTTTCTCTACAGCAGGCCCATTTCTTTCTCTCTCTCTCTCTCTCTCTCTCTCTCTCTCACTAGGATTGTTTTTGCAGCGACGTGCACTGCAGCAGAAGACCCTCCCCCTTTCTGATCAATACTGGGCAGTCAGGTGTGTGCGTTCGTGCGTGCGTGTGTATTGGGGAAACATGGCAAGGAATAGCTCTCTGAAAATCCCCTAATGTGGATATGAATCTCTCCTCCAGTGAACAGACTATAAACTGCATTAGTCAGGGTAGAGCATCAAGCATGGCGAATCATTGAATCTTTTTTACAAATCCCTGCATCCTTCATTGCTCTTGTTATCTGAGCTCTGTTTTGGGTTTTAGACACACCTATCGGAGTGTTTTCACAGGTGAGATCAGCTCCTCTTGCTGGTGCACCTGCATTCCTCAATGTCATTGAGACAGATTGTTCCAAACAAGCGTGGGTGATGATTTCAGTTGATGGATGGTGTGCTGGGGCTGGCTGGGTGAATCACATATGTTTCCTGCTCTGGCTCTCTTTCCTCTCTTCCTCCATCTCCAGCTACCTTAACGTAGTTACTCAGACACCATAACAAGTGAGTCTCCAGTGGAGGGAAGGATGGAGAGTGGGGACCATATCAGTCCTCTTGATCACTATGCTTTTTGGTTGTTTGTGTGTGTGTTAAAACCAGAGAGAGAGAGAGAAAATGTATGTGCAGGTGTGTGTATCTGTGGTGGCCTCTCCTTGAGGAGGACAGCACCACTTTATCCTGTCACGGTCTGACCTCACAGGACAACAGAGGTCTGACCTCACAGGACACAGAGGCTTTTGCAGAGCCAATAGAGATGTACTACCCTGGCTGGACAATGTGACCAGACTAAGGCAGCCATTTGCAATGTGCTTTATTTCCCCAACTAAACAGAGCTGTAGAGGAACGGCAGGTCAGGCTGGGGAGGAGATGGTGGGATGTTGAACTATGTGAGCAGTGTGTCACAGTCAAAAGCCATCAGTTTGAAGGGATATCTCCTGGGTGTGAACCACATAATTGAATTAGCCTGTGAAGTGTGTGGTTTGAAGTGTTTTTAAGCTGTTCTTTACATAATGGAATCGATTGACTGGAAAGTTACTTCTAACGCAGTTGAATGTGTAATACATTTGGTTCCGGGCAACTAAATGTCAAACTTAGAGAATTCACAGAAGAATGTGAAAGGATGGGTTTAGCTTTAGTTGTTAGTTGGTTGGCTTGTTATTGTAGCATCCGCATGATCTGCAGTGGTGTATAATCATTCATTAGCATGGGTAATTAGACGGTACCGTCACTCACAAGAAATGACGTTGTGTTTTGAGCCGATGAATGCATGTCGTCCATAGAGATCCTGTTATAGGATGTCTATGGTATAGTCTGGCTGTGTGTGTGTGTGTCCTCTGTGTGAGTCTTCTGTGTGTGTGTGTGTCTTCTGTGTGTCCTCTGTGAGTGTGTGTGTCTTCTGTGTGTGTGTATCCCCTGCGTGTGTGTCCTCTGTGTGTGCATGCGTTTAAGTGTGTGTGCGAGTGCGTAAGTGAGCATGTGTTTGGTATTCCCCATGCTGTCCCTGATAAGTCTCTCATCTCTGTCATGGGACTCCACTGACAAGGCTAAGTTATTAATTGGTGTTCCTGAGCAGGCTGCCTGCTCCACCCCACACGCCTGAGCCAAGGGATCGCTGTTAAATCTCCAAGATAGTTCTGAGAATTTCTCCCATCTTTGAATAGCTTAAGAAGTAATTATCATGAAAGATAAGAAGGAGAAATGTGCTCAGTGTTTTATAGACTCACAGAAGATCACAGTCTTTGCTTTAAATTGTATTTCATGTTTTCAGCTGAGTGTACCCTGGTACATTCTTGCTGTTTTTGACGTTGTTCATCAGTGGCACCATGTCTTTGTCAACCCGTGTTAAAACTCTCAGATGGGAGTTTGTTGTTGTTGTGTTGCAACTGAAGTTCCAGGTTTGTTCTGTCAATGTCACAGGGAGGGAGAGGTGGTATTTAGAAATCACACACGTCTGCCAAATGGAGATGGCCTCCCTCTCCCTCCGTCGACTCTGATGGTCTCCTCTTCTCATTTTTTTCGTGGCCTGTGGTTTATCAGCTGTGATGTACTTGTCATGTACTGTCTGTTGCACAATCTCCTGCTTTCCATCAAACTGTGAAACGCCAATCAGAGGACAACAGCATGGGACTACCGCCAACGTTCTGGTACAAAGGCCCTTGGGGTGTTTGCAGCTTCATTACTGTGGTGTTACAGTATTTCTTCTTCAATGTAGGTCTATGGTGTCGTTGTATCTCCAGAATAGCTTTTGGAATACCAAATAGCATTATAGACTATTTGAATGAAATCATACACTGAGTGTACGAAACATTAGAACAACCTGCTCTTTCCATGACAGCCTGACCAGATAAATCCAGGTGAAAGCTATGATCCCTTATTGATGTCACTTGTAAAATCCACTTTAATCAGTGTAGATGAAGGGGAGACAGGTTTTTAAGCTTTGAGACAGTTGAGACATGGATTGTGTATGTGTGCCATTCAGTGGGTGAATGGGCAAGACCAAAGATTGAACTGCCTTTGAACAGGGTATGGTAGTAGGAGCCAGGCGCACTGGTTGGTGTCAGGAACTGCAACGCTGCTGGGTTTTCCACACAAGTTTCCCATGTGTATCAAGAATGGTCCACCACCAAAAGGACATAACTGTGGGAAGCATTGGAGTTAACATAGGCCAGCATCCCTGTGGAATGCTTTCAACACCTTGTAGAGTCCATGACCTGATGAATTGAGGCTCTTCTGAGGTCAAAAGGGGGTGCAACTTAATATTAGGAAGGTGCTCCTAATGTTTTATACACTCAGTGTATATTGTAGTTGGCATGAAACAGTGAATGATTCTATTGGGAAACAAGGTTTTGATTGTTGCGCTGTCCAGGCTAAGTCCCAAAGCCCTGACAGTGGCTGTAAATTGTACCTATAAAACTTTGTCCATTACTGAGATGCATTGGCAGCCTCAAGCTGGCCCGGACTGTAAGTTCTACTCAATCAAATCTGTAACAGGGAGTTCCTGGGGTAAGGTACAGAACAACAACCTTCCCACACCACAAGACAGAATGCTTGAATTGATTTTCAGTTGCAGGCAATTTTTCATACGAATCAGACATTCATGCATGGCCTCCAAATAGGTGTTTTGTTTTGCTCCCAATAGTTTTGGGATTAGTGATTCTGAAAGCATAAAGCCCTGAGTCTGTTCAGTAAAGGAGAGACATGACAGAATCAGACTGACTCATCAGTCAGTTAGCAGAACTGTCTGTCTGTCTGCCTCGCCTCTCCCTATCCAGAGAAGAAGCACAGCGTCTGGAAGGAAAATAATATCCATGAAACATTCATGAGAATCCTGTTACCTCCTCTACATCTTCTCCCTCATCCCTCCGTCCTTCTGCCTTCCTCCTGGTTTTTACTCTGAATGCCCACCTCGATCTGTTTCTGTCAAATTAAGGCATGTGATGGGAAACTCCAAGGGCCCAGCATCTTGGAGTAGGAGTGATGATCTAGGATCAGTTTAGCCTATTAGATCATAATAAATAAGACAGAAGCTGATCCTAGATCACTACACATACTCAGACGCTTGGTGAATACAGGCCCAGGAGAAAGAATAACACTGACTAAAACTGTATAGGATGAGGTGGTGGTTGGAGTTGTCAACAAAGCAGCATGACAGAAATATTATTCCAAGTTTTCAAACTACTGGTAGTTTCTTGGGGAAATAAACACTACATGACCAAAAGAATGTGGACACTTGCTTCTCGAACACCTTGTTCCAAAATCATGGGCATTAATATGGAGTTGGTCCTCCGTTTGCGCCTGTAACACTAGATGTTGGAACATTGTTGCGGGGACTTGCTTACATTTAGCCACGAGCATTAGTGAGGTCGGGCACTGATGTTGGGCAATTAGGCCTGGCTCACAGTCGGCGTTCCAATTCATCCCAATGGTGTCCGAAGGGATTGAGGTCAGGGTTCTGTGCAGGCCAGTCAAGTTCTTCCACACCGATCTCAATTTCTGTATGGACCTCGCTTTGTGCACGGACACATTGTCATGCTGAAACAGGAAAGGGCCTTCCCCAAACTGTTTACACAAAGTTGGAAGCATAGCATTGTCTAGAATGTCATTGTATGCTGTATCGTGTGGCCTAGCCCAAACCTTTAAAAACAGACCCAGACCATTATTCCTCCTCCACCAAACATTACAGTTGGCACTGTGCATTTGGGCAGGTAGCGTTCTCCTGGCATCCGCCAAACCCAAATACGTTTGTCGGACTGCCAGATGGTGAAGCGTGATTTATCACTCCAGAGAATGTGTTTACACTGCTCCAGAGTTCAATGGCGGCGAGCTTTACACCACTCCAGCTGTCGCTTGGCATTGCACATGCACAACAACAGCATAAACGGTTGACCAGGGCAGCTCTAGCAGGGCAGAAATTTGACAAACGGACTTGTTGGAAAGGTGTCTGTTGCACTGGGTTATGTTAACCCGTATTGTTTATTCTGTTTCATGTCATCCACACGTTAGTCTGTTGCTCTGGGTTATGTTAACCCGTATTGTTTATTCTGTTTCATGTCATCCACACGTTAGTCTGTTGCACTGGGTTATGTTAACCCGTATTGTTTATTCTGTTTCATGTCATCCACACGAAAGTCTGTTGCGCTGGGTTATGTTAACCCGTATTGTTTATTCTGTTTCATGTCATCCACACGTTAGTCTGTTGCTCTGGGTTATGTTAACCCGTATTGTTTATTCTGTTTCATGTCATCCACACGTTAGTCTGTTGCACTGGGTTATGTTAACCCGTATTGTTTATTCTGTTTCATGTCATCCACACGTTAGTCTGTTGCGCTGGGTTATGTTAACCCGTATTGTTTATTCTGTTTCATGTCATCCACACGTTAGTCTGTTGCACTGGGTTATGTTAACCCGTATTGTTTATTCTGGGTTATGGCAGCGAATGGTTGAAAAGCATGCATTTGGTTTTACTAGCGTTTAAGAGCAGTTGGAGGCCACGGAAGGAGTGTTGTATGGCGTTGAAGCTCGTCTGTGTAGAGGTGGATCAGGGAATCGCCCGCAGCAAGAGAAACATCATTGATATATACAGAGAAAAGAGTCGGCCCAAGAATTGAACCCTGTGGCACCCCCATAGAGACTGCCAGAGGACCGGACAACATGCCCTCCGATTTGACACACTGAACTCTGTCTGCAAAGTAGTTGGTGAACCAGGCAAGGCAGTCATTAGAAAAACCAAGGCTACTGATTCTGCCGATAAGAATATGGTGATTGACAGAGTCGAAAGCCTTGGCCAGGTCGATGAAGACGGCTGCACAGTACTGTCTTTTATCGATGGCGGTTATGATATCATTTAGTACCTTGAGCGTGGCTGAGGTGTGCCCGTGACCGGCTCGGAAACCAGATTGCACAGCGGAGAAGGTACGGTGGGATTCGAGATGGTCAGTGACCTGTTTGTTGACTTGGCTTTCGAAGACCTTAGATAGGCAGGGCAGGATGGATATAGGTCTGTAACAGCTTGGGTCCAGGGTGTCTCCCCCTTTGAAGAGGGGGATGACTGTGGTAGCTTTCCAATCCTTGGGGATCTCAGACAATATGAAAGAGAGTTTGAACAGGCTGGTAATAGGGGTTGCGACAATAGCGGCGGACAGTTTCAGAAATAGAGGGTCCAGATTGTCAAGCCCAGCTGATCTGTACGGGTCCAGGTTTTGCAGCTCTTTCAGAACGTCTGCTATCTGGATTTGGGTAAAGGAGAACCTGGAGAGGCTTGGGCGAGTAGTTGCGGGGGGGGGGGGGCGGAGCTGTTGGCCGAGGTTGGAGTAGCCAGGAGGAAGACATGGCCAGCCACAGCTTGCTGGCCAGCCACAGCTTGCTGGTGGCCATCGAAGGTGGGTAGATGCCCACTGAAGTAGGTTACGATGCCGAACTGCAGTCAGGTCAAGAACCTGGTGAGGTCGACAAGCACGCAGATGAGCTTCCCTGAGACGGTTTCTGCAGACAGTTTGGGCAGAAATTCTTTGGTTGTGCAACCCACAGTTTCATCAGCTGTCCGGGTCCTGTAGGTGCAGAAGCCTGGTGTGGAGGTCCTTGCTGGCGGGGTTACACGTGGTTTGCGGTTGGGAGGGTGCCAAATTCTCTAAAACAACATTGGAGGCTGCTTATGGTAGAGAAATTAACATTACATTCTCTGGCAACAGCTCTGGTGGACATTCCTGCAGTCAGCATGCTAATTACACGCTTCCTCAATATTGTGGCATTGTGTTGTGTGACAAAACTGCACACTACAGTTCCACTAATAAGTTTGGACACACCTACTCATTCCACGGTTTTTCTTTATTTTTACTATTTTCTACATTGTAGAATAATAGTGAAAACATCAAAACTATGAAACAACACATATGGATATCATGTAGTAAAAAAGTATATGTTATATATATACAGTGCCTTGCGAAAGTATTCGGCCCCCTTGAACTTTGCGACCTTTTGCCACATTTCAGGCTTCAAACATAGCTCCATCCAACCTCACTGAGCTCGAGCTGTTTTGCAAGGAGGAATGGGAAAAAATGTCAGTCTCTCGATGTGCAAAACTGATAGAGACATACCCCAAGCGACTTACAGCTGTAATCGCAGCAAAAGGTGGCGCTACAAAGTATTAACTTAAGGGGGCTGAATAATTGTGCACGCCCAATTGTTCAGTTTTTGATTTGTTAAAAAAGTTTGAAATATCCAATAAATGTCGTTCCACTTCACGATTGTGTCCCACTTGTTGTTGATTCTTCACAAAAAATACAGTTTTATATCTTTATGTTTGAAGCCTGAAATGTGGCAAAAGGTCGGAAAGTTCAAGGGGGCCGAATACTTTCGCAAGGCACTGTATATATTGTAGATTATATATTGTAGATTCTTCAAAGTAGCCACCCTTTACCTCCCTTGGTCAGGGAGGTGAAAACACAGTGGCCTCCATCGTTCTTAAATGGAAGAAGTTTGGAACCATCAAGACTCTTCCTAGAGCTGGCCACCCGGCCAACTGAGCAATTGGGGGAGAAGGGCCTTGGTCAGGGAGGTGACCAAGAACCCAATCGTCACTCTGAATAAGCTCCAGATTTCCTCTGTGGAGGTGGGAGAACCTTCCAGAAGGACAACCATCTCTAAAGCACTCCACCAACCACTTTATGGTAGAGTGGCCAGACGGAAGCCACTCCTCAGTAAAAGGCACATGACAACCCACTTGGAGTTTGTCAAAAGGCACCTACAGAACTCTCAGACCATGAGAAACAAGATTCTCTGGTCTGATGAAACCAAGATTGTTCTCTTTGGCCTGAATGCCAAGCGTCATATCTGGCAGGATTACAATGGATTAAAACCGCACACTACAGTACAAAAAACCTGTAACAGTAATCCATCATTTTACCAGCAAAAATAATGTAATCAGATTACCGATACTTTTGAAAATGTACATAATTACTTGTGGGATTATTTCAAATTTAGAAGGGATGTTTGCATACATTTTTTTTCTTCCATGAAACAATTGCCTGTTTTCTTAATTACCTTCCATATTTCTGCCGGAGCAACACACATGGTCACAAAAGAGAATGGTATGGTGCGCCAACGCAGTGCATTTTTTGGATGACATTTCAAAGAACAATTTGTGTTCAAAGAAGAAAAGGGAATGAAACAGTTCAATGCAAACTATGTTTGCCCACGGTGAAGCTGCTGTCAACATCCAGAGACTCGACTTTGAACCTGAAGAAACACTTGCTTAGCTTGCTTAGTTAGCTAGTCTCTAGAGACAGACAGGTTATCTTCACAATGTTACAAATATTCCGGCATAGGTCTAAGATTTCAGAGCTAGCTAGACTGTTTAGTTTGCTAATTTGCTTGCCAACTCTCCTACACTATGTGGTATGCTGCTCTCTTAAGGTTGCTCTGTCGGTTGCTAGCTAATGTAGTGAGCAAATTATCGTAGCAAATATGCTATTGTGCTAATTTGTTAACAATTTTACTAATTAAATCTATTTGAACTAAAATAAATAGTTGTTGATAGTTGGGTGAGATTCACTGGGCTACATAGCCTTGCTAGCTAGCTAAATCAAAAGAAGAAAAAAAAAAACGTTTTGAAAGCTAGTTGCACTCTGTAACCCAACATAACAAGATGCTCCCTGTCAGGGTTGTTGCTAACTTAATTAGCTAGCAATGGTTTCAGAGTAACATGCTACCCAAATCAAAAATGCCACACTGCAGTTTTCCTGTTGTTCAATTGTTTTTCAACCTAAATAAATGCTGGCATTATTCAGTGTGTGGTTCAAACATCCTAAAAATAAATTAAAATCATATTTTTTTGCTTATGTGTTTTACGGGTGAAGTTATCCAATATTAACTGAAAGTAATCCGATTTTGTTGTTGAGTTTAGGTAATCCAAAAGTTACGTTACTGATTACAATTTTAGACAGGTAACTAGTATCTGTAACGGATTACATTTAAAAAGTAACCTACCCAAACCTTGAATTGTCTGGAGGAAACCTGGCACCATCTCTACGGTGAAGCATGATGGTGGCAGAATCATGCTGTGAGGATGTTTTTCAGTGGCGGGGACTGGGAGACTAGTCAGGATCGAGGGAAAGATGAACGGAGCAAAGTACAGAGAGATGCTTGATGAAAACCTGCTCCAGAGTGCTCAGGACCTCAGACTGGGGCGAAGGTTCACCTTCCAACAAGATAAAGACCCTAAGCACACAGCCAAGACAACACAGGAGTGGCTTCGGGAAAAAGTCAAGGGGTCTGAATACTTTCCAAATGCCCTGCATACATACAGTGCATACGGAAAGTATTCTGACCCCTTGACCTTTTCCACATTTTGTTCCAGCCTTATTCTAAAATTGATTACATTGTTTTTTCCCCCTCATCAATCTACATACAATACCTCATAATGAAAAGGCAAAAACATGTTTTTAGAAATATTGGCAAATTTATAAAAAATACCAAATTTTCAGACCCTTTACTCAGTACTTTGTTGACGTCACTTTGGCAACGATTACAGCCTCGAGTCTGCTTGGTTATGATGCTACAAGCTTGGCACACCTGTATTTGGGGAGTTTCTCCCATTCTTCTCTGCAGATTGTCTCAAGCTCTGTCAGGTTGGATGGGGAGCGTCGCTGCACAGCTGTTTTCAGGTCTCTCCAGAGATGTTCGATTGAGTTCAAGTCTAGGCTCAGGCTGGGCCACTCAAGGACATTCAGAGACTTGTCCCTGCGTTGTCTTGGCTGTGTGCTTAGGGTCATTGTCTTGTTGGAGGGTGCCAGGTTCCCTCCAGATGTGACGCTTAACATTTAGGCGAAAGAGTTCAATCTTGGTTTCATCAGACCAGAGAATCTTGTTTCTAATGGTCCGAGAGTCATTTAGGGGCCTTTTTAATCAACTCCAAGCAGGCTGTTATGTGCCTTTTACTGAGGAGTGGCTTCTGTCTGGCAACTTTACCATAAAGCCCCGATTGGTGGAGTGCTGCATAGATGGTTGTCCTTCTGGAAGGTTCTCCCATCTCCACAGAGGAACTCTAGAGCTCTGTCAGTGACCATCGGGCTATTGGTTACCTCCCTGACCAAGGTCCTTCTCCCCCTATTGCTCAGTTTGGCCGGGCAGCCAGCTCCAGGACGAGTCTTGGTTTCAAACATCTTCCATTCAAGAATGATGGAGGCCACTCGAAGCTCTACGGACAATTCCTTCGACCTCATAGCTTGGTTTTAGCTCTGACATGGACTAGCAACTGTGGGACCTTTATATAGACAGGTGCCTTTCCAAATCATGTCCAATCAATTGAATTCATTACAGATGGACTCCAATCAAGTTCTAGAAACATCTCAAGGATGATCACTGGAAACAGGATGCACTTGAGCTCAATTTGAGTCTCATGGCAAAGGGTCTGAATACTTATGTAAATAAGGTATTTCTGTTTTTTATTTTTAATAAATTTGCAACAAATTCTATGGGGTATTGTGTGTAGATGGATGTGAGAAAAAAATATAATTTAATTGATTTTAGAATAAGGCTGTAACGTAACAAAATGTGGATAAAGTCAAGGGGTCTGAATACACTGTACATACTTATTTTTTTAATGGTTGGTTAGCCACTGAATGGAGGACCTAAATATGCCTTGAATAAAAGCAATACAAGCGATGTGCCAGTTTTAATGAGCTCTGATATAAAGTCAGACAGCATGTATTTTCAGGCTGTATTTTACCAGGTCATGCTTTTTAGAACCTACTGTGCTGCATGGGGTCATTTTAGCTTCGTCCCAAATGACACACTATTTCCTATATACTGTAGTGCACTGGCTCCAGCTACCTGAGAACAATGTCAAATGGATTCTATTAAAGCCTCCATTTCTTTTTGAACTCCTATTTGAATGAGGAATTCCATTATTTCTCCGTGCTCCTGAATTACTCTGACAGAATGGAAACTCCGAACTCAAATAATTGAATGTGAGACTACCTGGATTTACGTCTGGAAATCTCATGATGAGGACTTTATTTTTTTCTATAGAGGGATTGAAAGGAAACCTGCCAGTGCAATGACATGTGACTAGAAGAACGAATCACATAGGCCTGTGGTTAAAAATACATATTCAGGGCTGTGAAAAGCACCATGGTTTCCTACGAGCCGTCATCTTGCTTTGTGCTCCGGTAACCAGTGGCTTGCAGAAAATGGCTGTTGATGCCAGTGGAGCTACCTTTCCTCTCCTTTCCGTGCCCAGATCAGGAAATGGTGACTTACCCAGCATTCTATAAATAGCGTGAAAGTGATAGCCAATTACATTGGGCTGAGTTCCTTTTAGTTTGATGCTGTATGCCCTGGGGTGAAATTCAATAGTTGTTGGCTTGAACCCATCGCTCAACTCCTGTTAAAGGGATCAATGGTGATTAGTAATTGCTTTCTCAGTAGGCTAGAAAATATTTTATTTTTAAGATGAGAAGGAGAATGGTGGAGACACACGTGTGTCACACCCTTATCTCTGTTTGATATGACTCCTCCCCCTTCCCCCGAGGCTAATTAAACAATGACAGGATATGCCATTGTCTGTGTCGTGGTCGTCATAACGACCTTCACCACGCACACACTCTCTGCACATGCAGTAAAATGCCCTATAGCTTTTAGCTTCACTTTCAGGCTCCAGTTCCCTTGACCTCACTTGTTTGTTTCAGTGATTAACTCTGATTAGACTTAAGATTCTCAACAATTAATCTGTTGTTTTCCTCCCTCGGACAGAGCTCATATCTGCTCGCCAATGCTAACAATATGTCCTTCTTAATTTGACTGTAATTGGCGCAAAGCATGTTTAGTGTTGTGTAATGAACTGTAAAACCCATCTCTGAAAACCAACCCTAGACTGAACCCCCCTCATCACCTTTAATGTAATGTTATGACAGCGTGCCAGTACCAGTACTCTTGGCATCTCTTCACCACCAGGAATAGACCTAGGATGCATCCCAAATGGCACCCTATTGCCTATTCTTTATATAATGCACTATTTTTGACCAGGGCTGGACAAAAGTAGTGCACTATATAAGGGATAGGGTAGCGTTTGGGACACAGACCTGTAAACGATAATGTCCTCCCAGCAGCGTTTGATCTCCTGGCTGCCGTTGACACATCTCTCTATTTCTCATTCTCACCTGAGATAAAGTCCTGTTTCCCTCCCTCCGTTGTCTTTCTGGATGGATTCGGATGAGAGCAGAGCAGAGCCCTGCACAAGCCTTCCTGGGCTGCAGTACTAGGTGTCACATAATTGAAGAGTGCAAGATTTAGGTTTCCCTGTCATGCACAAATCTCAGTGGGGATCTTTTATTCAAACTGTCAGCGTGTTAAAACTCCCCCTTGCTAAGTTTCTCCATCAGGGAGACTCATCATCCATCTGTTCTAGAAGATAACGAGGAGCTGGGATGAATTCACAACCGGCCTGCTGTGGTCGGACAAGCACGCACGCAGACAGACGGACGGACGGACGGACGCACTCAAATTGTATTTGTCACATGCTTGGTCTTGTTTAGCAGTCTTATGGCTTGGAGGTAGAAGCTGTGTTCAGTCGGTTGCAGACTTGGTGCACTGGTACCGCTTGCCGCGGCAGTAGCAGAGAGAACAGTTTATGAATTGGGTGGCTGGAGTTTGACAATTTTTTGAGCCTTCTCCTGACACCGCTTAGTGTATAGGTCCTGGATGGTAGGGAGCTTTGCCTCAGTGATGTACTGGGCCTTGCGGTGCCTTGCAGTTGCCGTACCAAGTGGCGATGCAGCCAGTCAAGATGCTCATTGGTGCAGCTGTTGAACCTTTTGAGGATTTGAGGGCCCATGCCCCATCTTTTCATCCTCCTGAGGGGGAAGAGGCGGTGTTGTGCCCTCTTTCTCAACTGTGTGGGTGTGTGTGGACTATGTTAATTTATTAATGATGTGGACACTGAGGCACTTGAAACTCTTGACCTGCTCCACTACAGCCCCATCGATGAGGATGGGGGCGTGCTCGCCCCTCCGTTTCCTGTAGTCCACTATCAGCTCCTTTGTCTAGCTGACATTGAGGGAGAGGTTGTTGTCCTGGCACCAGACTGACGTGTCTCTGACCTCCTCCCTATAGGCTGCCTCATAGCCGTCGGTGATCAGTCCTACCACCATCATGTCATCAGCAATCTATGATGGTGTTGGAGTCATACATTGTTGTGGTTGGAACAGGGAATACAGGAGGGGACTAAGCACACACCCCTGGGGGGCCTACACACACACACACATTGCAGTCAGTCAGTCTTCCACCATTGCTGTCTAATCAGTGTGTGATCAGACTCCCTATGCTGTCTTTGAAGTGTGTGTTATGATGAATGCTGTTCTGAAGACACTGACCTCTTTCCTGGTTTTATACTGTGACTTTTGCGGTCTGTTTCAGGGATAAGTTTCAACCTTTTTTCCTATTTCTGTACAAAATGTGCTCGTCCTCAAAGGAGAACCAAATCCAGAAGCTGGCTGGAGGCAATATTTGGTTCTGGGTTACCGATATTATCCCCAATAGGATGGTATCATAAAATCACTTTTTTAGAGTAATATAACCAAAAGTGAGGCAAGTGTTTTTCCCTTATGGCATTATTGTATAGCTTTTAAGATTTTTCTTCTGAACTATATATCTTTACAGTGGCACTACCTTTAGAACTAGATCCTCCAGTGTTCTTGTAGAACTCATTCATCCTAGAACTAGAGCCCTCCAGTATTCTTGTAGAACTCATTCACCCTAGAACTAGAGCCTCCAGTGTTCATGTAGAACTCATTCACCCTAGAACTAGAGCCTCCAGTGTTCTTGTAGAACTCATTCATCCTAGAACTAGAGCCTCCGTTATAACATCTATAACTCTTTCACCTTAGAAATAGAGCCTCAAGTGTTATCATAATTCTCCCCTGATTAATTCTGTGTGCATGAACCTCTGAGGATTATTGTGTCAGAGAGGCGAGTTGTGCTGTGGTGTAATCAAGCAGCAATCTCAGACAGAGTGGCTTGGAGTGGAAACATTGATTTATCTCTTTCTGCTACTGGATTGGTGGAAACAACAGGGTGGTAAACTTGCCTCAATGAGACAAGGAAGGAAGGAAGGATACATCTCTACTTCTGATGTAGCCTCTGCTGTCCTCTAACACTCTGGGCCAAAGATCCCAGTCATGTCAACTTCCTCTTCCTTGCCACAATCCTTCAGAGTTTTGAGAGCTCTGCCTCTTCTTTTTGGTAGGAAATATTTTCTCCGGCAGTTAGTCTCTGTGTCTCCGTCCACCTCATAGACTAAGTTCTGATGGGCTTGCCTGGCTGCAAGGACTTTTTACCTCCCAGTCCTTCTCTCTTCTCTCTCTCTAATAGAGGTCAGCTCTTGGATGAATGCTCGGCATCCTCAAATTGGGGGAATCAGAATGTCATTTTTTCCCGAACCTGACCCAAACCTGACTCATTGACACAGAGGAACATGGGTGGCAGGTAGTCTAGCGGTTAAAAGCGTTGGGCCACAAACCGAAAAGTCGCTGGTTCGAATCCCCGAGCTGACTAGGTGAAAAATATGTAAATGTGCCCTTGAGCAAGACACTTAACCCTAATTGCTCTTTGGATGAGATTGTCTGCTAAATGACTGAAATATAAATATGAAGTGAGCTCATTCAGGGTCCACAAAACCCGTGATGAGGCTTCCTATTCCACTTGGTACAGTACAGGATAATATTAGATGCGGTCCGATTTGCTTGGCAGCATGCTATTCACGCTGGTGTGTTTACTCAGCCCACTGTAGAAACATTCACTGTTGTATTTAAATAAACATTTAGATGTGTGTGTTTACATAGTTGCCATTTTATTGACATAGATTCTATTTTATATGATGTTTAGGAGGCCTGGTGGTGCAGAGAAGTGGGGTTTCCTTCTCTATTCCTCCTCTAATTGAGCCACTCTTCTCTGAACAGAGGGCTCTGCATCACTGCCTACCTGGTGACACACACACACACCCCCACACCAACACACACACACCCCACTACCTCTCTCTACTCATCCATCACTCTGATACCAGGGAGATGGGGAAGAGGAGGAGGATCAAGCTTGGCCACTCTTACCTGCCAGCTCCCCTCCCAGATAACACTGCATTGCAGAGAAGCGGCTAGATAATAAGCCATCCTCAGACAGGGGATGCATCCCAAATGGCACCCTATTCCATTTTTAGTGCAATACTATTGACTAGAGCCACATGGGCCCTGGTCGAAAGTAGTGCACTATATAAGGAATAGGGTGCCATTTGGGATGCACACCATTTCAGTCAGCCTGGGCCACATCCCATTCATTATTAATCCGAGAATTACACTGGGGCCTCCTCCAAATGGTGTGGGGTGATGGGACAAGTTGTGATAGAATATGCAAGGCTCTGCATAATGTAGGACTGAAATGGATTGAAAGGCAGTAGTCAGTACAGTATCAGGCACTAATATACATGAGATTTCTTCAGCTAGCTGCAGTGCCAGGATGGAGATGTTCGGGGTGACAGAGAAGTCATGGTAGTGGTGTGTCATAAATGGACAGATTCTTGTGTGGCAAAAGGTGTGTTACGTCATTGTGTTAAAAAGACTTGAAAGTCAAGGACAGACAGGGACATTAGGTAAAAGAATTGAAGACATATTAAAATGTTAAATTCACATAATGTTCTAAAGACGTCGGCAGTGGGTTTATTGCTAACAGGATAGACTGTGAGAAGTATTGATTCTAAGTATATGGTTCTGTATTCATTTCCTTAGTCAACCTTGTGTTCTGTTTCGTTGTGTTCTTCAACAAAGCCTTGTCTTTCATTTCTGTTCATTGATTTCACCTGTGTTTGTTACTAGCCTGGTTTCATCAGCTCCTTATTTAGGTCAGTTCTTTCTGTTTGTGCCTTTGTGAGGTAATGTTAGTTTTGACTCTACTAAGCCTTTTCCTAGCTCGTTTGTGAGAACCAGTTATAGCCTTTAGTCCTAGTTTTGATTCACCTGCCTGTTTGCCTACCTGTGTATGACTATTGCCTGCCTGTGACCACGATTCCTGCCTTCTGCGAAGGCGAAATTAACACCTGCCTCGCTCTGCGTGTGAATCTACACCTTTTTATCCATGAGTATTCATTACAACAAGGGATCTGTATACCATCTGAATCGTGTATCTTTGTCTGTGGTTGAGTGGTGAGCAGTGTGATAACTAATGTAACCTGGGCTGTGACTGGAGAAGGTTGAGTGGTGAGGGGTGTGAGTGGTTGAGTGGTGAGCAGTGTGATAACTCATGTAACCTGGGCTGTGACTGGAGAGGGTTGAGTGGTGAGCTGTGTGATAACTAGTGTAACCTGGGCTGTGACTGGAGAGGGTTGAGTGGTGAGCAGTGTGATAACTAATGTAACCTGGGCTGTGACTGGAGAGGGTTGAGTGGTGAGCAGTGTGATAACTAGTGTAACCTGGGCTGTGACTGGAGAGGGTTGAGTGGTGAGCAGTGTGATAACTAATGTAACCTGGGCTGTGACTGGAGAGGGTTGAGTGGTGAGCAGTGTGATCACTAATGTAACCTGGGCTGTGACTGGAGAGGGTTGAGTGGTGAGCAGTGTGATAACTATTGTAACCTGGGCTGTGACTGGAGAGGGTTGAGTGGTGAGCAGTGTGATAACTAATGTAACCTGGGCTGTGACTGGAGAGGGTTGAGTGGTGAGCAGTGTGATAACTAATGTAACCTGGGCTGGGACTGGGGAGGGTTGAGTGGTGAGGAGTGTGAGTGGTTGAGTGGTGAGCAGTGTGATAACTAATGTAACCTGGGCTGTGACTGGAGAGGGTTGAGTGGTGAGGAGTGTGAGTGGTTGAGTGGTGAGCAGTGTGATAACTAATGTAACCTGGGCTGTGAGTAGAGAGGGTTGAGTGGTGAGGAGTGTGAGTGGTTGAGTGGTGAGCAGTGTGATAACTAATGTAACCTGGGCTGGGACTGGAGAGGGTTGAGTGGTGAGCAGTGTGATAACTAATGTAACCTGGGCTGTGACTGGAAAGGGTTGAGGAGTGTGAGTGGTTGAGTGGTGAGCAGTGTGATAACTAATGTAACCTTGGCTGTGACTGGAGAGGGTTGAGTGGTGAGCAGTGTGATAACTAATGTAACCTTGGCTGTGACTGGAGAGGGTTGAGTGGTGAGCAGTGTGATAACTAATGTAACCTGGGCTGGGACTGGAGAGGGTTGAGTGGTGAGTGGTTGAGTGGTGAGGAGTGTGAGTGGGTGAGGAGTGTGAGTGGTGAGGAGTGTGAGTGTTTGAGTGGTGAGGAGTGTGAGTGGTTGATTGGTGAGGAGTGTGAGTGGTTGAGTGGTGAGGAGTGTGAGTGTTTGAGTGGTGAGCACTTAGCTCACCTTTTGAAGTTTGTCCCAGAAATCCAAGGTGCTCAAAGCGTATCTTTCGAACCCAGGATTCCCTGGAGAGGCAGAGATATTCTCATCCCAAACCCAACGAGAAATTAAAGGATGGGGGCGGAAAGTCGACTTAGATGTATTTTTTCTGGATTTACTCCAGGGCCCCTCCGATCATAACTTTACCTGCCTGATAGTGTTGGTGGAGCTTATTTGGCCTGGAGTCTAAAAAGCTGCTTTTGTAAAATGCTGATTGTTAGAATTGAAATAGAATTTAGCTGTACTGAAGATGTCATGGGTTCAGTCACAGTGGAAACCTCTCTTTCTAACAGCATCAGGGACCAGGTTAGGTTAGGGAGGTAAGGGAGCAGCTGGACTGTCTATCCAACCCTAGCCTAAGGTGTACTCTTCAGGAGCCTTGCATGTTATTTTCAGAGGTAGTCTGGCTCTGGTATCCAAAACAGCCAAATGCTCCATTTCTAAACGTTAATCGATTTTCAATTGCAATACGGTTCTAGAAACCTAAAGCCCTTTACTTTCATATCACATCAAAAATAATTTCACAAATGCAAAATATACACTTACTGTACACTGTTTTAACCTGCTTTATCACAGTTCCAGGTACACTGTTTTAACCTGCTTTATCACAGCTGCAGGTACACTGTTTTAACCTGCTTTATCACAGTTCCAGGTACACTGTTTTAACCTGCTTTATCACAGCTGCAGGTACACTGTTTTAACCTGCTTTATCACAGTTGCAGGTACACTGTTTTAACCTGCTTTATCACAGCTGCAGGTACACTGTTTTAACCTGCTTTATCACAGTTACAGGTACACTGTTTTAACCTGCTTTATCACAGCTGCAGGTACACTGTTTTAACCTGCTTTTTCACAGTTACAGGTACACTGTTTTAACCTGCTTTATCACAGTTGCAGCCGACAGTATTTTTCAGTGACACGTTTCTGGCAGCCATCTTCCGTTACACACAGGTGTTTGGAGCACCCTAGATAGCTAATTAGCACAGGTGGTCACCTCTGTCTTGCGTAAACAAGCGCTGTAACGTGGAGATATGGCCGTGTGGGAACACTAACCCTAACAAGGTGTGTATCAATTGAACCTTTAACCGCTGATATGAAAGATAAGGTCCCCATGTTTCCAAAACCTTTTCTGCAATTAGCGCATGTTAATGTTCAGATTGAGCATCGGGGCTCTTAACAAAACTACCCCACACGGACGACGCCTTCGTCCTATGACTCTTATGTGTAATGTAATGGAACTGAGTCATGATCAAGAGCTAATCGAACCCATGCTGGCTGCACCACTGCAGAGGGAAAGTGCTAAGGGATGTCAGGACTTGTCTGATTTCATCACTGCTGAAGCCTTCAAAGACTCTCTCTGCCCAGCAGCAGCAGTGCCCTCCCGTCCTGTCAGGTTATTATATCCACTGCCAGAAAAGACTCCCTAATCTTTCAGACCGGTCGGGACCATTTACCGTACAAATTAGGTTGTGTGGGGGGGGGGGAGCAGAGTAGAGTGACAGACTGAGGTGTGTGTGTGTATGTGCATGCTCGCGTGTGAACCAGTAGTGGTTGTACTATGTTAAGGCAATATTTTAATGGTGTACTGTTGGTATGGTTGATTATTTCGTTCCCCATGTCCTTGTTTTCTCTTCACTGCAGCTGCTGTATGAGGCAGATCTTCCAGCGTGGATCATAGCAACTTGTCAACTCTAACAGAGCTGCCCCAAGTCCACTCCCCAGCCATCTGACAGACCCAACACACATCAAAGGTAGCTACCGCAGCTCCCCCCCCCCTCTCTCTCTGTGTCTTTTACTCTCTCTCTCTCTCTGTGTCTTTTACTCTCTCTCTCTCTCTCTCTCTCTCTCTCTCTCTCTCTCTGTGTCTTTTACTCTCTCTCTCTCTCTGTGTCTTTTACTCTCTCTCTCTCTCTGTCTTTTACTCTCTCTCTCTCTCTGTGTCTTTTACTCTCTCTCTCTCTCTGTGTCTTTTACTCTCTCTCTCTGTGTGTCTTTTACTCTCTCTCTCTCTCTCTCTCTCTGTGTCTTTTACTCTCTCTGTCTCTGTGTCTTTTACTCTCTCTGTCTTTTACTCTCTCTGTCTCTCTCTGTCTTTTACTCTCTCTCTGTCTTTTACTCTCTCTCTGTCTTTTACTCTCTCTCTCTTTTACTCTCTCTCTGTCTTTTACTCTCTCTCTCTCTCTCTGTCTTTTACTCTCTCTCTCTCTCTCTCTGTCTTTTACTCTCTCTCTCTCTCTCTGTCTTTTACTCTCTCCCTTTATCCTTGCATTTAGTTATTTTCAATTCAATACATACTTGAGTCTATTACCTGACAGAGGCTCTGAGGAATACTGTGTACCTTTGCTTCTGTATTTGATATGACTACATTTTGTTGTTGCTGCATGTCTCTGTTAAGATAATTAAAAGCCTTTCCTTGAGCGGACGTGCTACATTTTCAATAATTCACTGGGTTGTATCTGTAAATGACCTGCCCAAGAACATCTGTCCACTGAAAGGTGTTTTTTCTATCTTCTGTTCACACTGCTTGTGTTTGAAAACAGAGGAGGCCACATTTGTTCCGGTCCACTTTCGAAAGACCTGTTCAACTGTGTGTAATTGAGTGTTTGAAGTAGGTAGTGTGGTTTTAGGTTCTTTAAGTGACAGTAATTGCAATGTGGATATCTAGCACTTCTTTGAAAGATGTGCTCCTTTTTCATCATTCTTTGACAAAGGGATTTTTTCCTCTTTGCCTGTAATTACTGGCATCACGTGTATTCTCTCTAATTGAATATAATGTAACACATATACATAATCATCTGCCCAATATGATATAGCTCACTGACAATACTGTGCCGAGGGAAAATCAAATCCAGCTTTATTTCTACAGCACATTTCAGACATGGAATGCAACGCAATGTGCTTCACAGGAAAAACTCTGGAATATTTACTACATAACAAACATAAGAGGTCAAAAGAATTACCAAAAAAAATGAACAACTAAAAACCACCCTAAGGAAATGATTCATACTATATAGGACTGTACTGGTAGGAGGTTTTCCTTTATACACACAAGAGCTAACTGTACCTCCTCCATATGTGGAGCGACTAGAGGAACACTGGGAGTGCACACCTTCTATGGAAGTATGAGCCAAGAGACATATTTGGGTTGGTACAGTGAGGGGGAAAAAGTATTTGATCCCCTGCTGATTTTGTACGTTTGCCCACTGACAAAGAAATTATCAGTCTATCATTTTAATGGTGGGTTTATTTGAACAGTGAGAGACAGAATAACAACAGAAAAATGCATGTCAAAAATGTTATAAATTGATTTGCATTTTAATGAGGGAAATAAGTATTTGACCCCCTCTCAATCAGAAAGATTTCTGGCTCCCAGGTGTCTTTTATACAGATAACGAGCTGAGATTAGGAACACCCTCTTAAAAGGAGTGCTCCTAATCTCAGCTTGTTACCTGTATAAAAGACACCTGTCCACAGAAGCAATCAATCAGATTCCAAACTCTCCACCATGGCCAAGAGCAAAGAGCTCTCCAAGGATGTCAGGGACAAGATAGACCTACACAAGGCTGGAATGGGCTACTAGACCATCGCCAATCAGCTTGGTGAGAAGGTGACAACAGTTGGTGCGATTATTTGCAAATGGAAGAAACACAAAATAACTGTCAATCTCCCTCAGCCTGGGGCTCCATGCAAGATCTCACCTCGTCGAGTTGCAATGATCATGAGAACGGTGAGGAATCAGCCCAGAACTACACAGGAGGATCTTGTCAATGATCTCAAGGCAGCTGGGACCATAGTCACCAAGAAAACAATTGGTAACACACTACGCCTTGAAGGACTGAAATCCTGCAGTGCCCACAAGATCCCCCTGCTCAAGAGAGCACATATACATGCCCGTCTGAAGTTCGCCAATGAACATCTGAATGATTCAGAGGACAACTGGGTGATAGTGTTGTGGTCAGATGAGACCAAAATGGAGCTCTTTGGCATCAACTCAACTCGCCATGTTTGGAGGAGGATGAATGCTGCCTATGACCTCAAGATCGCCATCCCCACCGTCAAACATGGAGGTGAAAACATTATGCTTTGGGGGTGTTTTTCTGCTAAGGGGACAGGACAACTTCCCCACATCAAAGGGTCGAACGACGGGGCCATGTACCATCAAATCTTGGGTGAGAACCTCCTTCCCTCAGCCAGGGCATTGAAAATGGCTCGTGGATGGGTATTCCAGTATGACAATGACCCAAAACACACGGCCAAGGCAACAAAGGAGTGGCTCAAGATGAAGCACATTAAGGTCCTGGAGTGGCCTAGCCAGTCTCCAGACCTTAATCCCATAGCAAATCTGTGAAGGGAGCCGAAGGTTCGAGGTCCCAAACGTCAGCCTCGAAACCTTAATGACTTGGAGAAGATCTGCAAAGAGGAGTGGGCAAACCTGGTGGCCAACTACAAGAAACGTCTGACCTTTGTGATTTGCCACCAAGTACTAAGTCATGTTTTGCAGAGGGGGTCAAATACTTATTTCCCTCATTAAAATGCAAATCAATTTATAACATTTTTGACATGCATTTTTTTTTTTTTCTTGTTGTTATTCTGTCTCTCACTGTTCAAATAAACCTACCATTAAAATTATAGACGGATCATTTCTTTGTCAGTGGGCAAACGTACAAAATCAACAGGGGATCAAATTCTTTTTTCCCTCACTGTAAGTCTAAATGTCCATGTGTGACTGCCTTGTTCTGAGTTTCCACACAGAGAAGAGCTTCAAAGAAAAAGGTAGAAGAAAATTGGTGGTAAACAAGGGCTTATTCTCTTCTTCATTTTTGAAACTAATCAGCACGCTCCTCTCTAAGCCTTGCTTATCCTACAGTGGATTAACATTCACTTTAATGTTCGATAGAGGACAGTGAGGATACTGAGGATGGGGTGGGTGACGGTGTGGTTTTGGTTCGATGAAAGAGTAAATCTTCAAAGATGAGCGAGATTACCTGTTCTTTTGTTACCTAGCTATTTAAAACAAGCTGGCAGGCTTGTGTTAGTACCGTCACACCTTTGATGCCGTTTAGAATATTAGGTATGTATTAGAAGTGACAATGTGTTCCTGGTAGCTGCTGCTGCTGCTGTATTGCCAGAGCCAATACCTATTCATGTCTAATGCTCTCCTAGCCCTCCTTCATTCTCACTCTGACAGAAAGTTGTGCAACGCAATACTAATAATGAAGCACTCTTCTCTCTCCTCCATCTTCTTTTTCTCTTGAGATGTGTTCCCGTGGACGATGATAATTAAAGACTTAGATTTTCTTCTTGAGTCTGAGATGAAAACATTACCGTCCATCCCTGTTATTTTGTCTTCTCATGCTTTCTCAGTTTTTCTTCAGACAAAATGTTGAAGAACTCGACAATTTTACATTATGACTTGAGTGTTGTGTTTGATATCAAACCACCATGCCATTAAAATGAGTAACGTTTTCTTCTTCATGTTTGGGAATAATTCCAGCAATTTTCTAGCCATTCAACGTACTAAAAGACTGTAAGACTCCAAAGTGTTCCTGAAGCCTAAACTGAATTTCTGACATTTTGATGAATCACTACTAGACTGTCAGTCATTCCCACGTAAAGGCTTTGACATTTTGAACAGTCTGAAGAAATATCAGTAAGGGCTACGTCCCAAATGGCACCCTATTCCCTGTATAGTGCCCTACTTTTACCAGAGCCCTATGGGCCCTGGTCAAAAGTAGTGCACTTCAAAGGGAAGAGGGTTCCATTTGGAATTAGGACTAAGGGCCTGGAAATCACTGCTTGTTTAAATCTGAGCGATGCCCCCTTAATGTCTCCAATTTGGCATCTAATTGTTCAAATGTATTATCCATCAGAGAGCTCAGGTGGGCTGAGGGGCAGGCTGGCCCCCAACACACACACACACACACACACACACACACACACACACACACACACACACACACACACACATACAAAGGAGCAGGTGTTTTTAAGTAGCCCTTTGTGCCATTGAGACCTCCCTTATCATAAGGGCATCATATGGTTTTAGACAAGGAATTATGCTGCAATTATGGGCACTAGAAGGGAAGAATTGGAAGTCAGAGCTAAAAGTGCATAGGTTAGAAATTTCCCTAATCAGGTGAGTGTCTCTGGATGGATACCGGGCACTGATGGTCTCACTCAATTACCCTCGTCGCCCTCCCCCCATTACCCATACACCCCCCTACACCGATTCCCCTACACCCCCTTCCCACTCAGCCCATCCCACGTCTAGGTTTGGGGGTGCCTTTATAATGTAATATAAAGCCAGGCTCTCTCTTTGTTCCTGGTTGAGTGGGGCTTAATTAATTTGCACTGGAAACGTCTTAATGTAGCATTCAAAGCTCTTTTGGAGGAGGCTAATGAAGCAAACCAATACTAATCCAACCTTGGTTTATGACACTTCAGGAGGTTGGGCTAAGGCTCACAAATCAGTAGCAGGAATTAGCTTAACATGTTCGTCCTATACTCTCAAGGGGGTGTTAGGGAGGATGTGGGTGGCTATAGGTGCATTTGAATGCCCAACGCTGAACACTAAACAGTGAAGGGACTCATAATGATGTATGCTGAATTGACAAGAGCCCTTGTATTGCCATTGCCTTTACATTTTAGAGTTGTATAGGTCGTGATCAATATAACGGGACAATACAGTGCAGAGCATTGGATTTGGCTGCTTTGGGGCAGGAAGATCCCCAGCTCCGCCAAAACCATTGACAACTACATACTGTTTTCAAGGGATTGTTAAATACATTTTATAACAATTTGGTTTTAATATCGTCACCTCTTGAAGAGCGTAGTCTGAACTGCACATTTCAGATTATTCCACATTTAGCTCTATCATCAGCTATACAGCATGTAACTGCATACTTTTCATGATCAGTTAACATCAATTGATCTTGTATTTTCAGATACGTGAGGGTATCCTATCCATTTGGCATGTAGCTAGCTAAGCATGTGTCATTTAGCTTGCTTTATCAGAGATTTGGCTTTTGGAAAGAGCTTGACATCGGCAAGTCCTTGTCCAGGTAAAGTTGTCAGTTGGTAAGGCTGTTCACTCATGACTGCACGGCCAGGCACGACAGCAATGGTAGGGCCTGATCACCGACAACGATGAGACAGCCTATAGGGAGGAGGTCAGAGACCTGACCGTGTGGTACAAGGATAACAGCCTCTCCCTCAATGTGATCAAGACAAAGGAGATAATTGTGGACTACAGGAAAAGGAGGACTGAGCACGCCCCCATTCTAATCGACGGGGCTGTAAGGGTTGAGAGCTTCAAGTTCATTGGTGTCCACATCACCATCAAACTATCATGGTCCAAATACACCAAGACAGTTGTGAAGAGGAAACGACAAAGCCTATTCCCCCTCAGGAGACTGAAAAGATTTGGCATGGGTCCTCAGATCCTCAAAAAGTTCTACAGCTGCATCATCGAGAGCTTTTGGAAAGAACAAGCAAGAGGCAGCGGGCCGCAGCAAGACATAATTCAGAATGGGGAAGGGGGGATTTTCTGTAAAGTGATTGGGGGAGGGAGGACGAAGAATCAGGGATTTTTAAGAATTTAAATGATGCAACTGGTTGCATCATGGCCTGGTATGGCAACTGATCGGCCTCCGACCGCAAGGCACTACAGAGGGTAGTGCGTACAGCCCAGTACATCGCTGGGGCCAAGCTTCCTGCCATACAAGGCAGTGTCAGAGGAAGGCCCTAAAAATTGTCAAGCGGTACCAGAGTGCCAAGTCTAGGTCCATAGGTCTTCTTAACTGCTTCAAATGGCTACCCAGAATATTAGCATTTTAATTTTACGCTGTTGCTACTCTCTGTTTATTATGTATTCATAGTCACTTTAACTCTACCTACATGTACATATTACCTCAATTACAGGTGACCCCGCACATTGACTCTGTTGTACCGGTACTCTATTTATATAGTCTTGCTACTGTTATTTTACTGCTGCTCTCTAATTATTATCAATTTTTTACTTAACACTGTCACACCCTGATCTGTTTCACCTGTCTTTGTGATTGTCTCCACCCCCCCTCCAGATGTCGCCCATCTTCCCCATTATCCCCTGTGTACTTATACCTGTGCACTCTGTTTGTCTGTTGCCAGGTCGTCTTGTTTGTTCGAGTCAACCAGTGGTTTGTGTCTCAGCTCCTGCTTTTTCCAGGCAAATCAAACGCTCTGCACCTTATTGTGATGTTTTATTGATAATGACCTACACCTATTCCAAAAGTAAAATGAGGAGATGTCTTATATTGTGTGGTCACAGTCACAATGGTTCCAAAAGACCTGACCAATGTGGTGGTAACGATTTATAGCTGAGTTTTTCTGTGGAGGGGCAGGGGGGTCTTTGGAGGCAGCAACTGACTAGCTGCTGCCTCTCATGTCCCCTCAGAACTACCACCATGCTGGAATTGTGGCCATATGGCGTGAGAATACATTTATTACCCAGCTATTTTTAGCACCGTGCAGGCCCAAGGGTTTGTGCTGAAACACATTTATACTTGAGTAAAAGCCACACACCAGAATAACTGGGACTCAGGAGTCAGCCTCAGAGCAAGTTGCTGCATTCTGTATTCGCTCTGTGGTAGAATAAAATATACACTGAATTTAATATTTGTTTTTACACCTCTAGAGCTGTCAAATTTACCACATCTTTTTGTGGAATTAGGTTAATGACATTTAAATGTTTAATTTAGCTTTTAATATTATAGAAAGTGATTTAACCCGTCTCTCCAATAATATCGTCACCACAAAACGCTTGGCCTCCCAGTGTGTTTTGAGGGCTGTTCTACCATGTACTTTAGTGTAGTAAAGAGGGGTGGTGGTTATTGGTGGATTGGGTTGAACATGCGTTTTCCTTCGTGTGCTCTCCTCACCCACTTCCCTCAGCCCCAGACCATTAGCAAACATCTGCTGTGGAAACTCTTAGAGGGTCTTCACACTTACTAGACTTTTTGCAAAATACCCTCGGCTACACATGTATAGCAATGTAAACTTGTCACGTCTCACCCGACAGTTTCCCCCTTCTAAGCAAGGCAGTGTAAACACAAATGTCTTGTTGACTCACGGTACAAATTTTTCTTTTTTTTTGTCTTCTGTTTTTTCCTTTTTACCTGAAATTGTATTTAACAGCCTGTTATATTCGGAAATTGTAGTAACAGCCTGTTATATTCGGAAATTGTCGCCCTTTGCAAGTGCTGCGGCTACTGTCTCTGTTTGCTTGGAACGTAATCCACGGAGACTCTAGGCCACAAAATTAGTGATAAACTTTACAAAACCGAGTCTCAATTCAATTCGTGACACCTTTGACAAATTGTAAATATTACCAACAGAATGAATGTGAAAATGGTAGGAACAGTGAGTTAACTGCCTTGTTCAGAGGCAGAATGACAGATTTTTACCTTGTCAGCTCAGGATTTGATCTTGCAACTTTTGAGTTACTAGTCCAATGCTCTAACCACTAGGCTACCTGCCGCCCCGTATTTCATGTATATGTTTTTTATATATTGATGAATGAAAGAAGTGTTATTGAACTCAAAATACAACTCATATATCAGAGAAAACGGTAAAGCCTCATACGACACCAGCTTTTGTTTTATACCACCTACAGTTAAAACATTCATGTTATAAAGGGGGCCTGGAATGGTCAAAATGGCACAAATATTTCTAAAAACTTCAATTCATGATTTCTCATTTATGCTTTAAGATACAAATGTCAAATATTTGTCAATAATCCTTCCTCCAAAAGAGACTTTTATATATGGATAAAATCTTGTGAAAATCCTAAATCGTGGGCTTGTTTTAATAGTTTCATGAAGAATCACCCTATTATAGTATTATCATAGACCACGATCAAATCAAATGTATTTATAAAGCCCTTCGTACATCAGCTGATATCTCAAAGTGCTGTACAGAAACCCCGCCTAAAACCCCAAACAGCAATCAATGCAGGTGTAGAAGCACGGTGGCTAGGAAAAACTCCCTAGAAAGGCCAAAACCTAGGAAGAAACCTAGAGAGGAACCAGGCTATGTGGGGTGGCCAGTCCTCTTCTGGCTGTGCCGGGTGGAGATTATAACAGAACATGGCTAGGGCTCAGGTCCTCCGAGAGCGAGAAAGAAAGAGATAATTAGATAGAGCACACTTAAATTCACACAGGACACCGAATAGGACAGGAGAAGTACTCCAGATATAACAAACTGACCCTAGCCCCCCGACACATAAACTACTGCAGCATAAATACTGGAGGCTGAGACAGGAGGGGTCAGGAGACACTGTGGCCCCATCCGAGGACACCCCTGGACAGGGCCAAACAGGAAGGATATAAGAGGGATATCTTCAACCACCAACTTACCATCCTGAGACAATGTATGCGTGTGTGTATGAGAGTTTGTGTGTACGAGTGATAGTTATATTATTGCTAAACTAATGACTTGGTTGGATTGAAACATTTATTTTGATGTTTTGAAGTAGTAAAGCCCACAAAGATGGGGGGGGGGGGCGCCAGCCCACTGTTTTGATGATGAAAGCTGTGGAAAAAATATCCAGTAAACCCCCCGCCCCCTTTTGACAGAACTCTTGAATAGGAATACAGCTTAATACAGCTAGACTGTGTGTTTGTAGCCATAGCCTCTTATGGCTGTCTGTGTGGAGAGGGAAAACAAACATGAGAAAGGCCTCTCAACCACCAGTACTACCACACCCCTCATCCCAACTCACCACTCCCTGACCCGTCACCAGCATGGAGCTCAACCTCAAATGACGTGGGCTCCTCCACACTGCTTTGCTATGACAGTGTTGTCAGACCAATCTCCATTTTGGATAAATAAATGATGAGCCAGAAACAAACATCAAAGGGGGATTGTGTTCTTCAAAGGGAATGTGGGTCTCTATCTACCTCTCTCTCTCTGTCTCTCTCGCTCTGTCTCGCTCTCTCTGTCTCTGTCTGTTTCTCTGTCTCTCTCTCTCTCTCTCTGTCTTTCTCGCTCTCTCTCTGTCTTTCTCGCTCTCTCTCTCTCTGTCTCGCTCTCTCTCTCTGTCTCGCTCTCTGTCTCGCTCTCTCTCTCTGTCTCGCTCTCTCTCTCTGTCTCTCTCTGTCTCGCTCTCTCTCTCTGTCTCTCTCTGTCTCGCTCTCTCTGTCTCTGTCTGTTTCTCTGTCTCGCTCTCTCTCTCTCGCTGTCTCGCTCTCTCGCTCTGTCTCGCTCTCTCGCTCTGTCTCGCTCTCTCGCTCTGTCTCGCTCTCTCTCTCTCTGTCTCGCTCTCTCTCTCTGTCTCGCTCTCTCTGTCTCTGTCTGTTTCTCTGTCTCTCTCTCTCTCTCTCTGTCTTTCTCGCTGTCTCGCTCTCTCGCTCTCTCTCTCTGTCTCGCTCTCTCTCTCTGTCTCGCTCTCTCTCTCTGTCTCGCTCTCTCTGTCTGTCTGTTTCTCTGTCTGTTTCTCTGTCTCTCTCCCTCTCTCCCTCTGTCTCTCCGTCTCCGTATCTCTCCCTCTGTCTCTCTCTGTGTCTCTACCTCTCATTCTGGTTACAGACATACATACTCACACACTGCAGTCCAACCTGCTCAGGACTCCAATCAACACATCTGCATCTCTTGCCAGGCTAACTCTCTCTTTATCTCTTTGTGTGGTTTCAGATGTAACAGTGTCTGTGTTGTTGACTGTGTGGTATGTTTTTGTTGTCCCTCAGTGATCGCTCTTTTTCCCCACTTGATTTTCTGGGCCTTGAAATCAATGCTGTCATTTCTGGTTTAACCCCTGTCTGATCTCATCTTTTATTACCTTCCCTCCTTTTCGAGCTTTTTGTCTTTCCAGCCATCAGGCTCTTCCACTCATTTTACTATTGGTAGAGAGTGGGACGCCTGTTATCTAACTCCTCTGTCTACTAATCTACTAGGTGTGTATTCATAACACCCTGTGTGTATGACTGTAGTTACTTACAATTGTTATTGTGTGATCAACCCCCTTGATGTCATTCCACCATCCGTTATGGATACAAGTGTTTGATAGTGACGTAGGATACACACCATTTTGCATCTGCTTCCTGAAGCTCATGATGGGACATCTTGGTTATGTATGCCTGTGGTAATGTACTGTGGATCTCGGTGTGTATGTGCATGTACTGCAAATCAGCATTTGCATTGATAGCAACAGGTGACATGGCGTTTTTGAAGGAAACTCACCTCATCCTGAACCACCACCAAATGTCTATGTAAAAGAGTGTGAGAGACTATTGTTGGGGTGTAATTGTGTGCAAGGCTCATCTATGTGGAACCTTGTACGTGGAACATATCCTGCTCATATTTCCTGTAGCTGAGGTCTCACAATACAATTGTTTTCAGTGTTTTTTCCTTCTACCAATGGGAATCTTCATGTTTAGTAGAATACAGTTATCAAGCCAACCATGTCAGACTGGTTGAGTGTCTGTAATGACCTGGTGTCCCTTCCCTCTCTCCACCCCCCCCCTGTTCTCTGACCACTGCCCTACCGAAGCTCAGCTCAGTCCAACCCAACCCCTTTGACTCATACCATTGGGCCATGGAGGATTATGACGTGCGCTCGGCCGCCAGTATCCTGGCCTCGGTGAAAGAGCAGGAGGCACGCTTCGAGCGTCTGACCCGGGCCCTGGAGGAGGAGCGACGCAACGTCTCCCTGCAGCTGGAGCGTTCCAATGTACCCCCCGACAGGTTGGGAGGGACTGGGCCTAGCGCTAACCTGCCACCCAACAGCCAACCCCTGGCCTGGCAGCAGGTGGTGATGCAGGTAAATCAAGCCAGCACGCCTGCTTGATCTGACTATCCAGTCCCCCTCCATTTGTGTATTTGACTCATTGCATCATCTCTTTGTCATCATCTCTCATTCTCCTGGGCGTCTGGTGGCTGATCCAACCCCTGTATTATTTCTGATCTGTTGTGCTGCTTGGATGGGGATGTAAACATTACAATGTGGTGGGGTGTGGTGACGCATCCTCTTTAAGGGGGAGGTTGATATTCCACTCTTTTTATCTCCTCTCACCTACAAACAACCCAATTCATCCCCGTTTCCTTCCACACAGTGTATTTTGATAACGTCAAGTTAGTTTACCATGGCCCGGACCTTAAGTGAAATCTCCACCCACTTGGGGCACCAGGCCTTGCAGAACTTTACCAGTGTCTTATGGTCTTACTGCTAATTGGATTGTGTCTGTTCAGCCAGCTCTGCCCGTGACTGAAGGATATTTGGGTCCTGGCTGGTGGCTGGGAGTGGAGCTGTAGTGACTTCTCTGGCTGAGGTTGAAGGACATTTGTGTCTTGATTGGGCCTGGGCTTGTAGTGCTGGTGACTATCCTTGGTTGAAGGACATTTGGGTCCTGGTTGGGGCCTTGGAGTGGAGCTGTAGTGACTTCCCTGGCTGGGGTACAATAACCTTTTGGCTCTTGTTTGGGCAATGCAGATTTACAGTACAGAGCAAACTCCTGACTCTTGCTGGTGGGCATTTCCCTGCATGCACTGCTTTTATAATGTTTAACCCAAAATGCTTTGCTTGTTCACAGATTGTGCCAACGTTCATTTCTGTGGCTCGTTGCCTGTTTAGCCACAAAAATGTATAATTTAGTGGCAGTATGTGGCTTCCCAGCTGAGTAAGCCTGCCTTTTCTCCCCCTTGCCTCAGGCTTTGATGAACCAAGTCCCTGACTTGTTGATGCCCTCTCATACTCGTAAATTGTGAATGATTTACCGAGAGCTGCTTAACACGACAGCCAGTGAATTAGCCTGCTATTTTACAGGAGGATCACTGCGTGGTTATCACTCACAGCTGGCTCACTGTTGTGGCTCCAAGGTGAACGGCAGTGGCCCGTCACCCGTCTCCCTGCATCGGGGGGTCAATTGGGCGGAACGGCCCGAAACACACAGGCCACACGCAACGTGGCTGGCTGCACCGTGGAAGGAGCCTACTATTACATCATGAGATTGTTTATTATACAGTACCAGTCAAAAGTTTGGAGACACCTACTCATTCAAGGGTGCCTCCAGAAAGTATTCATACCCCTTGACTTATTCTACATTTTGTTGTGTTACAGAAAATGGATTAAATAGCTTTTTTTCTCTCACCCATCTACAGACAATACCCCATAATGACAAAGTGAAAACATGTTTTTGCAAATTTATTGAAAATCAAATACAGCAATATCTAATTTACATAAGTATTCTCACCCCTGAGTTAATACATGTTTAGAATCACCTTTTGCAGCGATTACAGCTGTGAGTCTTTCTGGGTAAGTATCTAAGAGCTTTGCACATCTGGATTTTACAATATTTGCCCGTTATTCTTTTCATAATTCTTCAAACTAGGCAACCATTTTCACATCTTGCCATAGATTTTCAAGCAGATTTAAGTCAAAACTGTAATTCAGCCACTCAGGAACATTCACGGTCTTCTTGGTAAGCAACTCCAGTGTAGATTTGGTCTTGCGTTTTAGGTAATTGTCCTGCTGAATGGTGAATTCATCTCCGAGTGTCTGCAGGAAAGCAGACTGAGCCCGGTTTTCTCTAGGATTTTGCCTGTGCTTAGCTCCATTCCATTTGTTTTATCATGAAAAACTTCACAGTGCTTAACAATTACAAGCATACCCATAACATGATGCAGCCACCACTATGCTTTAAAATATGGAGAGTGGTACTAAGTAATGTGTTGTATTGGATTTGCCCCAAACATAACACTTTGTATTCAGAACAAAAAGTGAATTGCAGTATTCCTTTAGTGCCTTACTGAAACAGGATGCATGATTTGGAATATTTGTATTTGTATGCTCTATAGGCTTCCTTCTTTTCACTCTGTCATTTAGGTTAGTATTGTGGAGTAGCTAAACTGAGGATGGATCAACAACATTGTTCTCCTATCACAGCCATTAAACTCTAACTGTTTTAAAGTCACCATTGGCCTCATAGTGAAATCCCTGAGCTGCTTCCTTCCTGTCCGGCAACTGAGTTAGGAAGGACGCCTGTATCTTTGTAGTGACTGGGTGTATTGATACACCATCCAAAGTGTAATTAATAACTTCACCATGCCCAAAGGGATATTCAATGTCTGCTTTTAAATGTTTTACCCATCTACCAATAGGTGCCCTTCTTTGTCAGGCATTGGGAAACCTCCCTGGTCTTTGTGGTTGAATCTGTGTTTGAAATCCCTGCTTGACTGAGGAACCTTACAATTATCTGTATGTGTGGGGTACAGATGAGGTAGTCATTAAACACTATTATTATCCATGCAACTTATTATGTGACAGTCTGTCACGTGTGCTCCCTCTCCGGCCTCTAGGTCACCAGGCTGCTCGTTAAGGCGCACACCTGTCACCATCGTTATGCGCATTAGCCCAATATGACACTCACCTGGACTCCATCACCTCCTTGATTACCTGTCCTATTTATGTCTTTCCCTTTGGTTCCTTCCCCAGGCGTTATGGTTTCTGTTTCAGTTTAATGTCTGTGCGTTGTTCATGTTTCTTGTTTTGTATTATGTTGTGTTTTTTCATTAAAACACTCATTCCCTGAACATTCCCCGACTTTCAGCGCACAACGTTACACAGTTTCACTCCTGAACTTATTCAGGCTTGCCATAACAAAGGGGTTGAATACTTATTGACTCCAGACATTTCAGCTTTTCATTTTTTATTTGTTAAAATTTCGAAAAACATAATTCAACTTTGACATTATGGGGTATTTTGTGTTTGCCAGTGACAAAAAATATCAATTGAATCAATTTTGAATTCAGGCTGAAACACAACAAAATGTGAAAGAAGTCCGGGTGTGTGAATACGTTCTGAAGGCCCTGTATATGAGGGATGAGGATGGAGGAACGCACCCGGATCTCTGTTGTATGAAGGATGAGGAAGGCATCCGACTCTCTGTTGTATGAAGGATGAGGAAGGCATCCGACTCTCTGTTGTATGAAGGATGAAGAAGGCATCCGACTCTCTGTTGTATGAAGGATGAGGAAGGCATCCGACTCTGTATGAAGGATGAGGAAGGCATCTGACTCTCTGTTATATGAAGGATGAGGAAGGCATCCAACTCTCATTTGTATGAAGGGAGAGGAAGGCATCTGACTCTCTGTTGTATGAAGGATGAGGAAGGCATCCGACTCTCTGTTGTATGAAGGATGAGGAAGGCATCCGACTCTCTGTTGTATGAAGGATGAGGAAGGCATCCGACTCTCTGTTGTATGAAGGATGAAGAAGGCATCCGACTCTCTGTTGTATGAAGGATGAGGAAGGCATCCGACTCTGTATGAAGGATGAGGAAGGCATCTGACTCTCTGTTATATGAAGGATGAGGAAGGCATCCAACTCTCATTTGTATGAAGGGAGAGGAAGGCATCTGACTCTCTGTTGTATGAAGGATGAGGAAGGCATCCGACTCTCTGTTGTATGAAGGATGAGGAAGGCATCCGACTCTCTGTTGTATGAAGGATGAGGAAGGCATCCGACTCTCTGTTGTATGAAGGATGAAGAAGGCATCCGACTCTCTGTTGTATGAAGGATGAGGAAGGCATCCGACTCTGTATGAAGGATGAGGAAGGCATCTGACTCTCTGTTATATGAATGATGAGGAAGGCATCTGACTCTCTGTTGTATGAAGGATGAGGAAGGCATCCGACTCTGTTGTATGAAGGATGAGGAAGGCATCCGACTCTGTTGTATGAAGGATGAGGAAGGCATCCGACTCTGTTGTATGAAGGATGAGGAAGGCATCCGACACTGTTGTATGAAGGATGAGGAAAGCATCCGACTCTCTGTTGTATGAAGGATGAGGAAGGCATCCGACTCTCTGTTGTATGAAGGATGAGGAAGGCATCCAGCTCTGTTATATGAAGGATGAGGAAGGCATCCGACACTGTTGTATGAAGGATGAGGAAAGCATCCGACTCTCTGTTGTATGAAGGATGAGGAAGGCATCCGACTCTCTGTTGTATGAAGGATGAGGAAGGCATCCAGCTCTCTTGTATGAAGGATGAGGAAGGCAACCGACTCTCTGTTGTATGAACGATGAGGAAGGCATCTGACTCTCTGTTGTATGAAGGATGAGGAAGGCATCCGACTCTCTGTTGTATGAAGGATGAGGAAGGCATCCGACTCTCTGTTGTATGAAGGATGAGGAAGGCATCCGACTCTCTGTTGTATGAAGGATGAGGAAGGCATCCGACTCTCTGTTGTATGAAGGATGAGGAAGGCATCCGACTCTCTGTTGTATGAAGGATGAAGAAGGCATCCGACTCTCTGTTGTATGAAGGATGAGGAAGGCATCCGACTCTGTATGAAGGATGAGGAAGGCATCTGACTCTCTGTTATATGAATGATGAGGAAGGCATCCAACTCTCATTTGTATGAAGAGAGAGGAAGGCATCTGACTCTCTGTTGTATGAAGGATGAGGAAGGCATCCGACTCTGTTGTATGAAGGATGAGGAAGGCATCCGACTCTGTTGTATGAAGGATGAGGAAGGCATCCGACTCTGTTATATGAAGGATGAGGAAGGCATCCGGCTCTGTTATATGAAGGATGAGGAAGGCATCCGACTCTCTGTTGTATGAAGGATGAGGAAGGCATCCAGCTCTCTTGTATGAAGGATGAGGAAGGCATCCGGCTCTGTTATATGAAGGATGAGGAAGGCATCCGGCTCTGTTATATGAAGGATGAGGAAGGCATCCGACTCTCTGTTGTATGAAGGATGAGGAAGGCATCCGACTCTCTGTTGTATGAAGGATGAGGAAGGCATCCAGCTCTCTTGTATGAAGGATGAGGAAGGCATCCGACTCTCTGTTGTATGAAGGATGAGGAAGGCATCCAGCTCTCTTGTATGAAGGATGAGGAAGGCATCCGGCTCTGTTATATGAAGGATGAGGAAGGCATCCGACTCTCTGTTGTATGAAGGATGAGGAAGGCATCCGACTCTCTGTTGTATGAAGGATGAGGAAGGCATCCGACTCTCTGTTGTATGAAGGATGAGGAAGGCATCCGACTCTCTGTTGTATGAAGGATGAGGAAGGCATCCGACTCTCTGTTGTATGAAGGATGAGGAAGGCATCCGACTCTCTGTTGTATGAAGGATGAGGAAGGCATCCGACTCTGTTGTATGAAGGATGAGGAAGGCATCCAACTCTCCTATCCTCTCCTCTCGCAGCCACACGCACGCACATCTCGTACTCTCTCGTCCATGCATGATGGATTATAATGGGCTGAGGATCAGCGGCTGGTAGCTCGGGGGCTCCCAGTCGCCAGCGCAGGGGCAGCCCTCGATGGGCCCTCTGTTATTAAAAGTTGGGGTCAGAGAGGAGAGGCAGCCAGAGACTGATTCATGGAATCGCAAGTAAATACTTAATGAAGTGATTAGCTGTTGATTTAGAAAGAACTCTCTTCAACTCCAGAGACTCTATTGCTGGCAGCAGACGCTGTTTCCTGTTCTGCCTTGTTGTCTTGGCTCTCAGGTTTAGTTGTTTCAATGCAAGCCTTTGACAGTGTTGTTCCAACATGTTCCAAAATCGATCACCAAAATGGTTCATACAATGATGCACTTTTTCCCCTGTTGTTTTGTGTACTAAGAGAGAGCGAGAGGGAGAACCTTGTGTTAACACAATGTCCACAGTTGGTTACTGGACTCCACAGAGTAGACAGGGAGGTTTGTACTGGCTGTCTGATTGGTTGGAGTAAGGTGGAGGAGACCCGTCCTGATCCTGATGTTGACTGGTGTATTTGAGCATTTTCCAAAGAGCTCCCCTCTCTAATTAGTGGATGTTCTGTGGAGGGGAACATCAGCATGGTGGTCAAAACAAGAGAAACAATAAATAATTCACTGCTTTGGAAAAAGCAGCTAGCATCAACATCCCTGATAAGCCGACTGGGTTTAGCTGTTCTCACTACCCACAGAGGGTAATGGAGAAAGCACAATAGTATTTTTAATACAGATTGTTTGAACTGTGTTGTCATGGTCAAGTGTATGTTTGGTGAATTGTTAATGAAGATGTTCATGTTATCGTCACATGCTGTGCTACAGTCACTGTGCATCAGTAAGGACATGGTTTTTGGAAACACCAGTCTGCTTTTTTCCCAAAACTGTATACTGTATTTCAGATGGGCTTTTTTCCCCTCATTGTGATCAAACACTTACTAAAGTACTACTAGGGGATTTTTGAGCCTTTTTACATTGATGTCTTCTGAAGAATGTCAAGACAATGCAGTCAGACACTGTATATTGTGTTCCTTGATGGAATCATCAACAGGAAACCACTGACACGAAGCATGTCTTTCAATCCTCATTCACTCAAATCAAGTTAAGACTGGGCTCCAAACGATACCCTATTCCCTATATAGTACACTGCTTTAAAAAATATATCTATATACAGTGGGGCAAAAAAGTATTTAGTCAGTCACCAATTGTGCAAGTTCTCCCACTTAAAAAGATGAGAGAGGCCTGTAATTTTCATCATAGTTATACTTCAACTATGACAGACACAATGAGAAGAAAAAAAATCCAGAAAATCACATTGTAGGATTTTTAATGAATTTATTTGCAAATTATGGTGGAAAATAAGTATTTGGTCAATAACAAAAGTTTATCTCAATACTTTGTTATATACCCTTTGTTGGCAATGACAGAGGTCAAACGTTTTCTGTAAGTCTTCACAAGGTTTTCACACACTGTTGCTGGTATCCTTCCTGTTTGGCCCTGTCCGGGGGTGTCCTCGGATGGGGCCACAGTGTCTCCTGACCCCTCTTGTCTCAGCCTCCAGTATTTATGCTGCAGTAGGTTATGTGTCGGGGGGCTAGGGTCAGTTTGTTATATCTGGAGTACTTCTCCTGTCCTATTCGGTGTCCTGTGTGAATTTAAGTGTGCTCTATCTAATTATCTCTTTCTTTCTCGCTCTTGGAGGACCTGAGCCCTAGCCATGTTCTGTTATAATCTCCACCCGGCACAGCCAGAAGAGGACTGGCCACCCCACATAGCCTGGTTCCTCTCTAGGTTTCTTCCTAGGTTTTGGCCTTCCTAGGGAGTTTTTCCTAGCCACCGTGCTTCTACACCTGCATTGATTGCTGTTTGGAGTTTTAGGCGGGGTTTCTGTACAGCACTTTGAGATATCAGCTGATGTATGAAGGGCTATATAAATAAATTTGATTTGATTTGGTATTTTGGCCCATTCCTCCATGCAGATCTCCTCTAGAGCAGTGATGTTTTGGGGCTGTTGCTGGGCATCACGGACTTTCAACCCCCTCCAAAGATTTTCTATGGGGTTGAGATCTGGAAACTGGCTAGGCCACTCCAGGACCTTGAAATACTTCTTACGAAGCCTCTCCTTCGTTGCCCGGGTGGTGTGTTTGGGATCATTGTCATGTTGAAAGACCCAGCCACGTTTCATCTTCAATGCCCTTGCTGATGGAATGAGGTTTTCACTCAAAATCTCACGATACATGGCCCCATTCATTCTTTCCTTTACACGGATCAGTCGTCCTGGTCCCTTTGCAGAAAAACAGCCCCAAAGCATGACGTTTCCACCCCCATGCTTCACAGTAGGTATGGTGTTCTTTAGATGCAACTCTGCATTCTTTGTCCTCCAAACACGACGAGTTGAGTTTTTACCAAAAAGTTATATTTTGGTTTCATCTGACCATATGCCATTCTCCCAATCTTCTTCTGGATCATCCAAATGCTCTCTAGCACACTTCAGACGGGCTTGGACATGTACTGGCTTAAGCAGGGGGACACGTCTGGCACTGCAGGATTTGAGTCCCTGGCGGCGTAGTGTGTTACTGATGGTAGGCTTCGTTACTTTGGTCCCAGCTCTCTGCAGGTCATTCACTAGGTCCCCCCATGTGGTTCTGGGATTTTTGCTCACCGTTCTTGTGATCATTTTGACCCCACGTGGTGAGATCTTGCGTGGAGCCCCAGATCGAGTGAGATTATCAGTGGTCTTGTATGTCTTCCATTTCCTAATAATTGCTCCCACAGTTGATTTCTTCAAACCAAGCTGCTTACCTATTGCAGATGCAGTCTTCCCAGCCTGGTGCAGGTCTACAATTTTGTTTTTGGTGTCCTTTGACAGCTCTTTGGTCTTGGCCATAGTGGAGTTTGGAGTGTGACTGTTTGAGGTTGTAGACAGGTGTCTTTTATACTGATAACAAGTTCAAACAGGTGCCATTAATACAGGTAACGAGTGGAGGACAGAGGAGCCTCTTAAAGAAGGTCTGTGAGAGCCAGAAATCTTGCTTGTTTGTAGGTGACCAAATACTTATTTTCCACCATAATTTGCAAATAAATTCATAAAAAATCCTACAATGTGATTTTCTGGATTTTTTTTCTCATTTTGTCTGTCATAGTTGAAGTGTACCTATGATGAAAATTACAGGCCTCTCATCTTTTTAAGTGGGAGAACTTGCACAATTGGTGGCTGACAAAATATTTTTTGCCCCACTGTGTGTGTGTGTGTATATATATACAGTGCCTTGCGAAAGTATTCGGCCCCCTTGAACTTTGCGACCTTTTGCCACATTTCAGGCTTCAAACATAAAGATATAAAACTGTATTTTTTTGTGAAGAATCAACAACAAGTGGGACACAATCATGAAGTGGAACGACATTTATTGGATATTAACTTTTTTAACAAATCAAAAACTGAAAAATTGGGCGTGCAAAATTATTCAGCCCCCTTAAGTTAATACTTTGTAGCGCCACCTTTTGCTGCGATTACAGCTGTAAGTCGCTTGGGGTATGTCTCTATCAGTTTTGCACATCGAGAGACTGAAATGTTTTCCCATTCCTCCTTGCAAAACAGCTCGAGCTCAGTGAGGTTGGATGGAGAGCATTTGTGAACAGCAGTTTTCAGTTCTTTCCACAGATTCTCGATTGGATTCAGGTCTGGACTTTGACTTGGCCATTCTAACACCTGGATATGTTTATTTTTGAACCATTCCATTGTAGATTTTGCTTTATGTTTTGGATCATTGTCTTGTTGGAAGACAAATCTCCGTCCCAGTCTCAGGTCTTTTGCAGACTCCATCAGGTTTTCTTCCAGAATGGTCCTGTATTTAGCTCCATCCATCTTCCCATCAATTTTAACCATCTTCCCTGTCCCTGCTGAAGAAAAGCAGGCCCAAACCATGATGCTGCCACCACCATGTTTGACAGTGGGGATGGTGTGTTCAGGGTGATGAGCTGTGTTGCTTTTACGCCAAACATAACGTTTTGCATTGTTGCCAAAAAGTTCCATTTTGGTTTCATGTGACCAGAGCACCTTCTTCCACATGTTTGGTGTGTCTCCCAGGTGGCTTGTGGCAAACTTTAAACGACACTTTTTATGGATATCTTTAAGAAATGGCTTTCTTCTTGCCACTCTTCCATAAAGGCCAGATTTGTGCAATATACAACTGATTGTTGTCCTATGGACAGAGTCTCCCACCTCAGCTGTAGATCTCTGCAGTTCATCCAGAGTGATCATGGGCCTCTTGGCTGCATCTCTGATCAGTCTTCTCCTTGTATGAGCTGAAAGTTTAGAGGGACGGCCAGGTCTTGGTAGATTTGCAGTGGTCTGATACTCCTTCCATTTCAATATTATCGCTTGCACAGTGCTCCTTGGGATGTTTACAGCTTGGGAAATCTTTTTGTATCCAAATCCGGCTTTAAACTTCTTCACAACAGTATCTCGGACCTGCCTGGTGTGTTCCTTGTTCTTCATGATGCTCTCTGCGCTTTTAACAGACCTCTGAGACTATCACAGTGCAGGTGCATTTATACGGAGACTTGATTACACACAGGTGGATTGTATTTATCATCATTAGTCATTTAGGTCAACATTGGATCATTCAGAGATCCTCACTGAACTTCTGGAGAGAGTTTGCTGCACTGAAAGTAAAGGGGCTGAATAATTTTGCACGCGCAATTCTTCAGTTTTTGATTTGTTAAAAAAGTTTGAAATATCCAATCAATGTCGTTCCACTTCATGATTGTGTCCCACTTGTTGTTGATTCTTCACAAAAAAATACAGTTTTATATCTTTATGTGTGAAGCCTGAAATGTGGCAAAAGGTCGCAAAGTTCAAGGGGGCCGAATACTTTCGCAAGGCACTGTATATATACACACATATAGATTTTTCTCCCCTATTTTATGGTATCTAATTGTTGTTAGTAATTACTATCTTGTCTCATTGCTACAACTCCCATACGGGCTCGGGAGAGACGAAGGTCGAAAGCCATGCGTCCTCCGAAACACAACCCAACCAAGCCACACTGCTTCTTAACACAGCGCGTCGGAGGAAACACCGTGCACCTTGGTTAGCGCGCACTGCGCCCAGCCCGCCACAGGAGTCTCTGGTGTGCGATGAGACAAGGATATCCCTACAAGCCAAACCCTCCCTAACCCGGACGACGCTAGGCCTATTGTGCGTCGCCCCACGGACCTCGCTGTCGCGGCCGGCTGCGACAGAGCCTGGGCGCGAACCCAGAGTCTCTGGTGGCACAGCTAGCTCTGCGATGCAGTGCCGTAGACCACTGTGCCACCCAGGAGGCAGTACACTACTTTTGACCAGAGCCCCACGGACCTCACGGTCGCGGCCGGCTGCGACAGAGCCTGGGCGCGAACCCAGAGGCTCTGGTGGCACAGCTAGCTCTGTGATGCAGTGCCGTAGACCACTGTGCCACCCGGGAGGCAGTACACTACTTTTGACCAGAGCCTTATGGTAGTGCACTATGTAGGGAATAGGGTTCCATTTGTGTCCCATCCCAGGTCTGTTTTCTTACTGTGTTATGGAGGAGTGAAAGGTCAAGTGGTGAATGGTGGTGGCACTCTATAGAGACTTGTTCTGGTTAGTATTCAGACAGTATAGCCAGTGAGCTAGAGATGGGATGGGGTACACTACCAACTACCTCTGTCCTGTGCAAATGTTGTGAGGTTCCATTAGAGGAACGGTGCATCCTTTGATTTCAGTGCTGTCTGTGGGTGAGATGTATGGACCTCAGCCTGGCCCCGGGATGGCACTACACCACACTGCTTTCCACACACACACACACAGGCACGCACGCACACACAGACACACATGCTCGCACCCTCACACCCTCATTGGCCCTGCAACGCCACAATTGACACAAAGGCACAGTGCTATAGCGACGGCAGGCATGCTGGCAGATATATCCCTCACTGGCCTCTCGTAAATCACCTGCAGCCTAACAATGAGCCTCAGTCCACCACTCCTCCTCCTCCTCCCTTCTTCCCCTCCACCCCTCTCTCCCTCCGTTCTCCTCCGTGTCATTAGGAAAGTTTGAGCTTCCCGTAAATGTGTAATCACCTCTCTATGAAAAGGCGGCGTTGTGGATTTTTTTCTTGCCCGCACTTTGTGTCCCAAATGAACCCTATTCCCTATATAGTGCACTACTTTTGACGCGAGACATATAGGCCCTGGTCAAAGGTAGTGCACTATAAAGGGAATAGGGTGCCATTAGGAACACATACACTTGTTCTGTATGTGGCCCCCCTTTCTCTCAGGCTCTTTTCTCTTTCTCTAGCTAGTCTACATAGCTAGACTATATTGTATGGATCTCTGTGTGTAGAAGGACATACCAATTCCATTGGTTAGAGCAGTGGTTCCCAAACTTTTTATAGTCCCGTACCCCTTCAAACATTTAACCTCCAGCTCCGTAACCCCTCTAGCACCAGGCTCAGCACACTCTCAAATGTTGTTTTTTGCCATCAGTGTAAGCCTGCTACAAACACTCACTATACGATACATTTATTAAACATAAGTGTGAGTTTTTGTCACAACCTGGCTCGTGGGACGAGCTCTTATAGGACCAGGGCACAAATAATAATATAATAATAATCAATATTTTGCTCTTTATTTAGGCATCTTACATATAAAACCTTATTTGTTCATAACATTTTTTAAATAACTCACCACAGGTTAATGAGAAGGGTGTGCTTGAAAGGATGCATATAACTGCAATGTTGGGTTGTATTGGAGAGAGTCTCAGTCTTAAATCGTTTTCCACACACGGTATGTGCCTGTGTTTAGTTTTCATGCTAGTGAGGGCCGAGAATCCACTCTCACATAGGTACGTGGTTGCAAAGGGCATCAGTGTCTTAACAGCGTGATTTGCCAAGGCAAGAAACTCTGAGCGCAGCCCTATCCAGTAATCTGGCAGTGGCTTCTGATTCAATTCAATTTTCACAGAACCACTTGTTGCAATTTTGATGAGGCTCTCTTTTTCAGATATCGGTAAGTGGACTGGAGACAGGGCATGAAAGGGATAACGAATCTAGTTGTTTTGTCGTCTGTTTCGGGAAAGTACCTGCATAATTGCGCACCCAGTTCACTCAACTGCTTCTCTATATCACATTTGACATTGTCAGTAAGCTTGAGTTCATTTGTACACAATGTCCTTGTTAATGCAGACCGAAATGAGCTCCAACTTCTTAATCAGAGCCTCAGTTTTGTCCCGGTTTCCAGTGGTTTGAAGAAGAGGATGTATTCCTTAATTGACCCCCCATAAACGTAACGGACTTATACCAGAAGCTGTGCCAGGCCCGCCATCTCTGTTGACTCATCCAGCTGTAACGCATATAATTCGCCCCCTTGTACGTGATGCGGTAATTGTTTCAAAACATCTCCTGCCATGTCACTGATTCTTCGTGAAACAGTGTTGTTTGATGAAGTCATTGTCTGTATAGTGTTTTGGGCCTTTTCCCCCAATAATGTCAGGAAGAATTAAGTCCACCACAATAGTATGGGGCTTGCCTGTCCTAGCCATTCGGTAGCTCACCATATAAGACACTTTTAGACCCTCAAACGGATTAAGGAAAGAAATTCCACAAATGAACTTTTAAGGCGGCACACCTGTTAATTGCATTCCAGGTGACTACCTCATGAAGCTGGTTGAGAAAATGCCAAGAGTGTTCAAAGCTGTCATCAAGGCAACGGGTGGCTATTTGAAGAAGCTCAAATATAAAATATATTTTGATTTGTTTAACACTTTTTTGGTTACTCCATGATTCCATATGTGTTTGTTCATAGTTTTGATGTCGTCACTATTCTATATCTACAATGTAGAAAATAGTAAAAATAAAGAAAAACCTTGAATGAGTAGGTGTTCTAAAACTTTTGACTGGTAGTTTACAATGGTGTTTGTTCTTCATTGGTTGCACTTGTGGCAACAGGTCACAAATCTTGTTGCTGTGATGGCAGACTGGTATTTCACCCAGTAGATATGGGAGTTTATCAACATTGGGTTTGTTTTCAAATTATTTGTGGATCTGTGTAATCTGAGGGAAATATCTGTCTCTAATATGGTCATACATTTGGCAGGAGGTTAGGAAGTCCAGCTCATTATGTGGGCAGTGTGCACATAGTCTGTCTTCTCTTGAGAGCCTCTCTCTAGGTGATGGCTTTGTTATGGAAGGTTTGGGAATCAGTTCCTTTTAGGTGGTTGTAGAATTTAACGGCTCTTTGCTAGATTTTGATAATTAGCGGGTATCGGCCTAATTCTGCTCTGCATGCATTATTTGGTGTTTTACGTTGTACACAGAGGATGCTTTTGCAGAATTCTGCATGCAGAGTCTCAATTTAGTGTTTGTCCCATTTTGTGAATTCTTGGATGGTGAGCGGACCCCAGACCTCACAACCATGAAGTGCAATGGGTTCTATAACTGATTCAAGTAATTTTAGTAATTGGTATGTCAAATGTTATGTTCCTTTTGATGGCATAGAAGGCACTTCTTGCTTTGTGGAAGTTACCTGTGGTGCTGATGTTTAGGCCAAGGTATGTATAGTTTTTTATGTGCTCCAGGGCAATGGTGTCTAGATGGAATTTGTATTTGTGGTCCTGGCAACTGGACCTTTTTTGGAACACCATTATTTTGCTCTTACTGAGATTTACTGTCAGGACCCAGGTCTGGCAGAATTTGTGCAGAAGATCTAGGTAGTGCTGTAGGCCCTCCTTGGTTGCTGACAGAAGCACCAGATCATCAGCAAATAGTAGACATTTGACTTCAGATTCTAGTAGGGTAGGCCGGGTGCTGCAGAATGTTCTAATGCCCTTGCCAATTTGTTGATATATATGTTGAAGAGAGTGGGGCATAAGCTGCATCTCTGTCTCACCCCACGGCCCTTTGGAAAGAAATGTGTGTTTTTTTGGCCAATTTTAACCGCAAACTTGTTTGTGTTCATGCATTTTGTAATGTCGTATGTTTCAATTTGCATAGCAGACCCTCATGCCAAATTGAGTCTTTTTTTAAATCAATAAAGCATGAGAAGACTTAGCCTTTTTTTGGTTTGATTGTTTGTCAATTAGGTTGTGCAGGGTGAATATGTGGTCTGTCGTACGATAATTTGGTAAAAAGCCAATTTGACATTTGCTCAGTACATTGTATTCACTGAGGAAATGTACAAGTATGCTGTTAATGACAATGCAGAGGATTTTCCCAAGGTTGCTGTTGACGCATATCCCACTCTCTCTCCTTTACTAGAGCCAGTGCCACTCCAGGAATGTGACCTTCTGCCTCACAGACTAGTTGCGTATATAACCAAACAAGGCCGGACCTTGACCCCCCCTCCCCTGATTGGAAAGCTGAATTGAAAACAGAATGCTTCATGTGCTTTGTAGTTTAGAGGTCTTTGGCTGTTCAAAGCCTTGATTTAATTATGCTAATACGTTTCAGGTACTGGTGCGACATTTTTACTACATGAGTTACAAGCATGTAAATGGCACAGCAAACCAGTACCAGAAGTTTTATTCCGACAATATTTTGGGTTCAAGAAGTACACATTGAAGACATGTTGGTGTCTGCCTTGCTTTAAACCTTGAGATTATCCTTTACACCAGTACACATTTGTCAGACAAGCACACCTGATTCAACTTGTCAACGAATCACCAGGCCCTGAATGAGTTGTATCATGTATGTTTGCCCAGGACTACAACAAACATGTTCTGTTGGGGGTACTCAAGGACTGAAGTTGGGAACCACTGCTCTTCCCTTTATGAACACTTAGTCTACCAATATGGTCGTGGCTTGGCCAGAGGTGCAGTGAGGGACCCCGGCTCTCCCATCTGCCAACCTGCCAGCAGCACAGAGATTGGCAGTGAGTGGATTCACAGTGACAGCAGCTTATGTGTACCAGGCGCTCTGTAGGTATACCTGTCACATCAGTCATGTAGCCCTGTCATGGTAACCCCATTGCATGCACCATTTCTACCCATCCAGAAGGTCTGGGACTGGGGCTGGTGTGGGTCTGGGTGACAGAGAGCAAGTTATGCACTGCTTTTGGCCAGCAGCAGACCCAGGGCCTCTTGACTTTGCACATGAAATCATTATAGCAGGGCAGAGTGGCAGAAGTGAGGTCTGGAATGCGGACTGTCTCACACTCTATGTGTCTGAGTGCAGCTTTGGAAATGATTATTGCCAGAGGAGGAATGTGTCAGAGAATAAGAGCTACTACTGTTGTCTTTCTCTCCCAGTGCCTCATTTAACCAAACCTGGGCAGTCTGGGGGCTCCAACACCGACACACACAATCATAGAACGGTGGGGAGGAGTGAGAAACGGTTTGTGAAATTGAGTAGGGAAAAGGGATTTGTTGGGAGGTGTTGATTGCTTTGGCATGTTCAGGGGAATGGTGGACGTTTTACGCTATTTTGTGTATTTTTAAAATATTTTTAAAATGTTGGTACATAATGCTTCCGCCATCGTTTCCTACATTGCGTTCGGAAAGTATTCAGCCCCCTTGACTTTTTCTACATTTTGTTAAGTTACAGCCTTTTCCCCCTCATCAATCTATACAATACCCCATAATGACAAAGCAAAAACAGTTTTTTAGACATTTTTATTTTTTAACACATTTACATAAGTAGTCAGACCCTTTACTCAGTACTTTGTTGAAGTACCTTTGGCAGTGATTTAAGCTTGGCACACCTGTATTTGGGGAGTTTCTCCCATTCTTCTCTGCAGATCCTCTCAATCTCAACGGGACATTAAGAACTGTAATATACTCTGCTTCTCAGAGTCATGGCTGAACAAGGACATAGATAATATACCTCTAGCTGGTTTTTCTATGCATCGGCAGGACAGAACGGTAGAGTCCTGTCGGGGGGTTGTGTGTCTCTTTTATTAACAACAGCTGGTGAGCGATCTCTAATATTAAGGAAGTCTTGAGGTTATGCTCGCCTGAGTTAGAATACCTCATGATAAATTGTATACCATACTATTTACCTAGGCCATATTCAGCTGTCTATTTACCACCACAAACAGATGCTGGCAGTAAGACTGCACTCAACGAGCTGGATACGGCCATCAGCAAACAAGACCATGCTCATTGAGGCGTGCTCCTAGTGGCCGGTGATTTTAATGCAAGAAAACTGAAATCTGTTTTTACCTCATCTCTACCAGCATCTAACCTGTGCAACTAGAGGGGGAAAAAAAACTCTAGATCACCTTAAGTCCACACACAAAGACGGTATACAAAGCTCTCCCCCACCTTCCATTTGGCAAATCAGACCATAACTCTATCGTCCTGATTCCTGCTTACAAGCAAACGCTCAATATGGAAGTGGTCCGATGAAGTGGATGCTAAACTACTGTTATGCTAGCACAGACTGGAATACGTTCCGGGATTCATCCCATGGCATTGAGGAGTTTACCACATCAGTCACTGGCTTCATTAATAAGTTAATTGATAACGTTGTCCCCACAGTGACTGTATGTACATATCCCAACCAGAAGCCAAGGATTTACAGGCAACATCTGCACTGACCTAAAGGCTAGAGCTGCCACATTCAAGTAGCAGGACACTAATCCGGATGCCAGGACAACAACCTCTCCCTCAATGTGGGCAAGACAAAGGAGGTTATCGTGATGACAGGAAATGGAGTGCCAACCACGCCCCCATTGACAGGGCTGTAGTGGAGCGGGTTGAGAACTTCAAGTTCCTCTGTGTCCACATCACTAAGGACCTTTCATGGTCCAAACACACCAACATAGTTGTGAAGAGGGTACGACAATGCCTGCTTCCTCTCAGGAGGCTGAAAATATTTGGCATTGGCCCTCAGATCCTCAAAAGGTTTTACAGCTGCACCATTGAGAACATCTTGACTGGCTGCATCATTGCTTGGTATGGCAACTGCTCTGCATCCGACTGCAAGGCGCTACAGAGGGTAGAGCGTACGGCCCAGTATATCACTGGGGTTGAAATCCCATCACTGGGGCTGAGCTTCCTGCAATCCAGGACCTCTATTCCAGGCGGTGTCACAGGAAGACCCTAAAATTTGTCAAAGACTCCAGACACCCAAGTCATAGACTCTCTGCTATCACATGGCAGGCGGTATAGGAGTGCAAAGTCTGGAACCAAAAGGCACCTCAACAGTTTTTACCCCCAAGTCATAAGAATGCTCAACAGTTAATCAAATGGCTACCTGGACTGTTTACATTGACCCCCATTATGATTTATTTATCGTAATTGTCCCTTGCACTGGGTCATTGCAAACTCACTAGACACACACTCACACATACTACACTGACACTCCAACACACACACACACAGTCTTGTCTAACTAACCTTGTGGGGACACACAATTCAGTCCCATTCAAAATCCTATTTTCCCTAACCCATAACACTAAACCTAACCCTTACCCATAACCCGAAAGCCTAAACTTAATCCTAAACCTAACCCTAGTTCCTAATCCTAAAACAAACTCTCGCTCCTAACCCTAAACCTAATTCTAACCTTAACCCTAAACCCCCTAGAAATATAATTTGACCTTGTGGGGACTAACAAAATGTCCCCAATTGGTCCCCACAAGTATAGTTAAACACATCCACATACGCTCACACACACAAAATACACACAGACATGCATATTGACCACACACACACACACACACACACACACACACACACACACACACACACACACACACACACACACACACACACACACACACACACTCTTCACATACACTGCTGCTACTCTGTTCATGATATATGCTGACTGCCTAGTCCCTTTTACCCCTACTTTTACCTCAACTACCTCGTACCCCTGCACATTGACTTGGTACTTGTACTCCTTGTACATAGACTTTTTGTTGTGTTACTATTTCCTTTTTATTTAGAAAATATTTGTCTTACTTTTTAACTCTTTTATAATATATTTTTTATTTTATTTAACTAGGTAAGTTTTAAGAACAAATTGTTAATTGGCAAAATACCTCCTGTGGGGATGGGGGCTGGGATTAAAAATAAATAAAATAAAAAATATGACAAAACACACATCACGACAAGAGAGACAAAACAACACTACATAAAGAGATACCTAAGACGACAACACAGCATGGTAGTAACACATCATAACACAACATGATAGCAACACATCATAACACAGCATGGCAGTAACACAACATGACAACAACATGGTAGCAACACAACATGAAAACACAGCATGGCAGTAACACATCATAACACAGCATGGCAGTAACACAACATGACACAGCATGGCAGTAACACAACATGACAACAACATGGTAGCAACACAACATGAAAACAGCATGGCAGTAACACATCATAACACAGCATGGCAGTAACACATCATAACACAGAATGGCAGTAACACATAACACAGCATGGCAGTAACACATCATAACACAGCATGGCAGTAACACATCATAACACAGCATGGCAGTAACACATCATAACACAGCATGGCAGTAACACATCATAACACAGCATGGCAGTAACACAACATGACAACAACATGGTAGCAACACAACATGAAAACACAGCATGACAGTAACACATCATAACACAGCATGGCAGTAACACATCATAACACAGCATGGCAGTAACACATCATAACACAGCATGGCCGTAACACATAACACAGCATGGCAGTAACACATCATAACACAACATGGCAGTAACACATCATAACACAACATGGCAGTAACACAACATGACAACAACATGGTAGCAACACAACATGAAAACAGCATGGCAGTAACACAACATGACAACAACATGGTAGCAACACAACATGAAAACACAGCATGGCAGTAGCACATCATAACACAGCATGGTAGCAACACAACATGACAACAACATGGTAGCAACACAACATGAAAACAGCATGGCAGTAGCACATCATAACACAGCATGGTAGCAACACAACATGAAAACAGCATGGCAGTAGCACATCATAACACAGCATGGCAGTAACACAACATGACAACAACATGGTAGCAACACAACATGAAAACACAGCATGGCAGTAACACATCATAACACAGCATGGCAGTAACACAACATGACAACAACATGGTAGCATCACAACATGACAACAGCATGGCAGTATCACATCATAACACAGCATGGCAGTAACACAACATGACAACAACATGGTAGCAACACAACATGACAACAACATGGTAGCAACACAACATGAAAACACAGCATGGCAGTAACACATCATAACACAGCATGGCAGTAACACAACATGACAACAACATGGTAGCAACACAACATGACAACAACATGGTAGCAACACAACATGACAACAACATGGTAGCAACACAACATGAAAACAGCATGGCAGTAGCACATCATAACACAGCATGGCAGTAACACAACATGACAACAACATGGTAGCAACACAACATGAAAACACAGCATGGCAGTAACACATCATAACACAGCATGGCAGTAACACAACATGACAACAACATGGTAGCAACACAACATGACAACAACATGGTAGCAACACAACATGACAACAACATGGTAGCAACACAACATGAAAACAGCATGGCAGTAGCACATCATAACACAGCATGGTAGCAACACAACATGAAAACAGCATGGCAGTAACACAACATGACAACAACATGGTAGCAACACAACATGACAACAACATGGTAGCAACACAACATGAAAACACAGCATGGCAGTAACACATCATAACACAGCATGGCAGTAACACATCATAACACAGCATGGCAGTAGCACAACATGACAACAACATGGTAGCAACACAACATGACAACAACATGGTAGCAACACAACATGAAAACAGCATGGCAGTAGCACATCATAACACAGCATGGTAGCAACACAACATGAAAACAGCATGGCAGTAGCACATCATAACACAGCATGGCAGTAACACAACATGACAACAACATGGTAGCAACACAACATGACAACAACATGGTAGCAACACAACATGAAAACAGCATGGTAGTAGCACATCATAACACAGCATGGTAGCAACACAACATGAAAACAGCATGGCAGTAGAACATCATAACAGCATGGCAGTAACACATAACACAGCATGGCAGTAACACAACATGACAACAACATGGTAGCAACACAACATGAAAACAGCATGGCAGTAGCACATCATAACACAGCATGGTAGCAACACAACATGACAACAACATGGTAGCAACACAACATGAGAACAACATGGTAGCAACACGACATGAAAACACAGCATGGCAGTAACACATCATAACACAGCATGGCAGTAACACAACATGACAACCACATGGTAGCAACACAACATGACAACAACATGGTAGCAACACAACATGAAAACACAGCATGGCAGTAACACATAACACAGCATGGCAGTAACACAACATGACAACAACATGGTAGCAACACAACATGAAAACAGCATGGCAGTAGCACATCATAACACAGCATGGTAGCAACACAACATGACAACAACATGGTAGCAACACAACATGAGAACAACATGGTAGCAACACAACATGAAAACAGCATGGCAGTAGCACATCATAACACAGCATGGTAGCAACACAACATGAAAACAGCATGGCAGTAGCACATCATAACACAGCATGGCAGTAACACAACATGACAACAACATGGTAGCATCACAACATGACAACAGCATGGCAGTATCACATCATATCACAGCATGGCAGTAACACAACATGACAACAACATGGTAGCAACACAACATGACAACAACATGGTAGCAACACAACATGACAACAACATGGTAGCAACACAACATGAAAACAGCATGGCAGTAGCACATCATAACACAGCATGGCAGTAACACAACATGACAACAACATGGTAGCAACACAACATGAAACACAGCATGGCAGTAACACATCATAACACAGCATGGCAGTAACACAACATGACAACAACATGGTAGCAACACAACATGACAACAACATGGTAGCAACACAACATGACAACAACATGGTAGCAACACAACATGAAAACAGCATGGCAGTAGCACATCATAACACAGCATGGCAGTAACACAACATGACAACAACATGGTAGCAACACAACATGAAAACACAGCATGGCAGTAACACATCATAACACAGCATGGCAGTAACACAACATGACAACAACATGGTAGCAACACAACATGAAAACACAGCATGGCAGTAACACATCATAACACAGCATGGCAGTAACACAACATGACAACAACATGGTAGCAACACAACATGACAACAACATGGTAGCAACACAACATGACAACAACATGGTAGCAACACAACATGAAAACAGCATGGCAGTAGCACATCATAACACAGCATGGTAGCAACACAACATGAAAACAGCATGGCAGTAGCACATCATAACTCAGCATGGCAGTAACACAACATGACAACAACATGGTAGCAACACAACATGACAACAACATGGTAGCAACACAACATGAAAACACAGCATGGCAGTAACACATCATAACACAGCATGGTAGTAACACATCATAACACAGCATGGCAGTAGCACAACATGACAACAACATGGTAGCAACACAACATGACAACAACATGGTAGCAACACAACATGAAAACAGCATGGCAGTAGCACATCATAACACAGCATGGTAGCAACACAACATGAAAACAGCATGGCAGTAGCACATCATAACACAGCATGGCAGTAACACAACATGACAACAACATGGTAGCAACACAACATGACAACAACATGGTAGCAACACAACATGAAAACAGCATGGTAGTAGCACATCATAACACAGCATGGTAGCAACACAACATGAAAACAGCATGGCAGTAGAACATCATAACAGCATGGCAGTAACACAACATGACGACAACAACATGGTAGCAACACAACATGACAACAACATGGTAGCAACACAACATGAAAACACAGCATGGCAGTAACACATAACACAGCATGGCAGTAACACAACATGACAACAACATGGTAGCAACACAACATGAAAACAGCATGGCAGTAGCACATCATAACACAGCATGGTAGCAACACAACATGACAACAACATGGTAGCAACACAACATGACAACAACATGGTAGCATCACGACATGAAAACACAGCATGGCAGTAACACATCATAACACAGCATGGCAGTAACACAACATGACAACCACATGGTAGCAACACAACATGACAACAACATGGTAGCAACACAACATGAAAACACAGCATGGCAGTAACACATAACACAGCATGGCAGTAACACAACATGACAACAACATGGTAGCAACACAACATGAAAACAGCATGGCAGTAGCACATCATAACACAGCATGGCAGTAACACAACATGACAACAACATGGTAGCAACACAACATGAGAACAACATGGTAGCAACACAACATGAAAACAGCATGGCAGTAGAACATCATAACAGCATGGCAGTAACACATAACACAGCATGGCAGTAACACAACATGACAACAACATGGTAGCAACACAACATGAAAACAGCATGGCAGTAGCACATCATAACACAGCATGGTAGCAACAGAACATGACAACAACATGGTAGCAACACAACATGACAACAACATGGTAGCAACACGACATGAAAACACAGCATGGCAGTAACACATCATAACACAGCATGGCAGTAACACAACATGACAACCACATGGTAGCAACACAACATGACAACAACATGGTAGCAACACAACATGAAAACACAGCATGGCAGTAACACATAACACAGCATGGCAGTAACACAACATGACAACAACATGGTAGCAACACAACATGAAAACAGCATGGCAGTAGCACATCATAACACAGCATGGTAGCAACACAACATGACAACAACATGGTAGCAACACAACATGAGAACAACATGGTAGCAACACAACATGAAAACAGCATGGCAGTAGCACATCATAACACAGCATGGTAGCAACACAACATGAAAACAGCATGGCAGTAGCACATCATAACACAGCATGGCAGTAACACAACATGACAACAACATGGTAGCATCACAACATGACAACAGCATGGCAGTATCACATCATAACACAGCATGGCAGTAACACAACATGACAACAACATGGTAGCAACACAACATGACAACAACATGGTAGCAACACAACATGACAACAACATGGTAGCAACACAACATGAAAACAGCATGGCAGTAGCACATCATAACACAGCATGGCAGTAACACAACATGACAACAACATGGTAGCAACACAACATGAAAACACAGCATGGCAGTAACACATCATAACACAGCATGGCAGTAACACAACATGACAACAACATGGTAGCAACACAACATGACAACAACATGGTAGCAACACAACATGACAACAACATGGTAGCAACACAACATGAAAACAGCATGGCAGTAGCACATCATAACACAGCATGGCAGTAACACAACATGACAACAACATGGTAGCAACACAACATGAAAACAGCATGGCAGTAACACATCATAACACAGCATGGCAGTAACACAACATGACAACAACATGGTAGCAACACAACATGACAACAACATGGTAGCAACACAACATGACAACAACATGGTAGCAACACAACATGAAAACAGCATGGCAGTAGCACATCATAACACAGCATGGTAGCAACACAACATGAAAACAGCATGGCAGTAGCACATCATAACTCAGCATGGCAGTAACACAACATGACAACAACATGGTAGCAACACAACATGACAACAACATGGTAGCAACACAACATGAAAACAGCATGGTAGTAGCACATCATAACACAGCATGGTAGCAACACAACATGAAAACAGCATGGCAGTAGAACATCATAACAGCATGGCAGTAACACAACATGACGACAACAACATGGTAGCAACACAACATGACAACAACATGGTAGCAACACAACATGAAAACACAGCATGGCAGTAACACATAACACAGCATGGCAGTAACACAACATGACAACAACATGGTAGCAACACAACATGAAAACAGCATGGCAGTAGCACATCATAACACAGCATGGTAGCAACACAACATGACAACAACATGGTAGCAACACAACATGACAACAACATGGTAGCAACACGACATGAAAACACAGCATGGCAGTAACACATCATAACACAGCATGGCAGTAACACAACATGACAACCACATGGTAGCAACACAACATGACAACAACATGGTAGCAACACAACATGAAAACACAGCATGGCAGTAACACATAACACAGCATGGCAGTAACACAACATGACAACAACATGGTAGCAACACAACATGAAAACAGCATGGCAGTAGCACATCATAACACAGCATGGCAGTAACACAACATGACAACAACATGGTAGCAACACAACATGAGAACAACATGGTAGCAACACAACATGAAAACAGCATGGCAGTAGAACATCATAACAGCATGGCAGTAACACATAACACAGCATGGCAGTAACACAACATGACAACAACATGGTAGCAACACAACATGAAAACAGCATGGCAGTAGCACATCATAACACAGCATGGTAGCAACAGAACATGACAACAACATGGTAGCAACACAACATGACAACAACATGGTAGCAACACGACATGAAAACACAGCATGGCAGTAACACATCATAACACAGCATGGCAGTAACACAACATGACAACCACATGGTAGCAACACAACATGACAACAACATGGTAGCAACACAACATGAAAACACAGCATGGCAGTAACACATAACACAGCATGGCAGTAACACAACATGACAACAACATGGTAGCAACACAACATGAAAACAGCATGGCAGTAGCACATCATAACACAGCATGGTAGCAACACAACATGACAACAACATGGTAGCAACACAACATGAGAACAACATGGTAGCAACACAACATGAAAACAGCATGGCAGTAGCACATCATAACACAGCATGGTAGCAACACAACATGAAAACAGCATGGCAGTAGCACATCATAACACAGCATGGCAGTAACACAACATGACAACAACATGGTAGCATCACAACATGACAACAGCATGGCAGTATCACATCATAACACAGCATGGCAGTAACACAACATGACAACAACATGGTAGCAACACAACATGACAACAACATGGTAGCAACACAACATGACAACAACATGGTAGCAACACAACATGAAAACAGCATGGCAGTAGCACATCATAACACAGCATGGCAGTAACACAACATGACAACAACATGGTAGCAACACAACATGAAAACACAGCATGGCAGTAACACATCATAACACAGCATGGCAGTAACACAACATGACAACAACATGGTAGCAACACAACATGACAACAACATGGTAGCAACACAACATGACAACAACATGGTAGCAACACAACATGAAAACAGCATGGCAGTAGCACATCATAACACAGCATGGCAGTAACACAACATGACAACAACATGGTAGCAACACAACATGAAAACAGCATGGCAGTAACACATCATAACACAGCATGGCAGTAACACAACATGACAACAACATGGTAGCAACACAACATGACAACAACATGGTAGCAACACAACATGAAAACAGCATGGCAGTAGCACATCATAACACAGCATGGTAGCAACACAACATGAAAACAGCATGGCAGTAGCACATCATAACTCAGCATGGCAGTAACACAACATGACAACAACATGGTAGCAACACAACATGGCAACAACATGGTAGCAACACAACATGAAAACACAGCATGGCAGTAACACATCATAACACAGCATGGTAGTAACACATCATAACACAGCATGGCAGTAGCACAACATGACAACAACATGGTAGCAACACAACATGACAACAACATGGTAGCAACACAACATGAAAACAGCATGGCAGTAGCACATCATAACACAGCATGGTAGCAACACAACATGAAAACAGCATGGCAGTAGCACATCATAACACAGCATGGCAGTAACACAACATGACAACAACATGGTAGCAACACAACATGACAACAACATGGTAGCAACACAACATGAAAACAGCATGGTAGTAGCACATCATAACACAGCATGGTAGCAACACAACATGACAACAGCATGGCAGTAGAACATCATAACAGCATGGCAGTAACACAACATGACGACAACAACATGGTAGCAACACAACATGACAACAACATGGTAGCAACACAACATGAAAACACAGCATGGCAGTAACACATAACACAGCATGGCAGTAACACAACATGACAACAACATGGTAGCAACACAACATGAAAACAGCATGGCAGTAGCACATCATAACACAGCATGGTAGCAACACAACATGACAACAACATGGTAGCAACACAACATGAGAACAACATGGTAGCAACACAACATGAAAACAGCATGGCAGTAGCACATCATAACACAGCATGGTAGCAACACAACATGAAAACAGCATGGCAGTAGCACATCATAACACAGCATGGCAGTAACACAACATGACAACAACATGGTAGCAACACAACATGAAAACACAGCATGGCAGTAACACATCATAACACAGCATGGCAGTAACACAACATGACAACAACATGGTAGCAACACAACATGACAACAACATGGTAGCAACACAACATGACAACAACATGGTAGCAACACAACATGAAAACAGCATGGCAGTAGAACATCATAACACAGCATGGTAGTAGCACATCAATACACAGCATGGTAGCAACACAACATGAAAACAGCATGGCAGTAGCACATCATAACACAGCATGGCAGTAACACAACATGACAACAACATGGTAGCAACACAACATGACAACAACATGGTAGCAACACAACATGAAAACACAGCATGGCAGTAACACATCATAACACAGCATGGCAGTAACACAACATGACAACAACATGGTAGCAACACAACATGACAACAACATGGTAGCAACACAACATGAAAACACAGCATGGCAGTAACACATCATAACACAGCATGGCAGTAACACATCATAACACAGCATGGTAGCAACACAACATGACAACAACATGATAGCAACACAACATGGCAGCATCACAACATGGTAGCAGCAGAAAACAGGGTACCAACATTGTTGGGCACATACAACAGCACAAAGGGCAAGAAGGAAGAGACAACAATACATCATGCAAAGCAGCCACAACTGTCAGTAAGAGTGTCCATGATTGAGTCGTTGAATGAAGAGACTGAGATAAACTGTCCAGTTTGAGTGTTTGTTGCAGCTCATTCCAGTCGCTAGCTGCATCGAACTGAAAAGACGAGCGACCCAGGGATGTGTTTCTTTGGGGACCTTCAACAGAATGTGACTGGCAGAATGGGTGTTGTATATGGAGGATGAGGGCTGCAGTAGATATCTGAGATAGGGGGGAGTGAGGCCTAAGAGGCTTTTATAAATAAGCAACAACCAGTGGGTCTTGCCACGGGTATACAGAGATGACCAGTTTACAGAGAAGTATAGAGTCCATTGATGTGTCCTATAGGAGCATTGGTGGCAAATCTGATGGCCAAATGGTAAAGAACATCTAGCCGCTCGAGAGCACCCTCGCCTGCCAATCTATAAATTACGTCTCCAACTCTGCATTGTTGGGAAAAGGCTCTTAGGTAAGCATTTCACTGTATAGTCCACAGTTGTTGTATTTGGCACATGTGACCAATAACATTTGATTTAATTTAATTTCTGTAAGTGCCAAAATTATTTTACTCAAGTATTGAGGTGTTTAATTGATGACTTTTAAGGAGGAGTAGCATTCTGAGATGGTATAGGCATCCTATGCTACACTTGCCCTTTTCTTAGCCTTCCAATCACTGGCAGGCTTGTATGTTATTATTTCACTGAATAGGGAGAGAAAATTCCCTTTGTTGCACAAATGGAAAGACAACATAATAATCCTCCATATTGCTGAGTTGACATTTTGTTGGAAATAATTGCATACTGTTGAAAGTCATAAGATTCCGCTTTTGCAGGCTCTGCTACTGTTCCAAACTCAATGATAGACCTGCATACATTTACCAGAAGGAGATGGTGTCTCGAAGCTTGTCAACTGATTTAGCTAGTTCCTCTCTCTCTCTTTCGCTCGTTCTCGTTGTCTCGCTGTCTCTCTTTCTGTCACCCTCTCCCTCTCACCACTCTTCTCTTCTCTCTCTCCCGCTCCTCCTCTCCCTTTCACCACTCTTCTCTTCACTCTCTCCTGCTCCTCCTCTCCCTCTCACCACTCTTCTCTTCTCTCTCTCCCGCTCCTCCTCTCCCTCTCACCACTCTTCTCTTCACTCTCTCCCGCTCCTCCTCTCCCTCTCACCACTCTTCTCTTCACTCTCTCCCGCTCCTCCTCTCCCTCTCACCACTCTTCTCTTCTCTCTCTCCCGCTCCTCCTCTCCCTCTCACCACTCTTCTCTTCTCTCTCTCCCGCTCCTCCTCTACCTCTCACCACTCTTCTCTTCTCTCTCTCCCGCTCCTCCTCTCCCTCTCACCACTCTTCTCTTCTCTCTCTCCCGCTCCTCCTCTCCCTCTCACCACTCTTCTCTTCTCTCTCTCCCGCTCCTCCTCTCCCTCTCACCACTCTTCTCTTCTCTCTCTCCTGCTCCTCCTCTCCCTCTCACCACTCTTCTCTTCTCTCTCTCCCGCTCCTCCTCTCCCTCTCACCACTCTTCCCTTCACTCTCTCCCTCTCACCACTCTTCTCTTCACTCTCTCCCTCTCACCACTCTTCTCTTCACTCTCTCCCGCTCCTCCTCTCCCTCTCACCACTCTTCTCTTCTCTCTCTCCCGCTCCTCCTCTCCCTCTCACCACTCTTCTCTTCTCTCTCTCCCGCTCCTCCTCTCCCTCTCACCACTCTTCTCTTCTCTCTCTCCCGCTCCTCCTCTCCCTCTCACCACTCTTCTCTTCTCTCTCTCCCGCTCCTCCACTCCCTCTCACCACTCTTCTCTTCTCTCTCTCCCGCTCCTCCTCCTCATTTTCTCACATCTCGAAGAGGGAAGCAGAAAACATGATTTTACCAGATGCAGCTTCATCTGAGGTGTCTGTCAGTGCGAGGCATGTTGCAGTACATTAACCTTTTCTCCATCTGTTCCGAGCCAAATACAGGCAGACAGGCAGACAGGCAAGAAAATGACTAATTGGGTTTGATTACCTGCGATGGATTATTTACAAGTTGTTTTTAACGCGCTGCTCGGTGTTGCAGAAAGCCTAGCACCGTGTCATGGGTTATATGAGAGTACTATAAAGGCCATGTTGTCAGTAAATAATTAAGTGTGTAATTTGAAGATCATAAAATGCCGGGGTGCAGACTGCAGTTTTATGTAAAATAGTCTCTCTTGGAGACTAACTCAAGTAGTTGTTTTCCACAGAGAAGTGAACTAATATAATACTATGCACAGCTAGGGAATGCAAACCTCAGCCATTTCCCTTTCTTCTGAGGATTTGGGACTTTCTTGTGTTAGGTCCTTTTTCCAAAGTGTAGTCAAGCCTTCACAAAGTTGCGTCCTATAAAGAAAGGTCGCCTTGCTTGAGATCCTGTCTGAGTCTTGGCCAAGTACATTTACATGATTAGATGAACATTCTTCCTCACTGTGGGTCACAGTATTATAGCTGAATTCTTTAACGCCAGCAGTTTTCCCCCCTCATATCAAAGGCAGTAAGTGAAGGAAAGGGGACAAAGAGTTGGTGAGAAAGAGAGGCATAGAGGGGAAGGATGAAGAGGGAGAGAGAGTGTGTAAAAACTTGCAGTGTACGTTGCCCTCCCCTCTTTTAGGGAAGCTTCAATTCAAAGAGCTTTATTGATATGGGAAATATGTTTACATTGCCAAAGCAAGTGAAATAAACAATCAGAAATAAACAGTAAACATTACACTTCAAATGTTATATTATGGCTATGTACAGTGTTACAATGTGCAAAAGGGAAATTAAATCAACATAAATATGGGATGTGTTTATAATGGTGTTTATGCTTCATTGGTTGACCTTTTCTTGTGGCAACGGGTCACAAATCTTGTTGCTGTGATGGCACACTGTGGTATTTCACCTAATCGATATGGGAGTTTGTCAAAATTGGGTTTGTTTTCTAATTCTTTGTAGGTCTATGTAATCTGAGGGAAATATGTGTCTCCAATATGGTCATACATTTGGCAGGAGGTTAGGAAGTCCAGCTCAGTTTCCACCTCATTTTGTGGGCAGTGTGTACACAGCCTGTCTTCTCCTGAGAGCCAGGTCTGCCTACGGCAGTGGCAGTCGGTGTCTTTTAAGATTAGGGAGGATTTTACTTTTTTTATGAGTATTGCCTTATTTCGATTACAGCATATTGGATGACTGTCATTCATATTCCATTCACCCAGCTCAATGTAACATCGATATGTTTAGGTTACTACATGATACTATAATTAAGGAATAAGACTCCTCGGGGGTTTGTGATATATGGCCAATATACCACGGCTAAGGGCTGTCTCCTAGCACTCCGCGTTGCGTCGTGCGTAAGAACAGCCCTTAGCTGTGATATATTGGCCATATATCACAAACCCCCGAGGAGCCTTATTGCTATTATAAACTGGTTACCAACGTGATTAGAGCAGTAAAGATAAATATTTTTTCATACCCATGGTATACAGTCTGATATACCACAGCTTTCAGCCAATCAGCATTCAGGGATTAAACCACCCAGTTTATAATTTTCCCTATACCCATCATGAAGTTGCTACAACCTAGCCTACGAATGAAAGTTTACAACGTAGATGCACAGGTTGAGAGAAAAATGTGAGTAATCAAGGTGACATACAGTCACACATTCAATACTGCCTTGCACACTCTTGCCTGCTTCTAGCTGATCTAGGGTGTAATCATTAGTCCAAATAGTTTTTTTCCCGTTTGCTTCCGTTTAAAAAATGCTCTTCAACAGAATTTGTGAAATGAATACGCCCATGATCACCCGCAAACACAGTTCACTTTCGTAGCAGCCACATACTGTACGAACAGCATGATGACTTTACTTGTTGAATAAGAATTTCTCGCATCTACGCACTCCCCTCCTCTCACCTCTTCGCTTGTGGACTTTAGTGCACAACACAACAGATGTCTGTGACCAGGTGAAAAAACCTTTCCAAGCCAAACCTCCATAACATAGCCGCTAACCGCTACACACAGCCTACATCGTTGTTACGATATTAGCTAATGTTATCGTCAACATAGCTACTAGAGCTAATGTTACAATTATGCAGTACAGTGTACAGCAACCAGTTACACCGGTGGGCCCCGAAGGCAATACATTTGTAAAAACCAAAAGCTTACCCTGTCTTGGAAGAGTTACACGGTTGGATAGCCATAGCCAGCTGGGTAACATAGCATCCCTCTTTGTTTGATCCGGGTGTTGAAGTAGGCTAAACTAGCTAGCTGCATTCGTTAGCAAAGTAAGTGAAAGTGAAAAAAAAATACAACGAAATATAGCTCTCTCTCTTGCTTCTTAATTTTTGAAGAAATTAATTTGTTCAAAACTGTTCAACTGTTGTCGTTCTCTCTCTTTATGTCATCTACTCACTGCGTTTTATGCAGTGCCAGCTAGCTGTAGCTTATGCTTTCAGTACTATATTAATTCTCTGATCCTTTGATGGACAACATATCCTCTGGAAGTTGTCATAATTACTGTGTAAGTCTGTGGACGGGGGTGAGAACCATGAGCCTCCAAGGTTTTTTATTTAAGTCAAGTGTACCAAGAGGAGGACGGAAGCTAGCTGTCCTCCGGCTACACCATGGTGCTAACCCAGAGAGTGGTGTTGAGGCTACTGTTGACCTTCATTGTATTTGGTGACGTGAATATATTTAGTTTAGTTTTAACTGAAAAGTTTAGTATAGTTTTTATCTATTCACTGAGGAGTATGGTCCTCCCCTTCTTCCTCTGAGGAGCATCCACTGGCCTATGGTGGCCTTTCTCAATAGCAAGGCTATGCTCACTGAGTCTGTACATAGTCAAAGCGTTCCTTAATTTTGGGTCAGTCATAGTGGTCAGGTATTCTGCCACTATGTACTCTCTGTTTAGGGCCAAATAGCATTCCAATTTGAGTTTTTTTGTTAATATATTCCAAGTTGTCAAGTAATTCTCTTTTTGTTTTCTCACAATTTTGTTGGGTCTAATTGTGTTGCTCTCTTTGGGCTCTGTGGGGTCTGTTTGTGAACAGAGCCCCTGGACCAGCTTGCTGAGAGGACTCTTCTCGAGCTTCATCTCCCTGTAGATGATGTCTTTGTTATGGAAGGTTTGGGAATCACTTCCTTTTAGGTGGTTGTAGAATTGAATGGTTCTTTTCTGGATTTTGATCATTAGCGGTATCGTTCTAATTCTGCTCTGCATTATTTAGTGTTTTACATTGTACACAGAGGATGTTTTTGCTAAATTCTGCATGCAGAGGCTCAATTTGGTGTTCTATTTTGTGAATTCGTGGTTGGTAAGAGGACCCCAGACCTCACAACCATAAAGGGCAATGGGTTCTATAACTGATTCAAGTATTTTTTTGCCAGATCCTAGTTAGGATGTCGAATATTATGTTCCTTTTGGTGGCATAGAAGGCTCTCAGATTGTTCACAGCTTTGTGGAAGTTCAGGCCGAGTTAGGTACATTTTTTGTGCTCTAGGGCAACGGTGTCTAGATTAACTTTTTATTTGAGGTCCTGGCAACTGGACATTTTTTGGAACTCTCTCTCTCCCCCTTCCTTTGGTATGTTGGTGGGATGGGGTGGGGCCAGAGCTGGGCTCCCTGTACGTGTATGCTTCAGCTGCATCTGTCTGTCAGCCCCCCCCCCCCCCCCCCACTCCCCTGTTAGGGACTTCCTTTGCATAGATGCTGCATGAGGAGGAGAGAGGGAGGGAGAGGGTTGAAGCTGCTATACACTCACAACACAGGGCAACTGCTGCCTGTCTGGGAACTATTCACACACACACCCCTCCTCCTTCCCTCTTTTCTCTTAAATTCAGGGTTTTGTTCCCCTCTCCGGGTAACTTTTGTTGAGAGAGAGAGTATTTGTGCGTGCTGTTTTGTTTTGCTCCCCTCCTTCACTGGATTCGTACTACCGTCTTTGGTTTGTCCATACGGCTGTAGTCTACTGTCCTGAACATTTCAGTATCTCCACTGAGCAGAGGAGAGAGCAGGCATTTTTGCTCCCTCTCTGAGAGGACTTAAAGTGTGTGAGAGAGCGAGAGAGGGAGAGCTCAAGCGACAGTGTGGGGAAAGGATGGCTGCCTGCCTCTGAGCTGCCTCTGCGCTTACGGAAATAAGGAACTAGAGACAAAAGGGGGAAAAAATTACTTTTCAGAAAGAAGGAAATTGTTTTCCTTTTTTGGAGGAGGTTAAACAAAGGGATTTGAACAATGCCTGCTGAAGTGAAACAGGTTAGTATTGTGATTACCCGATTATCCCGGCTCTTTCCCTCAATCTTCAGTCTCTCTTTTTCCTCCATCTATTTCTCTCTACTTCTCCTGTGTTTTCCTTTTGTATATGCTCATTGTGCTTGATGGTAGAGGGTTAATGATGTTTCATGTTTGCTATGCTTTGCTTGTTGTCCTAGGAGGTCAAATTATACATCAGTGTTTTTGTCAGTTTCCCGCAAAACATCTTCAGTAACTGGAAATATATCCTATTTTTTGCATTCTTGTCCTTCAGGAGGAGTGTGGTGTATGCGTGTGTTTACTAGTCTCTAGTGCAGGGGTAGGCAATTACATTCAGCCGCAGGCCGATTTTTGTCGGAGCGAATGGTCGGGGCCGGAACATAATTAAAATAATTTGCACACAGCAAACTGACCACAACTAAGCATAAAAAGAGACTATTTGAAAATAACAATAATGTCATACCTTGATTACATTGAGACACAATCTTTATTCGTGAGAATACTTAGGAAAAGATTTTGTAAAGTACCAATTTTGGGGGAGGAATTCCTGGTGATTAGTAAAGAAAAGTGTGGGGCTCTTTACTTACTAGTCCTATATAATGAACTATTTATTTACATTATTTGTAGCCTGTAGTGTACTCTGATAAGAGCATACAGATATCTATAGATGGAATTACTGTCTTGTAAGCGTTCAGGGGTATGATACATGGGTAGTCTATCCACGTTGCCACAGACTGGAAGTCTGTCAGTAACATTCTGATTTCCAGATAATGCACATGTCGAGTTCTGTTGATGACCCCAACAGTAGCCCTATGTAACATATTAGATCCCATTTAGTGTGACCAGTGGAAGTGATGTGCTGAAAGTTTCTCTGTAACGATTGGTTGTAAGAGTCAGGAAGACCACAAGACTGGATTTATAACCTCCCTGTAAGGGTCAATCGAAGCTGTGGTTGCTAGAGGACAACTATTTCAACCTTTTGTTTTTCTCAGGAGCACAGTTAGTCTACCAGAGGAATGTGCTTTTGTTTGTGTGATTTTTACTTTCTTTGTTGTGTGTGTGTGTGTGTGTGTGCATGTGTGTGTGGTACTGGAAGTGTCTTTCTGCAAAGCATCCTACACTGTGAGAATGCGCTCTTCCTTGCCGAACTTGGCACTGCTCGTATATATATATATATAGAAAAAGGTATATATTAGGATTCAGAGACAACAATCTGGCTTTGATTAAAGTAAACTGCTCATTCTCAGCCCTTCCTCCTCCTCCCAGTCCCCTCTGCAGTATATTGGGATGGATGGGGTGGAGGTTTGACTTAGAAAAGCCTGGCATGTCAACTATTGTTGTTGCTCTGATAATCTGTTTACGGCTGCCCTGAGGATGGATGCTACTTGAAAACATGCAACAGCTTGGAGCCAAAAGAACATCTTGTATTTTCACCCTTAACTCTCTCTTACTATACTGTGTGTGTGTATTTCCAGTAATCTTACGAGGCATTACAGCTCAGTGATACCTGAGAGTGTCACCAGCATGTGACCTCTCTAGGGTGCGTTCCCAAAATGTAGTGTGGATGTGCGGAATGCTGCCTGTCCCTGACCTCTGTTGCCGTTGGAGATGCCTTTCATGCTTTAGGGTGCGCTGGCATCGAGACCCGCTTCTGCTGACCTTTTCAACTAGGCGGGAAGTTCCTCAGTGAGAGAACACCTGCTGCGGGGGTGGTTGTCCTTGTCACACACACACCTTCCCCAGGCCCTAAATGGATTGCCCAGGGGTCAGTGTTGTTGTTGGAGTCTTTCTGTTGTTTTTGTTGTCGTCTTTGAGCGATGTCTGCCTTTTTAAGGGCAAAGGGTTGAAAGGTTTCTGTAACCCCATCTAACCTCCACACCCATCCCTTGGCTTCAGCTGGGATGTACCGTGTGGGGATCTGATATCTCAGGCTATTTCTATACCTCGATGACAGATCTGCGGTGGTCTGGTCAGGCTACACATGCTGCAGATCAGAGGGTAGACACAGAGCAGAGGCCAGGCAGGGGGAGTAGAGAGTAGAGTACTATATTGCACAGATGTTCCTGTGCCCTGAACCCATCTTAAAGCAGCAGCAGTAGGGCAGCTTATGTTCAATGAATCCTAACCCAATGAAGATTACTCCCTCAGCCCTCAATTCTTGCCGACGCCTCGGTCGGTCTGTTAAAGTTAAATTTAAACTTGCCTTATTTTCGATGATCTGCAGACCAACGGGTGGCTCCCTAAACATTTGCTTATTCAGAATAGCCTGACGCTAGTACAGGTAGACCGCTCACCCTCGTGAAAAAGGGATCATGGGAGATTTCACCGTGAAGAAAAAGGGAAAAGGAAAATATTCCAAAACGCAGATGGTAATCATCTTCCTCTGAGGTCTACAGGTGCAGAATCTGACTGCATCCCACATTGGGCCCTGGTCAAAAGTAGTGCACTATTGAGGAAATAGTATGCTATTTGGGACACAGTCTCAGACTTTTCCTTTCAACGGCTGAGTAAGGAGAAACCACCTGAATTCAGCCAGAGACTTAGTGTCTGGTGTTAAGTGTGGGCCACTGTCAGTCTGACAGCTTATGGGGGTTTCACATGTATTATTAACTAAGGCTTCCATGCCTCCTCAGACGCTGTTTGATTCCTGGGTGAAATTAAGTCATCTAACTCCCACACTCTCTTGCAGGGGAAGGCGATGCATACACCAACCAACCATCCCTGTATTTATTTCCATACCTCATCTCTGTCTGTCTGCTTAGGCTGCCTTTGTGCCTCTGTGGTGGAAGGCAGTGCTTTGAAGACATGTAGTGTATGAGGAGCGCCATTGTTTGGGACAATCACTGACACAAAAATGTCAGTGACCCGAAAGGACAGACAGTGAGTGGCTGGTGGAGATCGGAGATGGTGCTGAAAGGCCATTGCCTGGGGTTGTTGTTTGGTCATGAGTGCTGTTCTAATGGGCAGGGTGAGGTAGGGAGGGAGGTGAGGAAGGAACAGGGGGAGGTAGGGAGGGAGGTGAGGAAGGAACAGGGGGAGGTAGGGAGGTTGGGAGGGAGGTGAGGAAGGAACAGGGGGAGGTAGGGAGGGAGGTGAGGAAGGAACAGGGGGAGGTAGGGAGGTTGTGAGGGAGGTGAGGAAGGAACAGGGGGAGGTATGGAGGTTGGGAGGGAGGTGAGGAAGGAACAGGGGGAGGTAGGGAGGGAGGTGAGGAAGGAACAGGGCGAGGTAGGGAGGGAGGTGAGGAAGGAACAGGGGGAGGTAGGGAGGTTGGGAGGGAGGTGAGGAAGGAACAGGGGGAGGTAGGGAGGTTGTGAGGGAGGTGAGGAAGGAACAGGGGGAGGTAGGGAGGTTGTGAGGGAGATGAGGAAGGAACAGGGGGAGGTAGGGAGGGAGGTGAGGAAGGAACAGGGGGGGTAGGGAGGTTGGGAGGGAGGTGAGGAAGGAACAGGGGGAGGTAGGGAGGTTGGGAGGGAGGTGAGGAAGGAACAGGGGGAGGTAGGGAGGTTGGGAGGGAGGTGAGGAAGGAACAGGGGGAGGTAGGGAGGTTGGGAGGGAGGTGAGGAAGGAACAGGGGGAGGTAGGGAGGTTGTGAGGGAGGTGAGGAAGGAACAGGGGGAGGTAGGGAGGTTGTGAGGAAGGTGAGGAAGGAACAGGGGGAGGTAGGCAGGTTGTGAGGGAGGTGAGGTAGGGAGGTTGGGAGGGAGGTGAGGAAGGAACAGGGGGAGGTAGGGAGGTTGGGAGGGAGGTGAGGAAGGAACAGGGGGAGGTAGGGAGGTTGTGAGGGAGGTGAGGAAGGAACAGGGGGAGGTAGGGAGGTTGGGAGGGAGGTGAGGAAGGAACAGGGGGAGGTAGGGAGGGAGGTGAGGAAGGAACAGGGGGAGGTAGGGAGGTAGGGAGGGAGTTGAGGAAGGAACAGGGGGATGTAGGGAGGTTGTGAGGGAGGTGAGGAAGGAACAGGGGGAGGTAGGGAGGGAGGTGAGGAAGGAACAGGGGGAGGTAGGGAGGTAGGGAGGGAGTTGAGGAAGGAACAGGGGGATGTAGGGAGGTTGGGAGGGAGGTGAGGAAGGAACAGGGGGAGGTAGGGAGGGAGGGAGGGAGGTGAGGAAGGAACAGGGGGAGGTAGGGAGTTTGTGAGGGAGGTGAGGAAGGAACAGGGGGAGGTAGGGAGGGAGGTGAGGAAGGAACAGGGGGAGGTTGGGAGGGAGGTGAGGAAGGAACAGGGGGAGGTAGGGAGATTGGGAGGGAGGTGAGGAAGGAACAGGGGGAGGTAGGGAGGTTGGGAGGGAGGTGGAGAAGGAACAGGGGGAGGTAGGGAGGTTGGGAGGGAGGTGAGGAAGGAACAGGGGGAGGTAGGGAGGTTGGTAGGGAGGTGAGGAAGGAACAGGGGGAGGTAGGGAGGGAGGGAGGTGAGGAAGGAACAGGGGGAGGTTGTGAGGGAGGTGAGGAAGGAACAGGGGGAGGTAGGGAGGTTGGGAGGGAGGTGAGGAAGAAACATGGGGAAGACAGGGAGGGAGGTGAGGAAGGAACAGGAGGAGGTAGGGAGGTTGGGAGGGAGGTAAGGAAGGAACAGGGGGAGGTAGGGAGGGAGGTGAGGAAGGAACAGGGGGAGGTAGGGAGTTTGGGAGGGAGGTGAGGAAGGAACAGGGGGAGGTAGGGAGGTTGGGAGGGAGGTGAGGAAGGAACAGGGGGAGGTAGGGAGGGGGGAAGGTGAGGAAGGAACAGGGGGAGGTAGGGAGGTTGTGAGGGAGGTGAAGAAGGAACAGGGGGAGGTAGGGAGGTTGGGAGGGAGGTGAGGAAGGAACAGGGGGAGGTAGGGAGGTTGGGAGGGAGGTGAGGAAGGAACAGGGGGAGGTAGGGAGGTTGTGAGGGAGGTGAGGAAGGAACAGGGGGAGGTAGGGAGGTGTGAGGGAGTTGGGGAAGGAACAGGGGGAGGTAGGGAGGTTGGGAGGGAGGTGAGGAAGGAACAGGGGGAGGTAGGGAGGTTGGGAGGGAGGTGAGGAAGGAACAGGGGGAGGTAGGGAGAGTGTGAGGGAGGTGAGGAAGGAACAGGGGGAGGGTAGAGAGGTTGGGAGGGAGGTGAGGAAGGAACAGGGGGAGGTAGGGAGGGAGGGAGGTGAGGAAGGAACAGGGGGAGGTAGGGAGGGAGGTGAGGAAGGAACAGGGGGAGGTAGGGAGGTTGGGAGGGAGGTGAGGAAGGAACAGGGGGAGGTAGGGAGGTTGTGAGGGAGGTGAGGAAGGAACAGGGGGAGGTAGGGAGTTTGTGAGGGAGGTGAGGAAGGAACAGGGGGAGGTTGGGAGGGAGGTGAGGAAGGAACAGGGGGAGGTAGGGAGATTGGGAGGGAGGTGAGGAAGGAACAGGGGGAGGTAGGGAGGTTGGGAGGGAGGTGGAGAAGGAACAGGGGGAGGTAGGGAGGTTGGGAGGGAGGTGAGGAAGGAACAGGGGGAGGTAGGGAGGTTGGGAGGGAGGTGAGGAAGGAACAGGGGGAGGTAGGGAGGGAGGGAGGTGAGGAAGGAACAGGGGGAGGTTGTGAGGGAGGTGAGGAAGGAACAGGGGGAGGTAGGGAGGTTGGGAGGGAGGTGAGGAAGAAACATGGGGAAGACAGGGAGGGAGGTGAGGAAGGAACAGGAGGAGGTAGGGAGGTTGGGAGGGAGGTAAGGAAGGAACAGGGGGAGGTAGGGAGGGAGGTGAGGAAGGAACAGGGGGAGGTAGGGAGTTTGGGAGGGAGGTGAGGAAGGAACAGGGGGAGGTAGGGAGGTTGGGAGGGAGGTGAGGAAGGAACAGGGGGAGGTAGGGAGGGGGGAAGGTGAGGAAGGAACAGGGGGAGGTAGGGAGGTTGTGAGGGAGGTGAAGAAGGAACAGGGGGAGGTAGGGAGGTTGGGAGGGAGGTGAGGAAGGAACGGGGAGGTAGGGAGGTTGGGAGGGAGGTGAGGAAGGAACAGGGGGAGGTAGGGAGGTTGTGAGGGAGGTGAGGAAGGAACAGGGGGAGGTAGGGAGGTTGTGAGGGAGGTGGGGAAGGAACAGGGGGAGGTAGGGAGGTTGGGAGGGAGGTGAGGAAGGAACAGGGGGAGGTAGGGAGGTTGGGAGGGAGGTGAGGAAGGAACAGGGGGAGGTAGGGAGGTTGTGAGGGAGGTGAGGAAGGAACAGGGGGAGGTAGGGAGGTTGGGAGGGAGGTGAGGAAGGAACAGGGGGAGGTAGGGAGGGAGGGAGGTGAGGAAGGAACAGGGGGAGGTAGGGAGGGAGGTGAGGAAGGAACAGGGGGAGGTAGGGAGGTTGGGAGGGAGGTGAGGAAGGAACAGGGGGAGGTAGGGAGGTTGTGAGGGAGGTGAGGAAGGAACAGGGGGAGGTAGGGAGTTTGTGAGGGAGGTGAGGAAGGAACAGGGGGAGGTAGGGAGGTTGGGAGGGAGGTGAGGAAGGAACAGGGGGAGGTAGGGAGATTGGGAGGGAGGTGAGGAAGGAACAGGGGAGGTAGGGAGGTTGGGAGGGAGGTGAGGAAGGAACAGGGGGAGGTTGGGAGGGAGGTGAGGAAGGAACAGGGGGAGGAGGGGAGGGAGGGAGGTGAGGAAGGAACAGGGGGAGGTTGTGAGGGAGGTGAGGAAGGAACAGGGGGAGGTAGGGAGGTTGGGAGGGAGGTGAGGAAGAAACATGGGGAAGGTAGGGAGGGAGGTGAGGAAGGAACAGGAGGAGGTAGGGAGGTTGGGAGGGAGGTGAGGAAGGAACAGGGGGAGGTAGGGAGGGAGGTGAGGAAGGAACAGGGGGAGGTAGGGAGGTTGGGAGGGAGGTGAGGAAGGAACAGGGGGAGGTAGGGAGGTTGGGAGGGAGGTGAGGAAGGAACAGGGGGAGGTAGGGAGGGAGGAAGGTGAGGAAGGAACAGGGGGAGGTAGGGAGGTTGTGAGGGAGGTGAGGAAGGAACAGGGGGAGGTAGGGAGGTTGGGAGGGAGTGGGGAAGGAACAGGGGGAGGTAGGGAGGGAGGGAGGTGGGGAAGGAACAGGGGGAGGTAGGGAGGGAGGTGAGGAAGGAACAGGGGGAGGTAGGGAGGTTGGGAGGGAGGTGAGGAAGGAACAGGGGGAGGGAGGGAGGTTGGGAGGGAGGTGAGAAGAGGAGAGGAGGTAACAGGAGGAGGTAGGGAAGTTGCGAGGGATGTGAGGAGGGAACAGGGGGAGGTAGGGAGGTTGGGAGGGAGGTGAGGAAGGAACAGGGAGGGAGGGAGGTTGGGAGGGAGGTGAGAAGAGGAGAGGAGAGGAGGTAACAGGGGGAGGTAGGGAAGTTGGGAAGGATGTGAGGAGGGAACAGGGGGAGGTAGGGAGGTTTTTAGAGGGAGGTGAGGAGGGAACAGGGGGAGGTTGGGAGGGAGGGAGGGAGGTGAGGAAGGAACAGGGGGAGGTAGGGAGGTTGGGAGGGAGGTGAGAAGAGGAGAGGAGGTAACAGGGGGAGGTAGGGAAGTTGGGATGGATGTGAGGAGGGAACAGGGGGAGGTAGGGAGGTTTTTAGAGGGAGGTGAGGAGGGAACAGGGGGAGGTTGGGAGGGAGGTGAGGAAGGAACAGGGGGAGGTAGGGAGGTTGGGAGGGAGGTGAGAAGAGGAGAGGAGGTAACAGGGGAGGTAGGGAAGTTGGGAGGGATGTGAGGAGGGAACAGGGGGAGGTAGGGAGGTTTTTAGAGGGAGGTGAGGAGGGAACAGGGAGGGAGGGAGGTTTTTAGAAGGATGTGAGGAGGGAACAGGAGGAGGCAGGGAGGTTTTTAGAGGGAGGTGAGTAGGGAACAGGAGGAGGCAGGTAGGTTTTTAGAGGGAGGTGAGGAGGTAACAGGGGAAGGCTTGTGAGGAGGGAATGGGGAGGCTTGTGAGGAGGGAATGGGGAGGAGGGAACGGGGAGGCTTGAAGGTGCTGGTCACTCCAGTCCAGATGGCTTGGCCGAAAATGGATCCAGCGTTGGACACACCTCCCATACTACCCATGTTTCCCATTCCGCTCCCACGCGTACTCTTAAAACATGACCCATGTGACATGCCGATGTTTGACATGAAACTTCTCCGCATCCTCTCCAACTCACCCAGCTTACTTTCTCTACTGGGGTTGAGTGGGTGCCAGGCCTGGGTAACCGGAGCTGGAGGTATGGAATACCCTCCCCTCGCTCGGTGGTATAGGCATATAGAATGAACATCCTGCTGGCCTGGCCATCAGGTATCTGGGGTGTCCTGTGATGTTGCAGGGGCGTTCAGGGGGACATGCCGCACGCTCCTCACACTATTCCCAGGGGGCCGCCACAGAGAGGCCACGGCTGCTCTCTCATAACCCATTTGGCAGGCTGACAAGGTGACTGATATAGCCTATTCTAGCCAGGCCTGGCCTGCTCTCCCTCACTCACTCACTCACTCACTCACTCACTCACTCTCCCTCAATTCCCCGGCCACATACAAAAACATATCGCCTCTCTTTGGTTGCGTCTCAAATGGTACCTTATTCCCTACATAGTGCACTACTTTAGACCAGAGTCCTATTGGCCCTGGTCAAAAGTAGTGTATTATATAGTGAATAGGGTACCATTTGGATTGCAGGCTTTTACTGCCTGCCTCTCCCTGCATCCATCTCCCGCGGCAGCTGCCTAGCTGTCATCATTGGCTGATGGAATTAGAAAGGTGAGCTAGAACACAGGCCTGGAGATGGATGCTTTCGTATCTGTCTCTGTGTTAGGGGAATAAACGGTGTCAAGGAGAAAGACGTGGAGCAATAATGAGATGGTTGCTCTGTGTATGTGTCTGTGTGTGTGCGTGTGCACACATAAATTCATGTAAATCCCTGCTGCAGACATTACAATGTGTTTTGTGGGTTACTGCAACCTCCAATGTCTTGTCAATGGGTGCTGGTGGTGGATAGTATTGTTCCTTTCTCTCTTTGGCTGTGACAGAAATCCTTAAAATGAGGCCGCGCAGAGACTGAGTCATCGTACACACACACACACACACACACACACACATTACTGGAGGCAGGTGACGGAGGAGCAGCCATTGTCCCCTGCAGTGCTTATATACTTAGTTCGTGCCTGCTCTGGGGACAGGGCTTGCCCCGTTTCCGTGGGAATGAGAGTAGTTAGTTCCTCCTCTACTTGCCTCAAAACCATAAACACTTCAGGCAGATAACAGAGTAAACAATCCCAGAGCAGGCAGAGAGAGAGGCCCCATCATAGTCTACCTCTGTCCTGGGAGGTTGACCAGAGTAGGCAGAGAGAGAGGCCCCATCATAGTCTACCTCTGTCCTGGGAGGTTGACCAGAGGATCCCATCAGCTTCCTATAGGCTAGGCCTACTATATTTATTTCTCAACTTTCCTAATATTAAGCACATTGCTTCGCTTTACATCAGGAGTATAGCTTACCTGACTGGCATGAAAATGAATCACGGGAAAAGCGACAGGTGTATGATAATGGCCCATTCTAAATCAAAGTTATTATTAAGTAAAGACAAGATTCAATTGAGAATAGCCTGATGAGTAAGAATAGTATCACTTGTGAATGAGGCCCAGTGTGTGCAGTCTAAGGTAAGAAGCATTACTTTTTTTGCGACTTTTTCCTAATCATGGTTGCATGTATCATGTAGCCTAGCCCATAGGCCTAGATGTTTTGATGAGGTTTGTATAAAAACTAAAGTGACCAATAACTGGAACACGGTTAGAGAGCACATAGCCTATAGGTCTAGGACCCCTGGAACACGGTTAGAGAGCACAGAGCCTATAGGTCTAGGACCCCTGGAACACGGTTAGAGAGCACAGAGCCTATAGGTCTAGGACCCCCGGAACACGGTTAGAGAGCACAGAGCCTATAGGTCTAGGACCCCCGGAACACGGTTAGAGAGCACATAGCCTATAGGTCTAGGACCCCTGGAACACGGTTAGAGAGCACATAGCCTATAGGTCTTGGACCCCTGGAACACGGTTAGAGAGCACATAGCCTATAGGTCTAGAACCCCTGGAACACTGTTAGAGAGCACATAGCCTATAGGTCTAGAACCCCTGGAACACGGTTAGAGAGCACATAGCCTATAGGTCTAGAACCCCTGGAACACTGTTAGAGAGCACATAGCCTATAGGTCTTGGACCCCTGGAACACGGTTAGAGAGCACATAGCCTATAGGTCTTGAACCCCTGGAACACGGTTAGAGAGCACATAGCCTATAGGTCTTGGACCCCTGGAACACGGTTAGAGAGCACATAGCCTATAGGTCTAAGACCCCTGGAACACGGTTAGAGAGCACAGAGCCTATAGGTCTAGGACCCCTGGAACACGGTTAGAGATCAGAGCCTATAGGTCTAGGACCCCTGGAACATGCTTTGAGAGCACAGAGTCTATAGGTTTAGGACCCCCGGAACACGGTTAGAGAGCACAGAGCCTATAGGTCTAGGACCCCCGGAACACTGTTAGAGAGCACATAGCCTATAGGTCTTGGACCCCTGGAACACGGTTAGAGAGCACATAGCCTATAGGTCTAGAACCCCTGGAACACTGTTAGAGAGCACATAGCCTATAGGTCTAGGACCCCTGGAACATGGTTAGAGAGCACATAGCCTATAGGTCTTGGACCCCTGGAACACGGTTAGAGAGCACATAGCCTATAGGTCTTGGACCCCTGGAACACGGTTAGAGAGCACATAGCCTATAGGTCTTGGACCCCTGGAACACGGTTAGAGAGCACATAGCCTATAGGTCTAGAACCCCTGGAACACGGTTAGAGAGCACATAGCCTATAGGTCTAGAACCCCTGGAACACTGTTAGAGAGCACATAGCCTATAGGTCTTGGACCCCTGGAACACGGTTAGAGAGCACATAGCCTATAGGTCTAGAACCCCTGGAACACTGTTAGAGAGCACATAGCCTATAGGTCTAGGACCCCTGGAACATGGTTAGAGAGCACATAGCCTATAGGTCTTGGACCCCTGGAACACGGTTAGAGAGCACATAGCCTATAGGTCTTGGACCCCTGGAACACGGTTAGAGAGCACATAGCCTATAGGTCTAGGACCCCTGGAACACGGTTAGAGAGCACAGAGCCTATAGGTCTAGGACCCCTGGAACACGGTTAGAGATCAGAGCCTATAGGTCTAGGACCCCTGGAATATGCTTTGAGAGCACAGTCTATAGGTTTAGGACCCCCGGAGCACGGTTAGAGAGCACAGAGCCTATAGGTCTAGGACCCCCGGAACACGGTTAGAGAGCACATAGCCTATAGGTCTAGGACCCCTGGAACACGGTTAGAGAGCACAGAGCCTATAGGTCTAGGACCCCTGGAACACGGTTAGAGATCAGAGCCTATAGGTCTAGGACCCCTGGAACATGCTTTGAGAGCACAGTCTATAGGTTTAGGACCCCCGGAGCACGGTTAGAGAGCACAGAGCCTATAGGTCTAGGACCCCCGGAACACGGTTAGAGAGCACATAGCCTATAGGTCTAGGACCCCTGGAACACGGTTAGAGAGCACATAGCCTATAGGTCTAGAACCCCTGGAACACGGTTAGAGAGCACATAGCCTATAGGTCTAGAACCCCTGGAACACTGTTAGAGAGCACATAGCCTATAGGTCTTGGACCCCTGGAACACGGTTAGAGAGCACATAGCCTATAGGTCTTGGACCCCTGGAACACGGTTAGAGAGCACATAGCCTATAGGTCTAGAACCCCTGGAACACGGTTAGAGAGCACATAGCCTATAGGTCTAGAACCCCTGGAACACTGTTAGAGAGCACATAGCCTATAGGTCTTGGACCCCTGGAACACGGTTAGAGAGCACATAGCCTATAGGTCTAGAACCCCTGGAACACTGTTAGAGAGCACATAGCCTATAGGTCTAGGACCCCTGGAACATGGTTAGAGAGCACATAGCCTATAGGTCTTGGACCCCTGGAACACGGTTAGAGAGCACATAGCCTATAGGTCTTGGACCCCTGGAACACGGTTAGAGAGCACATAGCCTATAGGTCTTGGACCCCTGGAACACGGTTAGAGAGCACATAGCCTATAGGTCTAGGACCCCTGGAACACGGTTAGAGAGCACATAGCCTATAGGTCTAGGACCCCTGGAACACGGTTAGAGAGCACATAGCCTATAGGTCTAGGACCCCTGGAACACGGTTAGAGATCAGAGCCTATAGGTCTAGGACCCCTGGAACATGCTTTGAGAGCACAGAGTCTATAGGTTTAGGACCCCTGGAACACGGTTAGAGAGCACAGAGCCTATAGGTCTAGGACCCCCGGAACATGGTTAGAGAGCACAGAGCCTATAGGTCTAGGACCCCCGGAACACGGTTAGAGAGCACATAGCCTATAGGTCTAGGACCCCTGGAACACGGTTAGAGAGCACATAGCCTATAGGTCTTGGACCCCTGGAACACGGTTAGAGAGCACATAGCCTATAGGTCTAGAACCCCTGGAACACGGTTAGAGAGCACATAGCCTATAGGTCTAGGACACCTGGAACACGGTTAGAGAGCACATAGCCTGTAGGTCTTGGATCCCTGGAACACGGTTAGAGAGCACATAGCCTATAGGTCTAGAACCCCTGGAACATTGTTAGAGAGCACATAGCCTATAGGTCTTGGACCTCTGGAACACGGTTAGAGAGCACATAGCCTATAGGTCTAGAACCCCTGGAACACTGTTAGAGAGCACATAGCCTGCAGAGCCTAATGAAACATGTGTTTCATAATGAAACACGTGCTTCTACACCTGCATTGCTTGCTGTTTGGGGTTTAGGCTGGGTTTCTGTACAGCACTTTGAGATATCAGCTGATGTAAGCTGCATAAATAAATGAGATATCAGCTGATGTAAGCTATATAAGCTATAAGCTATATAAATAAATGTGATTTTATTCTTATAAGCTCAGTCATTGCACAATCGTGTGTGAAAATCGAGCTTTGACTGGACACTTTTCAAAAGAGAATCCCAGCTGTCTCGGGCTGCTATATTTATTGCTAAAATTAAGCAAATTAATCTGCTTTACTGGCATATAACAATGTTACTGTGGAAAGCGCTTCCTCCATTCGCTATTCGAGTGCAGGGTATTTTTTATTTATTTTATTTATTTTTATTTAACCTTTATTAACCAGGTAGGCTAGTTGAGAACAAGTTCTCATTTGCAACTGCGACCTGGCCAAGATAAAGCATAGCAGTGTGAACAGACAACACAGAGTTACACATGGAGTAAACAATTAACAAGTCAATAACACAGTAGAAAAAAAAGGGGAGTCTATATACATTGTGTGCAAAAGGCATGAGGAGGTAGGCGAATAATTACAATTTTGCATATTAACACTGGAGTGATAAATGATCAGATGGACATGTACAGGTAGATATATTGGTGTGCAAAAGAGCAGGAAAGTAAATGAATAAAAACAGTATGGGGATGAGGTAGGTGAAAATGGGTGGGCTGTTTACCAATAGACTATGTACAGCTGCAGCGATCGGTTAGCTGCTCAGATAGCAGATGTTTGAAGTTGGTGAGGGAGATAAAAGTCTCCAACTTCAGCGATTTTTGCAATTCGTTCCAGTCACAGGCAGCAGAGTACTGGAACGAAAGGCGGCCAAATGAGGTGTTGGCTTTAGGGATGATCAGTGAGATACACCTGCTGGAGCGCGTGCTACGGATGGGTGTTGCCATCGTGACCAGTGAACTGAGATAAGGTGGAGCTTTACCTAGCATGGACTTGACCTGGAGCCAGTGGGTCTGGCGACGAATATGTAGCGAGGGCCAGCCGACTAGAGCATACAAGTCGCAGTGGTGGGTGGTATAAAATGCTTTAGTGACAAAACGGATGGCACTGTGATAAACTGCATCTAGTTTGCTGAGTAGAGTGTTGGAAGCAATTTTGTAGATGACATCGCCAAAGTCGAGGATCGGTAGGATAGTCAGTTTTACTAGGGTAAGTTTGGCGGCGTGAGTGAAGGAGGCTTTGTTGCGGAATAGAAAGCCGACTCTTGATTTGATTTTCGATTGGAGATGTTTGATATGAGTCTGGAAGGAGAGTTTACAGTCTAGCCAGACACCTAGGTACTTATAGATGTCCACATATTCAAGGTCGGAACCATCCAGGGTGGTGATGCTGGTCAGTCGTGCGGGTGCAGGCAGTGAACGGTTGAAAAGCATGCATTTGGTTTTACTAGCGTTTAAGAGCAGTTGGAGGCCACGGAAGGAGTGTTGTATGGCATTGAAGCTCGTTTGGAGGTTAGATAGCACAGTGTCCAAGGACGGGCCGGAAGTATATAGAATGGTGTCGTCTGCGTAGAGGTGGATCAGGCAATCGCCCGCAGCAAGAGCAACATCATTGATATATACAGAGAAAAGAGTCGGCCCGAGAATTGAACCCTGTGGCACCCCCATAGAGACTGCCAGTGGACCGGACAGCATGCCCTCCGATTTGACACACTGAACTCTGTCTGCAAAGTAATTGGTGAACCAGGCAAGGCAGTCACCCGAAAAACCGAGGCTACTGAGTCTGCCGATAAGAATATGGTGATTGACAGAGTCGAAAGCCTTGGCAAGGTCGATGAAGACGGCTGCACAGTACTGTCTTTTATCGATGGCGGTTATGATATCGTTTAGTACCTTGAGCGTGGCTGAGGTGCACCCGTGACTGGCTCGGAAACCAGATTGCACAGCGGAGAAGGTACGGTGGGATTCGAGATGGTCAGTGACCTGTTTGTTGACTTGGCTTTCGAAGACCTTAGATAGGCAGGGCAGGATGGATATAGGTCTGTAACAGTTTGGGTCCAGGGTGTCTCCCCCTTTAAAGAGGGGGTTGACTGCGGCAGCTTTCCAATCCTTGGGGATCTCAGACGATATGAAAGAGAGGTTGAACAGGCTGGTAATAGGGGTTGCGACAATGGCGGCGGATAGTTTCAGAAATAGAGGGTCCAGATTGTCAAGCCCAGCTGATTTGTATGGGTCCAGGTTTTGCAGCTCTTTCAGAACATCTGCTATCTGGATTTGGGTAAAGGAGAACCTGGAGAGGCTTGGGCGAGCAGCTGCGGGGGGGGGCGGAGCTGTTGGCCGAGGTTGGAGTAGCCAGGCGGAAGGCATGGCCAGCCGTTGAGAAATGCTTGTTGAAGTTTTCGATAATCATGGATTTATCGGTGGTGACCGTGTTACCTAGCCTCAGTGCAGTGGGCAGCTGGGAGGAGGTGCTCTTGTTCTCCATGGACTTCACAGTGTCCCAGAACTTTTTGGAGTTGGAGCTACAGGATGCAAACTTCTGCCTGAAGAAGCTGGCCTTAGCTTTCCTCAGTCATTGACTGCGTGACTGCGTGTATTGGTTCCTGACTTCCCTGAACAGTTGCATATCGCGGGGACTATTCGATGCTATTGCAGTCCGCCGCAGGATGTTTTTGTGCTGGTCGAGGGCAGTCCGGTCTGGAGTGAACCAAGGGCTGTATCTGTTCTTAGTTCTGCATTTTTTGAACGGAGCATGCCTATCTAAAATGGTGAGGAAGTTCATTTTAAAGAATGACCAGGCATCCTCAACTGACGGGATGAGGTCAATGTCCTTCCAGGATACCCGGGCCAGGTCGATTAGAAAGGCCTGCTCACAGAAGTGTTTGAGGGAGCGTTTGACAGTGATGAGGGGTGGTCGTTTGACTGCGGCTCCGTAGCGGATACAGGCAGTGATCGCAGTGATCGCTGAGATCCTGGTTGAAGACAGCGGAGGTGTATTTGGAGGGCCAGTTGGTCAGGATGACGTCTATGAGGGTGCCCTTGTTTACAGAGTTAGGGTTGTACCTGGTGGGTTCCTTGATGATTTGTGTGAGATTGAGGGCATCTAGCTTAGATTGTAGGACTGCCGGGGTGTTAAGCATATCCCAGTTTAGGTCACCTAACAGAACAAGGAGTATGCTAGAGTATTTAGAAGTTGAGGTTTAGCAAAATGTTTTGAAAGATATGCGGGAAAAAAATGAAAAAAACGATATATACAAAGGGACGCGACACGACAAGACGTCTTACTGCTACGCCATCTTGGAAAGACTGTATGGATGACATTTTTTTGTGGGCGATTCTAAATTAAATTCCACTCATATATTAGTAGGCTAAATCTAAAAAACAGATTAAATTGTGAATAATCTGATGGGTGAGAATATTATCAAATATTATCAAATCAAATCAAATCACATTTATTTATATAGCCCTTCGTACATCAGCTGATATCTCAAAGTGCTGTACAGAAACCCAGCCTAAAACCCCAAACAGCAAGCAATGCAGGTGTAGAAGCACGGTGGCTAGGAAAAACTCCCTAGAAGTTTGAAGTGCTCAAGTGCTTGTCAAATTGTGAATGAGAGACTGATGAAGTGTGAGCAGTCTGCGCAAGAAACAGAACAGAGCTCATGCCTTTCATGCTACTTTTTACAAATCATCATTAGAGTCGCATCATGCAGCCTTGGAATGTATTAAACATCAAAACATTTAGCCTAACGTTTGTATCGCAACAAAAGTTGCATAAGTAACTCTAAATTGATCATATACAAGGACCAGTTTCAAATGATTACTTTGTTAACCGCTCAACAAAGATTATTCCCTTGGAAATCGTTTGGGAGAAATATATTTTCTATTGTATTCAGCTATGCTCAATTGTATTCTTCTTACTATAAAATAATGCCACAGAAATTCTAAGCAAATTTTGTCTGCAAAATGAACTAGTGTAGCCCACAGCTATATGGCATAGCCAGATCAAGGCCTAACAGGATGACTCAGAATATGCTATTCTGTTCTTCTGAAATACATTTTTTCATGTCATAATGTTTCTATAGGCCTGCCTACAATAAATAATGGCTGTAATTGTGATGGTGTAGGCTATATTAAATTGATTTATCAGACATTTTAAAATGTAGCTGTTCCAAAGGTCTGCATCAGTGGCTTGCAGGCTCTGCGTGGAAGGCTGAAGATACTAAATGTGTTTTGTTAATTAATGGTCAATTACTGTGAGACCAGCAGTTATTTCCATGACAGTTACCAGCTGACAACATGTCATGACCACCACAGCTCTATGCAGAGGCAGCCTATTATAGGATTAGCAAGGAATTGAACGATTGACTTGATGTGTGTTATTTGTCCTAAGGAGCACATTAGCGTTGCCATTGGCCACAGCGATCGATTCAGAGCTTAAGTAGAAGTTCATTTCACCCCTGTTCTGTTCTTCCCTCTGGATGCACTCTGCATGACTAGCCTACTACTTCGTCTAACACCGGATCTGTTAACTGGCCCTTTCAACAGAGCTGGATGTATCAGTTCTATAGAACCCCCCTTACCTCTCTCCCCCTTCCCCTCCCTCCTGCAGCTGGGGACCTTTGAGAAGGGCCCTGAGGGGGAGGTCAAAGTCCTCATATGGCTCCCTTCAACCAGAAACATGGCGACAAATGCTTAACCTTCTCCCCTCCGGCACCAACAACCACATAGTACCGGTCAAAACATACAGCATGGTCCGGTTTAGACCAGTTCAGAAGTACAGAATTTTGGATAATCTATACCATGCACTTGTTGCCTCTATCTGTGATGATGGCTCCCGAAGGAAGACAGTGAGTAGTGGGGCGAGGACGGACCATCCATCCATCGTCCATCATCAGGCCATCTGTCTCCTGGCTGCTGTCTTCTGGGATGAACACTTTCCTCTGACAGCTCTTTAGCAGGGCTCTATGAGCCTGGCCTTGCACTCCAGATTAGCACAGATCCATGTAGGTGAGTACAGCATCACATAAGAGAGCGCTCTCTTCTCATTTCTCTCACTGTATAAGTAAGTAGTGTTTGGAATGAGAACAATAACATAATATAATCTATACCATTTAGCAGATGCTTTTATCCAAAGCGACTTAGTCATGCGTGTACACATTTTATGTATGGTTGGTCCAAGGAATCTAACCCACTATCCTGGAGTTCAAGCACCATGCTCTACCAACTGAGCTACAAAGAACCACAATAACAATAACAACATTCCTAGCTTGGGCTATTACTCAGTCCCAGTCACTAGCCTGAAAGGGTTTTGTAACGTCCGTCTCTGGCAACAACAGTCAAACTGTCTTGACTGACTGTCAATCCTATTGACTGCTGACTGTTGGTTTGGTAACGTTGGTCTTTGGCCTCCCGTTATGTTGGAAGCTGGTTGTTTTTTTGTCATTGCAGATGGAACAGAGAGATAGTTGAGACGTGTTGATTGGGTCCAGTGGTTAATTAGAATGCTGTTGGAAACCTCCCTCCCCTTCAGGGCCAGACAAAGAAGCCTGTTACTGGTGGCAGAGGTCCAGAGAGAGGGAGGAAGAGAGAAAGAGGTTTGGGGAGAAAGAAAGGAAGTGGGAGAGAAGGAGGGTGAGTGAGTGAGTGTGAGAGAGAGTGTGTGTGAGAGAGAGTGTGTGAGAGAGAGAGTGTGTGAGAGAGAGAGTGTGTGAGAGAGAGAGTGTGTGAGAGAGAGAGTGTGTGAGAGAGAGAGAGTGTGTGAGAGAGAGAGTGTGAGAGAGAGAATTATTGAAGATTTATGATAAAAAACATCCTAAAGATTGATTCGAGAGAGAGAGAAAACAAGGCAGAGTAACCTGATGGGTCAGTGTGTCCCCAGGCCCCCTCTTCCCTCCCAGCCAGCCACCTCTACCTCTGTCTGCACAAACATATGCTAATGATTGGCAAGAGTTCAGCTTCAGTCAGCCAGGAAAAACTACCTCAGGGAAACAAACATATGGAACCCCTGCATAGACGATGGTTCCTATAGTTCTAACAATAGAGGCATCCAGATTCAGGGCCAGCTGTCATATGTCATTAAGTGAGATGGCACAGCATCGTTATTCATCTGCCCATCTTCTCTTGATATTGGCACGGTCCGTTCCCAGATGACCCCGATGGAACAATGGAGCGATGCGCCAGTCGCACATTCCTCATGGGCTCTATTGAGTTGCCTAATGAAGCCAAACTGGCATGCTTTGCTCCATAATGGCTGCCGTGGATGGTTCATGGTTCAGCTAATGTCGCCACCACCTCTTCAGTTCAGCCCCCTACCCTCCATATTTCATTGGAATCTGTTATGGGCTGTGAAGTGGAGCATGGTGGGTGCCGTTAGTAGTGGTGCTGTCTGTGTGCCAGCCATGTCTGTCTGCTGAAGTGGAGGGATAGACAGAACAGGTGCCAGGGAGAGGTGGAGGTGGCCCCAGGTTGGGTTGGTAGAGAGACTGTGGGAAATGTCGGCCCACTCTTTCATGCAGTGTAGTGGCTGGCTGGCTGGTAATATGGTTGTTGGGGGACTCAGCCAGGATTCTGTTATGTGTGTCAGTAAGAGCCAAAGTCTTAAAAGCTGCATTTATTTCTACCAATGAATCATGGTATTGTTCCGTATTCCACAAAGTAGCTTGATTACTTTAATGTCTCCCAACTGCAATGTTATTGTCTGCACCCAGGCTCAGTCTGTACCCTTTACTGAGTGGAAGAAAATGTCTATTTGAAGAATGATGCTCCCATTTTATCTGTGCTGAAACAACATCCCTGTGTTGACAAATCACAGCATATATTTTTGTAGCTGCACCTTTGGCTGCCACCATCACTACAGTCTGAGCCTGTATTTATTTCTCTGGCTGGTGCTGCTCTGGGTTGCCATGGGTTACCAACTGACGTCCTGAGAGGATAGGGAGGCCCTCGGTCCTTTTGACACATTGGCGGGTCAGGGGACGGACAAAAGCTGATTTTCCCTCAAAATGTGGACGTGTACATGAGATTGCACGCAATATACCCAGCTAAGGTTCTCAAAGTTAATCAAACAAAGCCTGTTGACACAGACCTCCTTTAGTTTCCCAGATTCTTTCCATCATACTTCAATACAGTTAAGAGATGCTTTAATCCAATAAGACTCCCTCTTCATCCCAGCGAGCCTGTGGGATTGTTCCTGTCTGTGAGCTGTGTGGGTGTGTGTGCGCACTCCACCACTGACTGTGGCCTATAGGGCCTGCAGGGAGTGTTTGGGGTCACCAAGCAGCCATTTAACATTCTAGAATTCAGTGTTCTAGAGCTCATTCCTCGGTCTGAACTCCAAGCATTCAAACTCCCCCATCACCTCTCCCTCTGTCACTCCTTTCTTCTTCTCTCTATCAAGTCTCCCTTTCTTTGTCACGCCTTTTCTCTCTCTCTATCATCTCTCGTCTGCAGCCCCTCACACGCCACATCTCTGAAAGGTCATTGGGAGCTAATTGAGGCTGGTGGTCTCTGGGCCTGGAGTAGGAGGATAGGACACATTTGAATGCCCCTTTGTACATCGTATTAGTGTCATTAACCGTCCAGCCAGGAGTCACAGGAGACTGAAGAAGAGGGATCTCTCTTCTGTCTCTCTCTTTCCTCCATGTTCTCACGTCACTCCTGTTAAAGCCTAACAGACTGGTAATGGCCTTCCTAGCACTAATGAAGGGCATAGGATACACAGAGTCCTGGCTGGTCTACTCTGTCTACTCTATAATGACAAGAAGATGTTTTCTCATCACATCTCTGTCTAGAGACATTGAATAGAGACTTTAATGTCATGTGTGCTCATGTATTCATTTCCCATTCTTTAAATGGGAAATATTGAGCTACTGTGTAGTATGTGCATCTGTGTCTCTGTGTCTCTATCGGTGTCTCTGTGTGTATCTATGTCTCTCTGGGTCTCTGTGTCTCTCTGTGTGTCGATCTGTGTCTCTATGTCTCTCTCTGTGTGTCTCTGTGTGTCTCTATGTGTCTCTATCTGTGTCTCTATGTCTCTCTGTCTGTGTCTCTGTGTCTCTATGTGTGTGTCTCTGTGTGTTTATCTGTGTCTCTATGTCTCTGTATGTGTGTCTCTCTGTGTTTGTCTCTCTGTGTGTGTCTCTCTGTGTGTGTGTCTATGTGTGCGTCTCTGTGTGTGTCTCTATGTGTGTGACTCTCTGTGTGTGACTCTCTGTGTGTGTCTCTCTGTGTGTGTCTCTCTGTGTGTGTCTCTCTGTGTGTGTCTCTGTGTGTGTATGTTTTTGTTTCTCGTCCGTCACATTTTGTTGTGGACAGTTATTCCCAGACTGTTTTACTCTACCAATGTCCCAAGCACGCTTCACAATAAATCCAAAGTAGAACCACTAGCCAAATGTATTTAGGGCTATTTACACTACTCCTCAAAAGTAGTCAGGAGAACTCCAGAGAAAAGACAGACCAATTTAGAAGGAAAGCTTTCAAAGAAAAGCTATAGTCCGCCCACCATATTGTGGTGTGGAATTTACCTTAATCACAGTGTGGCTATATGTCCGTGGTCAGAACAAGGCACTGGACACCCGTGAGAATGTGTACAGTACCATGGGCACTCGCTCATACAAACACACACATGGACCAGGGCTCCCCAAGCTGCAGTCTGAAATTATAGCTGGGCCTTCGGTGCAATCACAAGCATACAGGCTGCAGGCTCAGAGCCCAGAGCCACACAGCATAGCAGCTCTCTCTCTCTGTGGCTAACATGGCCCCTGTCTTCTCTCGCCAGGACACACCAGTAAACCTAATTAGCAATGCTACTTCTTCTATTCTCGATTCCACAGCCCCTTTGCCTAGAGTTTGTATTGAGAGGCACTGTACTTGTTGTGAGTGCGCTCACCCCAAGTGTTTTGGAAGATAACCGATGGAGGGTGTTTAAGGACGGGGTAACCTGCCAATGTGTGTGTGGAGCACAGGGGTTTGTCCCAAAGTCAACTTGGGTGTTCTGTGTTCAGGTTTGCCTCCTCAGCTGAGAGGGGAGGTGTGGAGATGGATGATGCAGATGATGCCTCTTATTCCTTCTGCCCTACAGTACTACGACAGACATCTTCAGGGATAAGCCTGAGAGATGGGATGTAGACAGTCGTGTATTCTAATGTTTCATACAATATATTAGGTGTGTATAGTATGGAGTGTGTGTGCATTGTGTAATTTGTGTGCTTGTATGGAACATATGGAATGTGTGTGTGTGTGTGTGTCGGTACCTGAGTGTGGGTATCTACCAGTGTGTATTAGTGACATCTAGAAGTGGGTGAAGGAGTATGTGTGTTGTAGGGCAGGCTAAGCATGCTGTGTTAGCAGCAGCACTGCAGTACAGAGACAGCTTGTTGTAGATCTGAAGAGGGTCACCTAGCTACAGCTCCAGTATAGACTAGCTAGCTCCCATTCTCTCCCTGAGTGGAGAAGCTGCTGTTCCACAGCCTGGGAGGATCCTTTACCATCAGGATACCTGGCTGGCTGCACACAGACCTGGATAGCCCTACCCTCAGCTCCCATGGCATGACACGGTGAGTCTCATGGGTTGGATTTGATATGGCTTATATTGTGTCTTTTGATTTCATCCGATATATGGATTTTTGCTTGTCTATCTTCTCTTGCTCTTTACCTTGGAGTATGTGTTTCATTACGAAGCAAAGAAGTAAAATGCAATTGGCAAAGCAACTAGGTAGTACATGCAGATCAATCATTTTGTAGTTTTCTTCTTGATCAAGCATATCATCATTTATGATGAAATTGACTTACGAAATGTCTTTGTAGAATGATGGTCTTGTCTGAATGCACAGAGATCACTCACTCATCTCATATCTGGATGGCAAATACACTTTTTTATTCTCTAGTTTGTTCCATCAAAGAGCTGTGTTTGGGAATGTCTATCTAATGGACAGGCATCCAATGGTTGACTTTCTGGCTGCAATGATATCTTCTGTAGTTGAAATGAGCAGGACAGCCTTGATGATGCAACAATCCTCTGCCTTGTCTCCGAGAGCTTCTGTGGTTCTCTGACAGGAGGTTGCTGTGCTGTGAACAAACACATCTCTCTCATGCCTTTTTCAACTCTGTGAGATCAAACCATGTTTCTGGGCGTTTTCTCTGTGTGTGTGTGTGTGTGTGTGTGTCCCGCCTCAGCCTGGCTCTCTGATAGCGGCAGGATGATGCGATACGACAGGCTATGACAACGTAATCCTGGTTTGATACAGGGGAGGTTGTTTTTGCTTGTTGCTGCCGGATTGTCGTCAACATAGTTGTTTTTTTGAATGGTGTTTCTCACTCCGAGGAGGATAGCTCAGCGTGTTGTAACTGATACCAGTCGTCTATGCTAGAGCTTAGAGCGCAAATAGCCCTACAGTCATGTTTCGTGAATGTGGTCACAGCTTCATTTTTAACTCAGAACTGCATAGTGCTCATTCTTCAGGTTCAATTCAAAAACAATATTTTCTTCTGATAAAATAATCCAGGCCTGTCATGCAAGTCTATAGAGAGAATGGGAAAGTTGAACAGTGTTTGCGTTTGTAGTCTCATACATGAGTCATGTATGATCGGTGTGACGTGCTCCTTCTCTTTACTCAGTCGAATGTCTGGAGGTTTCTGTTGGATGGTTGTGGTAGGAGGATGCCAATGAAAAAGGATTGTAACCCCCTCCAACCAGTGGTAGCTAGTCTCCTCACTCTGTTACAGCACACTGGAATAGGATCCCCCAGTCCTCTATTGCTGTGTGTTTTCATGTTTTAGAACAGTTACTATAAACCTGCTAGCAGTGTGCAGGCAGCAGCCTCTCAGTAATGTGAGAGATGTAAGGACTTTGCAGCCATATGGGGCTTGGAATTTCACTGAAGTGTTCCCTAATCTCCACAACATGGGAGGAATTTGTAGGCCTTGTTTGTTCGATAGAAGATGGCAGCAAGTGGGTCTTGTTTGGCACACAGTGTTTGCTGCAGATCAGTCGGACGCTGACTGGAAGAATTGGAGGGGGGAGGACGACTGGAAGAATTTGGAGGAAGATGGCGCTGCAGTGAATAGCAGACATTTTATGGGCTATTTTGTGTGTTTTTAAGCTGATTTTAACTTTTTAATAAATCATTTCCTATGACTAAAAACAGCAGTCGGCAACTATCAACGTTCTGTTTACTCCGGGGTTAGAAGGAGGAAGCGGCGGCAAAAGCGAGGCAGGCGAGCCGGCATCCTGACGTGACTACGTCGGCGAGCAAATAGACTGCCATTGCCTTCTGTTCTACTGGCAAGCTTGATCAGCTCTGTTCAAGACTATCCTATCAACGGGACCGGAAAAACGAATAGAACTAATATAATATCCTACATTTATCAGAGTCGTGGCTAAACGAGGACATGGATATACCCTGCTCCAAAAAATAAAAGGAACACTTAAACAACACAATGTAACTCCAAGTCAATCACACTTCTGTGAAATCAAACTGTCCACTTAGGAAGCAACACTGATTGACAATACATTTCACATGCTGTTGTGCAAATGGAATAGACAACAGGTGGAAATTATAGGCAATTAGCAAGACACCCCCAATAAAGGAGTGGTTCTGCAGGTGGTGACCACAGACCACTTCTCAGTTCCTATGCTTCCTGGCTGATGTTTTGGTCACGTTTGAATGCCGGGGGTGCTTTCACTCTAGTGGTAGCATGAGACAGAGTCTACAACCCACACAAGTGGCTCAGGTAGTGCAGCTCATCCAGGATGGCACATCAATGCGAGCTGTGGCAAGAAGGTTTGCTGTGTCTGTCAGCGTAGTGTCCAGAGCATGGAGGCGCTACCAGGAGATAGGCCAGTACCTCAGGAGACGTGGAGGAGGCCGTAGGAGGGCAACAACCCAGCAGCAGGACCGCTACCTCCGCCTTTGTGCAAGGAGGAGCAGGAGGAGCACTGCCAGAGCCCTGCAAAATGAACTCCAGCAGGCCACAAATGTGCATGTCTGCTCAAACTGACTCCATGAGGGTGGTATGAGGGCCCGACGTCCACAGGTGGAGGTTGTGCTTACAGCCCAACACCGTGCAGGACGTTTGGCATTTGCCAGAGAACACCAAGATTGGCAAATTCGCCACTGGCGCCCTGTGCTCTTCACAGATGAAAGCAGGTTCACACTGAGCACGTAACAGACGTGACAGAGTCTGGAGACGCCGTGGAGAACGTTTTGCTGCCTGCAACATCCTCCAGCATGACCGGTTTGACGGTGGGTCAGTCATGGTGTGGGGTGGCATTTCTTTGGGGGGCCGCACAGCCTTCCATGTGCTCGCCAGAGGTAGCCTGACTGCCAATAGGTACCGAGATGAGATCCTCAGACCCCTTGTGAGACCATATGCTTGTGCGGTTGGCCCTGGGTTCCTCCTAATGCAAGACAATGCTAGACCTCATGTGGCTGGAGTGTGTCAGCAGTTCCTGCAAGAGGAAGGCATTGATGCTATGGACTGGCCCGCCCGTTCCCCAGACCTGAATCCAATTGAGCACATCTGGGACATCATGTCTCGCTCCATCCATCCACCATGCACCACAGACTGTCCAGGAGTTGGCGGATGCTTTAGTCCAGGTCTGGGAGGAGATCCCTCAGGAGACCATCCGCCACCTCATCAGGAGCATGCCCAGGCGTTGTAGGGAGGTCATCCAGGCACGTGGAGGCCACACACACTACTGAGCCTCATTTTGACTTGTTTCAAGGACATTACATCAAAGTTGGATCAGCCTGTATTGTGGTTATCCACTTTAATTTTGAGTGTGACTCCAAATCCAGACCTCCATGGGTTGATACATTTGATTTCCATTAATCATTTTTGTGTGATTTTGTTGTCAGCACATTCAACTATGTAAAGAAAAAAGTATTTAATAAGAATACTTCATTCATTCAGATCTAGGAAGTGTTATTTTAGTGTTCCCTTTATTTTTGAGCAGTGTATATACAGTATCTTCAGAAAGTATTCACACTTCTTGACTTTTTCTACATTTTGTTGTCTTACAAGAAAGTGGGATTAAAATTGATTTAATTGTCATTTTTTGTCAACGATCTACACAAAATATTCTAAAGTCAAAGTGGAAGAACAATTTTAACTGGAAAAATTCATTAAAAACATAACCCTAATATATCTTGATTAGATAATTATAAAACTCCCTGAGTCAATACATGTTAGAATCACCTTTGGCAGCGATTACAGGTGCGAGTCTCTTGCCAAGTGCTCAGTTTGGTCGGACAGCCAGCTCTAGGCAGAGTCTGGTTAGTTCCATTTTTGTGCTCTTCGAAACTTCCAATTCTCTAGAAATTGTTTTATACCCTTCCCCAGATATATGCCTCATCACAATTCTATCTCAGGGATCTACAGACAGTTCCTTGGACTTCATGCTATAGTTTCTACTCTGACATCCACCGTCAACTGTGAGACCTTCAGGTGCGTTTCTTTCTAAATCATGTCAAAACAATTTAATTTGCAGACTCCAATCAAGTTGTAGTGACATCTCAAGGATAATCAAATAAAATTGATTGCACCTGAGTGTCACGACTTCCACCGAAGTTGGTCCCTCTATTTGTTCGTTCGGCTGTCGACGTCACCGGTTTTCTAGCCGCCACCGATCCACTTTTCAGTTTCCATTTGTTTTGTCTTCATTGTACACACCTGGTTTCCATTCTCATAATTATATGTTCCTTATTTAACCCTCTAGTTCCCCCATGGTTTTGTGCGTGTTTGTTCGTTGTAAGTTGGTCTGTATTTGTGAGCTATTTTCCTTCTTGGAATATTTGTTGTTTTGAGTAAAGTTACGTGAATTACTCATCTCTGTGTCCTGCGCCTTACCGGCTACACCTAGACGCCTTACACTGAGCTCAATTTGAAGTGTCATAGCAAAGGAGTGTGAATACGTGGATACCTGCTCGTCGAACATCTCATGCCAAAATCATGGGCATTAATATGGAGTTGGTCCCCCCTTTGCTGCTACAACAGCCTCCACTCTTCTGGGAAGGCTTTTCACTAGATGTTGGAACATTACTTCCATTCAGCCACAACAGCATTATTGAGATCGGCACTGATGTTGGGCGATTAGGCTCACAGTTGTCATTCCAATTCATCCCAATGCCCAATTGGCGTTCCAATTCATTCCAATTCATCCCAAATTCATCCCATCGATTGGGTTGAGGTCAGGGCTCTGTGCAGGCCAGTCAAGTTCCTTCAAACTAATCGACTGACCATTTCTGTATGTACCTCGCCTTGTGCATGGGGGCATTGACATGCTGAAACAGGAAAGGGCCTTCCCCAAACTGTTGCCACAAAGTTGGAAGCACAGAATCGTCTTGAATGTCATTGTATGCTGTGGTGTTAAGATTTCCCTTCACTAGAACTAAGGGGCCTAGCTCAAACCATTATTCCTCCTCCACCAAACTTTACAGTTGTCACTATGCATTCGGGCAGGTAGCGTTCTCCTGGCATCCGCCAAACCCAGATATGTCCGTTGGACTGCCAGATGGTGAAGCGTGATTCATCACTTCAGAGAACACATTTCCTCTGCTTCAGAGTCCAATGGCGGCAAGCTTTACACCACTCCAGCCAACGCTTGGCATTGTGCATGGAGATCTTAGGCTGCTCGGCCATGGAAACCCATTCCATGAAGCTCCTGACGAACAATTATTGTGCTGACGTTGCTTCCAGAGGCAGTTTGGAATTCGGTAGTGAATGTAGCAAACGAGGACAGACGATTTTTACACGCTACACGCCTCAGTACTCGGCGGTCCCGTTTTTTGAGCTTGTGTGGCCTACCACTTTGCAGCTGAGCCATTGTTGCTCCTGGACATTTCCACTTCACAATTACATCCCTAGCGAGGCAGAAATTTGACGAACTGACTTGTTGGAAAGGTGGCATCCTATGACGCTGCCACTTTGAAAGTCACTGAGCTCTTCAGTACAGGCCATTCTACTCCCAATGTCTATGGAGATTGCATGGCTGTGTGCTCAATTTGTACACCTGTCAGCAACGGGTATGGCTGAAATAGCCGAATCAACTAATTTGAAGGGGTGTTCACATACCTTTGGTCATGTAGTGTATGTAAAGGAGATAATTCTGTATTTCATTTCATTTGCAAACATTTCTTCACTTTGTCATTATCGGGTATTGTGAAATATTCTTGAACATTCTCTAAGTATTTGCTATGCTAGATCTAAGGGTTAATAATGTTTTCTCTATATAAACACAGCAAAAAAAGCAACGTCCCTTTTTCAGCACCCTGTCTTTCAAAGATAATTCATAAATATCCAAATGATTTCGCAGAACTTAATTGTAAAGGGTTTAAACACTGTTTCCCATGCTCAATGAACCATAAACAATTAATGAACATGCACCTGTGGAACGGTCGTTAAGACACTAACAGCTTACAGACCATGGGCATATAAGGTCACAGTTATGAAAACTTAGGACACTAAAGAGGTCTTTCTACTGTCTCTGAGAAACACCAAAAGAAAGATGCCCAGGGTCCCTGCTCATCTGCGTGAACGTGCCTTAGGCATGCTGCAAGGAGGCATGAGGACTGCCAGGGCAATAAATTGCAATGTCCGTGCTGCGAGACACCTAATACAGTGTTACAGGGAGACAGGACGGACAGCTGATCGTCCTCGCAGTGGCAGACCACGTGTAACAACACCTGCACAGGATCGGTACATCCGAACATCACACCTGCGGGACAGGTACAGGATGGCAACAACAATTGCCTTAGTTACACCAGGAACACACAATCCCTCCATCAGTGCTCAGACTGTCCACAATAGGCTGAGAGAGGCTGGGATGAGGGCTTGTAGGCCTGGTGTAAGGCTGGTCCTCACCAGACATCACCGGCAACAACGTCGACTATGGGCACAAACCCACCGTCACTGGACCAGACAGGTCTGGCAAAAAGTGCTCTTCACTGACGAGTTGCGGTTTTGTCTCACCAGGGGATAGTCGGATTCACGTTTATCGTCGAAGGAATGAGCGTTACACCGAGACCTGTACTCTGGAGCAGGATCGATTTGGAGTTGGAGGGTTTTTCATTGTCTGGGGGCGGTATGTCACAGCATCATCGGACTGAGCTTGTTGTCGTTGCAGGCAATCTCAACGCTGTGCGTTACAGGGAAGACATCCTCCTCCCTCATGTGGTACCCTTCCTGCAGGCTCATCCTGATATGACCCTCCAGCATGACAATGCCACCAGCCATACTGCTTGTTCTGTATGTGATTTCCTGCAAGACAGGAATGTCAGTGTTCTGCCATGGCTAGCGAAGAGCCTAGATTTCAATCCCATTGAGCACGTCTGGGAGCTGTTGGATTGGAGGGTGAGGGCTAGAAATGTCCGGGAACTTGCAGGGGCCTTGGTGAAAGAGTGGGGTAACACCTCACAGCAATAACTGCAGCTGGTGGCCACACCAGATACTGACTGTTACTTTTAATTTGACCCCCCCCCTTTGTTCAGGGACACATTATTCCATTTTTGTTAGTCACATGTCTATGGAACTTGTTCAGTTTATGTCTCAGTTGTTGAATCTTACGTTCATACAAATATTTACACATTTTAAGTTTGCTGAAAATAAACTCAGTTTTTGCTGAGTTTATCAATCTTGGTTTATATTGTTACATGGCATAGCTAGGTCTAAATAGTAAATACGGGGTCATTGACCCATCATCTTTTTTCTCCAGGATGGCGTAGGGGTTGGGAGTCTTGGGATTTGGCTGCAATCATGCTACATTATTCTTGGATCATAGGCGACTCTAGGACATTCTCCATTTTAGAACATTCCTGTGGCTTTGAAGACCACTTGCATAACCATCCATTTTCTTCTCGTTTTAAATGCAACCGTCATGGTCTCTAAAATAGATATATTTTCATCAGTTGGAGATATTGCCTGGCTCGTTCCTGAGGCTAGTGGACTAATGGTCTCTGTCCCTTGGACTCCTGTTTTTGTCTCCTAAATTGAGCCCTTCACTGAGGCCCCAGTGGGTTAGACAACAATAGGCTTTATATGAAATATTCCCCATGACTTGCTGGGCCATTCCACTCCCAAGGAGTCGATCTGTCAAGAGTAGTTTAGTGGTAAGATAAAAAATCTGCAACGATCGAGAGAAAAAACAACAACACTAACCCCAATGATTCCAGGAAATACAAAAACAAGATTGAGTGTTCTCCTGGTATTTGCTAGTGCTCATTTTGTTATTTGGATGGTGTCTGGCCGGCATGACTGTCATCCCAGCTAACCAGCTGCTGGCACGCAATGTTGATGCTCTTGTCCTTCTTTGTTCCAGTCAGACTTTCAGCTTAATGAAATATAGAGAGTATAACTGAAACATGTAACTGAAACAACTGATGGCTCTATGATAGCATTTCTATGTCAGAGGGGTATGGCTTGATTAGCACTAGGTCTGTGCAGTCAGTCAATGTGGGTGTGTGGGTGGTTGGTGGTGTTCAGGTGATTGGGACTGGGTGTGGTTGGTGGGGGGTTGCTGGTGTTCATGTGATTGGGACTGGGACTGGGCCTGGTGGGTGGTTGGTGGTGTTCAGTTGTTTGGGACTGGGTCTGGTGGGTGGGTGGTGGGGGGTTTCTGGTATTCAGGTGATTGGGACTGGGTCTGGTGGGTGGTTGCTGGGGAGTTGCTGGTGTTCAGGTGTTTGGGACTGGGTCTGGTGGGTGGGTGGTGGGGTGTTGCTGGTGTTCAGGTGATTGGGACTAGGCCTGGTGGGTGGTTGGTGGTGTTAAGGTGTTTGGGACTAGGTCTGGTGGGTGGGTGGTGGGGGGTTTCTGCTGTTCAGGTGATTGGGACTGGGTCTGGTGGGTGGTTGCTGGGGGGGTGCTGGTGTTCAGGTGATTGGGACTGGGCCTGGTGGGTGGTTGGTGGTGTTCAGGTGTTTGGGACTGGGTCTGGTGGGTGGGTGGTGGGGGGTTGCTGGTGTTCAGGTGATTGGGACTAGGCCTGGTGGGTGGTTGGTGGTGTTCAGGTGTTTGGGACTGGGTCTGTTGGGTGGTTGGTGGTGTTCAGGTGATTGGGACTGGGACTGGGTCTGGTGGGTGGTTGGTGGTGTTCAGGTGTTTGGGCCTGGGTCTGGTGGGTGGGTGGTGGGGGGTTTCTGGTGTTCAGGTGATTGGGACTGGGTCTGGTGGGTGGGTGGTGGTGTTCAGGTGATTGGGACTCGGTCTGGTGGGTGGGTGGTGGTGTTCAGATGTTTGGGACTGGGTCTGGTGGGTGGTGGTGTTCAGGTGATTGGGACTGGGTCTGGTGGGTGGGTGGTGGTGTTCAGATGTTTGGGACTGGGTCTGGTGTACTATTCTGGTGGGTAGGTGGTGTGGGTAGTTGGTTTGGTGTTCAGGTGATTGGGTCCTGCGGGTGAAGAGATGCTCCGAGTAATTGCAGTAAAATCTAGGGGAGTGTCTCAGAGGGATGGGGCATGTGGATAGATTCCTGAAGTAGTGGACAAGCTTGGCTCTTATCCTGCTGTGGATGCCCTCAGAACAGCCTCAATTCATCTGGGCATGGACTCTACAAGGCATCAAAAGTGTTTCACATGGATGCTGGCCTATGTTGACTCCAATGCTTCCTACAGTTGTGTCAAGTTGGCTGAATGTTACATCAATAAGGGATCATAGCTTTCACCTGGTCAGTCTATGTCATGGAAAGTTCATAATATTTGTACACTGTGTTTTTTATTTAACTAGGCAAGTCATTTAAGAACAAATTCTTATTTACAATGACGGCCTAGGAACAGTGGGTTAACTACCTTGTTCAGGGGCAGAATGATAGATTTTTACCTTGTCAGCTCGGGGACTCGAACTAGCAACCTTTCGGTTACTGGCCCAACGCTCTAACCACTAGGCTACCTGCCGTCCCAGTGTCTAGGGAATAGGGTGCCATTTCAGTCACATGCGTGGTCTACCATGATTACAGAGCAGGGGCAGTCACTGGGCCTCCATAATCATATCAGATGGTGTGCCAGTGCAGCCGGGGATTGGCAAGATGGCCGCCACATGGCACTTCTGAGGAACGGTCGGTTGTTCTGCCTCTCCAAAGAGGATTCAGGGAGGTTTTTAGAGGACTCAACTACATATGCTCCTTATGGCTGATGAGGGAGTTTGGGGAGATATCCTATTTCTCCTCTGTCTACTAGCACCCAGTAAATAACCCTAACCCAGGGAATAACCCCTAACCCAGTGAATAACCCTAACCCAGTGAATAACCTTAACCCTAAATCAAATCAAATTTATTTGTCACATACACATGGTTAGCAGATGTTAATGCGAGTGTAGCGAAATGCTTGTGCTTCTAGTTCCGACAATGCAGTAATAACCAACGAGTAATCTAACCTAACAATTCCAAAACTACTACCTTATACACACAAGTGTAAAGGGATAAGAATATGTACATAAAGATATATGAATGAGTGATGGTACAGAACAGCATAGGCAAGATGCAGTAGATGGTATCGAGTACAGTATATACATATGAGATGAGTAATGTAGGGTATGTAAACAAAGTGGCATAGTTTAAAGTGGCTAGTGATACATGTATTACATAAAGATGCAGTAGATGATAGAGTACAGTATATACATATACATATGAGATGAATAATGTAGGGTATGTAAAGATTATATTAAGTAGCATTGTTTAAAGTGTCTAGTGATATATTTTACATACATTTCCATCAATTCCCATTATTAAAGTGGCTGGAGTTGAGTCAGTGTGTTGGCAGCAGCCACTCAATGTTAGTGGTGGCTGTTTAACAGTCTGATGGCCTTGAGATAGAAGCTGTTTTTCAGTCTATCGGTCAAAGCTTTGATGCACCTGTACTGACCTCGCCTTCTGGATGATAGCGGGGTGAACAGGCAGTGGCTCGCGTGGTTGTTGTCCTTGATGATCTTTATGGCCTTCCTGTGACATCGGGTGGTGTAGGTGTCCTGGAGGGCAGGTAGTTTGCCCCCGGTGATGCGTTGTGCAGACCTCACTACCCTCTGGAGAGCCTTACGGTTGTGGGCGGAGCAGTTGCCGTACCAGGCGGTGATACAGCCCGACAGGATGCTCTCGATTGTGCATCTGTAGAAGTTTGTGAGTGTTTTTGGTGACAAGCCAAATTTCTCCAGCCACCTGAGGTTGAAGAGGCGCTGCTGTGCCTTCTTCACAATGCTGTCCGTGTGGGTGGACCAATTCAGTTTGTCTGTGATGTGTACACCGAGGAACTTAAAACTTACTACCCTCTCCACTACTGTCCCATCGATGTGGATAGGGGGGTGCTCCCTCTGCTGTTTCCTGAAGTCCACAATCATCTCCTTAGTTTTGTTGACGTTGAGTGTGAGGTTATTTTCCTGACGCCACACTCCGAGGGCCCTCACCTCCTCCCTGTAGGCCGTCTCGTTGTTGTTGGTAATCAAGCCTACCACTGTTGTGTCATCCGCAAACTTGATGATTGAGTTGGAGGTGTGCGTGGCCACGCAGTCGTGGGTGAACAGGGAGTACAGGAGAGGGCTCAGAACGCACCCTTGTGGGGCCCCAGTGTTGAGGATCAGCGGGGTGGAGATGTTGTTACCTACCCTCACCACCTGGGGGTGGCCCGTCAGGAAGTCCAGTACCCAGTTGCACAGGCCGGGGTCGAGCTTGATGACGAGTTTGGAGGGTACTATGGTGTTAAATGCTGAGTTGTAGTCGATGAACAGCATTCTCACATAGGTATTCCTCTTGTCCAGATGGGTTAGGGCAGTGTGCAGTGTGGTTGAGATTGCATCGTCTGTGGACCTATTTGGGCGGTAAGCGAATTGGAGTGGGTCTAGGGTGTCAGGTAGGGTGGAGGTGATATGGTCCTTGACTAGTCTCTCAAAGCACTTCATGATGACGGAAGTGAGTGCTACGGGGCGGTAGTCGTTTAGCTCAGTTACCTTAGCTTTCTTGGGAACAGGAACAATGGTGGCCCTCTTGAAGCATGTGGGAACAGCAGACTGGGATAAGGATTGATTGAATATGTCCGTAAACACACCAGCCAGCTGGTCTGCGCATGCTCTGAGGGCGCGGCTGGGGATGCGGTCTAGGCCTGCAGCCTTGCGAGGGTTAACACGTTTAAATGTTTTACTCACCTCGGCTGCAGTGAAGGAGAGTCCGCATGTTTTGGTAGTGGGCCGTGTCAGTGGCACTGTATTGTCTTCAAAGCGGGCAAAAAAGTTATTTAGACTGCCTGGGAGCAAGACATCCTGGTCCGTGACGGGGCTGGTTTTCTTTTTGTAATCCGTGATTGACTGTAGACCCTGCCACTTAGCTCTTGTGTCTGAGCCGTTGAATTGCGACTCTACTTTAGTGAATAACCCTAACCCAGTGAATATTTTTATTTATTTTACCTTTATTTAACTAGGCAAGTCAGTTAAGAACAAATTCTTATTTTCAATAACGGCCTAGGGTTAACAGTGTGTTAACTGCCTGTTCAGGGGCAGAACGACAGATTTGTACCTTGTCAGCTCAGGGATTTGAAATTGCAAGTAACTTTCGGTTACTATTCCAACACTCTAACCACTAGGCTACCCTGCCACCCCGGGTAGCCTTGTGTCAAGTGTCAAATGACTGAGGCCATTGAGATTCCTCATTTTCTTGCTGCTCTGCGGGGAACTAGCAGAGTCAGACCGGACCTCTTTATTTATGTCTTTCACATTCCTGCTGCGGTATAAAGGAAGAGGGAGAATACCAAGGCTACAATAGGACAGGATGTGTGAGTGTACAACAAGTCTTTTCTGTTCTTTGTGTAGTGTGTACAGTAGCTTTTTCCCTCCGTTACATCACTGTGCTTTTCTTACTTCTGCCTTTCTGTGAGAAAAGCTGACTGGGTGCTTTTGGGGGAAACGTCTCTGCTTCTCTCTAGGCCTGTAAAGCGTTTCCAAGAAACCCTTTCTCTTCCGCCTCAATTGTGTGAGTTCTCATATCAGAGCCAACCCTCCAGCACTCGTTATCATGGTAGATGGTGTTATGGTTGGGAAAGTAGTCTGTTTCTCAGGAGAAAGATGGTTGGCATTACAGTAGCGTGTGTGTGTACTAGAGAGTGGGAGTGTGGTCCAGGTCTGATTTGCACACATTGGATTAGTGGTGTTAATTTTGAGCCAAGCTGGCCCCAGTTGAGCGTGATATCTGTGTGCGTATCCTGATCTAGGAGCATTGTAGAGGGGAGGGAGGGGAAGTTATTTTGGGCTCCCCTCTAGTACTGCAGAGCTCATTGCAGAGAGAGGGTGAGAGAAGGAGAACACTGCACACCCCCACCTCTGCCAAATCTCCCCAGAGCAGAGCCAGTCTGGCTGCAGTGCTTGCTCTGCTCCCACACCCTCCACTCTATTTTAAGGCTGGCGATAGTGTACTGCTCCCCCTCAATGGACCCCTGTATTTCCCTGTGTGGCCCAGAGCATGTGTCTCGGCCCCAACGGACGTTTGCACACAAAGAGCTACTCCAGTCTGCCCTGGCAGCTCGTCTAAAGGTGATACTACTGATAACCTCAGTAGATAAGGCAAACACTGGACTGCATTGACTCTTGAAAGTGATCATGTAAGCTTCACACAGACAAGGTCACCAGTTAGGCTACATTTTCTTCAGTTGGTTTCTGTACAGTTGAAAGTGGAGCTGGGCTGTGTATTGTATCCCAAGGGGTTGTGTATTGTAGTCCTCTACACGTTTCCCTGACTTCCTTTCTGAATGTAGATTACCAGGCCACTGAAGCCAAGCCCAGGGTGGGGCCTAGGCTGCATTCCAGAGTCAGACACCAGGAAAGCAGAATAGCTCCTCAGCGTTTCCTCCCCATCTAGATACAGGGTTGCATCCTAAATGACACCCTATTTCCTACATAGTGCACTACTTTTGACCAGGGCCCGCACCAAATAAGAAATATGGTGCCATTTGGCAAGCACCCACACAGTAACAGCCCAGATGCCCAGATTCTCATTCTCATTTTTCATAATCAAATCTAACTTTATTTGTCACATGCGGTGACTACCTTACCATGAAATGCTTACTTAACCAACAGTGCAGTTCAAGAAAGAGTTAAGAAAATATTTACCAAATAAACTAAAGTAGAAAATAATAAAAAATAACACAATAAAATAACAATAACGAGTCTATATACAGGGGGTACCGGTACAGAGTCAATGTGCGGGGGTACAGGTTAGTCGAGGTAATTTGTACATGGACTGTAGGTAGGGGTGAAGTGACTATGCATAGATAATAAACAGCGAGTAGCAGCAGTGAAAAAAAAATGGGGGGGTGTCAATGTAAATAGTCCAGTGGCCATTTGATTAATTGTTCAGGAGTCTTATGGCTTAGGGGTAGAAGCTGTTAATGATCCTTTTGGTCCTAGATTTAGCGCTCTAGTACTGCTTGCTGTGTGGTAGCAGAAAAACAGTCTATGACTTGGGTGACTGGAGTCTTTGAATTATTTTTGGTCTTTCCTCTGACACCGCCTGGTATAGAGGTCCTGGATGGCAAGAAGCTTGGCCCCAGTGATGTACTGGGCCATACGCACTACCCTCTGTAGGGTCTTACAGTCAGATCCCGAGCAGTTGCCATACCAGGTGGTGATGCAACCGATCAGGATGCTCTCGATGGTGCAGCTGTAGAACATTTTGAGGATCTGGGGACCCATGCCAAATCTGGGGACCCATGCCAAATCCTAATAATGCTGTACAAGCAATAAATCAAATCAAATCAAATCAAATTTATTTATATAGCCCTTCGTACATCAGCTGATATCTCAAAGTGCTGTACAGAAACCCAGCCTAAAACCCCAAACAGCAAGCAATGCAGGTGTAGAAGCACGGTGGCTAGGAAAAACTCCCTAGAAAGGCCAATACCTAGGAAGAAACCTAGAGAGGAACCAGGCTATGTGGGGTGGCCAGTCCTCTTCTGGCTGTGCCGGGTGGAGATTATAACAGAACATGGCCAAGATGTTCAAATGTTCATAAATGACCAGCATGGTCGAATAATAATAAGGCAGAACAGTTGAAACTGGAGCAGCAGCACAGTCAGGTGGAAGTTGAAACTGGAGCAGCAGCATGGCCAGGTGGACTGGGGACAGCAAGGAGTCATCATGTCAGGTAGTCCTGGGGCATGGTCCTAGGGCTCAGGTCCTCCGAGAGAGAGAAAGAAAGAGAGAAGGAGAGAATTAGAGAACGCACACTTAGATTCACACAGGACACCGAATAGGACAGGAGAAGTACTCCAGATATAACAAACTGACCCCAGCCCCCCGACACATAAACTACTGCAGCATAAATACTGGAGGCTGAGACAGGAGGGGTCAGGAGACACTGTGGCCCCATCCGAGGACACCCCCGGACAGGGCCAAACAGGAAGGATATAACCCCACCCACTTTGCCAAAGCACAGCCCCCACACCACTAGAGGGATATCTTCAACCACCAACTTACCATCCTGAGACAAGGCTGAGTATAGCCCACAAAGATCTCCGCCACGGCACAACCCAAGGGGGGGGGGGGGGGGCGCCAACACAGACAGGATGACCACAACAGTGAATCAACCCACTCAGGTGACGCACCCCCTCCAGGGACGGCATGAGAGAGCCCCAGCAAGCCAGTGACTCAGCCCCTGTAATAAAGCAGTCTACTTCACATTTGCAACACTTTACACACTATAGTACACTGAGGGAAATGTCTGCCCATAAAGGCACCATTGACATTAATATCTATGGTTGTTTGTTATACTGTAACTCCTGTGTCTATTATATTTAGGATCACCTATCTCATGTTGGGCATACACTAACAGTACACAGTTCAGATAAGGTGTAGCTGTTCACTAGCTGGGAAGCAGATGTTCAAGGTAGAAAGTACCCATGTTTGGGCCAATTGGATAGTCGTAAGGTTGAGATGAGATTATACTGATTTGGCAGCTGCTTAACGGCGGCAGTCGGTGGCCGTGACAGCCGTTAGTAAGGCCGCCTGTTCCTGGAATTCTGGGTAATTAGCCTCGGCGCACACCGAACGTCTCTGTCTGACGGAGACAACAATAAGCCCTTTAGTGTTTCTCTCAGTCTCTGCTGCCTCGCGGGCGATAATCACAGAGCTGAGAGCCTGTTTGCATCCTAAATGATACCCTATTCCCTATGTAGTGCACTACACTTGACCAGGGCCCATTTGGGATGCACACGGAGACTTGTTGGACAGAAAGCAGGCTGCTCTACTACAGAGGTGTATACATTAGGGCACAAAGTAGCAAAAAGTAGTAAAACGTTTTGCAATGGAAAACGAACACGAGCATTTCACATTGGATTCGTTCAGGTAATCTACACATAATCATAATTTGGCAAACTCGCTACTGCCCCTCTCTCTCTCTCTCTAGTGCTCCGAGCCTGAGGAGGTAAGCCCTAATGGTTAAAGCAGAGGTACAGTATGAGACTACTATAAAGTGGTGCACTATATAGTAAAAAAGGCACCATTTCAGACACAGCCATAGTATCTGAGAGGTCGAGAGACAGAATGGAGCTGGCTGCCTGGTGATGGTCGGTCAGGCCAGTGTGTTAATAAGCTGACTGGAGCCTGGCAGTTATTATTCCTCCTAACTTGTTGTTGTATTTTAGGTCAAGTTCCTCTATTGGGGCCTGATGATTCTACATGCCTCTGCATTTCCTGTTGCACAGGACGAAAGGGTCCGGACAGGGTCAGAGCGATAGCTGAGACGGTGGGAGGTGGAGATGGTTCTAGGGGGGCGGCGGAGGAGGAGTAGAGGAGGGCTCATCTCCAGATGCAAAGGCCTGCTGCTGGACCGTTGTTGGAGTAGGGAGCTGAGAACTGTGAAATGGAGCGGTCCTAGCTATAGCACAGGGGCTTAACCACTCAGACTCATAGAGAAGAGATAATCCATACTTCATCTGCATAAATGCTGCCTACCGCACTCTCCTCCCTCCCCTCCCCACCGCTTCCCTCACCCAGCCAAACCCCAGCCACCTGCAGAGCTACACAACAGACTCGGAGCATGAATAGTGGATGACTTTGAAAATAACATTTTGAGAACTGCATATCCACACCCAGTGGAAAATCTCTTTCATACCCAATGCCCGGGGACCTGGGAGCTCATCTGAGCTGGGGAATAGTCAAAGGCAACCCATATTCACAGCCAGGCAGCTAGGCAGGCAGCTAGGCAGGCACCTCTTTAATCTGGCCCCAGCCAAGTGGATTTATTCTGCATTCATGATATATGCTCACAGCTCGCTTGAGCACATCATATTAAATCATTGTTTTTGATATTTTGAATTTATCTTACAAATGTATGTTCTGAGTAAAAATCAGGTTTGTATAAGCCAGGGCTTCAAAGCTGGCATTTATTTTTTAAATGGGGGGGGGGTATTTAGTTCTACATGTAGGAAATCTGATCTGGGTTGTTTAAATATTCATGATGAGTTTTCAGCTTGGAGTGTGATCTTTAAAGACTCTCTCTCTCTCTCACACACACACACACACACACACACACACACACACACACACACACACACACACACACACACACACACACACACACACACACACACACACACACACACACACACACACACACACACACACACACACACACACACACACACACACACACACACAGAGACCCCTACTGTTGTATTTGTATATCAATGACTAAACTCAGTGTTCAAAGAAGCTAGTAGACCTCCCCTCTCTTTATTAGCCTTTTATTGAGAGAACCCCTTTGTTGAGTGTCATTAATCTGTAATTAAAACAATTTAAACAGTAATTACACAATCCTGTCAGAAGAGATCCTATACCAACCCAGCTCCAGTCACGCACAGCTCTACTACTTAGTTATCTCTCACAGTGTAAAGGAATGATACTGCACTGAGGCACAATGTATTACTTCTCGTGATACACGATATTACATTTTTGGCCGATACCCATATCCAATATTGTCCTTGCCCAAAAAAACTCTACCGATAACCGATATTTACAATTTTAGCGGCCTTTTAAGCATTCTAGTACAGTCAAATAGTTAACACACACATGGACACAGCGGACTAAGGCACTGCATCTCAGTACAAGAGGCGTCACTACAGTCCCTGGTTCGAATCCAGGCTGTATCACATCCGGCTGTGATTGGGAGTCCCATAGCGCGGCGCACAATTGGCCCAGCGTCGTCCGGGCCGGCATTGTAAATAAGAATTTGTTCTTAACTGACTTGCTTAGTTAAATAAAGGTTACACACACACACTGACCAAATAGGTATTTTGTTGGCATTTACGTACGTCCCAATTACCAGTAAAACATAATCAAAACCTATTTTTTACACTTACTTGCTGTGCTGTTTTGTTGTTCATTTGTTCAGTCGTTTCATTCTCAACCCGGATTTTTATGGAACGCCGTTTGGGTCTTTGCGAGTCCCAAAAGATACAAGTCAAATAACTTAATTTGACCTGTCAAATAACACCAACATCTGTTTCAGTAGCTATAGTTAGCTAGATAACTATATAGCTAGGTGTCATCATCTAAAATAACCCTAATTTATAAGACAATAAGGATTAGCCACAATAGTGGACTTTAGCGGTTAGCCTTCAAAATAAAAGTATGGCATAATTCTACTATTTGTATTCATTTTCAGTACTCTCAATTACATACTTTTATTTTGAAGGCAAACCGCAAATTCCACTATTGTGCCCAATCCTTATTGTGGCTAGCTTCACAACACATAACCCGATCTGGTCGAGCCTCATTAGCCAGATGAAGCTAGCTGGCTGCTTATAACGTTAGGTTTGGGCAACAGGGTTAAGTTGCTGACTAGCTACTTATTTTCATGAACTGAAGTTCAATTTCAATAGGCGAACAACAAGTGGCAACCTAGCTAATACTAACTCCCAAGGATTCCTAAATCATTGCTATGAATAATGAAAATGACTGAAGATTCTACTGGTCAGGCTGGTTGCATTGTTGCTAGCTAGGTACCAAGCTAAAGCTAGCTACCCCAGAAGTTGCAGTCGAACAAATGATGCTTTATTACCAACGTGGTATTGTAAACACATCGTTCGTGGCTGGTGTTTGCAGACTTTTTTGCACCGCTTTCACAGTGCTACTGTATCTTTTTTGACAAACGGCGTTCCATAGTATGTATGTCGTGAAGCTAATAGCAGTGACGCTATTACTGTGTAACTCCAGTAGGGCAACATCTGAAAATTAGTGCACTTGGTAGAGTGTACGAGCGCTCGAGCAGTTGGTGAAAGCCAACATCAGAGAACGGTTGATTGTCAAGGGCAATGAATTCCCATTATATTGGCTTTCATGGATTTCGCCTTTGAGTTGACTTGCTGAAATGTTGTTACTCTTTCAAATGACTGCTTGACTTGTTGACTGCTCGATCCACACAGCAGACATTGTGGGCTAGTTTAGGAATGCTGTGTTGCACGTATAGTGCACCATTTTACATGGCGTCATTACGTCATGTACCTATGTTATATAGGTATGCACGGTAGCTTTAACATTGGTTTTGCACATCGGGGCGTTAAACTAGACATCGTGAACATATGTTCACCGATATATTGTGCATCCCTAATTACTACCTTTAATGATTCTGCTGTCTCTCTCTTTCTCTCTCCCCCTCTCTCTCTCAATTTGCTTTATTGGCATGATGTAACAATGTACATATTGCCAAAGCTTTCTTTGAATATTTACAATATTAAAATAAGTAGAATCAAAATTTTCAACAGGACAACAGTAACAACAATAACCAAGGGTCAAAACAACCATACATTGAACAATATCAATAAGCCCCGTCGCGGACCAGGATGTCTTGCTCCCAGACAGACTAAAGAACTTCTTTGCTTGCTTTGTAGACAATACAGTGCCACTGACACGGCCCGCTACCAAAACCTGTGGACTCTCCTTCACTGCAGCCGACGTGAGTAAAACATTTAAACGTGTTAACCCTCGCAAGGCTGCAGGCCCAGACGGCATCCCCAGCTGCGTCCTCAGAGCATGCGCAGACCAGCTGGCTGGTGTGTTTACGGACATATTCAATCAATCCTTATCCCAGTCTGCTGTTCCCACATGCTTCAAGAGGGCCACCATTGTTCCTGTTCCCAAGAAAGCTAAGGTAACTGAGCTACACGACTACCGCCCCGTAGCACTCACTTCCGTCATCATGAAGTGCTTTGAGAGACTAGTCAAGGACCATATCACCTCCACCCTACCTGACACCCTAGACCCACTCCAATTTGCTTACCGCCCCAATAGGTCCACAGACGACGCAATTGCAACAACACTGCACACTGCCCTAACCCATCTGGACAAGAGGAATACCTATGTGAGAATGCTGTTCATCGACTACATCTCAGCATTTAACACCATAGTACCCTCCAAACTCGTCATCAAGCTCGAGACCCTGGGTCTCGGCCCCGCCCTGTGCAACTGGGTACTGGACTTCCTGACGGGCCGCCCCCAGGTGGTGAGGGTAGGTAACAACATCTCCACCCCGCTGATCCTCAACACTGGGTCCCCACAAGGGTGCGTTCTGAGCCCTCTCCTGTACTCCCTGTTCACCTACGACTGCGTGGCCATGCACACCTCCAACTCAAACATTAAGTTTGCAGACGACACTGCAGTGGTAGGCTTGATTACCAACAACGACGAGATGGCCTACAGGGAGGAGGCGAGGGCCCTCAGAGTGTGGTGTCAGGAAAATAACCTCACACTCAACGTCAACAAAACAAAGGAGATGATCGTGGACCACAAAGATCATCAAGGACAACAACCACCCGAGCCACTGCCTGTTCACCCCGCTATCATCCAGAAGACGAGGTCAGTACAGGTGCATCAACGCAGGGACCGAGAGACTAAAAATCAGCTTCTACCTCAAGGCCATCAGACTGTTAAACAGCCACCACTAACATTGAGTGGCTGCTGCCAACATACTGACTCAACTCCAGCCACTTTAATAATGGAAAAATGTATGTAAAAAATGTATGACTAGCCACCTTAAACAATGCCACTTAATATAATGTTTACATACCCTACATTACTCTCTCTCATATGTATATACTGTACTCTATACCATCTAATGCATCTTGCCATCTTTATGTAATACATGTATCACTAGCCACTTTAAACTATGCCAATTTTATATGTTTACATACCCTACATTACTCATCTGATATGTATATATTGTACTCGATACCATCTACTGCATCTTGCCTATGCTGTTCTGTACCATCACTCATTCATATATCTTTATGTACATATTCTTCATCCCTTTACACTTGTGTGTATAAGGTAGTTGTTGTGAATTGTTAGGTTAGATTACTCGTTGGTTATTACTGCATTGTCGGAACTAGAAGCACAAGCATTTCGCTACGCTCGCATTAACATCTGCTAACCATGTGTATGTGACAAATAAAATTTGATTTGACATGTGCAGGTTGATTGGTCTGTCAGACACAGTCCCTCATCTTATGGCAGGCAGCAATGTAGTGCATTGCCAACCCACAGCTCTCTGTGTCCTCCCGCAACGGGACAGGTGGCCGATCCTTGAATCCTTGAATAAGAGTTTCAAATTTGGGGAAATGACACTCTAATTGTTTTATATTTTTTACATTTTGTCAGGAAATGCAGCTCTGTCTCAGGATCTGCTGTTGTGTATCTGTTGCACAGCCTTTCCTCTACAGGGAGCCAAGTTTTCCTGTGTCTACCCTTCTCAATGGCAAGGCTGTGCTCACTGAGCCTGTACTTTGTCTCTCTCTCCCTCTCTTTATAATCTGACATGTCCCCTCTCCATTAAGATAGATGGGGAGGAAGGGGCCCGGAGGCTGGATAGAGGGAGCGATAAAAGAGCAACATAGATGTGTACTGTGTTGTACATGTATCTCCAGTCACCTGGTTTTAGTGTAAATGCTCTCCACCAGAGAGAGAGAGAATAAATAAATACGTGTCTGGGCCAAAGCACAAAGGTCCTGATAGATTTATCCATGTAGCTCAATATGTTATGAGACATAGATATACAGTTGAAGTCAGAAGTTTACATACACCTTAGCCAAATACATTTAAACTCAGTTTTTCACAATTCCTGACATTTAATCCTAGTAAAAATTCCCTGTCTTAAGTCAGTTAGGATCACCACTTTATTTTCCGAATGTGAAATGTCAGAATAATAGTAGAGAGAGATATTTATTTAAGCTTTTATTTCTTTCATCACATTCCCAGTGGGTCAGAAGTTTACATATACTCAATTTGTATTTGGTAGCATTGACTTTAAATTGTTTAACTTTGGTCAAACGGTTTGGTTAGCCTTCCACAAGCTTCCCACAATAAGTTGGGTAAATTTTGGCCCATTCCTCCTGACAGAGCTGATGTAACTGAGTCAGGTTTGTAGGCCTCCTTGCTCGCACACACTTTTTGAGTTCTGCCAAAACTTTTTCTATAGGATTGAGGTCAGGGCTTTGTGATGGACACTCCAATACCTTGAGTTTGTTGTCCTTAAGCTATTTTCCACAACTTTGGTATACTTTGGATCATTGTCCATTTGGAAGACCCATTTGTGACCAAGCTTGCACTTCCTGACTGATGTCTTGAGATGTTGCTTCAATATATCAGCACCAGTCCCTCCTGCAGCAATGCACCCCCACAACATGATGCTGCCACCCCCGTGCTTCATGGTTAGGATGGTGTTCTTCGGCTTACAAGCCTCCCCTTTTTCCTCCAAACATAACAATGGTCATTATGGCCAAACAGTTATATTTTTGTTTCATCAGACCAGAGGACAAAAAGTATGATCTTTGCAAACTGTAGTCTGGATTTTTTATGGTGGTTTTAGAGCAGTGGCTGCTTCCTTGCTGAGCGGCTTTTCAGGTTATGTCGATATAGGACTCGTTTTACTGTGGATATAGATACTTTTGTACCTCGTTTCCTCCAGCATCTTCACAGGGTCCTTTGCTGTTTTTCTGGGATTGATTTGCATTCAAAGTACGTTCATCTCTTGGAGACAGAGCACGTCCCCTTCCTGAGCGGTATGACGGCTGCGTGGTCCCATGGTGTTTATACTTGCGTACTATTGTTTGTACAGATGAATGTGGTACCTTCAGGCGTTTGGAAATTGCTCCCAAGGATGAACCAGACTTGCGGAGATCTATATTTTTTTTTCTGAGGTCTTGGCTGATTTCTTTTGATTTTCCCATGATGTCAAGCAAATAGGCACTGAGTTGGAAGGTAGGCCTTGAAATACATCCACAGGTGCACTTCCAATTGACTCAAATTATGCCAATTAGCCTAACAGGAGCTTCTAAAGCCATGTCATAATTTTCTGGAATTTTCAAAGCTGTTTAAAGGCACAGTCAACTTAGTGTATGTAAACTTCTGACCCACTGGAATTGTGATCCAATGATTTATAAGTGAAATATTCTGTTAGCAATTTTTGGGAAAATGACTTGTGTCATGCACAAAGTAGATGTCCTAACCGACTTGCCAAAACTATAGTTTGTTAACAAGACATTTGTGGAGTGGTTGAAAAACAAGTTTTAAGGACTCCAACTTCCGTAAGTGTATGTACATTTCCGACTTCAACTGTACATGTATACTGAGTTGAAGGTTGGCTATCTGACGGAGAGCCCTGGGCCTAGCTTGGATATAATTCTTGACGCCAAACAACTATATATATACTATATGTGTACGGTGGGGGCTGGGGCTAGGTCTGTCTCTGTGTGTGCTTGATTGTACGGCTGGGTCTTTACGGGGGCTGTTACCACCTAAGCCGTAAAAAGTTGATCAGCGGCCGGCTGCATCAGTCTGAGATCATATTTGAAAAGCAGCAACCGTTATCTTGATGTACTGCGTGTCCATTGTGTTATGCCTTGTCTGTGATTGACTGGAGAAATATGGTCGCGTTATGCTGACATCTCTGCGCTTTGTAAAGGAGCATGTCTCTCTGGGGACATTAGATACAGTATCTGTGGAAATAGGTTGGAGGGGGGGGGGGGGGGGTCTGTTTTGAGCTCTCCATTGTATCTGCCTGCAAGTATAATGTTTCCATCTCACACAGGGGATTGGGGGAATAGGGCTCCTTTCCTCTTTTCCTACCCTCTTGTCTATAAATTCTATGTATTGAGATATCCCGCTGCAGCCGGACAATGAGCGACGTGCTGGCTTGGCCTCGTAGCATTACTAGCTACCTGGAAGTAGAACATATGTCCCTCTCCATCCCTTCAGAGACATGATGACTCCTTGCTGTCCCCAGTCTACCTGGCCATGCTGCTGCTCCAGTTTCAACTTCCACCTGACTGTGCTGCTGCTCTAGTTTCAACTGTTCTGCCTTATTATTATTCGACCATGCTGGTCATTTATGAACATTGAACATCTTGACCATGTTCTGTTATAATCTCCACCCGGCACAGCCAGAAGAGGACTGGCCACCCCACATAGCCTGGTTCCTCTCTAGGTTTCTTCCTAGGTATTGGCCTTTCTAGGGAGTTTTTCCTAGCCACCGTGCTTCTCCACCTGCATTGCTTGCTGTTTGGGGTTTTAGGCTGGGTTTCTGTACAGCACTTTGAGATATCAGCTGATGTACGAAGGGCTATATAAATACATTTGATTTGATTTGATTTTGATTTGATTTGATTCAGAGCTCACACAGATCTCTCTTTCCCCCTCGCTACGGGCCAAAAGTTACGCCATCATCACACCCACAACCCCCCGCCATCCTCCATCTATTCCCTTCTACCGCTAATCTCTGTATCCAGAGGAGGGTGAATTCCTCCTGTGTCTCTCCACCCAGTCACACCCTGTAGCCAATCAAACAATCCCATCACGAGCAGTGACCCCTCCCAGAAGGCCTGGGCCTGTTGTTTTACTGCTGTTGCCTCCTGTCAGACCATGGCTAGAGTTGGACTTCTTATCTTTCTCCTCTTTTTTACATCTTTTTTCCTCTCCACTCCCCCCATCTCCTCTCTACTCCTCTCCAATATGTTCTGTGAAATCTGCAGCTTTATAGAAATTATTTATCCTCATGTTGGTTAGCCTGTCTGTGTTTGAGAGAATATGCAGTGAGAACTGTCAATGCTGATTGCATTCCAGAACCAAGTCATGAAGTGTGAGGAATGCTTGTGAAGGGTGACCGTTTTTTCTCAGCCAATGAATGAACATCAGTCCTGCAGACATTAAGGTCATATCAGACGTTGCTATGTGTTGGGTTGAGTTTAGTTTAGTAGTTAGTGGGGGAAAGTGACTGTTGTGAGGCCACCAGACAGACCTCAGTGTTCCAGATAGGTTTTTAAATAGACTCAACACTTATTGAAAGTCGGAGGTGGCCCCTGTATCTAGCGGCTAGTCCATCAACACGTCCAGTCAACCAAGTTTTATCCAGACTCACTCTGTCAGGTCTTTAGCACAAAAGAACAAAAGCATTGGCGAGGATGTGGATGGCAGTGGTGGAGGGGCTTCTGGGAAGCGGTAAGAAAAGGTTTAAAAAAGGGGGGTGGGGGAGGGAGAGAGGAGTGACGCAGGGCAGGCCTGTGAAACGAGGAGGCCATGCGTGAGATGAGAGCGAGAGGGGAACGGCGGGGAAGAGAGAATGAGAGATTTGGCTCAGGATCACTCACCAGAGGAGGACAGATTAAAGTCCCATCAAGACAGGATGCATCGTCAAGGGATTTGGTCTTCTCCCCTGTAGTGGCGGGTGTGTGTGTGTGTGTCTGTTACCTCATGCCGTGTGTGTATCTCTGAATGTGTATGATAACTCATGTCCCAGTCACTCTACTGGACTGAGTATGTTTGTCTCCACTCCCAGTTTAGTCAAATCAAATCAAGGTTTGTTTGTCCCTTACACATATTTTCAGGTGTTATAGCAGGCGCAGTGAAATGCTTGTATTACTAGCTCCAACAGTATAGTAGAATGTCTTGTGTTACTAGCTCCAACAGTATAGTAGAATGTCTTGTGTTACTAGCTCCAACAGTATAGTAGAATGTCTTGTGTTACTAGCTCCAACAGTATAGTAGAATGTCTTGTAAACTAGCTCCAACAGTGTAGTAGAATGTATTGTATTACTAGCTCCAACAGTGTAGTGGAATGTCTTGTGTTACTAGCTCCAACAGTACAGTAGAATGTCTTGTGTTACTAGCTCCAACAGTGTAGTAGAATGTCTTGTGTTACTAGCTCCAACAGTGCAGTAGTATGTCTTGTGTTACTAGCTCCAACAGTGTAGTAGAATGTCTTGTGTTACTAGCTCCAACAGTGTAGTAGAATGTCTTGTGTTACTAGCTCCGACAGTGTAGTAGAATGTCTTGTGTTACTAGCTCCGACAGTGTAGTAGAATGTCTTGTGTTACTAGCTCCGACAGTGCAGTAGAATGTCTTGTGTTACTAGCTCCAACAGTGTAGTAGAATGTCTTGTGTTACTAGCTCCGACAGTGTAGTAGAATGTCTTGTGTTACTAGCTCCGACAGTGTAGTAGAATGTCTTGTGTTACTAGCTCCGACAGTGCAGTAGAATGTCTTGTGTTTCTAGCTCCAACAGTGCAGTAGAATGTCTTGTATTACTAGCTCCAACAGTGTAGTAGAATGTCGTGTATTACTAGCTCCAACAGTGCAGTAGAATGTCGTGTGTTACTAGCTCCAACAGTGCGGTAGAATGTCTTGTGTTACTAGCTCCAACAGTTTTGTGAAATGCTTGCTGTACTAGCTCCAACAGTGCAGTACAATGTCTTGTGTTACTAGCTCCAACAGTGCAGTAGAATGTCTTGTGTTACTAGCTCCAACAGTATAGTAGAATGTCTTGTGTTACTAGCTCCAACAGTACAGTAGAATGTCTTGGGTTACTAGCTCCGACAGTGCAGTACAATGTCTTGTGTTACTAGCTCCAACAGTATAGTAGAATGTCTTGTGTTACTAGCTCCAACAGTATAGTAGAATGTCTTGTGTTACTAGCTCCAACAGTGCAGTAGAATGTCGTGTGTTACTAGCTCCAACAGTGCAGTAGAATGTCTTGTGTTACTAGCTCCAACAGTTTTTTGAAATGCTTGCTGTACTAGCTCCAACAGTGCAGTAGAATGTCTTGTGTTACTAGCTTCAGCAGTATAGTAGAATGTCTTGTGTTACAATCTCTAACAGTTCAGTAGAATGTCCAACAGTGCAGTAGAATGTCTTGTGTTACTAGCTCCAACAGTACAGTAGAATGTCTTGTGTTACTTAATCCAACAGTACAGTAGAATGTCTTGTGTTACTAGCTCCAACAGTGCAGTAGAATGTTTTGTGTTACTAGCTCCAACAGTACAGTAGAATGTCTTGTGTTACTAGCTCCAACAGTGTAGTAGAATGTCTTGTGTTACTAGCTCCAACAGTATAGTAGAATGTCTTGTGTTACTAGCTCCAACAGTGTAGTAGAATGTCTTGTGTTACTAGCTCCAACAGTACAGTAGAATGTCTTGTGTTACTAGCTCCAACAGTGCAGTAGAATGTCTTGTATTAATAGCTCCAACAGTGCAGTAGAATGTCTTGTGTTTCTTGCTCCAACAGTGCAGTAGAATGTCTTGTGTTTCTAGCTCCAACAGTGCAGTAGAATGTCTTGTGTTACTAGCTCCAACAGTGCAGTAGAATGTCTTGTGTTACTAGCTCCAACAGTTTTGTGAAATGCTTGCTGTACTAGCTCCAACAGTATAGTAGAATGTCTTGGTTTACTAGCTCCAACAGTACAGTATAATGTCTTGTGTTACTAGCTCCAACAGTACAGTAGAATGTCTTGTGTTACTAGCTCCAACAGTACAGTAGAATGTCTTGTGTTACTAGCTCCAACAGTGTAGTAGAATGTCTTGTGTTACTAGCTCCAACAGTATAGTAGAATGTCTTGTGTTACTAGCTCCAACAGTGCAGTAGAATGTCTTGTGTTACTAGCTTCAGCAGTATAGTAGAATGTCTTGTGTTACAATCTCTAACAGTTCAGTAGAATGTCCAACAGTACAGTAGAATGTCTTGTGTTACTAGCTCCAACAGTACAGTAGAATGTCTTGTGTTACTTAATCCAACAGTACAGTAGAATGTCTTGTGTTACTAGCTCCAACAGTGCAGTAGAATGTCTTGTGTTACTAGCTCCAACAGTACAGTAGAATGTCTTGTGTTACTAGCTCCAACAGTGTAGTAGAATGTCTTGTGTTACTAGCTCCAACAGTATAGTAGAATGTCTTGTGTTACTAGCTCCAACAGTGTAGTAGAATGTCTTGTGTTACTAGCTCCAACAGTACAGTAGAATGTCTTGTGTTACTAGCTCCAACAGTGTAGTAGAATGTCTTGTGTTACTAGCTCCAACAGTATAGTAGAATGTCTTGTGTTACTAGCTCCAACAGTGCAGTAGAATGTCTTGTGTTACTAGCTTCAGCAGTATAGTAGAATGTCTTGTGTTACAATCTCTAACAGTTCAGTAGAATGTCCAACAGTACAGTAGAATGTCTTGTGTTACTAGCTCCAACAGTACAGTAGAATGTCTTGTGTTACTTAATCCAACAGTACAGTAGAATGTCTTGTGTTACTAGCTCCAACAGTGCAGTAGAATGTCTTGTGTTACTAGCTCCAACAGTGCAGTAGAATGTCTTGTATTAATAGCTCCAACAGTGCAGTAGAATGTCTTGTGTTTCTTGCTCCAACAGTGCAGTAGAATGTCTTCTGTTTCTAGCTCCAACAGTGCAGTAGAATGTCTTGTGTTACTAGCTCCAACAGTGCAGTAGAATGTCTTGTGTTACTAGCTCCGACAGTGTAGTAGAATGTCTTGTGTTACTAGCTCCAACAGTGCAGTAGAATGTTGTGTGTTACTAGCTCCAACAGTGCAGTAGAATGTCTTGTGTTACTAGCTCCAACAGTTTTGTGAAATGCTTGCTGTACTAGCTCCAACAGTATAGTAGAATGTCTTGGTTTACTAGCTCCAACCGTATAGTAGAATGTCTTGTGTTTCAAGCTCCAACAGTGCAGTAAAATGTCTTGTGTATCTAGCTCCAACGTTACAGTAGAATGTCTTGTGTTACTAGCTCCAACAGTGTAGTAGAATGTCTTGTATTATTAGCTCCAACAGTGCAGTAGAATCTCTTGTGTTACTAGCTCCAACAGTACAGTAGAATGTCTTGTGTTACTAGCTCCAACAGTACAGTAGAATGTCTTGTGTTACTAGCTCCAACAGTACAGTAGAATGTCTTGTGTTACTAGCTCCAACAGTGCAGTAGAATGTCTTGTGTTACTAGCTCCAACAGTGCAGTAGAATGTCTTGTATTAATAGCTCCAACAGTGCAGTAGAATGTCTTGTGTTTCTTGCTCCAACAGTGCAGTAGAATGTCTTGTGTTTCTAGCTCCAACAGTGCAGTAGAATGTCTTGTGTTACTAGCTCCAACAGTGCAGTAGAATGTCTTGTGTTACTAGCTCCGACAGTGTAGTAGAATGTCTTGTGTTACTAGCTCCAACAGTGCAGTAGAATGTCGTGTGTTACTAGCTCCAACAGTGCAGTAGAATGTCTTGTGTTACTAGCTCCAACAGTTTTGTGAAATGCTTGCTGTACTAGCTCCAACAGTATAGTAGAATGTCTTGGTTTACTAGCTCCAACAGTACAGTAGAATGTCTTGTGTTTCTAGCTCCAACAGTACAGTAGAATGTCTTGTGTTACTAGCTCCAACAGTACAGTAGAATGTCTTGTGTTACTAGCTCCAACAGTGTAGTAGAATGTCTTGTGTTACTAGCTCCAACAGTTTTGTGAAATGCTTGCTGTACTAGCTCCAACAGTATAGTAGAATGTCTTGGTTTACTAGCTCCAACAGTACAGTAGAATGTCTTGTGTTACTAGCTCCAACAGTACAGTAGAATGTCTTGTGTTACTAGCTCCAACAGTACAGTAGAATGTCTTGTGTTACTAGCTCCAACAGTGTAGTAGAATGTCTTGTGTTACTAGCTCCAACAGTATAGTAGAATGTCTTGTGTTACTAGCTCCAACAGTGCAGTAGAATGTCTTGTGTTACTAGCTTCAGCAGTATAGTAGAATGTCTTGTGTTACAATCTCTAACAGTTCAGTAGAATGTCCAACAGTACAGTAGAATGTCTTGTGTTACTAGCTTCAACAGTACAGTAGAATGTCTTGTGTTACTTAATCCAACAGTACAGTAGAATGTCTTGTGTTACTAGCTCCAACAGTGTAGTAGAATGTCTTGTGTTACTAGCTCCAACAGTGCAGTAGAATGTCTTGTATTAATAGCTCCAACAGTGCAGTAGAATGTCTTGTGTTTCTTGCTCCAACAGTGCAGTAGAATGTCTTGTGTTTCTAGCTCCAACAGTGCAGTAGAATGTCTTGTGTTACTAGCTCCAACAGTACAGTAGAATGTCTTGTGTTACTTAATCCAACAGTACAGTAGAATGTCTTGTGTTACTTAATCCAACAGTACAGTAGAATATCTTGTGTTACTAGCTCCAACAGTGCAGTAGAATGTCTTGTGTTACTAGCTCCAACAGTGCAGTAGAATGTCTTGTGTTTCTTGCTCCAACAGTGCAGTAGAATGTCTTGTGTTTCTAGCTCCAACAGTGCAGTAGAATGTCTTGTGTTACTAGCTCCAACAGTGCAGTAGAATGTCTTGTGTTACTAGCTCCGACAGTGTAGTAGAATGTCTTGTGTTACTAGCTCCAACAGTGCAGTAGAATGTTGTGTGTTACTAGCTCCAACAGTGCAGTAGAATGTCTTGTGTTACTAGCTCCAACAGTTTTGTGAAATGCTTGCTGTACTAGCTCCAACAGTATAGTAGAATGTCTTGGTTTACTAGCTCCAACCGTATAGTAGAATGTCTTGTGTTTCAAGCTCCAACAGTGCAGTAAAATGTCTTGTGTATCTAGCTCCAACGTTACAGTAGAATGTCTTGTGTTACTAGCTCCAACAGTGTAGTAGAATGTCTTGTGTTACTAGCTCCAACAGTGTAGTAGAATGTCTTGTATTATTAGCTCCAACAGTGCAGTAGAATGTCTTGTGTTACTAGCTCCAACAGTACAGTAGAATGTCTTGTGTTACTAGCTCCAACAGTACAGTAGAATGTCTTGTGTTACTAGCTCCAACAGTACAGTAGAATGTCTTGTGTTACTAGCTCCAACAGTGCAGTAGAATGTCTTGTGTTACTAGCTCCAACAGTGCAGTAGAATGTCTTGTGTTTCTTGCTCCAACAGTGCAGTAGAATGTCTTGTGTTTCTACCTCCAACAGTGCAGTAGAATGTCTTGTGTTACTAGCTCCAACAGTGCAGTAGAATGTCTTGTGTTACTAGCTCCGACAGTGTAGTAGAATGTCTTGTGTTACTAGCTCCAACAGTGCAGTAGAATGTCGTGTGTTACAAGCTCCAACAGTGCAGTAGAATGTCTTGTGTTACTAGCTCCAACAGTTTTGTGAAATGCTTGCTGTACTAGCTCCAACAGTATAGTAGAATGTCTTGGTTTACTAGCTCCAACAGTACAGTAGAATGTCTTGTGTTACTAGCTCCAACAGTACAGTAGAATGTCTTGTGTTACTAGCTCCAACAGTACAGTAGAATGTCTTGTGTTACTAGCTCCAACAGTGTAGTAGAATGTCTTGTGTTACTAGCTCCAACAGTATAGTAGAATGTCTTGTGTTACTAGCTCCAACAGTGCAGTAGAATGTCTTGTGTTACTAGCTTCAGCAGTATAGTAGAATGTCTTGTGTTACAATCTCTAACAGTTCAGTAGAATGTCCAACAGTACAGTAGAATGTCTTGTGTTACTAGCTTCAACAGTACAGTAGAATGTCTTGTGTTACTTAATCCAACAGTACAGTAGAATGTCTTGTGTTACTAGCTCCAACAGTGCAGTAGAATGTCTTGTGTTACTAGCTCCAACAGTGCAGTAGAATGTCTTGTATTAATAGCTCCAACAGTGCAGTAGAATGTCTTGTGTTTCTTGCTCCAACAGTGCAGTAGAATGTCTTGTGTTTCTAGCTCCAACAGTGCAGTAGAATGTCTTGTGTTACTAGCTCCAACAGTGCAGTAGAATGTCTTGTGTTACTAGCTCCAACAGTGCAGTAGAATGTCTTGTGTTACTAGCTCCAACAGTGTAGTAGAATGTCTTGTGTTACTAGCTCCAACAGTGCAGTAGAATGTCTTGTGTTACTAGCTCCAACAGTGTAGTAGAATGTCTTGTGTTTCTAGCTCCAACAGTGCAGTAGAATGTCTTGTGTTTCTAGCTCCAACAGTTTAGTAGAATGTCTTGTGTTTCTAGCTCCAACAGTGTAGTAGAATGTCTTGTGTTTCTAGCTCCAACGGTACAGTAGACTGTCTTGTGTTACTAGCTCCAACAGTGTAGTAGAATGTCTCGCAATTCAATATTAATACACAAATAATCTAAAATCTAAACAAGAAATCAAGAAATGACAGAACAAGTCCAATTTCCAATCCAGATTAGATATATTAGTTAGCTTGTGTCAGAATCCAGATATACAAATGTAGTGTGTAGAGACAGTATATCATTTAGAAAGAAAAGTGTATGTACATTAGTAGGTATATTAGGATGAGCTATGTTGAGAAAATGTTATATACATTCACAGTTAGTAACAACAGTACATAAACAGAATTTGAGGTCACCAGTTCAGCAGCGGACCCCTCCTTCAGCCCCAGTCCAGCCGACACAGATAAGGTCTCCTATCCCGTTCGTCTGTTTGATCCTCCACTTCCTATCATTTCAGTCAATTACGACCCAGCCGGGCTGCCCCTGCCCTGTCTGTAACTGAGCCGGGGCCTGTTTGCCTGGCTGGGAGGACTTGGCTCTGGAGCCATGCTGTGAAGGCCAGCAGAGCCAGTCTGTTCCCTCTCTCCCCTCAGCCCAGGGAGAGTGGGCTGTGTTGGGCCGCTGCCACACGTTGTCAGCCTGCCTCTCTGACTTCCCTTCCTCCTCCTGTTGACTTCCCCTTCTGCTGCCTACTCTCCAGACCTCCAGGCCATTCCACAAACATCCCTTGTTATGGCTGGCTTTTTCCATCACATTACTCAGTTTTTTATTGTTTTGTAACGGGCCACTGTCGGGGTAGTGTAATATAATGCATCCGTTCCCTCTAAAACCCTTGTCAGGTGACCGTGTTCGAGACTGGTGGAGGGGTGCCGAGAGGGCAGCCGGTAGAACAGAAGGGCTGATGGGAAATTGGACGACCCAAGGTTACCCAAGCGGTCTTTGCTGGGGGATTAATTGTGTAAGAGCCATGTAATGATTGCTGGCACAGATCCTGACTGAAATCCTGTTACCCACGCTGCACTGGGGCAGGGAGTGAAACCTAGGACCTGTGGAGGCAAGGCAACACTCATCACAGGCACCCTGAGCCTGCCAGGAATCAAATGAGTTCTGTATTTAGTGGAAGTACAGTAGCTACTCCAATACTAACCACAGGGCCTCTCATTCTTTCATTAGATACTTGCAAATGTGTGAATACTTACTACTTCATAATGAGCTGTTACTGCCAGAAATGATTTTCAGATTGTTTCGTTCTGAACAGAACCACTATTTTTCTTGCTCTGTTCCACTGTTCCGACCAGCATAATAAAGTTCGAAACCGATTCGAACACAATAAAAAGTACCGTTTTATATTGTTCATTTCTATTCCTTTTTTAACCTGTGAAATAAATCGACATAGTTTTTACATTTATCTCATTAAATGAATACAAGCTTGCAATGGAGCGGGCAATCCAGACACGTTAAAGGAAGAAATTCCTCCATAATCTCTGGGGAAGCTAATTGTGTTCATGCTCTATAGGTGGGGAGAGAGCGTGTCAGAGGGGTGGACATGGAGGAGGCTTGGCTTGACGCGCTGGGCATCATGATCATGATGTGCATTATAATGTGTTTGGGATATTGATAGTAGACCTATTATTACTTTACCATATTACATAATTATATACTAACTTGAGACCTATGGAGGAGTGGCTAATATGGAGGAGCTAATATGTGAGATCGCTAACAAGCTCTTGTGGCACCAGAACTCAGAACACACGTTACCTTTTTGTTGTTAATAAATACAATGTGAAACGTGGGAACTAATAGTATCCTTAACTAGTCTAGAAAAAGCTGTTAGGCAGACACTGGAAGGAGAAGTGACAGAGTGAGTGCTTCGCATAGGCGTTTATTGTGGGACTGAAAAAAATGCTTGGAACATAAAATATCATTATTAACCGTTTCCCAAGCTTTTAAAATAATGGTTCTGTTCCGGAACACTAGAGAGCAATTTTGTTATTGTTTCTGTTTCTGTTCCTCAATTATTTAGTTATTTTCCGGGTTTCTGTTCTGTTTCTTGAACTGGTTTCAACACCTAGTTACTGTACAGTAGATGTATTGGAGTAAGACTGGAGGAATCCATCTTTGTCTTTTACCTTGGATATTTAGAACAGGGAAGTGTTATACTGAACAGCGGTTTATACAGAAGAACACCTTGAGACTTTTCTCATGGGTGATGCATTTTGTTTCCCAGTGTTTCTCAGTTCTCTTTCTCTTGCAACCCCCAATGCAAGGATGCTGCATCAGTCTTAACACTTCATACATCATTCAGGAGTGAAGATTGACACTGAAGTGCAGAGTTTCAGTCCTAGCTACTTGGATCATTGTTCCACTTTTAGTTTCATACTGCAGCATGAAACAGAGGCAGCCCTCCCTTAGCTCCTCAACTATCTCCTAGCAGGGACAGTCCTTATGGCCTATTGAGTTGTGTGATGGATGACTCTGGGATTGATGGAGATAGATAGATAGAGATTGTGGCTGCTGTTAATTGACTGTATCTCTTCATCTCCCTCCTTTGTCCAAGCTCACATCCTCTCTCCTCCCCTGTTTCATCCAGAACAACACAGACATGTAGACCCTGAGATGGGAGAACTATTGTCTCTATTCATTGTTGTTGAATGTACACAAAGTTAGATTCATTCATTCAGACATACATAGTCGTATGATGTAGTGTTATGACTCCTCTGTGTTGTTTGACCTTGTGTGTCACTGTGATCTATCCATACATAGTGCACTACTTTTGACTAGAGCCCAATTTGTCCTGGTCAGAAGTAGTGCACTACATAGGGAATAAGGTGCCATTCGGGACCCAGAACATTGTGCGTGTTGCAGACTGACTAGCATTCTGTGTGGTAGTGACTCAGACCTGCTAGTTTTCACAGTCCTGTATTAGTTGAGCACAGAGCACAGGGCCGTCTACTAGGAACCTGTGAAGTCTTTAACCCTGACTGTGGGCCTAACCCACACATACGCACACACGCACTTAGGGAAAGGTGATAGGAGGGAGAACACACTACACAGAGAGGAATGCAACAGAAAAACACTGACTAACCTTCATTTCCCGTACCTGGAACCCCACTAAAGCTTTTAATCTAGCACAGGCTGAGAGTGGAAACACTCACACAGGTACACCTAGCTACACGCGCACGCACACGCACCCACACACACCTGGTGTCAGGAGATGTCCTGTGTTGAAGTGTCTCCTACTCTTAGAGATCTCTCTGCCCCATACTATCAGTCTGATCCCGTCAGACTAGGATGAATAAAGTGTAGGTTTGACTAATCCTCCACTTGCCGCGAGGCCAAATCCCTATCTGTCTGACGCTTCAGTCTCTCCTTCCCTTTCTCTCTCCAAGGTGGTTTAACACCACCAGAGCCTTTCTCAGAAGTTTCTTTCTTTATGGCATCTGCTGACCTAACTATCATTTGGGAATTTGCGGTTGGCACCAAAACTACTTTGTGTTCCTCCCAAGGTCTTCGTGTCAAGGTCTTGTATTTGATTCAGGCAAACTAGACCTTGTGATAAATATGTAGGCTCATGAGGGCTCTTATTGCCTTTGACCTCTGATCTGGTTCCATATCAAATAAAATGTCATTGTATTTGTCACATGCTTTGTAAACAACAGGTGTGGACTAACAGTGAAATACTTACTTCTGGGCCCTTCCCAACAATGCAGAGAAAAAAAATGATAACACATGGAATACATACATAATGAGTAATGACAACTTGACTATATACAGGGAGTACCAGCACCGAGTCAATGTGTACATACATATAAGTAGGGGTAAAGTGACTAGAATAGATAGATAATGAACAGTAGCAGCAGCAGAAGAATATGTGATGAGTCAAAAGAGTTGGTTGCAAAGTGTGGTCAATGCAGATAGTCCGGGTAGCTATTCGGTTAACTATTGAGCAGTCTTATGGCTTGGGGGAAGTGGTAGAAAAATTACCCAATTATCATACTTGAGTAAAAGTATAGCTAACTTAATATAAGGTTACTCAAGTAAAAGTGAAAGTCACCCAGTAAAATACTACTTGAGTAAAAGTTTTAAATTATTTGGTTTTAAATATACTTAAGTATCAAAAGTAAATGTAATTGCTAAAATATACTTAAGTATCAAGAGTACAAGAATAAATCATTTTGAATTTCTTATATTAAGCAAAGCAGACGGCACTATTTTCTTGTTTTAAAAATGTACAGATAACCAGGAGCACACTCCAACACTGCGACAATATTTACAAAATATGCATTTGTGTTTAGTGAGTCCACCAGACCATAGGCAGTAGGGATGACCACGTGTTCTCTTGATAAGTGCGTGAATTTCACAATTTTCCTGTTCTGCTCAGCGTTCAAAATGTAAGGAGTACTTTAGGTTGTCAGGGAAAATGTATGGAATGAAAAGTACAATATTTTCTTTAGGAATGTAGTGATGTAAAAGTTGTCAAATATAAATTGTAAAGTAAAGATACCCCAAAAAACTACTTAAGTAGTACTTTAAATTATTTTTAATTAAGTACTTTACACCACTGCTTGGGGTTAGAAGCTGTTCAGGGTCCTGTTGGTTCCAGACTTGTCGTACAGTAGCAGAGAGAACAGTCTATGACTTGGGGGGCTGGAGAATTTGACCATTTTTAGGGCCTCATGTGTAATCTGATGATTTTCAAGTAGACCTTAATATACTGTTTTATTACAAATCTGTATGGGCTTCCGTTCATAGGAGGCTTATTGTGGCACCAGTACATATCACTTGGAGGTGTATGTGTGAGTGTGTATCTGCATATGCGTGCATGTTCATCCCAATGTCTTATTATCCGTCTCTGAAAGGTCACCTTTAGATGACAGACTTCCTCCCTTGCCTCCTCCCCATCTCTCCCCCACTCAGATCTGCCTCCCTTCCAGTCCGCCCTCTCTCTCACTTTTTCTCTCTCTTTCTCTCTCTTTCTCTCTCTCTCTCTTTCTCTCTCTCTCTCTCTCTCTCTCTCTCTCTCTCTCTCTCTCTCTCTCTTTCTCTCTCTCTTTCTCTCTCTCTTTCTCTCTCTCTCTCTCTCTCTCTCTTTCTCTCTCTCTCTCTCTCTCTTTCTCTTTCTCTCTCTCTCTCTTTCTCTCTCTCTCTCTCTCTCTCTTTCTCTCACTCTCTCTCCCCAGACAGCTTTTAATAATTTATTTAAGGCCAAGTTCGCTCGCTTCATTCACCTCCATTTTCTTATTTAACTCGAGATGATAGAGAAAGAGATGGGGGGAGCGAGGGGAAAGGGAGACAGCGAGGATGGGGGGGAGAGAGAGAGAGGAAGGAAAGAGAGGACGGAGGGAGAGCGATAGACTTTAGTGGAGTCTGACACAACATTACATTGGGATCAAGCAACCGGTTAGTCAGCTAGCGGGCCTCAGACGAGCTCTGCTCTAGCCGCAGCTCGCTTGTCAATCTTTCATTACATAGTCCTGTTTTGATGGCCTTTTCTGGGGTTCAAGGTTGGCCTGTTTAAAGACAGGGAGAGCTGTCCTGTCCGCTGAGTAGCTACCAAGAGTGAGAGTTTACTGTACGTACACGGATGCATACACACACACACACAATAATGGAGAGCTGACACACTTCTCTGAGGTAAATGACAACACACAATTTACACCCACTATTTGACTCTACTGCTGTGACGCCGAGAGGAGAAACTGTGTTTGACTTTGTCCCTGGGTGTATTGATGACCAGAAGGGCCAAGTGCCAGTAGTTACCCCACCTGCACATATACAAACACCGAACAGCCCAGCCCGTGGGATTAGAGGATTACGGAGGAAAAGACTCCCAACATGAAAGCGGATTCTTCTAACTGATCAGCAAGACAGACGGCCAGCAGATCAATCAGGTCTCTGTGAGGCAGAGGGTTATTGCAGCCCCGGCTAGCACGGCCGCTCTGCACAGGCAACAGCTAGCTAACACTGCTTGGCTAATCAATGAAGAACTGCCCATTTGTTAGCACCTTCAAAGACTGACAGAAAACAAACCGTCCCTCTTGCATCATCAACTTCTTGCTTGTCTCACCCAGCCCTCCCTCCGCTCTGATCTGCTATACACGCCACACCACAACTCATTTCTCACTCTTAGTCTCTCGCACCTCTCTGATTCAGAGGGGTTGGGTTGAATGGACAACTGACTAGGAATCTCCCTTATCCCTTTCCCCTTTCTCTCTCTCTCTCTCTCTCTCTCTCTCTCTCTCTCTCTCTCTCTCTCTCTCTCTCTCTCTCTCTCTCAACTCCACCCTCTCCCTCTCTCCTTAGCTTAGTGGCACTGCCCAGCATTCACTGTACATATCTCTCCCTCTCTCCTTAGCTTAGTGGCACTGCCCAGCATTCACTGTACATCTCTCTCCCTCTCTCCTTAGTTTAGTGGCACTGCCCAGCATTCACTGTACATATCTCTCCCTCTCTCCTTAGCTTAGTGGCACTGCCCAGCATTCACTGTACATCTCTCTCCCTCTCTCCTTAGCTTAGTGGCACTGCCCAGCATTCACTGTACATCTCTCTCCCTCTCTCCTTAGTTTAGTGGCACTGCCCAGCATTCACTGTACATCTCTCTCCCTCTCTCCTTAGTTTAGTGGCACTGCCCAGCATTCACTGTACATCTCTCTCCCGCTCCTTTCTTTACCTTGTTTTGGTTTTCAATGATTGCCTGAAAATGGATTCCTTCCTGTTTTCCACATTACGAGGGTGTACAGGAATTAGTTGAAGTTAGTTTTTCAGGCACACCCATTGCTGACAGGTGTATAAAATTGAGCAAACAGCCATGTAATCTCCATAGACAAAAACTGGCAGTAGAATGGCCTTTCAGTGATTTTCAGCGTGGTAACGTCATAGGATGCCACCTTTCCAACAAGTCAGTTTGTCAAATTTCTGCCATGCTAGAGCTGCCCCGGTCAACTGTAAGAGCTGTTATTGTGATTTGGTAACTTCTAGGAGCAACAGCAGCTCAGCCGCGAAGTGATAGGCCTCACAAGCTCACAGTACGGGACCGCTGAAGTAAAATAAATTGTCTGTCCTCAGTTGCCACACTCACTCCCGAGTTCCAAACTGCCTCTGAAAGCAACGTCAGCACAATAACTGTTCATTGGGAGCTTCATGAAATGGGTTTCCGTGCCCGAGCAGCCGCACACAAGCCTAAAATCACCATGCATTGAAAGCGTCAGCTGGAGTGGTGTAATGATTGGACTTTGAGCAGTGGAAACGTGTTCTCTGGAGTAATGAATCATGCTTCACCATCTGGCAGCCCGACGGACGAACCTGGGTTTGGCGGATGCCAGGAGAACGGTACCTGCCCCAATGCAGAGAGCCAACTGTAAAGTTTGGAGGAATAATGGTCTTGGGCTGTTTTTCATGGTTCAGGCTAGGCCCCATAGTTCCAGTGAAGGGAAATCTTAACGCTACAGCACACAATGACATTCTAGACGATTCTGTGCTTCCAACTTTGTTGCAACATTTTGGGAAAGGCCCTTTCCTGTTTCAGCATGTCAATGCCCCCATGCACAAGGCGAGGTCCATACAGAAATGGTCTGTCGAGATCGGTGTGGAAGAACTTGACTGGTTAAGGTCAGGCACAGAGCCCTGACCTTAACCACATCGAACACCTTTGGGATGAAATGGAACTCCTACTGCGAGCCTGGCCTAAACGCCCAACATCAGTGCCCGACCTCACTAATGCTCTTGTGGCTGAATGGAAGCCAGTCACTTCAGCAATGTTCCAGCATCTAGTGGAAAGCCCTCCCATAAGAGTGGAGGCTGTTATAGCAGCAAAGGGGGGAACAAATCCTTATTAATGCCCATGGTTTTGGAATGAGATGTTTGACGGGCAGATGTCTACATACTTTTGCTCATGTAGTGTATCTACAGTCGTGGCCAAAAGTTTTGAGAATGACACAAATATTACATTTCACAAAGTCTGCTGCCTCAGTTTGTATGATGGCAATTTGCATATACTCCATAATGTTATGAAGAGAGATCAGATGAATTGCAATTCATTGCAAAGTCCCTCTTTGCCATGCAAATGAACTAAAGCCCTCAAAACATTGCCACTGCATTTCAGCCCAGACACAAAAGGACCAGCTGACATCATGTCAGTGATTCTCTCGTTAACACAGGTGTGAGTGTTGACGAGGACAAGGCTGGAGATCACTCTGTCATGCTGACTGAGTTCGAATAACAGACTGGAAGCTTCAAAAGGAGGGTGGGGGTTGGAATCATTGTTCTTCCTCTGTCAACCATGGTTAGCTGCAAGGAAACACATGTCGTCATAATTGCTTTGCACAAAAAGGGCTTCATCAGGCAAGGATATTGCTGCCAGTAAGATTACACCTAAATCAACCATTTATCGGATCATCAAGAACTTCAAGGAGCGCGGTTCAATTGTTGTGAAGAAGGCTTCAGGGCGCCCAAGAAAGTCCAGCAAGCGCCAGGACCGTCTCCTAAAGTTGATTCAGCTGCGGGATCGGGGCACAACCAGTACAGAGCTTGCTCAGGAATGGCAGCAGGCAAGTATAAGTGCATCTGCACACACAAGAAGGGCAGCAAAGAAGCCACTTCTCTCCAGGAAATACATCAGGGACAGACTGATATTCTGCAAAGGGTACAGGGATTGGACTGCTGAGGACTGGGGTAATGTAATTTTCTCTGATGAATCCCCTTTCTGATTGTTTGGGGCATCATGAAAAAATCTTGTCCGGAGAAGACAAGGTGAGCACTACTATCAGAAATGTGTCATGCCAACAGTAAAGCCCATTCATCTGTGGGGTTGCTCCTCAGCCAAGGGAGTGGGCTCACTCACAATTTTGCCTAAGAACACAGCCATGAATAAAGAATGGTACCAACTTCTCCCAACCATCCAGGAACAGTTTGGTGACGAACAATGCCTTTTCCAGCATGATGGAGCACCTTGCCATAATGCAAAAGTGATAACTAAGTTGTTCAGGGAACAAAACATCAATATTTTGGGTCCATGGCCAGGAAACTCCCCAGACCTTAATCCCATTGAGAACTTGTTGTCAATCCTCAAGAGGCGGGTGGACAGGATGTGGCCCAGAAGTTAATTGACAGAAGTTAATTGACAGCATGCCAGGGCGGATTGCAGAGGTCTTGAAAAAGAAGGGTCAACATTGCAAATATTGACTCTGCATCAACTTCATGTAATTGTCAATAAAAGCCTTTGGCACTTATGAAATGCTTGTAATTATACTTCAGTATTCCACAGTAACATCTGAATATCTGAAAACACTGAAGCAGCAAACTTTGTGGAAATTCATATTTGTGTCATTCTCAAAACCTTTGGCCACGACTGTACAATACAACATTTGTAAAACCACAAAACAAAAATATTACAATGTACGTCTGTGTGTGTTGAGAGTGTGTGTGTCTCCACAGTCTTCACAAGTTGTTCCATAAGTTGCAGTTTTATCTGTTTTTTAACCTGATTTTACTGCTTGCTTGAGTTACCTGTGGTGGAATAGAGTTCCATGTAGTACTGTGCGTTTCCTACAGTGCACGCACGCACACACACAAACACCCACACGCACGCATGCACACACACACACACACACACAGATGGTTAGGTAAAGCACCATCTTCAGCCCACAAACTCACTATTCATAAATAAATGGCTGACTGAAATATGAATAAAATACAATATGCCTGATAGCCATCTAGGCTTTAGTATCCTTGAAAGAGCCTCTGCCTTAACTGTCAGGCCTAGACAACCTCTGTGTTATGGCCACTTCTGACCAAATAGATCACTCTGCCACATCATATTCTGATAGTTAGATTTTTTATTTAACACTTATTTTACCAGGTAAGTTGACTGAGAACAAACACATTCTCAGCAAAGACCTGGGAAATAGTTACAGGGGATGAATGAGCCAAACTAGGAATTTAGCCAGGACACCGGGGTTAACACCCCTACGATAAGTGCCATGAGATCTTTAGTGACCACAGAGAGTCAGGACACCCGTTTAACATCCCAGCCAAAAGACAGCACCCTACAGAGGGTAATGTCCCGAATCACTACCCTGCACTGGCCCTCCAACACCACTCCTAGGAGCATCTGGTCTCCGATCCAGGGACTGACCAGGACCAACCCTGCTTAGCTTCAGAAGCAAGCCAGCAGTGGGATGCAGGGTGGTATGCAGGGTGGTATGATGATGAGAATATATTGTAACTGCGTATGGAGTGCAGCCTCAGACCTTGTAGGGTGTGTGTGAGTTCAGCTGAAGACCACATACAGTAGGGTGTACCCCTGGTGACGGGGTTACATATCCAGTCTCAGCCCTTCTCATCTATCTGTCCCTCTATGTGCATCTCCCAACCTCATTTCAGACTGTGCTGTCAAATAATAAAGCATGCGTAAGGTGGTCAGCACACCGATCTCCTTAAATAAAAGGTTTTGGTGTCCTCTCCTCCGATCCTTAACCATCTCTCCTTGTCTCTCTCTAGGAGCAGAGCCCCAGTAACCAGACGTCTCTGGCCATGATGCAGGAGCCCCAGGAGATGGTGGAGGAGACGGTCACCATCGAGGAGGACCCTGGCACGCCCACCTCCCATGTGTCCGTTGTCACCTCCGACGACGGCACCACACGACGCACAGAAACCAAGGTACTGGGGGAAGCCAAGGTGACACACAGATCACATTAGGTAGTAGGTAACCATGCGCTGAATGAGAAGGAACTCAAGGCTCACACACTAGATTTCAATTTTAATGTGACAAATTGTTTGGGGTAGGTGCAACCCTGTGAAATATATGTAGCAGGTTTCTGCAGTAAAACAGCATGATGGCTGTTTTATGATAACTCTGTTATCATAAAAGTTAAGGTTTGTAAGGCCAAAAGTGAAGATCTGTAAGGCCCGTAATCCTTTAGCGAGATGTGTTTTCTATCCTTTTCCCTAACCCAGATGTTGTCTTATTTCTTGGTGCTCATTCTGTATCAGCTCCTACAGTATTTTGTGTTGCAGGTTATTTTTTCTTGATTGTCCTCTTGTGTTTTGTTGTTTCTATATAAGGATATGTCAACTAACCTGAAGGTGAGTTGGAACCCCCCCATCACTTTACTATCAACTCACGTCACCATTTTGTGTATGCCCATGTCAGCCACTCCCTCAACCCTGTCACACAGTCTGTCACTCTTACAGCATCACAGCCACCCCAACGCTGCACAGCTCCAGTACTCCTACCGTTACTGGCATTCCTAAACACAGCTCACAGCTTTCCCCCTTCAGTCAGCCCTGCTCCACGCTATGCACACTACCTCTCCAGACAGTGTCTCAGTGCAGTGTGGTTACATCCCGAATGGCACCCTGTTCCCTATATAGTGCACTATAGCCCAGAGCTCTGGACAAAAGTAGTGCACTATATGAGGAGTTAGGTGCCATTTGGGACGCAGCTTGGGACTTGCCCCACATCTCCAGTGAAGCAGAGATGTGTTCTGTTCTGACAGTCTGGTTCCCGAGGGAGGGACCCTACGGAGGGACCAAGGGTAGAGCTGCTGGCACACTAGAGACACTACCGAGTTTGTAATTAAACAGACCAGCTAATCGCTCTGTTTCACTGTGTGTGTGTTGCTATCCTATTTACTGTAGGGGATTGGACACACTCACTCACGCACACAGAACTAATGAAACATAGTCAAGGGCTAGGGCTTGGGGAACGAGAGTCACTGTTTTTAAGGACACTTAATTCCACAGGGACGAGACAGAGGATGCTTTTTGGAAGTTATTTTGAAGGGAAGAAACAGATTCATCTAGATGTAAGCCTTGGAAGAGACGGTTTTGAGTTTGCTTTATAATTGTGGCAAATGTATTGGCAAGGCAGCTTGTGATGCAATTCTGCACACGTGATGTTTCCAGACTGATCTTCACATCTCTCTCATCTTTTCAATTGATGTATTATTGGCTTCCTTTCAACAGGATGCTACAGCTAGCTACACACTGCATTTCCTTGAATGCCTTCTGAGTATCCCCTCCAAGCACAGCAAGATGAAACACTAGGATTTCACATCACTCTGCTTTTGGAAATGCATGTTTTTTAATGATAAACACATTTGCACACAAGGCAAGCAGCAGTATAGGCAGCAGTATCAGTAGCCAGCCACCACACCTAATCAAACAGACCATAACAAGGCCTGTGAATTAAGTGACGTTTAAAGGCTAACTAAAGCTTAACTTTCTACCCGCTCCAGCTGTAAAGGAGTGAGTCAGTGTGCTGGCTGGTATGTGGAACTAGCTAACTGGTGAGAAGGGAAGGAGCTCCACCACACACACACACACACACACACACACAAAGGAAGTGGCTCCACCACGTCCATCCTCCATCTCCCTCCCAATACACTGTGCTTTTCTTTGGACATTCTCCAGCTGCACTCTGGCTGAATGGTGAATGTTTGGTGAAACGCTACCACTGTTCTTTAAAATCGATAAATAAAACTATCAAAAGCAGTGGCATTCCACCCTGTCGTGTGGATGGGAGTTAATGAGGGTTTAAGGCAGGCCAAATAAACAAATGAAACACAACAGGGAGAAAGGTGTGAAGGGAAAGAACGAAAGCCACTCTGATACAAATTGCAAATAAATTTGATATGCGATTTTACCCTGTCGTTTTTTGGTGATCTTTTATTCCTATGTTATTGAATCATGTATTTTCAACTGTAAAGCCCAGTACTACTGATTGACCACCTCGGCCCTCAACACTTTCCCATAGGTGACCAAGGTGATCAAAACCATCACCCGCCGCAGGTACCTGCCAGTGACGGTCACAGAGACCCTGGTGGTGCCAGGAGGTTCCATCACCCCGCAGTCCAAACCCAGCACCCCGGTGCCCACCCCTTCTCCCACCCCCTCCCCATCAGAGACAGACCCAGTAAAGAAAACAAAGGCACCCAAACGTCTGGTTTGTGGCTTGAAGTGAACCCCCAACCCCTCCCACTTGCACCTCCCTGACCCTAAACCTCCCTAAATGCTTACACTAACCCCCAGCCTGTGTGTTAGTTTGAGCTCTGTCTGTCTATAGAAGTTGAATGTGGCAGAGATTGTGAAAGTGTTACAGCACTATAAAGACTGAAAGTGATGCCTGCCCTCCCTTTCTCCTCCCCTTTTAACAGCCTAACAGTTGGTAAACATATGCCACAGTTTGACTGCAGGCACCTTTCATTATGGCAAGGTAGCACGCTGCCTTCGCCACATGGCCTCGAAACACACACCAGCATTTAGAGATTCTCTTTTAGCCTGTTTACAGTGATCTAGTTGGGCGCTCTCTGAAGCACCATCCTCAGTCCCAGTAGTGCTTGTTTAGCGTGTTGTGATCTTCCAACAGATCAGAGTTCTGTTTGAAACCTGTCTTGCGTTTTTTCGTGCTGTACCAGCGAAAGCTCTTTAGAAGTCATGTTAGCACAAACATGAAGTGTATGTCTAGGCTTCTCTCCCTGGCTGAGTTGAAACAAGGCCTTGTTCAAGATGGAAGGAATTTGGGCCACTGCAGATTTTCAGCTTGTGGTGGATTAGGACCATAACCAGGATTGAAGAACACTGCTGTATAGTTCAGAGTAGTGATCCTCAACCCCAGATCTTAGAGGTCATTTCGACACTTCAGCACAGTGTAGCAGGCATGAGGTCGTTTTAAGTGAAGAGACCTAGTCCCACCCAGGTCTGTACTCAATTACCATCACCACCTCCATTGAAATGAATGGCAATAAAAGTCCCCTAATCGACCAGCTCAGAAGAGAAGCCAGCCTGTCATTTCAAGGCCAGTGGTGGCCTTGTGCTCAAGCTGTTTCATTAAGTTAAGAACCAGAAAAAGGCTTTATTTTTAACATGAAAGGGATGATTATGTGTGAGTTACATGCAAAGCGAAGGGGGAGCGGCTATGCCAGTGTAGTGTGAAGTAACAAAAGAAGGGTGAGCTTTAGATGTTATGGATGCACCGAAATGATTCACGAAGAAGAAATGAACCTTGACATGACTTAAAGTCGACAGTTTTCTGCCCGTTAGAATTTAAAATAGCTCACAGTTCGAGAAACGGACAGTGTGTGAACAAACTAAAGTCTTTGTGAAAATGGGATGAAGATTACATTTTTAATGAGTGTGAATGTTTTGTTCCCTGCTTCCTCTTTTGAGGAGATATGTTTAGTACTTTGAGGTTCCTTGTTATTATTTCATGCCTTTGATAAAATTCTGTATATAAATATGACTATAAACCTGGTATATTATAATTATGAGTTCAGCAAAGTGGTTGGATCACAAAATGTAACTAATCAGAAACCAGTCTCTTTCTGTGTTCATGTGAAAAAGCTCATTTCAGTGAAGTACTTGTCTGCCAGTTGAGTGGGAATGAACCATCTCTGTGCATCTTGTCAGGCAAAACACGAATTGTATCAGAGTCAGACATAGGGCCCCCTCCAATGACGATTCATTTTCATCAACCTCATTAATTTTGAAGATTAATTTATAGCCGCGGACAAAATAGCCAATTATCGGCACTGCAGAATTCACTGGGCAGCAAATTGGTTTCTGTATCGGTGCTGAACCTTAGGAGGAGGTGAGATGCTGCTAGCCCTCCCTGACTGCCAGACAGTTTCAGCACTCTCAGACAAGTAGGAGTGTGATTTGTTAAGGACAAGGTGTATAGACATATACAGTGCCTTGCGAAAGTATTCGCCCCCCTTGAACTTTGCGACCTTTTGCCACATTTCAGGCTTCAAACATAAAGATATAAAACTGTATTTTTTTGTGAAGAATCAACAACAAGTGGGACACAATCATGAAGTGGAACGACATTTATTGGATATTTCAACCTTTTTAACAAATCAAAAACTGAAAAATTGGGCGTGTAAAATGATTCAGCCCCTTTACTTTCAGTGCAGCAAACTCTCTCCAGAAGTTCAGTGAGGATCTCTGAATGATCCAATGTTGACCTAAATGACTAATGATGATAAATACAATCCACCTGTGTGTAATCAAGTCTCCGTATAAATGCACCTGCACTGTGATAGTCTCAGAGGTCCGTTAAAAGCGCAGAGAGCATCATGAAGAACAAGGAACACACCAGGCAGGTCCGAGATACTGTCGTGAAGAAGATTAAAGCCGGATTTGGATACAAAAAGATTTCCCAAGCTTTAAACATCCCAAGGAGCACTGTGAAAGCGATAATATTGAAATGGAAGGAGTATCAGACCACTGCAAATCTACCAAGACCTGGCCGTCCCTCTAAACTTTCAGCTCATACAAGGAGAAGACTGATCAGAGATGCAGCCAAGAGGCCCATGATCACTCTGGATGAACTGCAGAGATCTACAGCTGAGGTGGGAGACTCTGTCCATAGGACAACAATCAGTCGTATATTGCACCACTCTGGCCTTTATGGAAGAGTGGCAAGAAGAAAGCCATTTCTTAAAGATATCCATAAAAAGTGTTGTTTAAAGTTTGCCACAAGCCACCTGGGAGACACACCAAACATGTGGAAGAAGGTGCTCTGGTCAGATGAAACCAAAATTGAACTTTTTGGCAACAATGCAAAACGTTATGTTTGGCGTAAAAGCAACACAGCTCATCACCCTGAACACACCATCCCCACTGTCAAACATGGTGGTGGCAGCATCATGGTTTGGGCCTGCTTTTCTTCAGCAGGGACAGGGAAGATGGTTAAAATTGATGGGAAGATGGATGGAGCCAAATACAGGACCATTCTGGAAGAAAACCTGATGGAGTCTGCAAAAGACCTGAGACTGGGATGGAGATTTGTCTTCCAACAATGATCCAAAACATAAAGCAAAATCTACAATGGAATGGTTCAAAAATAAACATATCCAGGTGTTAGAATGGCCAAGTCAAAGTCCAGACCTGAATCCAATCGAGAATCTGTGGAAAGAACTGAAAACTGCTGTTCACAAATTCTCTCCATCCAACCTCACTGAGCTCGAGCTGTTTTGCAAGGAGGAATGGGAAAAAATGTCGGTCTCTCGATGTGCAAAACTGATAGAGACATACCCCAAGCGACTTACAGCTGTAATCGCAGCAAAAGGTGGTGCTACAGTTTTTGATTTGTTAAAAAAGTTTGAAATATCCAATAAATGTCGTTCCACTTCATGATTGTGTCCCACTTGTTGTTGATTCTTCACAAAAAAATACAGTTTTATATCTTTATGTGTGAAGCCTGAAATGTGGCAAAAGGTCGCAAAGTTCAAGGGGGCCGAATACTTTCGCAAGGCACTGTATATATACAGTTTACTATAAGACCGTCACAGTTACCAGTTATGATTCTTAATTCGTCCCAAACTGCACCTTATTCCCTTGGTAGTGTACTACCAAAGCCCTATGGGCTCTTGTCAAAAGTAGTGTACTGTATAGGGACAGGGTGCCTTTTGGGCTGCAGATTCTGACCATGCACCTTAAGTGGAAGTCAAGGTTCTGCGCTCTGCATCCAAGGCTGTTGTCCTACTACTGCACTGAACAGTAAGGCTGTTGTCCTACTACTGCACTGAACAGTAAGGCTGTTGTCCTACTACTGCACTGAACAGTAAGGCTGTTGTCCTACTACTGCACTGAACAGATGCTCTTGGAACTATTATTGGAACATGTCACAGAAACGCAACCTTACTTCCAACACAACCTAGCCTCAAGTTTTTCTAATAGAAATGAATTAAAGGCAATGGTATGACATTTTCTTGTCACTGAGTTTCCCAATGCATGACTTTGACCTGTTGTTGACAATGCCTGCGGTCTGATCAGTGTGATACTAACAACTTCAGAGGTCACTCTTTAAAGAAACAACACTCATCTCATTCCTCAGCCTCTCTCTCACTGTGTGGCATCGGCATCCCACTTTCCAGTCCGTGTGATTCAACAGGCTACATCGGTGTGCTGTGTCCACGCTGTGTCTCAGTCCTAACCACCTGTCTCTCACTGTGGGTAACCTCGTCCCCAGGCTCAGTTGTTGCCCTATAGAGAGAGCCGTCTGGGGATGAGATTAATCTGTGGTCTCTCTGTCTGGTGGGACACCTCAACATACTGTTCAGTACAGTCCTGTCCAGTTGATCAGAATGCTTCAACATTGTTCTCATCAACTGTTGCTCATGGTGTGGCCCATACACACGACACAGACTTAGTAACGGATGAACTACTAATGTAATGGGGATTAGGTAATCAGTTGTTATCTCTGTCTTTGTGACCTCGTCTCCTCCTCTAGGTGACTAAGATGGTGAAGACGGTGACCACGCGGACGGTTCGCCAGGTGCCCCTGGGCCCCGACGGCCTGCCCCTGCCTGAGGGCTCGTCCCCGCTGGGCAGCTACACAGACTCCATCGACCGGCGCTACCTGAAGAATGGCGAGCGCTACATCACCACGCCGCAGGCCACCTCCACACTCACACGCTCCTACAACAACTACAACGACTCCTACAGCGACGCACTCCCCCCCGACGCTGGTGGGAGTCAGTATGGTGGGCGCCACTACGGCCTCCATGACGGCTACGGCATTGGAGACGCAACGGACAACTACGGCAGCCTGTCCCGCGGAGTCAACTTCCGGCCACCCCGCTACCCCTACGCTATGGCTAACAGCTATCGGCCAGAGAACAGCTACGGGACCCTACCCATCCGGAAGGATGACTATGGCCACGTGGCCCAGCCCCAGGTCCCCATGGGCAGCAGCAGTGTGGACCTGAACCGTTCGCAGCCAGAACGCTTCCAGCCAGAGCCCTACGGACTGGAGGATGACCGCCGCAGCCTGGGCCCCGAGGAGGAGGAGCCCTATGACCTGGAGCCTGACTACTCCACTGCTAGCCGGCGCCAAGGCACGCTGCCAGGCACCAACCGCGGCAGAACCATGAGAGAGCCGCTCCGCGACGGGCCACGCATCAGGTGAGAACGAGAGACGTGACAGAATGCTGTCTGTTTTTAGTTAACTGAAAATGTATAGATGACCTTTGTTCTGTGAGTGGAAGATAGGATTGGACTGGTTTTGTTTTGTTTTGGTTTAGGGTGTCTGAAAAGACCTTGAAAACAGGTCTTCCTTGTTACTTAAATGTTGAGTAAAACTTTAACCATATATAAGATATTAATAAATTGTGTGTTCACCATCTGTTAATCATTACTCCCATATTTACCATTTACTTATTATTAGTTTTCTTTTTGCAGTCCCTGATCTAAAGTGAGCGCTATTTATACATTATAGATACTTTCTAAATGTTTTGAGTGATCAGTGTAATTTCTCACAAAAAGATGGGCATGCTATTGGTAGACTTTCCAGCAGTACCTGGTCGAAGAATAATCACACAACACAGGATGTTTAAGGAAATATAAATGTGTGAATAAATACCTACTAACATTTATAAATGTGAGTGTAATGATTAGTAAATGGTGAACACACAATATATAAATTCATTATAAATGGTTTATTAGGTACCCTTAAAATAAAGTGTGTCATGACTGTCCACGGGAATCCAAATAGGTCAGATCAGGTTTGCAACGAATAACTTCAATCAGACCCCCTCTCACCCAAGAGGGGGAAAGAAAAACCAGTGGGGGTTAACAACTCATGCCCTGTTGTAAATCAAGAAGATTCAGGTCTGTGCTCTCAAGATTCACCAAAGGAATGTACTTACTTTCAACAGACTTTTTCCCGCTAAAACTCTAACATGTTCAAAAGAGAATACTGGAACAATAACACAGAACGTGGGGAATAGTCAGAGGCGATCTATAGAACACTAATGTCATTTTTTTAATGTCAATAAAAAATGTATAAAGGAAATATTGTAACTTGGAAAGTATACCCACTACATATACTATGCGTTGTGCATCTATTATGAACAATTATGAAAGTGTTTTTGTTAGGAGAGGGATGTAAATTTGAGAAGCTATGAGATATAATTGTTTTCCATAAACTTTGCACATTGAGTAGTTACCACCCGGAGTGAGGTCAGGGAGCATGCCAGCCTGCCGGAACCTCGCCGTTTGAGCAAACTGTATAAATGATGGGTTAAGAAAAAACACATTCGACCAGAAAGACGTGAAGCTGCAGCTCCACGTTTAAAGTAGTTTGAAATTTGAATCTCAACACGAGGTGGAGATGATAAACTCCCCTCCCGGACAATCACTGGTACAGCTGGTTAGCTGTCCTAAGTAAAGTATCTTTGAAAGCTAATTTAAGTAGGACCATTCTGTTACTCTGCTAAAACCATTGTATAATGCTACTCTCATTAACGAACTGGGGAACCATCGACACGGCTGGCTAGCCTATCTTCAAAGAAGCATCTTCAAGAGCGAATGTAAGGAAAATCAACTCTGTAGTTCTGTTCAGGACTACACTACATGTCACCGGATACCGGATATCTACAAAGAAGAACAACAGTAGAAGATTTGTTGGAACCATTTTGAACAATCAGAGCCTTACAAGCATGCCGTGAAAAGGCCCAACCCCCTTTCCAAGGCGGCCCTGTTCACCAAGAGATCCACCGTGATCCCAGGCATTTCACATAAAGACATTCAAGATTTCTTACTCAAAGCGGGCAGCGGTTTGTGTGCAAAGTAACAATTAAACATAGTTAGTTAATTAGATAAATAACAGTCTTCAGATTAATGTTAAAGTCATTTCTCTACAAGTGTTACCAGGTGAAGTATATGTAGCCAGGATTAAGACTCGAGCAGGGGGGCGAGTAGCATTTTAGCTGTGAGAGTTGTTGATTGAGTGTAGCCAGCCATGTGTGTCGTCCTCGCTGCAGAAGACACAGGTTCTTTCCTCTGTAGGTGACGCACAAGGAGGATTAGTTCTATGCATGGCTACAGTACAGGCATAGTCTGATACATGACAAGAATAGTTTGCTCAAGATTAGGCAAATTAAGAATACATGTCTTGTTCTTCCAGCATGGGTGAGAAACAACTGTGTGTGTGTGTGTACATTTAAAGACAGATGTCTTTTCTCATTGACTGATTCCTACAGAGAAGGTCTGAAGGGAAGAGAGCTTTTGATTTCCATTTTCATGCAAATGGCTGTTGAACGTGTGTTTCTGTCAGAAAGAGAGACTGATAGAAAGAGGTAGGGAAATAGAGAAAGAGAGCGAGAGAAAGAGAGCGAGAGAGAGAGAGAGAGAGAGAGAGAGAGAGGCAGTTAGACAGAGAGAGAGAGGCAGTCAGACAGAGAGAGAGGCAGTCAGACAGAGAGAGAGGCAGTCAGAGAGAGAGAGGCAGTCAGACAGAGAAATAGAGAGAGAGGCAGTCACAGAGAGAGAGAGAGAGAGAGAGAGAGAGAGGCAGTCAGACAGAGAGAGAGAGGCAGTCAGACAGAGAGAGGCAGTCAGACAGAGAGAGAGAGTGAGAGGCAGTTAGACAGAGAAATAGAGAGAGAGAGAGAGAGAGGCAGTCAGACAGAGAGGCAGTCAGACAGAGAGAGAGAGGCAGTCAGACAGAGATATAGAGGCAGTTAGAGAGAGAGAGGCAGTCAGACAGAGAAAGAGAGAGAGAGACAGTCAGACAGAGAAAGAGAGAGAGAGACAGACAGAGAAAGAGAGAGAGAGGCAGTCAGACAGAGAGAGAGAGAGAGAGAGAGAGAGAGAGAGAGAGAGGCAGTCAGACAGAGAGAGAGAGGCAGTCAGAGAGAGAGAGGCAGTCAGACAGAGAAAGAGAGAGAGACAGTCAGACAGAGAAAGAGAGAGAGACAGTCAGACAGAGAAAGAGAGAGAGAGACAGTCAGACAGAGAAAGAGAGAGTGAGGCAGTTAGAGAGAGAGGCAGTCAGACAGAGAAAGAGAGAGAGGCAGTTAGACAGAGAAATAGAGAGAGAGAGAGAGAGAGAGAGAGAGAGAGAGAGAGAGAGAGAGAGAGGCAGTCAGACATACAGAGAAATAGAGAGAGAGGCAGTCAGACAGAGAGAGAGAGGCAGTCAGACAGAGAGAGAGGCAGTCAGACAGAGAGAGAGAGAGAGGCAGTCAGACAGAGAGAGAGGCAGTTAGACAGCGAGAGAGAGAGAGAGAGAGGCAGTCAGACAGAGAAAGAGAGAGAGAGGCAGTTAGACAGAGAAATAGAGAAAGAGAGAGGCAGTCAGACAGAGAAAGAGAGAGAGAGGCAGTTAGACAGAGAAATATATATATATATATATAGAGAGAGAGAGAGAGAGAGAGAGAGAGAGACAGTCAGACAGAGAGAGAGAGAGGCAGTCAGACAGAGAGAGAGAGAGGCAGTCAGACAGAGAAAGAGAGAGAGGCAGTCAGACAGAGAGAGAGAGAGAGAGAGAGAGGCAGTCAGACAGAGAGAGAGAGAGAGAGAGACAGACAGACAGAGAGAGAGAGAGAGAGAGGCAGTCAGACAGAGAGAGAGAGAGAGAGCGAAATGCTTGCATGGAGGTAGAGAGAGAGAGAGAGAGAGTTAAATACAGGCTCCAGTGTTGTCCATCTTCTTCCTTGAGCCTCCTCACTGGACTGTCATTAACAGGTCTGTAACCTCTGGCTCCATCTGCCAGAAAACAGACAGTTAGCCTCTGACAAAGACCCCAAAATGGACCCTTGTCTCCTAATAACACCACCATATCTCCCTTTGTGATTGTGCAGTCCTCCAGGCCACACCAATGTCTACTTTTCCTGTACTCTGTAGCACAAGAAAGAAACTTCAAGCATGCTTGACTTAGGACAGGCGCAGGACGGGGAGCAGTGTGTGTTTTAAAGACCTTTTCTTTTTATCGGTGATCTGTGAAAGATGGATTTATTAATTTCCATTGGAAGAGAAATTAAATGTGGGCCTTGAGCCAGTTTTAAGGGAATTGAACTGAGGAGGTTTGTGAGGGAGGAAGATAGGAATCCTATGTGTGGGTGTGTGCGTGCGTGCTCTTTCTGTCATGTAGATGTTCAAAGGTGATGTAGAGGAGCAGTGTAGCAGCCTCTGACAGTGTCGGGCTGAGTGTCTGGGACATTCCTAATCACACACACAGGCAGCATGGTGATGTGTTGTATTTATGCCTAGCACAGGACAGGGAAGTACAAATTGAAGGTGCTTCCCTTTAATCAGAGATTCCGTCTGCATGGAATGCTCATGCATGCACACACACACACACACACACACACACACACACACACACACACACACACACACACACACACACACACACACACACACACACACACACACACACACACACACATGCACACACACACACACGCGCGCACACACACACACACACACAAACGCACACACAGCCAGAAATTGATTCACTCCACTATTGGCTTGAGGAGAAGCGGTTGCTGTGACAGGCAATTTGTACTGTACGCTACATGTTTCACAACATACTAATACATACAAGCACACACACACCTGATTAGGCACTTGACAGGTGGCTAGCTCTCTGATTAATTTCACGAGGCAATACCCTCGTCATTTCTTTGGGAAAAACATAACATGCCATCTTTCCCTGTCTTTCCAACACACACCATCACTGATATCACCTGCTGTGTCACCTATCAAACAAACAGTAACACATCTGTAATACAGTCTCTCTCTCTCTGTCTGACTGCCCCTCTCTCTCTTCCTCTGTCTGACTGCCTTTCTTTCTCTCTGTCTGACAGCCCCTCTCTCTCTCTCTCTCTCTCTGTCTGTCTGTCTGCCTCTCAATTCAATTCAATTCAAGGGCTTTATTGGCATGGGAAACATGTGTTAACATTGCCAAAGCAAGTGAGGTAGACAACATACAAAGTGAATATATAAAGTGAAAAACAACAAAAATGAACAGTAAACGTTACACATACAGAAGTTTCAAAACAGTAAAGACATTACAAATGTCATATTATATATATATATACAGTGTTTTAACAATGTACAAATGGTTAAAGGACACAAGATAAAATAAATAAGCATAAATATGGGTTGTATTTACAATGGTGTTTGTTCTTCACTGGTTGCCCTTTTCTCGTGGCAACAGGTCACAAATCTTGCTGCTGTGATGGCACACTGTGGAATTTCACCCAGTAGATATGGGAGTTTATCCAAATTGGATTTGTTTTCGAATTCTTTGTGGATCTGTGTAATCTGAGGGAAATATGTCTCTCTAATATGGTCATACATTGGGCAGGAGGTTAGGAAGTGCAGCTCAGTTTCCACCTCATTTTGTGGGCAGTGAGCACATAGCCTGTCTTCTCTTGAGAGCCATGTCTGCCTACGGCGGCCTTTCTCAATAGCAAGGCTATGCTCACTGAGTCTGTACATAGTCAAGGCTTTCCTTAATTTTGGGTCAGTCACAGTGGTCAGGTATTCTGCCGCTGTGTACTCTCTGTGTAGGACCAAATAGCATTCTAGTTTGCTCTGTTTTTTTGTTAATTCTTTCCAATGTGTTAAGTAGTTATCTTTTTGTTTTCTCATGATTTGGTTGGGTCTAATTGTGCTGCTGTCCTGGGGCTCTGTAGTGTGTGTTTGTGTTTGTGAACAGAGCCCCAGGACCAGCTTGCTTAGGGGACTCTTCTCCAGGTTCATCTCTCTGTAGGTGATGGCTTTGTTATGGAAGGTTTGTGAATCGCTTCCTTTTAGGTGGTTGTAGAATTTAACAGCTCTTTTCTGGATTTTGATAATTAGTGGGTATCGGCCTAATTCTGCTCTGCATGCATTATTTGGTGTTCTACGTTGTACACGGAGGATATTTTTGCAGAATTCTGCGTGCAGAGTCTCAATTTGGTGTTTGTCCCATTTTGTGAAGTCTTGGTTGGTGAGCGGACCCCAGACCTCACAACCATAAAGGGCAATGGGCTCTATGACTGATTCAAGTATTTTTTGCCAAATCCTAATTGGTATGTTGAAATTTATGTTTCTTTTGATGGCATAGAATGCCCTTCTTGCCTTGTCTCTCAGATCGTTCACAGCTTTGTGGAAGTTACCTGTGGTGCTGATGTTTAGGCCAAGGTATGTATAGTTTTTTGTGTGCTCTAGGGCAACAGTGTCTAGATGGAATTTGTATTTGTGGTCCTGGTGACTGGACCTTTTTTGGAACACCATTATTTTGGTCTTACTGAGATTTACTGTCAGGGCCCAGGTCTGACAGAATCTGTGCATAAGATCTAGGTGCTGCTGTAGGCCCTCCTTGGTTGGTGACAGAAGCACCAGATCATCAGCAAACAGCAGACATTTGACTTCGGATTCTAGCAGGGGGAGGCCGGGTGCTGCAGACTTTTATAGTGCCCGCGCCAATTCGTTGATATATATGTTGAAGAGGGTGGGGCTTAAGCTGCATCCCTGTCTAACCCCACGACCCTGTGTGAAGAAATGTGTGTGTTTTTTGCCAATTTTAACCGCACACTTGTTGTTTGTGTACATGGATTTATAATGTCGTATGTTTTACCCCCAACACCACTTTCCATCAGTTTGTATAGCAGACCCTCATGCCAGATTGAGTCGAAGGCTTTTTTGAAATCAACAAAGCATGAGAAGACTTTGCCTTTGTTTTGGTTTGTTTGGTTGTCAATTAGGGTGTGCAGGGTGAATACATGGTCTGTTGTACGGTAATTTGGTAAAAAGCCAATTTGACATCTGCTCAGTACATTGTTTTCATTGAGGAAATGTACGAGTCTGCTGTTAATAATAATGCAGAGTATTTTCCCAAGGTTACTGTTGACAGATATTATTTATTGGGGTCAAATTTGTCAAATTTGTCTCCACTTTTGTGGATTGGGGTGATCAGTCCTTGGTTCCAAATATTGGGGAAGATGCCAGAGCTAAGTATGATGTTAAAGAGTTTTAGTATAGCCAATTGGAATTTGTTGTCTGTATATTTGATCATTTCATTGAGGATACCATCAACACCACAGGCCTTTTTGGGTTGGAGGGTTTTTATTTTGTCCTGTAACTCTTTCAATGTAATTGGAGAATCCAGTGGGTTCTGGTAGTCTTTAATAGTTGATTCTAAGATCTGTATTTGATCATGTATATGTTTTTGCTCTTTATTCTTTGTTATAGAGCCAAAAAGATTGGAGAAGTGGTTTACCCATACATCTCCATTTTGGATAGATAATTCTTCGTGTTGTTGTTTGTTTAGTGTTTTCCAATTTTCCCAGAAGTGGTTAGAGTCTATTGATTCTTCAATTGCATTGAGCTGATTTCTGACATGCTGTTCCTTCTTTTTCCGTAGTGTATTTCTGTATTGTTTTAGTGATTCACCATAGTGAAGGCGTAGACTCAGGTTTTCCGGGTCTCTATGTTTTTGGTTGGACAGGTTTCTCAATTTCTTTCTTAGATTTTTGCATTCTTCATCAAACCATTTGTCATTATTGTAAATTCTCTTCGGTTTTCTATTTGAGATTTTTTGATTTGATAGGGAAGCTGAGAGGTCAAATATACTGTTAAGATTTTCTACTGCCAAGTTTACACCTTCACTATTACAGTGGAACGTTTTACCCAGGAAATTGTCTAAAAGGGATTGAATTTGTTGTTGCCTAATTGTTTTTTGGTAGGTTTCCAAACTGCATTCCTTCCATCTATAGCATTTCTTAATGTTACTCAGTTCCTTTGGCTTTGATGCCTCATGATTGAGTATTGCTCTGTTTAAGTAGACTGTGATTTTGCTGTGGTCTGATAGGGGTGTCAGTGGGCTGACTGTGAACGCTCTGAGAGACTCTGGGTTGAGGTCAGTGATAAAGTAGTCTACAGTACTACTGCCAAGAGATGAGCTATAGGTGTACCTACTATAGGAGTCCCCTCGAAGCCTACCGTTGACTATGTACATACCCAGCGTGCGACAGAGCTGCAGGAGTTGTGACCCGTTTTTGTTGGTTATATGTTGTCATAGTTGTGCCTAGGGGGGCATATGTGGGAGGGAATGCTGTCACCTCCAGGCAGGTGTTTGTCCCCCTGTGTGCTGAGGGTGTCAGGTTCTTGTCCGGTTACTGGCATTTAGGTCGCCACAGACTAGTACATGTCCCTGGGCCTGGAAATGATTGATTTCCCCCTCCAGGATGGAGAAGCTGTCTTCATTAAAATATGGGGATTCTACTGGTAGGTAGCACACAGGAGGACATTTTTCTCTGTTAGGATCATTTCTTTTTGAATTTCTAGCCAAATGTAGAATGTTCCTGTTTTGATTAATTTAATGGAGTGAGTTAGGTCTGCTCTATACCAAATTAGCATACCCCCTGAGTCCCTTCCCTGTTTCACACCTGGTAGTTTGGTGGATGGGACTACCAGCTCTCTGTAACCTAGAGGGCAACCAGTGGGTCCATCTCCTCTATACCAGGTTTCTTGCAGGATGACAATGTCTGTATTACCGATTTCTTTGGTGAAGTCCGGGTTTCTGCTCTTTAGGCCAAAGGCAGATGACCTCAGGCCTTGTTATTCCAGGATAATATAGTGAAGGCTTTTTGTTCCATAGAGTGTCCAATGTTGTTGGTCGTGGTTTGGCCTCAGGCCAGTAAGTGTGAGCAGAGCCTGCTGACAGTCTCTCTCTCTCTCTCTCTCTCTCTCTCTTCCTCTGTCTGACTGCCTCTCTCTCTCTCTTTCTCTCTCTCTCTTTCTCTCTCTCTCTCTCTCTCTCTCTCTCTCTCTCTCTCTCTCTCTCTCTCTCTCTCTCTCTCTCTCTCTCTCTCTCTCTCTCTCTCTCTCTCTCTCTCTCTCTCTCTCTCTCTCTCTCTCTCTCTCTCTCTCTCTCTCTCTCTCTCTCTCTCTCTCTCTCTCTCTCTCTCTCTCTCTCTCTCTCTCTCTCTCTCTCTCTCTCTCCTCTCTCTCTCTCTCTCTCTCTCTCTCTCTCACACACACTCATTAGTATGTCTCCGAGAACATAATACAATATCGATGTTGCTGTAATGAATGTGTGTATATTCTAGTCGCTTTGGGAACCGTCAATTAAAAGGAAAATAAAATTAAGATGTTTAGCGCAAAAATGGTTTCCTGCGCTATCGTCGACCATACATTAGATCAACATGGTGGAGTTCTAGTCATCTATTACAGGGTAGGAGGGACGAACTGGGCCGCCCAAACTTGTAGTCTTTAGTTAGGTGTGTGTGTCCAAATTGAATTGTACAGTATGTGGGTGTTCTGTCCCCCCTCTCACTTGGTGTGTGTGTGTGGGTGTGTTTCTACCCATTCTCTCTTTCTTTCATCCTTTGTGTGTACATGTGTGCTTCTATATATGTATGTGTGTGTGTGTGTGTATATGTGTGTGTATATTTGTGTGTATATTTGTGTGTTTGTTTGTGTATTTGTGTGTGTATATGTGTGTGTATATTTGTGTGTGTATATGTGTGTGTGTGGTTGTCAGCATGATTAATAGCTGCTTTTGAACTCTGCCAGACAATGGCGATGTCTTGAGCCAATCTCAAATCGCTCATCTCTCCCTGGTGTGACCGGGGCCATGCTGCAACTGCCTGCCCACCTCCCCCTGCCATGGGGCCTCCAGGGGTCACCATCAGCAGGCCTCCAGGGGCTTCTGGGCCCCTCCTCCCCATCTACCTTAATGGAGAGGGGACATGTCACATGAGAGAGAGAGAGAGAGAGAGAGAGAGAGAGAGAGAGAGAGAGAGAGAGAGAGAGAGAGAGAGACCAGTACTCCGCTGAGAGCCTGCCAAGACTAGAAGTGTATAGCTTTTAGCATGAGACAGATATCTTTCTTCTGTCTTATTTGAAGTTTGTCACAAGAAGTTGCCCAATGATGGGGAAACTAAGTTCTGAACAGTGTTTTTCTTCTTCCCCACACGTCATTGAAGTAAGAAACAAACAGATAATGAGAGCATAAGCAGTTAGAATACAACAGGAACATGTTTCTGATGTTTTGTAGCCATGCCTCTTGTGAATCAGAAATCACTTATTGCTCACATTCATAACTGAACATGACCAATCTGTTGTGTGTATAGTGGATAGTCACTGAGCTCATAATCATGTGGAAATGTTCCTCCAAACAGAGATGGACACATTATGTCTCCACTGCTAATCCTTTGAGGTTTGTCTCCTTAGGGATTGGAGAGGGTCAGAGACCACAGGAATAGAGATTTGATCTACATAATTGACAGAAGATGACAGGGAAAGAAAAAGACAGATGTCCCTGAAGCCTTTTTCACTGTGCTGGCTGTCACTCCTACACACTCTCTCTCCTTTCTCTCTCTTTCGCAATAACTCACTTTAGCAGCTCCATTAACATGAGTGTGAGCTGCTTCTGTAATCATCCTGTGAGCATTATGCCTGCCGGCGGTGCCGGCGGTAGCTGTAGCTTTGAGGCGGCAAGGGCCTTTCACATCCTGTGATTAAACCCCACCTATATCAACACAATGGTGCCAATTTAAATGCAAATGCTGACATTCCCATCACTCAGCCAGCACCCCGTTTACCAACCCCGGCATCAGGTGTATCTAAATGAGTTCCAGTTCAACCCCAACTGTACACTGATTCTCAGTGCGTGTAAGAGTGTGACAGGTGATGTATGCGCATGTATCTGATAGCAATGAAGACATCATTTGGTAATGCCCTCTATAACTCTCTGTTTCTGAGGTTTATTCACAGCAGTGTTGATTTGGCTCGTCATCTTCTATTTCTGTTTGCATTTGAATCCCCCAACTGTATTTCTGAATGTGTGGTTAGACCAGACAGGATGTTCACAAAGGAATGCTTGGTACTGTATAACCTCTACTCACTCACAGCCTTTTTCCATCTATCATGCAGCTATGGTTAGCCTGGTTCAACTAGACTGAATGCTTCTCTCAATGGTGAGCACAGAGCTCAGACTGGTTTATCCAGGCTAGCTGAGAGGCTCTCCAGACCAAAACCTCAGTGTAGCAGGCAGGCCTGTTCCAGCCTAGCCTTAATGACTGGGGCTTAATCAGAGCAGAGCTCCTAGCTCTGGGGCCTTCCTCATTACCAGGGATGAAGGCAGAGCTTGAGGTTTGTGGTGCTTCACGTTCCAGTCCACCCTCAACCCTCCTGGTTCCTGGAATGGTTCCACTGTACATTCCTTAGACTGGAAGGAACCATTCTGTGATAAAAAGGAGGTGGTGAAGGTAGACTGGACTATACCATTCCATTGAGATGTCCTCAACCAACACCCTTCAAGGAAGTAGCAGTAAGGTCATTTTTGAAGCTGAAGAAGGAGACAACTGTTTCAGAAACTGTCTGATCAAGGCTACCCTTGCAATTAGACCATGATAACTAAACCTAACCTCGTACTACAAGACCAAAACCACACTAATGCCTTAGAAACATAGACTTTTCTTGGCATTTGGTGTCTTTCAGCTTAGTCTCTGCTTGTGGCTCACATTTCAATGCAGCTGCTTGTCTCTCCAGACCCTGGTCTTGTGTTTAGCCGCTTGTCTCTCCAGACCCTGGCCTTGTGTTTAGCTGCTTGTCTCTCCAGACCCTGGCCTTGTGTTTAGCTGCTTGTCTCTCCAGACCCTGGCCTTGTGTTTAGCTGCTTGTCTCTCCAGACCCTGGTCTTGTGTTTAGCTGCTTGTCACTCCAGACCATGGCCTTGTGTTTAGCTGCTTGCCTCTCCAGACCCTGGTCTTGTGTTTAGCTGCTTGCCTCTCCAGACCCTGGCCTTGTGTTTAGCTGCTTGCCTCTCCAGACCCTGGCCTCGTGTTTAGCTGCTTGCCTCTCCAGACCCTGGCCTCGTGTTTAGCTGCTTGCCTCTCCAGACCCTGGCCTTGTGTTTAGCTGCTTGCCTCTCCAGACCCTGGCCTCGTGTTTAGCTGCTTGCCTCTCCAGACCCTGGCCTCGTGTTTAGTTGCTTGCCTCTCCAGACCCTGGTCTTGTGATTAGCTGCTTGTCTCTCCAGACCCTGGTCTTGTGTTTAGCTGCTTGTCTCTCCAGACCCTGGCCTTGTGTTTAGCTGCTTGTCTCTCCAGACCCTGGCCTTGTGTTTAGCTGCTTGCCTCTCCAGACCCTGGCCTTGTGTTTAGCTGCTTGTCTCTCCAGACCCTGGCCTTGTGTTTAGCTGCTTGTCTCTCCAGACCCTGGCCTTGTGTTTAGCTGCTTGTCTCTCCAGACCCTGGCCTTGTGTTTAGCTGCTTGTCTCTCCAGACCCTGGTCTTGTGTTTAGCTGCTTGTCTCTCCAGACCATGGCCTTGTGTTTAGCTGCTTGCCTCTCCAGACCCTGGTCTTGTGTTTAGCTGCTTGCCTCTCCAGACCCTGGCCTTGTGTTTAGCTGCTTGCCTCTCCAGACCCTGGCCTTGTGTTTAGCTGCTTGCCTCTCCAGACCCTGGCCTCGTGTTTAGCTGCTTGCCTCTCCAGACCCTGGTCTTGTGATTAGCTGCTTGTCTCTCCAGACCCTGGTCTTGTGTTTAGCTGCTTGTCTCTCCAGACCCTGGCCTTGTGTTTAGCTGCTTGTCTCTCCAGACCCTGGCCTTGTGTTTAGCTGCTTGCCTCTCCAGACCCTGGCCTTGTGTTTAGCTGCTTGTCTCTCCAGACCCAGGTCTTGTGTTTAGCTGCTTGCCTCTCCAGACCCTGGCCTTGTGTTTAACTGCTTGCCTCTCCAGACCCTGGCCTTGTGTTTAGCTGCTTGTCTCTCCAGACCCTGGCCTCGTGTTTAGCTGCTTGTCTCTCCAGACCCTGGCCTTGTGTTTAGCTGCTTGTCTCTCCAGACCCTGGCCTCGTGTTTAGCTGCTTGCCTCTCCAGACCCTGGCCTCGTGTTTAGCTGCTTGCCTCTCCAGACCCTGGTCTTGTCTTCCCTGTGGTGTTGGTTTACTTTATCTTTAATATCAGCTCAACCCCGGCCTACTGAAAATATAAGGATTTAGTGTCTAGTTACATTGCTGCTTGGGTAGGAGCTTTTTCTCCCAGTTCATCATGTATTGATTTCACTGGCAGTAAAATGTAAAACGCGTTGCCATAAAAGCTGATATGCTACCGAGGGCCTCATTTAAACCCACAAAGTAATGTGCCCCAGACACAGCAATACCATGATGAGATTCTCCCCTCGCAACGTGCACTAGGGCAGCCGGGAGAAATTTAAAGAATATAATTAACATAAAAATCATTAAAATTCAAGTAAATGCTGGAGCTAGCTCCATAACAACCAGCACTCAGTTAGGGCTGTCGCCTCTTTTTGTTGCACCGTACATCATAGATGACTGGCCAGTTATGGAAGTATGATAAACAAGCCTCTCTGGGTGGTGGGGTGGAGGGGAGGCTACAGTGGGTGGCGCATAGTGTGCAACACTAATTAGATTCCCCTGTCCCATTTCCTGTCTCTGGCTCTCCTGTTTTCCTGATGAAAAGACATCAGAGTGGAGAGGAGAGAACAGAGCTAGCGGAATAAAAGTTAGTATCATAGTATCGTTCCTACCCCAAACACAGGGAACCCCCTTGGGATAGTTCCATTATGGTGACTTTATGTGACGATGGTTATTTTCCTCGGTCTGTTACTATCTTACCCTTAAGTGTGTGGAACAAGTAAAATCATTAGGATGTATCTTTTGTTTCTCAAAACACCATGAATAACTATGGATAACAAAGAAAGTCATGTTAACCCCCTCAGTATCTAGATATACCTGGCTACAGCAGTATTTCCCAGCCCTGGTCCTCCAGTACCCCCAACAATACACATACTTAAAACATGTGTACTGTTGGTGGTACTGGGGCACCAGGGTTACAATAAATATGTGTACAGTTCGGGATACTGGAGCACCAGGGTTACAATAAACATGTGTACTGTTGGGGATACTGGACCACCAGGGTTACAATAAACATGTGTACTGTTGGTGGTACTGGAGCACCAGGGTTACAATAAAAATGTGTACTGGAGCACCAGGGTTACAATAAACATGTGTACTGTTGGGGATACTGGAGTACCAGGGTTACAATAAACATGTGTACTGTTGGGGATACTGGAGTACCATGGTTACAATAAACATGTGTACTGTTGGGGATACTAGAGCACCAGGGTTACAATAAACATGTGTACTGTTGGGGATACTAGAGCACCAGGGTTACAATAAACATGTGTACTGTTGGGGATACTAGAGCACCAGGGTTACAATAAACATGTGTACTGTTGGGGATACTGGAGCACCAGGGTTACAATAAACATGTGTACTGTTGGGGATACTAGAGCACCAGGGTTACAATAAACATGTGTACTGTTGGTGGTACTGGAGCACCAGGGTTACAATAAACATGTGTACTGTTGGGGATACTGGAGCACCAGGGTTACAATAAACATGTGTACTGTTGGTGGTACTGGAGCACCAGGGTTACAATAAACATGTGTACTGTTGGGGATACTGGAGCACCAGGGTTACAATAAACATGTGTACTGTTGGGGGTACTGGAGCACCAGGGTTACAATAAACATGTGTACTGTTGGTGGTACTGGAGCACCAGGGTTACAATAAACATGTGTACTGTTGGGGATACTGGAGCACCAGGGTTACAATAAACATGTGTACTGTTGGTGGTACTGGAGCACCAGGGTTACAATAAACATGTGTACTGTTGGGGATACTGGAGCACCAGGGTTACAATAAACATGTGTACTGTTGGTGGTACTGGAGCACCAGGGTTACAATAAAAATGTGTACTGGAGCACCAGGGTTACAATAAACATGTGTACTGTTGGGGATACTGGAGCACCAGGGTTACAATAAACATGTGTACTGGAGCACCAGGGTTACAATAAACATGTGTACTGGAGCACCAGGGTTACAATAAACATGTGTACTGTTGGTGGTACTGGAGCACCAGGGTTACAATAAAAATGTGTACTGGAGCACCAGGGTTACAATAAACATGTGTACTGTTGGGGCTACTGGAGCACCAGGGTTGGGAAACATGGCTGCAGTATTCTTCAGAACCCTAATGATCTGTCAGTCGTGAGATCGCCTCCTCCTCCACCACTCTGAGATGGAAATGAAGAGTTCCACTTTTTTCCCCCTTCAATGAGTCCTCCTTGAGAATTGATGAGCAGAGAGCCTTGTGTTGATCACAGACCAACGAGGGCTAGGGAGGAAGGTTACTGGAGGGGCCTGGAGACAGGGGAGAGACTGGAGGGGATCGTGTGGAATAGAGGGGCTCTCATCTGGGACGTGTAGGCCTACCTCGGGACCCACTTCACCACAGGAGAGCTAACTGCTTAGCACCGTCATACTGTATATATAAATGGAATACATCTCCCTTAATGGCTCTGGCACTAAGCTAACCTGGGCCCAGTCCCAGGGAGGCAGCCAGGACAGGCAGGGCATTAGCATAGTCTTTGGTGAGGCAGTGTTGGGTCAGAAACCTCCCTGTGGGCATAGTTGGGTTCTCTCTCTACTGCTGCCTCTCCTCTCCTCGCCACAGGGAGTGTGCAGCTGAACACTGTATGCTGGAAATGCTCGGTTTGATGTTTTTGACCAAAAAAATATAAATATATATACTGAACTTGTTTTTACATGGATTCCGTGACACGGTTAGCTTCGAACAGCTAGGACTGTTATTTCTTGTCTCGGAATCCCGCTTAACAGACAGGTTGAAGCCTACTTGACAGAGCCGCTAACCAGCTGCTAGCTAAGCTGCTAGAAATCAAGCTAATGAATTTAGACCCAGATTAGTTTTGCAATGGAGCCCTTTTTGTCTGGAGAAGTAAATGAACGGTTCCAGCTCTGTAGGAGCTGTATCTACTACTCTTTGTTTCGGGACAAACTGGATCACTCTGAGTTCCAATATACTCTAATGATGATTTGAAAAGGTTGCATTAAAGGCATGAGCTCTGCTTTGTTTTTTTTGCGCAGGCTGTACACACTTCATCAGTCCCTCATTGACAATTTGACAAGCACTTCATAATGCCGTGAATTTCCTGGCGGCATCACCATTCTGGGGCCGTAATTCCCCCCCAAAAAATCCATGCCTTTTGCGGCCAGTGGCCATTGTGCCCATAGGCTGAAAATAATCATTATAGTTCCCTTTGTCTGGCTGCGTGCTCCAAAGCGCCTCTAACTCACATGGCTCTCCGTCACGCGGGTCTTTCTCACAGGCTAGAAGTGAAGACAGACACATCGGGGATGCAACTGTGCGCGTCCTTATCCAATTCCAAGCTGCATATTGTAGATATTGGAAAAACTTTCCATATTTACTTTTCGTCAGCCAACAAGATGATTAAGCCAAACGAACAACAAAAGAACTAGCCTATGTCAATCTACCATCCCCGATAGTACAAAAGTTTACCTATTCTGTGTGAGAAATAAATATTCCAAACATAGTCTGGGACAGTTGTGGGATGCGATAGATCCCAAATGTATACAACCATTAAGCATAAAAACATTTTTTTTAAGCAATGAGGCTGACAGATCAGAACATTTAGCTTAAAATGTTGATAAACTATTAGGCTATTTCTTCACATTATAAGCACAGCAATACGCACACGGGCAGTAAGCTATTAGCGCAAATGTTCCACTAGCGGGAAAACACCATTCTCAAAGTGCATTTCTATGGTGAAACTTATCTTCTCCAAACTTGAAACGTGCTGCGTATGCCAGTTAGACTCTACACCCCTTGTAAAGCAGATTAATGTGCTTCATTTTAAGAAGTTATTTGTCCACTTTAGTTGTGATACAAACTTTAAGACTGGGCCTAGCAAGTAGCGCAGCGGCAGAGGCGTCACAACTGACCTGGGTTCAATCCTGGGCTGTGTCACAACAGGTCGTGACTGGTAGTACCATAGGGAGGCGCACAATTGTCCCAGTGTCGTCCAGGTTAGGGGAGGGTTTGGCCGGGGGGGGGGGCTTTACTTGGCTCATCGTGCTCTAGCAACTCCTTGTGGCGGACCGGGCGCCTGCATGCTGACTTCGGTCATCAGTTGAACAGTGTTTCCTCCGACACATTGGTTCGGCTGGCTTCTGGGTTAAACGGGCAGATGTTAAGAAGCTCTGTTTGGCGGGTCATGTTTCAGTCCAGGGAAAAAAAATACATGTCATCTATGTACTTAAATAGTGATTGGAGGACGCTTTTCCCGTGGTTCATTTTCATGCCAGTCAGGTAAGCTATACTCCTGTTGTAAAGAGAAGCAATGTGCTTAATATTAGGAAAGTTGATAAATAAATATAGTAGGCCTAGCCTATAGGAAGCCAATGGGATCCTCCTCTTTTTAATAGAGGCCTCAATTGCATAGCATAAAGAAATGTTGCGCTACTTGAGCTCATGGGCTCTCATTAAGAGATTGATTAGATTTTCGATTACATTCGCATTGATGTCAGAGTGATGAGAGGGACAATAGAGTGCTGAGTACCAGATAGTTGGCAAGTTTGGTATGCTACTAATGACCATCAGCAGCATCAGAGCTTAGAGAAGCCTAATTAATGTGACTAAACGATCACATGGAATTTGACTGCCATCATGACTCGTGACCGCCGGTGTAGCGGTGTGATCATCGTAACAACTCTAGCTGAGACATTCTTACTAATCTGCTAGAGAACCAGTTCAGATTCAAGTGTAACTTTTGTGTGACTGAAGCCTTTAGTGAGTGGTCTAATGCTTTAATATTTAATAATTTCTGCATATTTATTATATAAATAGCCCCATTTAATTTAGTCTGGCTTGCTGTTTCAAATGAAATTCTTTATTTCTGAATGACTGTTTTTCTTTCACTCGCTCACTCTTTCTTTTTCTCTCTCCCTCTTTCAATCGCCTTTCCTCTTCTCCCTGGCTCTTTCTGTCTCTACTATCAGTCTTTTTCTCTCTCTCCCTCTCCTCCTCCTCGCCCAACACTAACACCAGCTCCCCCATCATTATTAAAAAAGGTAAAAGAGAACATCGCTCTGAGCCGACAGACACAGTTAATATGGAAGTGGCCCCTGTTTCGCTTATCGATGGGAGCGGCCCTCTGACAGAGCTGTTAATAACAGACCAGCCTTGTTTGTCTTCCATCTCCGTCTTTGTCCTCTTTTCTCCTCTCTCGCTCCTGTCTTTTCCCCTCTCCTTCACCCCTGTGTCTATGTCCTTTTTCCCTCCATCAGTCAATCACTCTCACCTCACTTTGCCTTTCTCAACTCTTATCCGCCCCTTCTCGTTCTCCTGAAATCCCTCTATTATACAAATCCCAATAAATGCTCTCTATCTGTTTTAGTAGTAGTAGAAGTAGTATTGATGGTGTTAACCTTGCAGTCGTAGACTAAATCGTATCCCAATGTCCTGAAAAGGTACAGAAAACATACAATTACAACTCCTCACTGAGAGATATGAAATGCTCTGAACTATGTTACATGATATTTCCTCAAACGTACCCCCCCTTTTCCCTCTCTCCATTATAGGGGTTACGAGGATCCCATCGAGGCGGAGATGATTGACGAGCGACACCCCTACATCCATGGCATGTACCCGGCCCCCCTGGCCCAGCCCGAGAGGGGGAGCATGGCCAGCCTGGACCGCCTGGCTGGCCGCCGCTCACCCTCCATCGACAGCATCCGCAAGGACCCGCGTTGGCGTGACCCCGATCTGCAAGAGGTCATAGCCATGCTGGGCCACCCCATCGACCCGGTCAAGTCTAACGCCGCCGCGTATCTGCAGCACCTGTGCTACGAAAACGACAAGATCAAGAAAGATGTGCGCCAGCTGAAGGGGATCCCGGTGCTGGCAAGCCTGCTGGACCATCCCAAGGCTGAGGTCCACCGCAAGGCCTGCGGAGCCCTGAGAAACATCTCCTACGGCAAGGACCACGACAACAAGGTGGCCATCAAGAACTGTGACGGTATCCCCGCCCTTGTCCGCCTGCTGAGGAAGACCAACGACATGGAGGTCCGCGAGCTCATCACAGGTGAGTTACAGAGACCATAGTGCCTACTATACATCAAGAATCAACAGAGGTAAGTTACTGTAGACCTACTACAGTATTATACAGTGGGGATGTGGATTTTTTTTTTTTACGTATACACTGCCATTTTTTTGTTTGTTTAAACATTAGTATTTTTAATGATTTCACAATTGAAACCTAACCTTAACCACATTGCCAACCCTTTGTCTAAAATTAAGACCAAAAAGATGAAACAAATTTGAGTTTGTGGCTGTGGTAACTAGTGGAAACCCTACCAGACGGCGCTCACCTTACTGCTGTCCTCCACCCACTCAGCAACGATGGTATTAATGCCGTTTTAGGTTCTCTGTTGTGTGCCTCTCTTCCGTGTTCTCAGTTGTCAGTACGTCCTTAATGCCCCACTTCTCATCAATGTGATGGCTCGTTGCAGTGATGCATGACAGCGTGTTCATAGTCGTCCATAGTCATCCTGTTGTTAAAGAGCCACTGAACAGGCTGTTTGGCACATTTGTTTTTCTGTTGCTCATTAGAAGAAACTAAAATTCAGTCTTGGAGTTGTGTTTCCTAACCGATTCCACGTTTGGTTAATGATGTTTGTCCCCCATGAGACACTATAGACGCAGAAGCCTATTTAATTTTCTCAAAAACCCCAGAATGAATCTGAGATAGTTAAATAATTTTCACGTTTTTGCTGAGGATGTTTTAGTTGTGCAATTTTACATCTAACTAAGGTGTTTGGTGCAGTATTTCTCAAGTTCAAAAATGCTTGACATATTGTCTTATGTAAACAAAGTCAGGGCTGATTGGCAGGTCTGTCTAATTGTCTATGCTATTGGATAGAGAGCAATCACAGCAGCTGTTCACCCCATGTTAGAGGGCAAATGGACATCTTCAAATCAAAACCCAACCTTCATTTACCTGTTGTGATGCGCGGAGGTTCTAAATTCTGTTTTAAGACCAGACTGACTTTATGACAAATTTTCCTATTTATTTACACTTTGTAGTTTCTGACTCCTATCGATGCCACAAAGGCCATTTTCAGAGTTTGAACTTTGTCTTTACAGAGCAATCATTGTACAATTTCTCCATCAGGGCCTTCATGGTTTTTCGACATGGCGTCTTGTAGTCTGGTTCTAGATATACCATTAGGGTATTGAAGCCGACATCCTCTTCCATTGACAATGGCTGCATTTCAACTGCAATCATTTCTGCAATCAGCGCTGTGATTTCCTCACTCCGACCCTTATCGCGCTGCTGCACTGTGTGTCACAGTGCGTCTTTCAGCATTGCACCTGTACTGCCACTGTAGCTCAATTCAACCTCACAAGTTTGTATTTGATTACCTTCTCATTTAACTTCTCAAAGTAATGCCATGCAGGACTTCCCTGTCTCACTCTGCCATTTTACCAACTTTTAACGATGATGACAGGCAGAGCGCTTTACATTCGTGGCAAATAATTTGAAAGCTGCATATCTCCTCCTACTTACAGCATTGTAGCATTAGGTATTTGTTTAATTTCAATGTTTCCTTTATGATGATGATCGGAACCTGTTAATGGTAGTTTTGTAATAACTGCACTGTGATGTACATTTTTTAATGGTTTTAACGATCCCAATTCTGTTTAAACGTCACACCCGTATTATACAACACTGGTGAGTTCTGCAGACCAACACTAGCTACAGCTCCGCAGCTGTAAATAGGTCAACACTAGCTACAGCTCCGCAGCTGTAAATAGGTCAACACTAGCTACAGCTCCGCAGCTGTAAATAGGTCAACACTAGCTACAGCTCCGCAGCTGTAAATAGGTCAACACTAGCTACAGCTCCGCAGCTGTAAATAGGTCAACACTAGCTACAGCTCCGCAGCTGTAAATAGGTCAACACTAGCTACAGCTCCGCAGCTGTAAATAGGTCAACACTAGCTACAGCTCCGCAGCTGTAAATAGGTCAACACTAGCTACAGCTCTGCAGCTGTAGATAGGTCAACACTAGCTACAGCTCTGCAGCTGTAAATAGGTCAAAATTAGCTACAGCTCCTCGGCTGTAAATAGGCCAACACTAGCTACAGCTTCTCAGCTGTAAATAGGCCAACACTAGCTACAGCTCCTCGGCTGTAAATAGGCCAACACTAGCTACAGCTCCTCAGCTGTAAATAGGCCAACACTAGCTACAGCTCCTCGGCTGTAAATAGGCCAACACTAGCTACAGCTCCTCGGCTGTAAATAGGCCAACACTAACTACAGCTCCTTGGCTGTAAATAAGTCAATACTAGCTACAGCTCCTCGGTTGTAAATAAGTCAACACTAGCTATAGCTCCTTAGCTGTAAATAGGCCAACACAGGCTACAGCTCCTTGGCTGTAAATAAGTAAACACTAGCTACATCTCCTCAGCTGTAAATAAGTCAACACTAGCTACAGCTACTCAGCTGTAAATAAGTCAACACTAGCTACAGCTCCTCAGCTGTAAATAAGTCAACACTAGCTACAGCTCCTCAGCTGTAAATAAGTCAACACTAGCTACATCTCCTCAGCTGTAAATAAGTCAACACTAGCTACAGCTCCTCAGCTGTAAATAAGTCAACACTAGCTACATCTCCTCAGCTGTAAATAAGTCAACACTAGCTACAGCTCCTCAGCTGTAAATAAGTCAACACTAGCTACATTTCCTCGGCTGTAAATAAGTAAACACTAGCTACATCTCCTCAGCTGTAAATAAGTCAACACTAGCTACATTTCCTCGGCTGTAAATAAGTAAACACTAGCTACATCTCCTCGGCTGTAAATAAGTAAACACTAGCTACATCTCCTCGGCTGTAAATAAGTAAACACTAGCTACATTTCCTCGGCTGTAAATAAGTAAACACTAGCTACATCTCCTCGGCTGTAAATAAGTAAACACTAGCTACATCTCCTCAGCTGTAAATAAGTCAACACTAGCTACATCTCCTCAGCTGTAAATAAGTCAACACTAGCTACAGCTCCTCAGCTGTAAATAAGTCAACACTAGCTACATCTCCTCAGCTGTAAATTATTCAACACTAGCTACAGCTCCTCAGCTGTAAATAAGTCAACACTAGCTATAGCTCCTCAGCTGTAAATAAGACAGTAAATACTAGGCATGGTAGCCTTTTGTTTGTAATGTACAAAGCTTATTGGCTTCTTTGAATGACAAATTAATTGCTTGGGTGTGCATGGCCACCATTATTATTTAAAGTACTGGCATATTCTCTGTTAGGGCATTGTGATGTTGTGGGCTGAGGCATTATTGAAGCATGTCCTGCATTCTCTATCTAAGAGACAGAGAGAGAGATAACTAAGAGAGTGTTGTTGGTAACATGGACTAAACCAGGCTAGTGTTATAGAAATTACGGTTGGGTGGTATCCAGATTTCCATACCGTCATACCGTTTCGGTACCATACCGGGGTATATGGTAAAACCGAATGTGCACACAAGGGGCGCTATTGCGAACATGGAAAAAAGGCAACAGGGATCTTGATCCAGGAGGGGATTCAATGTCTCTGCTGTAACCAAGAAGCTTGATCTTGACATCTAACCACTTAGCTAGCAAGTTAGCAAACCAAATGCATAGCTGGAGCTCTGAGCTGGATATAACTTATTTTTCTCATCTTAGATTTCTTATAGTTATACTTAGCACCCTCGTAGCAAGCACCCTCGCAGCTCCACTATATTGAAAATCATACCGTCGGTATTTCGAAAAACACCTCTGTATATGGTTTAAACAGTGTTAAACATTCGCTATGACTTGTTAAATGTCACTGAATGACGTGTGTCTCTCTCCAGCCACATCACACCACTAATCTCAACAGGATTGGTTTGACCTGACACGCATTCAGCAGGAATGTGTGGAATGGGATCTGAGAGAGGCTTTTTTTGCTTTGGACATGTGAAACTGAGAGGGCAAATAGCAGTTTACACATCAGGAGGCAACCTTTAGGAGTGGACGATTTGAACAACACATAGTTTTCCCATGGGACTAGCTCAAGAATGCTTTGGTAACACTTTGTATGAAGTATATAGAGTGCCTTCAGAAAGTTTTCATACCCCTTGACTTTTTCCACATTTTGTTGTGTTAGAGCCTGAATTTAAAATGGATTCCATTGCGATTTTTGGTCACTGGAATACACACAATACCCCATCATGTCAAAGTGGAATTATGTTTTTGAAATGATTACAAATTAATAAAAAATGAAAAGCTGAAATGTCTTGAGTCAATAAGTATTCAACCCCTTTGTTATGGCAAACCTAAATAAGTCCATGAGTAAAAATCTGCTTAACAAGTCACATAATAAGTTGCATGGACTGTGCAATAATAATGTTTAACATGATTTTTGAATGACTACCTCTGTTCCCCCACACATACAATTATGTGTTAGGTCCCTCAGTCGAGCTGTCACGCCCTGACCTCTGTTTTTCTATATATTTTGGTTAGGTCAGGGTGTGACTAGGGTGGGTACTCTAGTTGTCTAGGGTTTTTGTATGTCTAGGGGTTTTTGTATGTCTTTGTTGGCCCGATAAACAGAGACAGCTGTTTATCGTTGTCTTTGATTGGGGATCATATTTAGGTAGCCATTTTCCTCATTTGTGTTGTGGGATCTTGTCTACATTTAGTTGCCTGAGTGCACAACAGTAGCTTCACGTTTCGTTTGGTTGTTTGTTGTTTTTGTTCAGTGAGTTTCGGTTTATTAAAATGATGTGGAACTCTAATCACGCTGCGCCTAGGTCTCATCATTACGACGGTTTCCATCCCACAAGCAGTGAATTTCAAACACAGATTCAACCACAAAGACCAGGAAGGTTTTCCAATGCCTCACAAAGAAGGGCACCTATTGGTAGATGGGTAAAAAAAGCAGACATTGAATATCCCTTTGAGCATGGTGAAGTTATTAATTACACTTTGGATGGTGTATCAATACACCCAGTCACTACATAGATACAGGCGTCCTTTCTAACTCAGTTGCCGGAGAGGAAGGAAACCGCTCAGGGATTTCACCATGAGGCCAATGGTGACTTTAAAACAGTTACAGAGTTTAATGGCTGTGATAGAAGAAAACTTTAGATGGATCGACAACATTGTATTTACGCCACAATACTAACCTAATTGACAGAGTGAAAAGAAGGAAGCTAGTACAGAATAAAAAATATTCCAGAATCCTAGAGGACAACCTGGTTCAGTCTGCTTTCCACCAGACACTGGGAGATGAATTCACCTTTCAGCTGGACAATAACCTAAAACACAAATCTATGCTGGAGTTGCTTACCAAGAGAGTGAATGTTCATGAGTAGTCTAGTTACAGTTTTGATTTAAAATGACTTGAAAATCTATGGCAAAAGGGTTGTCAAGCAATGATCAACAACCAATTTAACAGCGCTTGAATCATTTTTTAAATAATAATTGACAAAACAGGTGTGGAAATCTCTTAAACGTACCCAGAAATACTCCCTGCCAAAGGTGCTTCTACAAAGTATTGACTCGGTGGTGAACATTTATGTAAATTAGATATTTCTGTATATCATTTTCAATTCATTTGCAAACATTTCTAAAAACATGTTTGCACTTTGTCGTTATGGTATTGTGTGTAGATGGGTGAGAAAAAAAAAAGATTTAATCAATTTTGAATTCAGGCTGTAACACAACAAAATGTGGTATAAGTCAGGGGTATGAATACTTTTGAAGGCACTGCACATATGTGTATCATGTACCATGTGCTCTGTAATGCATTATAAAACGCTTATAATGAATTATGTGTTGTGACTAACTGTAAGTGGTAATAACATCTTATGGTGCTTTCACAGAAAATGGCAGGATGGAAGGACTGTCTGTGAAGAACAGATGTTGTTTCACTTGTTTTTTCTTGTTGAATATAGAGGAGAAGATGTGGACAGCACATGAAGGTGTAGTGGAATATCTCTATGTAGTCTACTGTATGTATGGTCACTCTGACTGAGAAGTCTGTGTGGGAGGAGGGATGGCTGTGCCCAGATAAAAATAACCTCCCACTGCAAGACAGGGGAACAGAGGAAAACCCCTCCCCTATATCTCCCTGTCTTTCTCTTTATCTCTCCACCTCTCTCTCTATTGGTCTATTCTCTTCTCTCTCTTTCTCCCCTGCTCTCTCCTTCTCTTTCCCCATTCCCTCTTTCCTTCCTTGTCTGTCTCTCTCTCTCTCTCTCTCTCTCTCGCTTGCTCTTTCTTTCTCGTTTTCTTTCTCTCGCTCTTTCACTCTCTCTCTCTCCTCCCTCTTTCTTTCCATCCCAACCCTGACCATATGCTTTAGTTGCTAGAGCGAGGCCTCTATGAAAACAGCACCGTCACAATGTGTGATCAGTTTACAGCGTGCCCCACACTGGGCATGTTTTTCTACAATTAAATATAATTGGAGCTTTAAAAATAGTCCGTTTTTTATGGTCATCCACATGCTTTTTTTAACGGATTCGTGCTGTCCCCAAAACCAAGGCCAGTTCTGTTCAGGCAGGGAAGGGTTGACGTGGAACTAACCAAACGGTTTCATATATTTTATTTGTAGTGCTTCCCTTTTCTCTTTTTCCTCCTGAATATAGGCCTGCGCCCTCTAGCAAACACATAACTGAAAAGGTAGATGATCGTGGAGTGCATTTGTCTCATATATTTTCCATTCATAGACAGTAGTGAACAGAGATTTGTGGGCAAACAACTACTAAACAGGTGTTCATTCCTTGTTCTCTACTGTAATCCAACATTCATAGAGCTGCTGAGCACCCTCCCTCTCTCCCAGAAGCTGAGTAGTGGATGTGCTGTGTGTGCGTGTGTGTGAGTGCATGTGCATACCTGCGTGCGAGCTCATGCATGCATGCATGTTTGTGTGCATGTCTATTTGTATGTGTGTGTGTTTACGTGGCTTGACTCACAGGCTGCTGGCCTGGTGTTGGTGCATCAGTAGTACCTCTCCAGAATGCAGAGAAAGGGGTGTTGTGTTGTAATGTGATCCAGACAGGCCAACTGTAGTGTATATGGACTAGGTTGCAGGGCAGTGTTTAGGGAATAGGTAGCAGGGGAGTGTATAGGGACTAGGTAGCAGGGGAGTGTATAGGGACTAGGTAGCAGGGGAGTGTATAGGGAATAAGCAGCAGGGGAGTGTATAGGGAATAAGCAGCAGGGGAGTGTATAGGGATTAGGTAGCAGGGGAGTGTATAGGGAATAAGCAGCAGGGGAGTGTATAGGGACTAGGTAGCAGGGGAGTGTATAGGGAATAAGCAGCAGGGGAGTGTATAGGGACTAGGTAGCAGCGGAGTATATAGGGACTAGATAGCAGGGGAGTGTATAGGGAATAGGTTGCAGGGAAGTGTATAGGGACTAGGTAGCAGGGGAGTGTATAGGGACTAGGTAGCAGGGGAGTGTATAGGGAATAAGCAGCAGGGGAGTGTATAGGGAATAAGCAGCAGGGGAGTGTATAGGGAATAAGCAGCAGGGGAGTGTATAGGGAATAAGCAGCAGGGGAGTGTATAGGAAATAGGTAGCAGGGGAGTGTATAGGGACTAGGTAGCAGGGGAGTGTATAGGGACTAGGTAGCAGGGGAGTGTATAGGGACTAGGTAGCAGGGGAGTGTATAGGGACTAGGTAGCAGGGGAGTGTATAGGGACTAGGTAGCAGGGGAGTGTATAGGGACTAGGTAGCAGGGGAGTGTATAGGGAATAGGTAGCAGGGGAGTGTATAGGGACTAGGTAGCAGGGGCGTGAGGGCCAGCATTCAGAATGCCACATGAAAGGACCAACCACTGAACCGCTGTAGTTCTCCTGCACCCCAATACAGCACTTAATGGAAACACAGAACCCCCCCCCCCCACTCCCCACACACACACCACCACCCATTCCAGACAGGATTTATCTTATACGAGCCCCCAGTGTGGTAGGATGGGGAGAGGAGAGAGTGAGGGCACAGGCAGAGACTTGGAGTGGCACTTGAGTTGATTCGTGGCCCAGGAAAGGGTTCAGCTCTTTTTAAAATTGGTGAGGAAAGAGTGGTGTGTGTGTGTGTGTGTGGGGGGGGGGGGTCCCTGCAGGAATGGCCCTGGGCTGCTTACACAGTGTGTGGTCTGGCGCGGATACACAAACACACACACTGCTGTGGATTGGTGCTGCATATGGGTCTGTTCCTACTGAACTCTCTAGACACTCATTCACACATTCTCTCTGGACACATCCATGCTCATACACACATTTTTTCTGGACACATCCACACTCATACACACATTCTCTCTGGACACATCCACGCTCATACACACATTCTCTCTGGACACATCCACAGACACACTCATACACACATTCTCTCTGGACACAGACACACATTCTCTCTGGACACAGCCACAGACACACTCATACACCAGAGTTTTCGTTTAGAAAATGTGGCACCGGACAACATGACAGGGAAGATTTTTATTTACTGGCCATTTCAGAAATGTAGCAGATCCATTTGCATTGGGTGTGTACACCATTAGGGCATAGGTGTCAAACTCATTCCAGGAAGGCCTGAGTGTCTGTGGGTTTTTGTTCCACCCTTGTACTTGATTGATGAATTAAGGTCACTGATTAGTGAGGAACTCCCCTCACCTGGTTGTCTAGGTCTTAATTGAATGGAAAAAACAAAAACCCGCAGACACATGGTGTATCGATAGTCTTCGGGAGAAAGAGAAGAGGACCAAAGCGCAGCGTGGTAAGTGTTCATAATTTTAATTAAAGAAAGCACTGAACACTGAATCAATACAAAAATAACTAAATGAACGAACGAAACGAAACAGCCCTGTCTGGTGACATACACACGCAACACAAAGACAGAAAATAAACACCCACAAAACACAGGTGGAAAAAAGTGCTCATACTGATAGCCTCCCGGGTGGCGCAGTGGTTAAGGGCGCTGTACTGCGGCGCCAGCTGTGCCACCAGAGACTCTGGGTTCGCGCCCAGGCTCTGTTGCGAGGCACAATTGGCCTAGCGTCGTCCGAGTTAGGGAGGGTTTAGCCGGTAAGGGATATCCTTGTCTCATCGCGCACCAGCGACTCCTGTGGCGGACCGGGCGCAGTGCACGCTAACCAAGGTTGCCAGGTGTTTCCTCCGAGCTGGCTTCCGGGTTGGATGCGCGCTATGTTATGAAGCAGTGCGGCTTGGTTGGGTTGTGTTTCGGGGGACGCATGGCTTTCGAACTTCGTCTCTCCCGAGCCCGTACGGGAGTTGTAGCGATGAGACAAGATAGTAGCTACTAAAACAATTGGATACCACGAAATTGGGGAGAAAAAGGGGTAAAAAAAAATATATAAAAAAATAAATAAAAATAGATTATGGTAATTCATCTTAACATACAACTCCTGTAATGAAGCAGCCAATGAAACGTGATTTTCATAGATTTGCCAAAATGCAGTTTGCGGGAAAAAAACACACCTGATGTGAGTGACAGAAAAGAAAATCTCTGTTAGAAACTCAGAAAGAGGGTGAATCTAAAGATTCAAAAACTAGGATGTGTTGCTGATATTACTAGGATTGTGCTTTTGACTTCTGGACAACAAAAGAAAGTTGATATGAAAACCAACAGAACGGGAGAGAAATGGCATGGAAGTCTTTCATAGGTGGTGTGCATGCCAAAAGGCCTAGCTGATTATTGAGTTGGGATGTCAGTGAAAAGCATGTAAAATATGTATAAAAATAAGGTGTCTTGAGTATAATTAAAAATGTTGAGACAAGATAAAGGGGAGGGGTGTGTGGCCAAGATTTGTTTCATTGTGTGAATTGTTTGCCCTTTGGTTGTTTATATCAATTCCCCATTACATATGTCTCCAGTAGTAAATGTACCATTAATCCCCATAGTTTGGTTACATAAATTTATGTTCATGCATTGTATTACTAATTAGGCCTACAGTCATTTACCGTTCTCATTCTCTGACTGGAAACTTGTTTGCAGAGTCACAACCTGCTACACTTGTGAGAAATACGTTTTGGTGCTCCATGTGAGCAATGAGCATGTGTCTGGTTTCTCTGCCTTGTTAATGTTGAGGGAGCGTGTGCACCTGAGTATAGAAATAGTCTAACTGGCCTGCAGCACACATTAAGGAGAGTGCCCATTTGGGAATGTCTGATTTCTGATTGACTTAACTCACCACGTCCACCACTAATAAGCTGAGCTTCTCATTCATTTTTTCTTCACCTCACATAGTAAGTCAACAAAGTATTATTTTTGAACATTCATTGTGAATTATGGCCTAGTAGTTTCTCACAGCAGGCCTATTTTAAAGATCTTTCCAACAATCTCCCCCTCAATAATCACCAAGCCTCGGTGTGAAAGATCGAAATATCATCATCTGATAATCCCACATATCCAGTGGAAACATCATAAAATACCTGAACACTTTTCCCTTGTGTAAAAACAGCTGTCAGTGGAAACTCTGAGGGCCCAGAATAGGCTAGTTGATACAATATTGCAAGTTCGCTAGAGAGAGCTTCAGACCAGATCCAGTTGATTGATTTGATACAATATTGCACTTAACTAGCATAGCTCAAATCAAGACAGGCAGGCAGACAGGCTGAGTACAGAGATTAATGTGATTGAAAGAACTATCATTTTCATCAATAGATTTTCTACTGTTTTTATTTTGTCGGCTTTATGTATTTTTACTTAGTTTACAATGGAAGGTAAAGGCCAACGGCTGCATTGGCCATCTCGCTGTATCTCTCATTTAGCCTATGTAGCCACCAATGATCACAGTGTATCAACGTGTCTATATGGCAGAGGCTGGTGATCTCGCATTAGATGCATGTTAATTAACCACGTGAAAATGATTTTGAGAAATGAAAACTTTATTATTGAAATTAAACTGTTCCATGAAAATGTGCATATGAAAATGTGCATATGAAAATGTGCATATGAAAATGTGCATATGAAAATGTGCATATGAAAATGTGCATATGAAAATGTGCATATGAAAATGTGCATATGAAAATGTGCATATGAAAATGTGCATATGAAAATGTGCATATGAAAATGTGCATATGAAAATGTGCATATGAAAATGTGCATATGAAAATGTGCATATGAAAATGTGCATATGAAAATGTGCATATGAAAATCATAACTGGTAGAATAAATTGTTTGCTCCCCCAAACTCACGCACCTCCTATGAAGTCTTTATAAAATAATTGCTTCCATGTTTCCATGGTAGGATTTTCAAGCAAGGTAAGACCTGCCTCATACTATGAAGTAAAACGTTCAGGTTTTAAACAATTAAGTATGTTTTCGAAATGCATACTGCCTCCAGCTCACATTGTAAAGTGGTGGTGACGTGCTGATAGCCTGCCTACCGTTGTTTTTTCTGCTGGCCCAGTCAATTTGGCCAGAAACAATTGTATTTATCGGCTTTTCATTTATTTTTATTGGACAAAAGCCGGCAATTACTGGCTTACAGAAACCCTGTCATACACACATTCTCTCTAGACACCCACAGACACACTCTTACACACAGCCCAATCAATATATTTTGGACTCTGCCTGTCGTACCTTAACTCTCCTGCCACCTACCGTGGCCGCCTCCTCAACTATCTCATGGACTGTCCGTCATCTCTGCTGAGCAATTAGGCTGTGATGCTTTATTTGATTTTATTAGGATCCCCATTAGTCGAAGCCAATGGTGACAGATAGTCTTACTGGGGTCTGACACATAAAGAAAAATACTAAATACTTTACAATTTACATTAATTTAAAAACATTAACATGTAGTGTGTGTGCATCTATCAGTTACACACCAAGTAGATCACATGTCAGTACATACACACAAAAAGTAGGTCACATGTCAGTACATACACACAGCAAGTAGGTCACATGTCAGTACATACACACAACAAGTAGGTCACTTGGGGGAGAGGTGTTGTGCCGTGAGGTGTTGCTTTATTTATGTGACAGCAGTAGGAGAGTTACAGCCTAGCCCACAGAATGGCTAATATGTATGTGCCTTCCTTCTCCCTCTCTTTCCATCTCCCTTTCTTTCTCCCTCTTTCCCTACTCTGTCTCCCTCCCTCCCTCTCCCAGGCTATAATCTGTGATTAATGGCAGGGGGGAGGATGGGGTGTAATGGGCAGCTCTAAGTGAATGGGCCTGTTAGAGCAGCATGGCTGCAGCAGCCAGCGCCCAAGAAATGGGATTAGCCGCCCAGGCTCCTGGGATGGAGGCTGGGAGGGAAGCAAACTTAATAAAGGGGGTCCAGCCCTGGTCCACCTCACATCTCCCAGCTCCCCCTGGCCCTCTCCCTGGCCTGGCCTGCCTCTGATTGGCTTTCAGTCCCATCCCTTACCTTGGGATTTGATTAGCGAGAGGGAGGGAGGAGTGTCCATCCACGAGGCAGCAGGTTCTTGGGGACTGGGGAGATGGGGAAAGAAAGTATGATGTGAAAGAACCGGCAGACTTTAGAAATGGCACTGTGTTGGAGGTAATCTGGCCCAGATGAAGTGAGAGAGGGAGTGAGAGAGAGATCCCTACAAACCCTGCTCGCTGCATGACCACTGTCTGTGAAGCATGGAGACTGTCACTCCCCCAGTCAGCGTTCAGTCATGTATAGACTAACTGTACTGTGACTTTGAGCTATGGCCACTATTTGTGATTTATTAAAGCTACGCCACAAAGAAATGCATTCTCCTCTGCTCACTGTAGGAAGTGAAGGATGTCACTGTCACAAACAGTATTTTATCCTTTAATGGTTGGTTCTGAAGGGCTTGGAATGACAGCCATATCAGCAGGCTGGTCAATGTAATATACAGTAATAATGGGCTGTCATTGGACTGTGGACCCAGGCGGTGTCACAAATATCACCCTATTCCCTATATAGTGCAGTACTTTTGCACAATATAGAGAAGAGGGTAGTGCACCTAATGGGGAATAGGGTTCCATTTGGGACGCTGCCTCACTCCGAATTTATTTTGTCAGTGGATGGTTCCGGAAATTAAAGGAGAAAGAAAACCCTGTACCACAGCAGATTATAGGTCCCAGTCTTCATGGTAAATCTCATATTTCTCAAGACACAGGTTTAATTTGTTTTCCCATTTTTCTGGGATTTGTAAATGTTTACTTCACTTAAGCTTCTCCTAGCATAACTGCAAAACAAATGCCAAAGTGCATAAAATATACTGAACAGAAATATAAACGCAACATTTAAAGTGTTGGTCCCATGTTTCATGAGCTGAAGTAAAAGATCCCAGAAATGTTCCATATGCACAAAAAGCTTATTTCACTCAAATTACACCAGAGATGTTTTACTCCAGAGCTGTTGCCAGATAATTTAATGTTCATTTCTCTACCTTAAGCCGCCTCCAATGTCATTTTAGAGAATTTTGCAGTACGTCCAAATGGCCTCACAGCCGCAGACCACTTGTAACCAAGCCCAGGACCTCCACATCCAACCTCCACATCCGGGGGGTGAGGTGGGGGGGTTGGGGGGGCTCATTCTGATTGGCTGGGCCTGGCTCCCCAGTGGGTGGGCCTATGCCCTCCCAGGCCCACCCATGGCTGTGCCCCTGCCCAGATGTGAAATAGATTAGGGCCTAATGAAAGTATTTCAACTGATTAATTTCCTTTACATGAACTGTAACTGAGTAAAATCTTTGAAATTCTTGCATGTTACGTTTATATTTTTGTTCAGTATATATTGCCCACAGTATGTCTCTCTCTCTATCTCTCTCTTTTAATTTCATTTAAATAAATGTACAGTAGCAGTTGATTGCATTGTGCCTAATGTTGATGAATGTACTTCCAAAGATTGTGGATTGTTCCAGTAAGGGCTGTAGACTATCGTTGGCTGCTGTTGGCTGCTTTAGACTATCGTTGGCTGCTGTTGGCTGCTGTTGGCTGCTGTAGACTATCGTTGGCTGCTGTTGGCTGCTGTAGACTATCGTTGGCTGCTGTTGGCTGCTTGTTGACCACCTGCTTGCTGACACTAATTATCCATGGATACTATAGTTTAAACACTATGCCTGCTAACGTTAACTTCCAGTGGTGGAGGGCTGTTAACTATCATTGGCTACTTTTGGTGTGTTTAGCGCTGGTTGTCAGAGCCAATGGGGTGATGCTAATGGGCCAGTGTTGGAGGTAATCAACCCAGCAGCCTCCCAGGCAGCCCAGACTCCTGTTGTTCATGCATGAGTGCCACAGTAACACGCCACTGACTTTTTTGAAAAAGTCAAATGAACCTCTAGCAATACGACATGGCTGTTCTCTTAGTGACACAGAGTTCAGTTCTGCCTATCAGGCAAGCTATGGTCCATGTTACCAGAGTGCCTCATGGCCTTGCAGTGTTTAGGTAATGGAGTATGGAGGCCATTTTCAGTTGTAAGTACTTTACAGATGTACTTATTGTTGTTGGAGGGAGGTAGTGGTATTCTCAAACCACAAGTTAACCCCTCGAGAGGGACAAAGGTATTTTTAGATGTTATAGTGTGCAGTAAGCATGATCTGACAGCGGAAATATTGACTGTGTGTAAACTGTGTATAGAAGATTTAGCTAAACGGTATAGCTTCTAGCTGTTATTGTTGTCTGAGTAAGAAATAATCCCAGTGCCGAGGGAGCCCATACTTTCTGACCCCAGAATTAACCATTTTCTTACTATTCCTCTCCCACTAGGCCTTGTCCGGGGGATGAGGGAGGAGGGGAACTTCAGTGAAGATAGTCAAAATAAAGACCCTGTTTGTGTAGGGGGACTGTATGTGAACTTTGAAGTCATTCTATAATATTTTGTTTTCCACAAACCGAAAGGTCTTGCCCCGATACATCCTTTTGTTATGAAATCCCTACTGATTTTCTCTTTATTGCAATTGTTGCCAGGCTCCATGCCTGCTGTATTTATAAACCTCTCCTCATCGTGTGTATGTGTTTCCTCCCCTCCCTCCCTCTCTCTGAGATGACAGAAAACGCAGGCACAATGATTGAATTATAATCAGTGTGAGACACAGCAGTCTATCTCCTCACTGTGTGAGTGAAAACAGGACTTTGTTCTCAATGTGTTTTGTATGTTACTAGTAACTTGTTTCATTTTGCATGAATGGTTGTTCACTCAGATGTGAAAGTTATCAAAGAATGACAGTTTTTCCTTTCTCCATTTCTCTTTCCTCCACATCCTCTCCCTCCATCCTCTCCTTTCCTCTCTCCCTCTCCCTCTCCAAATCGCCCCCTCCCTCCCCCCTCCTCCACTCCACAGGGACCCTGTGGAACCTGTCTTCCTTTGAGCCTCTGAAGATGGTGATTATAAACCACGGACTGCAGACTTTGACCAACGAGGTCATCATCCCCCACTCAGGCTGGGAGCATGAGCCCAACGAGGACTCCAAACCTCGTGACGCAGAGTGGACCACCGTCTTCAAGAACACATCAGGATGTCTGAGGTAATAGCTTGCTTGAGGCCTACTACACACACACACTCCTCTTAAAGGTACTTCCACCATAGTGAAGCAGATGAAAGATGGTTAAAGTAACACATCAGCAGGCCCATGGTACAATGCATATGGACTAGCCAGGCCAGCACTCTCACTCCAGCACTTCACCTGAAGAGGCTATTCTCTGAATGAGAGAGGGAGTTAAAAGACATTTTCCACCAGTGCATCTGATAATGAACAGATACAAATCGATGTTCTCCTATGCTGCTGTGGCCATTAGCAGTGCTATTAACAGACCCCTGTACAGACAGCCTCAGGTTCCTTAGAGGACATCCTAGCAACCTGATGCTTGATTAGGACTTCCAGGGCCACAAGGGCTTATCGCCATGGTTACCTCTCCCATAATGACATTAGCCATTGTGTCCAACCTCAACTGGCTCCTGCTGAGGAAGTCTCCAATATGTTGTAACACATGGGACTCCAGGAATTATGCTTGTGGATGGCCTCTCTAGTGCTATGGGGTCCTTTAGTGTTTCTAATAAAGCTTTAGAAGCTACAAATTCTTTATATTGGCTATGACTTCTCTACCAGTGTCCATTTTGCCAAGTGGACTTTAGAAAAACTTCAGACAACTCACTAGTATTTTTTTCCCTCTTTCTCTCATCTCCTGTCGTGACTTGGGCCTTGTATTTTGACAGTGTACCACCCTAGTGAAGCACCAAAAGATATCCTCTGTACCAGCTATACTGTATGTTGCCCCAGCCCCATCATGGCCAACCCACAGTCCCTAATCCACTGCAGCTCAGCTCAGCAGACAGTGCAGTCTGTTGGTCAGGATCCAAGTCAACGCTTTCTTCCAACCCCCTGCTGTTTTGATCAAATGTAACCCATTCTTCTGTTTCGGTTTCCTCTCTCTCTCTCTCTCTCTCTCTCTCTCTCTCTCTCTCTACCTCTCTCTCTCTACCTCTCTCTCTCTACCTCTCTCTCTACCTCTCTCTCTCTACCTCTCTCTCTACCTCTTTCTCTCTACCTCTCTCTCTACCTCTCTCTCTCTACCTCTCTCTCTCTCTCTCTCTACCTCTCTCTCTCTCTCTCTCTACCTCTCTCTCTCTCTCTACCTCTCTCTCTCTCTACCTCTCTCTCTCTCTCTCTACCTCTCTCTCTCTCTACCTCTCTCTCTCTCTCTCTACCTCTCTCTCTCTCTCTCTCTACCTCTCTCTCTCGCTACCTCTCTCTCTCTCTCTACCTCTCTCTCTCTCTCTCTACCTCTCTCTCTCTCTCTCTACCTCTCTCTCTCTCTACCTCTCTCTCTCTCTACCTCTCTCTCTCTCTACCGCTCTCTCTCTCTCTACCGCTCTCTCTCTCTCTACCGCTCTCTCTCTACCTCTCTCTACCTGCTGTCGAGTCCATCTCCATGGCAACTGTAACCAATGACACTCTCTGTTGCCTAGTAAGCTGGCCAGAGGCAGAAGCAAATGTGTGTGGAGATCTGCTGATGTATGGGTGATTGTGTGTACTCATGCCTTGACAGAACTGCACATTTGCTGCTTAGGTCACTATAACCTCTATATGCTTTTTAGCATATTATTTCCTTTTGTGAGGAAGTCTCTTTTGATAAAAGCATCTGCTAAATGGCCTATAGAGTGGGAATCATAAGTATTCACCCCACTTGGATTTTTTTCTAATTTTGTTGTGGTACAAAGTGGGATTGAAGTAGATTTAATTGTGATTGTTTGTTATTGATCTACACAAAATATGTCATAATGTAAACGTGAAAATACAATTCTACACATTTTTACAAATTTACTAAAATATGGTCATAAGTATTCACCTCCTTTGTTTAAGAAAGCCTAAATTAGTTCAGGAATAAAAGTTTGCTTAACAAATCACATAAAAAGTTACCAGGACTTACTCTGTGTGAAATAATAGGGGTTGACATGATTTTTGGACGACTACCCCTTCATCTGTCCCCTATAAATACAACATCTATTCAAGTATTGAATTTCAATCTCAGATTCAACTACAAAGACCAGGGAACTTTTCGAAAGCCTCAAAAAGGAGGGCAGTGATTGGTAGATCGGTGACAATAACAAATCAGACATTGAATGTCTCTTTAAGGATGGTCAGGTTAATAATTGCGCTGTGGATGATGTATTAAACCACACAGACACATTGAAGATACAGTCGTCCTTCTTAACTGATCTGCAGGACAGGAAGGAAACTGCTTAGGGATGTCATCATGAGGCCATTGGTGATATTAGGACAATCCAGTGGCGATGATGGGAGAAAACTGAGGATGGATCAACAACGTTGTAGTGACTCCACAATAATGACCTAAATGACAGAGCAAAAAGAAGAATACAAATATACAGAATAAAAATATTCCGAAACTTACATCCTGTATGCAACAAGGTACTAAAGTAATACTTCAAAAAAACACAGCAAAGGAATAGACTTTTTGGCCTAAAAGCAAAGCCTTATGTTTGGGGCAAATCCAACTACACATCACTACACTAAATACCTCCTTATTTTCAAGCATGGTGGTGGCTGCATCATGGTATAGGTATACTTGACATTAGGCAAAGACTGGGGAGTTTTTCAGGATAAAAAGTGATGGAGCTAAGCACATGCAAAACCCTAAAGGAAAACCTGCTTCACCTTTACACCAGACACTGGGAGAGGAATTAACCTTTCAGCAGGAAAACAATAACCTACAACACAAGGCCAAATCTACATTGGAGCTGCTTACCAAGGAGATAGTGAATGTTCCTGAGTGGCCAAGTTACAGTTTTGACTTAAATCTGCTTGAAAATCTATGGCAATAATTGAACATATCTGATTTTTTAAATATTGCACAATTCAAGTGTTACAAAGCTCTTAGAGGCTCACCCAGAAAGACTCACAGCTGTAATCACTGCCAAAGGTGATTATAACATGTAGTGTGGGTGAATACTTATTTCATCAAGGTGTTTTATTTTTTATTCATCTTAAAAATATATACTTTTTCTTCCACCTTGACGTTAGAGTATTTTGTGGAGAACATTGAAATAAATGTAATTTGAATCTCTCTCTGAAACACAATAAAACGTGAAGAAATCCAAGGGGGGTGAATACTATATTTTTTATATATATTATGACCTTGTGATGAGGGACATGGTGGTGCCCGAGGTCAGGACATTTCATCAGTCTCCACCAGGGAGGCTGTCTCTCTCTGACCCACTCCCAGAGGACAGTCTATTGGGTCAGAGGACAGTCTATTCTCCCTTTATGGCCACATGTCACCATGACTAACCCCTGGGACCGGGCAGTTGATATACGGGCCACACAATGGACACACAGAATGGACCCTCTCACACACTCTCTCACACACCCTCACACGCATTCTCTCTCACACACACCCTCACACATACAGATTGACATTGAAACACACACACATGCACAAATTGACACCCACAATAGATGTACTTTCTAGAAAAAGCAACAATAAAATGCCTGCCAATAAAAAAACGCATATCCCACTTTGTATGTCGGCCCAAACATACACCTACTGTAAGCGCACACAAACAACCACACACACAACTCTTCCTTCAAATCAATCTCTGTTGGATGCACCTTGGTGGCCGTTATGGGTGGAAGTGATTTCTCTGGGCCAAAACGGATGTTTTATGACTTGGGAATAGAGGCCCAGATGGTCTGCGCTGTCTGCTTCTCTACCATAGATTAGTTTTAATTAGGCCAAAGTGTGTAATGGCCCAGGCTCTACCTGAGATAAATGGAGTCTGCCCCAGAGACTGATTGTGTGTGTGTGTGTGTGTGTGTGTGTGTGTGTGTGTGTGTGTGTGTGTGTGTGTCATGCTGGCAGGGCACAAGGCTTTGACTGCCCCCCTCAACCCCTCCACAGTGATGACAGGCATCCTCCTCCAGGACTTGCTGGGTGGTTGGTAATGTGATTATATGGCACAGAAAGGAAACATTCTTAAATGAAGTCCCCAGCGAGCCTGGCAGCTCCTGCTATCTATCCACAACTAAACTCTCTGAAAAGGCCTATACAGAGCCTCGTTGCAGGTTGTATTCACTCAAACTACACTGAACAAAAATATAAACCAACATGTAAAGTGTTCATCCCATGTTTCATGAGCTGAAATAAAAGATCCCAGAAATGTTTCATATGCACAAAAAACATATTTCTCTCAAACTTTGTGCACACATTTGTTTACGGCCCTGTTAGTAAGCATTTCTCCTTTGCCAAGATAATCCATCCACCTGACAGGTGTGGCATATGAAGAAGCCGATTAAACAACACACTCATTACATAGGTGCGCCTTGTGCTGTGGACAATAAAAGGCGTCTCTAAAATGTGCAGTTTTGTCACACAACACAATGTCACAGATGTCTCAAATTTTGAGGGAGCGTTCATTGGCATACTGACTGCAGGAATGTTCACCAGAACTGTTGCCAGATAATTTAATATTAATTTCTCTAACATATGCCGCCTCCAATGTCGTTTTAGAGAAATTGGCAGTACATCCATCCAGCCTCACAACCAAAGTCCACTTGTATGGCGTCGTGTGGGCGAGTGGTTTGCTGACGTCAACGAGTGCGCCAGGGTGGTGGTGGGGTGATGGTATTTGCAGGAATAATCTATGGACAACTAACACAACAGCATTTTATCGATGGCAATTTGAATGCATAGAGATACTGTGACAAGATCCTGAAGCCCATTGTCATGCCATTCATCTGCCGCCATCACCTCATGTTTCAGCATGATAATGCATGGCCCCATGTCGCAAGAATTTGTAGACAATTCCTGGAAGCTGAAAATGTCCCATTTCTTCCATGTGCTGCATACTTGCCAGACAGCGTTTGGGATGCTCTCAATCGATGTGTACGGCGGCATTCCAGTTCCCGACAATTTCGAGAAACTTCGGACAGCCATTGAAGAGGAATTAAGATGACGCCGACAGAGATGGCCGCTTCGCTTCGAGTCCTGAGTAAACTATGCAGTATATTGTTTTTTACATTGTTAGCCCAGAAAATCTTAAGCGTTATTACATACAGCTGGGAAGAACTATTGGATATAAGAGCGACGTCAACTTACTAACATTACGACCAGGAATACGAGGAATACGACTTTCCCGAAGCGGATCCTTTGTTCGGACCACCACCCAGGACAGTGGATCTAATCCCAGAAGCCGACCCAAAACAACGTTGCCGCAGAAGAGGCAGACGGAGCGGCCTCCTGGTCAGGCTCCGTAGGCATACACTGCCCACCACTTCTGAGTATACTACTCACCAATGTCCAGTCTCTTGACAACAAGGTAGACGAAATTAGAGAAAGGGTTGCCTTCCAGAGAGACATCAGAGATTGTAACATTCTCTGTTTCACGGAAACATTACTCTCTCGGGATACGTTGTCGGAGTCGGCAAACCAGGGTTCTTCATGCGTCCCGCCGATAGAGATAAAAACCTCTCTGGGAAGAAGAAGGGTGGGGGTGTATGCTTCATGATTAATGACTCATGGTGTAATCCCAACAACATACAGGAACTCAAGTCCTTTTTCTCAGCGGACCTAGAATTCTTTACAATCAAATGCCGGCCATATTATCTCCCAAGAGAATTCTTGTCAGTTATCATCACGGCTGTGTATAAACCCCCTCAAGCAGACACCATGACAGCCCTGAAGGAACTTCACTGAACTCTATGTAAACTGGAAACCATATATCCTGAGGCTGCATTTATTGTAGCTGTGGATTTTTAAAAAAAGCAAATTTGGCAAGGCCCTCCATCACCCTCCCTTCGGCAAATCTGACCACGACTCCATCTTGCTCCTACCGTCTTATAGACAGAAACTCAAACAGGATGTACCTGTGACTAAAACCATTCAATGCTGGTCTGACCAATCGGAATCCACGCTTCAAGATTATTTTGATCACGCAGACTGGGAAATGTTCAGCGCAGCCTCAGCGAATAACATCGATCTCTACACTGATTTGTTAAGTGAGTTTATAAGGAAGTGCATTGGAGATGTTGTACCCACTGTGACTATTAAAACCTACCCTAACCAGAAACCGTGGCTGGATGGCGGCATTCGCGCAAAACTGAAAGTGCGAACCACCGCATTTAACCATGGAAAGAGGACTGGGAATATGGCAGAATATAAACAGTGTAGTTATTCTCTCTGCAAGGCAAACAAACAAGCGAAATGACGGTATAAGGACAAAGTGGAGTCGCAATTCAACGGCTCAGACACGAGACGTATGTGGCAGGGTCTACAGGAAATTGCGGACAAAAAAAATCAAACCAGCCACGTTACGAACACCGACATCTAGCTTCCAGACAAACTAAACACCTTCTTTGCCCGCTTTGAGGATAATACAGTGCCACCGTCGCAGCCTACTAACAAGGACTGCACCCCCCTCTCTCCTTCTCCGTGGCTGAGGTATGTAAAACATTTAAACATGTTAACCCTCGCAAGACTGCTGGCACAGACGGCATCCCTAGCCACATCCTCAGAGCATGCACAGACCAGCTGACTGGTGTGTATAAGGACATATTCAATCGCTCCCTATCCCGGTCTGCTAATGGCCACCATTGTTCCTGTACCCAAGAAGGCAACGATAACTGAACTAAATGACTACCGCCACGTAGCACTCACTTCTGACATCAGTCAAGGATCATATCACCTCCACCTTACCTGCCACCCTAGTCCCACTTCAGTTTGCATACCGCCCCAACAGGTCCACAGACGATGCAATCGCCATCACACTGCACACTGCCCTATCCCATCTGGACAATATGAATACCTATGTAAGAATGCTGTTCATTGACTACAGCTCATCATTCAACACCATAGTACCCTCCAAGCTCATCATTAAGCATGAGGCCCTGGGTCTCAACCCCGCCCTGTGCAATTGGGTACTGCACTTTCTGACGGGCTGCCTCCAACTGGTGAAGGTAGGAAACATCTCCACTTCGCTGACCCTCAACACTCGGGCCCCACAAGGGTGGGTGCTCATCCCCCTCCTGTACTCCCTGTTCACCCATGACTGCGTGAACAGGGAGTATTTTCCACCATAATTTGCAAATAAATTCATTAAAATCCTACAATGTGATTTTCTGGATTTTTTTTCTCATTTTGTCTGTCATAGTTGAAGTGTACCTATGATGAAAATTACAGGCTTCTCTCATCTTTTTAAGTGGGAGAACTTGCACAATTGGTGGCTGACTAAATACTTTTTTCCCCCACTGTATATGTACATATTCTCATTTACCCCTTTAGATTTGTGTGTATTAGGTAGTTGTTGGATAATTGTTAGATTACTTGTTAGATATTACTGCACTGTCGGAACTAGAAGCACAAGCAACACTCGCATTAATATCTGATAACGATGTGTATGTGACCAATACAATTGGATTTGATTTGAGTTGGATTGGGACAACATTCCACAGGCCACAATCAACAACCTGATCAACCCTATGCGAAGGAGATGTGTTGTGCTGCCTCATGCAGATACTGACTGGTTTTCTGTTCCATGCCTCGACCCTTTTTTTAAAGGTATCTGTGACCAACAGATGCAAATCTGTATTCCCAGTCATGTGAAATCCATAGATGATGGCCTCATTTATTTATTTTAATGGACTGATTTTATTATATGAACTGTAATTCAGTAAAATATTTGCTGTTGCATGTTGAGTTTATATTTTTGTTCAATTTACATTAGTCTGATTTGGAATGAAGAATCCGCAAGTTCCATTTGCAAGTCTACCTAGCTGTTTATATTCTTGATGCTTTTTAATTAAATGCTTTTGGTATTTAAAACATGTGGATGTTTTCTGTTTCTCTGACCTGTGTATCTCTGTCTCTTTAACCTCCCTGTCTCTCTGCCTTCTCTACCCCAGGAATGTGAGTTCGGACGGGGCAGAGGCAAGGCGCAGACTAAGGGAGTGTGAGGGGCTTGTGGATGCTCTGCTGCACGCCTTGCAGTCAGCTGTGGGTAAGAAAGACATGGACAACAAGGTGAGCCTCCAAACCGACCGATATTACTGTATCTGCATTGCCAATATGTCATCTGTTGGAGACATTTAATACCGTGGATGCAGATCTCTTAACTGCTGAGTTTTGCTGTTCTCTATCTAATTTCCTAGAAAATTACCAGTCCCTTTCATATCATATTGCTTGATCAATCTGTATATGTTTGAATTGACATTGTCCCTTCCTCTACCTCTATCCCCCCCACCAGTCTGTGGAGAACTGTGTGTGTATCATGAGGAACCTGTCTTACCATGTTCACAAAGAGATCCCAGGGGCCGAGAAGTTCACAGACCCGTCCGTTCTGCAGGCCCCGGGCTCTGCGGGCCCTCAGAGGAAGAAGAAGGATGACGCAGGCTGCTTTGGAGGGAAGAAGGCCAAAGGTAAGAGGACAAAACAGAGGGAGACTGGCGAGACATAGGCCCAGTCCCAAGACATAGGCCCAGTCCCAAAATGTAGGCCCAGTCCCAAGACATAGGCCCAGTCCCAAAATGTAGGCCCAGTCCCAAAACCTAGGCCCAGCTTCAAAATGTAGGCCCAGTCCAAAAACGTAGACCCAGTCTCAAAACGAGTCTCTTCCATGGACCGCCAGTGATGACTGATCTGTAGGAAGCACCTATTAACAACAATATAGAAAACATTCTCACTTTTCTCCTTATCTGGCATTCAGTTACAATGGAATCTAAACCTGTATGCTATTTGCAAAATGGGCCATGTCAGTTTGTATAGTTAACTGTATGTACCCAAGCCTATCACACAGTTCTTCAGCTCTTTAGAGCTCTATTTACCTCATTTAGCCCAGAGCTGTTTCTCCCTAGACAGTTACAGTATTTAGTATAGGTCCTAAACCTCTGGTCCTAAACAGATACTGTATGTAATTCGTATATTTGCCACCACTCAATCACTGGCTGACTAATGGCTGAACAACAAGCAGAGCTCCCTCTCCCACAACAAATAATGATTGAAATGAATCACTTAGCCAATGATGTGAGACCCAATTTCACTGACCTTTCACCCTTCAGGGTCCAGAGGGGGACGCCAATGATTTAGAGGCCAAGAAAGCACTGGAGCATGTGTCTAAAAGTGTGTGTGTTTACAGATTAATATCATAGATGACAATCTCAAGCGAATTAGCCAGTGGGCTTCTATTGTACATAGCAGTTAATGAGGTGTGTTTAGCCTTTGCAGGCCCTGGAGGTGTACTTTGAAGGAGAGAGAGCCTACATTAAAAAAAGCTAAAAACGGCCCTATAAAACCAGCATGAGTGCTGGAAGGGGAGTTGGATCTTTCAGGAGAGCTGTTTAGACAACAGTCTTTCACAGCAATTAGTTACATGATAAACGCTCTAAATTACCTCCCCGAATTCTGACACTTGCCGTTAGAGCCATTACCATAAATTGACGCTTCAGGCCAACTTATTTAGTGAATGCTAATGGTTGCTTTTTGCATTTCACTTTTTATTCTTGATTCCTATATTCCTGTGCTGTTATGTGTGGCTGGCTTAGTGCCTTATGTGGCAGTGACTGACCCTCTCTCTCCTCGTTTGTGGCACTACAGTGTAGTGATACACACACGCACATTGGTTTTACTATCCAAGTGGGGACCAAAAAATGTAGTCCCATCCAAAATCATATTTTCCCTAACCTTAACCCGAAACTCCTAATCCTAACCCTAACCTTAACCCCAAACACCTAACCCTAAACCTAACCCTAACTCCTAACCCTAACCGTAACCCTAACCCCTAAACCTAAAATAAAATTTTTCCTTTTTGGTACTGGCAAAATGTCCCCAAATGTTCCGGACTTTTGGAACACAAATGGATAGTAAAGTTAGACCACACACTTTTTTCTCTATAATGAGCCGAGCACACTGACACCACAGCCTCTTTGAACACTGTCCCAAAAGAATACCTGTGGAGTGCTAATGGGATTTACTCTCCGCTTGTCTACTTTTAACCTATATACTTGTTTCTTTCCTTATATTCCCCCACTCTCTCTCTTGCTCTCTTTCTTTCCCTCTGCCTCTTAGTGCTGAGCGATTAAAACCAGTTAAATGTAATGGAAAATGTAATCTACGTAATCCCCAAATGTAATTATTTGTCATGAGAGGGCCATAAACAATGAGAAGTAATGCGTCTTACTCCAAAAAAGGAAAAAATCTCACCTTTCTGGTCATTTCTGGATTTTGTCAGACAGCTCTGCAGCTGGCCTAGCTAAATAAGATGACTAAAGACAGAACAGTATGGGGAGTACAGAGATTACGTTGTCTGGTTGTTTGGCTGCTACTGCTTAAACACAGATGAGATGATGACTTTAAGGATTAAAATAAAAACTAAGTAATATACACAACTGAAATATTGCATTATTTCATAGTAATTTCCAATTTTTCTATTGATGGTCCCAATGTGGACCTGACAGAGAAGGGAATATTTTCTATGTTTTGGCAATTGAATGTTCAATATTTTTTGGCTGTGGAACTTCCAATAAAAAGCTCAAAAGTGTAATGTCATTATTTCATAATTTATATATGCACCCATCCCATTAGCGGGATCATATTCGTCAATCACCGCTAAATTGCAGAGCGCCAAATTAAATCACTAAAAATATTAAATTTTAATGAAATCACAAGTGCAATATAGCAAAACACAGCTTAGCTTGTTGTTAACACCTGGCTTGTCAGATTTCAATAAACCTTTTTGGCAAAAGCATACCAAGTGTTTATGTAAGCACATCTCTTTCAGTAGGCAAAATATTACAAACGGCTAGCAGCCAAGTAGATTGGTCACGAAAGTCAGAAAAGCAATAAATTAAATTGCTTACCTTTCATGATCTTCAGAAGTTTGCACTCACGAGACTCCCAGTTACACAATAAATGTTCCTTTTGTTCCATAAAGATTATTTTTATATCCAAAATACCTCAATTTGGTTGGTGCGTTATGTTCAGAAATCAACAGGCTCGAGAGGTCATGACATCGCAGACGAAAAGTTATTTATCCATTAGTTTACCAGGTAAGTTAACTTAGAACACATTCCCATTTGCAGCAACGACCTGGGGAATAGTTACAAGGGAGAGGAGGGGGATGAATGAGCCAATTGTAAACTGGGGATTATTAGGTGACCAGATTGGGAATTTAGCCAGGACACTGGGGTTAACACCCCTACTCTTACAATAAGTGCCATGGGATCTTTAATGACCTTCTAACGTCCCATCTGAAAGACAGTACCCTACACAGGGCAGTGTACCCAATCACAATTGGGATATTTTTTTAGACCAGAGGAAAGAGTGCCTCCTACTGGCCCTCCAACACCACTTCCAGCAGCATCTGGTCTCCCATCCAGGGACGACCAGGACCAAACCTGCTTAGCTTCAGAAGCAAGCCAGCAGTGGTATGCAGGGTGGTATGCTGCTGGCTAATAGTATCCGTAATGTACGTAGAAACATGTCAAACATTTTTTATAATCAATCCTCAGGTTGTTTTTACAATATATAATCGATAATATATCAACCGGGAATGTAGCTTCTTCAGAGAGAGAGAGAGAGAAGATGGATGCTCCAAGCTGTTGCGCATACAAAACGCTGCTGGCACCCAGCCATACAATGACGCGATGTGATCTTTCTCGTTCATTTTTCAAAATAAAAGCCTGAAACTATGTCTAAAGACTGTTCACACCATGGAAACCATAGGAAAAGGAATCTGGTTTATATCCCTTTAAATGGAGCGAAGGCAGGCTATGGAACATGGAGCTTTCAAAATAGAAGCCACTTCCTGGTTAGATTTTCCTCGGGTTTTCGCCTGCAATATCAGTTCTGTTATACTCACAGACGATATTCGGACAGTTTTGGAAACTTTAGAGTGTTTTCTATCCTAATCTGACAATTATATGCATATTCTAGATTCTGGGCCCGAGAAATAGGCAGTTTAATATGGGTACGTTTTTCATCCAAACATCAAAATACTGCCCCCTACACACAAGAGGTTAAAATAATAATTGAAACCGAAATCGTAAACTGTGGTAGTTTTGTAATACTCTAACCGAAACTGAACCACTAATCGCTCAGCACTACTGCCTCTATTTCTCCTTTCCCTCCCTTGATTTCTTTCAAACATACACCCCCCCCCTCTCTCTCTCTCTCGCTCTCTCAAATTTACAGCCCCAAGTTGACTGAAGTGTTTACTTGTTATTGTCACCTCTAATCCTCACAACCTATTTTATCATTTACTCTTCTCTTCTCCCTGCTTGTGTTTTTGGCATTGCTGCTGCTTCCTTGGCTAACTATAGAGGAATGGTTTAATCAAGGTGAGTGTCCTCATGTCTTGACTCAGCACACCCTCTCATCCCTCCCCTTATAGCTACTGTAGCATTAGTAGTTTGGATCTCCTCCAAAAGGTTTGAAGGACTTCACGTGTTCCCCTCTTTATTTGCTGCACCCTTACTGTAGTTCTACCTCTTTCATCATGCCCCCCAACGTCATGGTGTTAGTAATCCAAACCTAGCCTAATCTCGGGGGTAGAGGTAGGGGAGGGCCAGGTAAGACGGGTAAGTCTGGGTAGTGAAAAAAAACCTGGGCTCTAGTTTTTAGTCCCAGCTTTAGACTGCAGTGCAGTTTCCCCTCAGCCTGCTGGTAAGTTATGTTTGAAATGTTAAAGGTTGAGTCTCACATAGTGACATAGGCATGTCCCCTCCCTGTTGAGGATATGGATGGAGAGAGGTTCATTAGCTGGCCCTTCTGTAGTCACCTGGCTCCATTACCCTCCCTGCATTATTAAAGGGGATTTCCACCTGCCATCTCTGGGAAGGGCTGCTACTAGACTTGTGTGTGCAGTGATGCATGTTTCTGTGTGCATGTGTCTGTGCATGCATGCGTGTGTGTTCATCTGCGCGTGTGTGTGTGTGTGGTCCTACATTGTCTCGAGGACATTGTCAATGAACTCTGTCAGGTTGTCTCTGAATGTGGCATTTACATATGTTCTCTCTGGCTCTATCCAGCCAGAAAAAACGGCGAGAATGACAAAAACTACGATACGCTGGATCTACCCAAGCGCACAGAACCCACAAAAGGTAGGCTTGTTCTGTCAATGAGGTTTACTTTGTACAACTTCAACCTGTTGATTATTTTCTTGTCACTGAAAGGGAGAACATCCCAAATCCATGACTGCCATTGACTTTTTGTCAAATGTTATTTCAAGAGAAATTACCAAATTAGCCTTGTTTTGACAAAAATGCTACCAAGAAATAAATTGGCTTATCATGGATGGTTTGGTCTGACTGGATGAATGTCAAGTGTTGCACTTGCTTACACATGCTAGAGTGGCGTAGGGTGCCATTTAATTTTTGTTACTTCTTAAATTGCCACCTTGACAGATGACTGCTGCTGATTTGATGTCATTAGCTGGGTTGATATGATAACAACGCCTTTGCTAGCAGAGATCCCAGGCCTTTTGTGAAGCACTCCCAAGCATTTGAGCTGCTTTACATGAAAGTTGAATAGCAGCCAATGTTTCATGTTCTGTAGCCTATGAGTTTCAGGGACACAAATAGTTACAATGGTGTAAGCAAGTGGGTCACCTTGGCCTGTGAGGTAAAGCAGCTGTGTAGGAAGTGAGTCTCTTCCAGCCTCTCCAAGTATCTCTACTGTTGAACCTGGATAGGATTAACCTAGCCCACTATAGATACAGAACCTGAGAGGACCAACAGACAGGGGACTGTTGCAGTACTCCCCTCCCTTTAGCTGAGCTAGCACCAGACTCAAAGATTCATCTTCCCAAGTCTTTATATGTCTATAGGCCTACTTTAAGAATAAACTGATACTCTAAGCCATGTCTTATCAAAAGTGTTTACTTATAACATGAGTCCCTACATGTACTGCTTATTTCTAATACACTTGAGGAATGTTATGCCATGATGAAACGGTTTGCTGTACTGCTGTACTGGTCTACCATCTGGAGCTTTTGATACAATAAATATAGGTTGTTTACTGTTGTACTGTTCCTTCTACTGATTTAATGAGTACTTGTCTTGTGTCTCTGTGCAGAAACGTTTCCATCTTCGCCCTTTTCTCCTCGCCTTTCTAAAGAATAAACACCTCAACCAGTTGCTACAGTCAAACAACATTGGCATGCAGCCACCACAACAAATCCCTTTCTGCTCTGCCTTTGTGGGTGTTTGCTTGGGTGTGTTTGTGTGTGTGTGCGCCCTCACCTGTGTTTTTCTGTCTGCATATAGCAGTTGAGAGAGATATGTGTGTATGTTGTGGGCTGAGGTATTCACACATCAGTGCCTTCATCATGTCTAATGGCAACCATTCGGTCAATAGCACTTCCTGTGTGGCTACAATTAGCCACATTAGCAAGCTAAAGTGGGCCTCTTGTTAAATTAGATTACAATTAATTGCGGTGCTTTACGGAGGTAAGCCGATTCTGCCTCCTTTTTATCACTCTAAAATCAAGTAAGCAGAAGAGCTGTGAGGAGGATAATTAGCATGTTCCATAGGTTGCACCCTAGGCTAGCTGCAACACAGGCTGGACTCACTGGAAGTGCTAGGCATGCTAGACTAGCTGCACTACAGGCTGCACTCACTGGAAGTGTTAGGCTTGCTAGGCTAGCTGCAACACAGGCTGCACTCACTGGAAGTGCTAGGCATGCTAGGCTAGCTGCACTACAGGCTGCACTCACTGGAAGTGCTAGGCATGCTAGGCTAGCTGCAACACAGGCTGCACTCACTGGAAGTGCTAGGCATGCTAGGCTAGCTGCAACACTGGCTGCACTCACTAGAAAGTAGCAATTGGCATGCTGCAATTTGATCAAGTTTCAATGGCACACAATCAGAAATAATCCCCCCTCTTGTCTTGCTTCACTGCTGTGATTTCATCTAGGGATATAGTGTTGAGATGATGCGTGTTTGGGAGAGCAGTTGCTATATTTCATGCGAGGATGAAAACATGATTTTTTTTGGTGTTTACCTGTACTACATATACATTATGTAAATGTGGTGTGAAGTAAACGGATTAACATGATGACACAGGTAAAGCTACGGTGGCACTAAGTATGTCAAACTTGGATTATTGCTCAACTGGATTCATCATTTTATAGTAGCTACAGTAGTAGGATGGCAGCTGTAGTCTACCCATGATAATTCAAATAGGATATTACACTCACCTACACTGTTTATTTGTCTATGATAATCCTGTGTACTGTGGATGTACTTTCACTTACAGTGTAAATTCAGTGTATTTCCCCCTAGTTTATTTTAGAGAATGTGGGGATAGGACAACTCTTCTCCCCAAATGCACTGGCGGAGCTGAAATAACAGGGACAGATTTGTGGGAGATTTCATGTTTATTTCAACCCTGATTTGTTGTCTACATCACTTACCAACATGCAGGAGTCTATAATTACGGTAATACCCAGCATGAGATATAGGTCTCCAGCAGTGTATTGAAACACAAACTCACTCACACATGCACACACACACTAGTAGTGATTGGTCTGCACCCGGATGAGGGCATGGAGGAAGACGTTATGGACATGAATAATTTCAGGGACATAATTTTGAATTCACTATGAGTTTGTTATTCTGTGTATAACTAATTGTCCCTGCCTGATTGCACTATAAAGAGGTGCTGTTGATAGAACATAGATCATTAAAGGACTTCCAAAGTTCCTGTTATTGCATTATTCATGGTCCCTGAGAGGAGAACAGAGGCGCTGGAACAAAGTAATTAAGAACTCTGAAAGAAGAAAGCATTTCATTAGGGAGAGAGAGAGTGTGTCAGCCAGCAAGATGATGGAACACTCACCCCAACGTTAATTGAAACGGTACAACGTTAAACCTTTTGCTTTGAGGAAAGGTCATGTACGGTGTGGGAGTGTGCGCGTGCGTGCGTGTCAGAGAGCAGAGGGAAATCGCTTCAAAAGAAAACAGTTTTCTTTTGGTTTGCTTCTTCAGTACCGGATGTGTGGGGAGAGAGAGAGGCAGCAGAGTGGAATGATGCGGTTTTGAAAAAGCAGAAACAGTCTTGAGTCAAGTATTCAACCCCTTTGTTTTGGAGAGCCTGAATAAGTTCAGGAGTAAAAAAAATATTAACAACTCACATAATAAATTGCATACAATAATAGTGTTTAACATTATTTTTTAACGACTACCTCATCTCTGTACTCTACACATAGAATTACCTGTAAATTCCCGTGGATTTCAACCTCATATTCAACCACAAAGACCAGGGAGGTTTTTGTAATGCCTCGCAAAAAATGGCACCTGTCGGTAAATGCATTTTTAATGTTTAAGCAGACATTGAATATCCCTTTGAGCATGGTGAAGCGATTAATTACACTGTGATATTGTAATTGTATTTATTAGGGATCCCCATTAGATGCCAAGGCAGCAGCTACTCTTCTTGGGGTCCAAACACACCAAAGCACCCACATTACATATAAAACTAAATATATAACAGTGAACTATGTCTGTACTGAATGAGCTAAAGATAGAACAGTACATCATATAACATCCCTACACCACCACATATCCACAACACAAAATGTTCAATGCTACCATACAACAATATCACAATGTGTGCATATCCATGTGTCTGCACCTTTGTGTAGTTAATGGTGTATCAATACACCCAGTCACTACAATTATTTTAGTTTTTGAATTATTTAGGACTAACTTATTTCTTGCCGCCCATTCTGAAACTAGCTGCAGCTTTTTGTTAAGTGCTGTAGTCATTTCAGTCGCTGTGGTAGCTGACGTGTATAGTGTTGAGTCTATCCGAATACGTAGACACAGGCTTTGTGGCATGTCGTTAGTAAAGATTGAAAAGAATTGAGAATTCCTGATTCTACCTGGATTTTTCCATTAAAGAACACCCTCTGTGTTCTGTTAGACAGGTAACTCTTTATCCACAATATATAAGGGGATGTAAAGCCATAACACATCAATTTTTCCAGCAACAGACTATGATCGATAATGTCAAAAGCTGCACTGAAGTCTAACAAAGCCCCCACAATCTTTTTTTCATCAATTTCTCTCAGCCAATCATCATTCATTTGTGTAAGTGGTGTGCTTGTTGAATGTCCTTCCCTATAAGCGTGCTAAAAGTCTGTTGTCAATTTGTTTACTGTAAAATAACATTGTATCTGGTTAAACACCATTTTTTCCAAAAGTTTACTAAGGGTTGGCTGATTGCCTGATTGCTTGATCGGTCGGCAATTTGAGACCATAAAGGGAGCTTATTTTATTTTTAAAAAATGTCACCTTTATTTAACCAGGTAGGCCAGTTGAGAAGGAAGTTTTCATTTACAACTGCGACCTGGCTGTCACGTTCTGACCTTAGTTCTTTTATTATTCTTCCATCATCGACGACCGTTACAGAATCACCCACCACCAAAGGACCAAGCAGCGTGGTAACGGGCAGTAGCAGCAGCAGCAGCGATCTCAGGTCTCCTGGACATGCGAGGAGATCCTGAACGGCAAAGGACCCTGGGCACAGGCTGGGGAATATCACCGCCCCAAGGCAGAGCTGGAGGCAGTGAAAGCTGAGAGGCGGCGGTATCAGGAGGCATCACGGCAGCGCGGCTGGAAGCCCGAGAGGCAGCCCCAAATATTTATTGGGAAGGGGGACACGGGGAGTGTGGCTAAGTCATGTAGGAGACCTGAGCCAACTCCCCGTGCTTACCGTGTATAGAGAGGGACCGGGCAGGCACCGTGTTATGCCGTGAGGCGCACAGTGTCCCCGGTGCGCAGGTGTAGCCCGGTGCGATACATAGCAGCGCCTCGTATCGGCCGGGCTAGAGTGGGCATCGAGCCAGGTGCCATGAAGCCGTCTCAGTGCATCTGGTCTCCAGTGCGTCTCCTCGGGCCGGGGTACATGGCACCAGCCTTACGCATGGTGTCCCTGGTTCGCAAGCACAGCCCAGGGCGGGCTATTCCACCACGCCGCACTGGCCTGGCTACGGGGAGCATTCAACCAGGTAAGGTTGGGCAGACTCAGTACTCAAGACCTGCAGTGCGCCTCCACGGTCCGGTCTATCCGGTGCCTCTGGTGGCAGCCCCCCGCACCAGGCTGTCTCTCTGTCTCCTCCCTACAGGTGCTCCTGCCTGTCCAGCGCTGCCAGAGCCTTCCTCCTGCCTGAGCTGCCAGAGTCTCCCGTCTGTCCTGAGGTGCCAGAGTCTCCCGTCTGTCCTGAGCTGCCAGAGTCTCCCGTCTGTCCTGAGCTGCCAGAGTCTCCCGTCTGTCCTGAGCTGCCAGAGTGTCCCGTCTGTCCTGAGCTGCCAGAGTGTCCCGTCTGTCCTGAGCTGCCAGAGTGTCCCGTCTGTCCTGAGCTGCCAGAGTGTCCCGTCTGTCCTGAGCTGCCAGAGTGTCCCGTCTGTCCTGAGCTGCCAGAGTCGCCCGTCTGTCCTGAGCTGCCAGAGTCGCCCGTCTGTCCTGAGCTGCCAGAGTCGCCCGTCTGTCCTGAGCTGCCAGAGTCGCCCGTCTGTCCTGAGCTGCCAGAGTCGCCCGTCTGTCCTGAGCTGCCAGAGTCGCCAGTCAGCCAGGAGCTGCCAGAATCGCCCTTCACTCCGGAGCTGCCGGAGTCTCCTGCCTGTCCGGTGCTGCCGGAATCTCCCGTCCATTCGGGACCCCGTGGCTTGGGTCCCCAGTCCGAGGTCGGCGGCGAGGGTCGCCGTATTAAAGAGGCCACAGAGGCGGGTAAAGAGGCGGAGAAGGACTATGGTGGAGTGGGACCCACATCCCGCGCCAGAGCTGCCACCGCAGACAGACACCCACCCAGACCCTCCCCTATAGGTTTAGGTTTTGAGGCCGGAGTCCGCACCTTGGGGGGAGGGTACTGTCACGTTCTGACCTTAGTTCTTTTATTATGTCTTTGTTTTAGTATGGTCAGGGCTTGAGTTGGGTGGGTTGTCTATGTTCCTTTTTCTATGTTTTGGGATTTCTGTGTTTGGCCTGGTATGGTTCTCAATCAGAGGCAGCTGTTTATCGTTGTCCCTGATTGAGAACCATATTTAGGTAGCCTGTTTTCACTTTTGAGTTGTGGGTGATTATTTTGTTATTTCCGTGTTCATCCTAATAAATACGGACACATACCATGCTGCACCTTGGTCCTCACCTTCTTCCACCATCGACGACCGTTACACTGGCATAGATAAAGCAAAGCAGTGTGACACTAACAACAACACAGAGTTACACATGGAATAAACAAACATACAGTCAATAATACAATAGAAAAGTCTATATACAGTGTGTCAAAATGGTGTAATGAGGTAAGGCAATAAATAGGCCATAGTTGCGAAGTAATTACAATTTAGCAAATTAACACTGGAGTGATAGATGTGCAGATGATGATGTGCAAGTATCAATACTGGTGTGCAAAAGAGCAAAAAAGTAAATAAAACAATATGGGGATGATGTAGGTAGTTGGATGGGCTATTTACATATGGGCTGTGTACAGCTGCAGCGATCGGTGAGCTGCACAGATGCTTAAAGTTAGTGAGGGAGATATAAGTCTCCAACTTCAGCGATTTTTGCAAATCGTTCCAGTTATTGGCAGCAGAGAACTGAAAGGAAAGGCGGCCAAAGGTGGTGTTGGTTTTGGGGATGACCAGTGAGATGTACCTACTGGAGCGCATGCTACGGGTGGGTGTTGTTATGGTGACTAGTGAGCTGAGATAAGGTGCAGCTTTACCTAGCAAAGACTTATAGATGACCTGGAGCCAGTGGGTCTGGCAATGAATATGTAGCGAGGGCAAGCTGACGAGAGCATACAGGTCGCAGTGGGGGGTGGTATATGGGGCTTTGGTGACAAAACGGATGGCACTGTGATAGACTGCATCCGGTTTCCTGAGTAGAGTGTTGGAGGCTATTTTGTAAATGACATCGTCGAGGATCGGTAGGATAGACAGTTTTACGAGGGTATGTTTGGCAGCGTGAGTGAAGGAGGCTTTGTTGTGAAATAGCAAGCCGATTGTAGATTACAATTTGGATTGGAGATGTTTAATATAAGTCTGGAAGGAGAGTTTACAGTCCAGCCAGACACCTAGGTATTTGTAGTTGTCCATATATTCTAAGTCAGAACCGTCCAGAGTAGTGATGCTAGTCGAGCGGGCGGGTGCAGGCAGCGATCAGTTGAAGAGCATGCATTTTAGTTTTACTAGCGTTTAAGAGAAGTTGGATGCCATAGAAGGAGTGTTGTTAACACAGTGTCCAAAGAAGGGCGAGATGTATACAGAATGGTGTCGTCTGCGTAGAGGTGGATCAAGGAATCACCCGCAGCAAGAGCGACATCGTTGATATATACAGAGAAAATAGTCGGCCCGAGAATTTAACCCTGTGGTACCCCCATAGAGTCTGCCAGAGGTCCGGACAACATGCCCTCCGATTTGACACACTGAACTCTATCTGAGAAGTAGTTGGTGAACCAGGCGTGGCAGTCATTTGAGAAACCAAGGCTGTTGTGTCTGCCGATAATAATGCAGTGATTGACAGAGTCGAAAGCCTTGGCCAGGTCGATGAAGACGGCTGCACAGTACTGTCTTTTATCGATGGCGGTTATGATATCGTTTATTACCTTGAGCGTAGCTGAGGTGCACCCAGGACCAGCTCGGAAACTGGATTGCACAGCGGAGAAGGTACGCTGGAATTCGAGATGGTCAGTGATCTGTTTGTTAACTTGGCTTTCAAAGACTTTAGAAAGGCAGGGCAGGATGGATATAGGTCTGTAACTGTTTGAAGAGGGGGATGACTTTGAAGAGGAATGACCGCTGCAGGGGGATGACCGCTATACTTTGAAGAGGGAGATGACCGCTGCAGCTTTCCAATATTTAGGAATCTCAGACAATACGAAAGAGAGGTTGAACAGATTGGTAATAGGGGTTGCAACTATGGTGGCAGATAATTGTAGGAAGAGAGGGTCCAGATTGTCTAGCCCAGCTGATTTGTACGGATCCAGGTTTTGCAGCTCTTTCAGAACATCTGCTATCTGGATTTGGGTGAAGGAGAAGCTGGGGATGGTTGGGCAAGTAGCTGCAGGGCAAGTATCTGCAGGGGATGTGGAGCAGTTGGCCCGGGATGGGGGTAGCCAGAGAAATGCTAACTGAAATTCTCGATTATCGTGATTTATCGGTGCTGACAGTGTCGTGATTTATCGGTGCTGACAGTGTTTCCTAGCCTCAGTGCAGTGGGCAGCTGGGAGGAGGTGCTCTTATTCTCCATAGACTTTACAGTGTCCCAAAACCTTTTGGAGTTAGAGCTACAGGATGCAAATTTCTGTTTGAAAAAGCTAGCCTTTGCTTTCCTAACTGACTATGTGTATTGGTTCCTGACTTCCCAGAAAAGTTGCATATCGCGGGGTCTATTCGATGCTAGTGCTGTCCGCCACAGGATGTTTTTGTGCTGGTCAAGGGCAGTCAGGTCTGGAGTGAACCAAGGGCTATATCTGTTCTTAGTTCTACATTTTTTGAAAGGGGAATGCTTATTTAAGATGGTTAGGAAATTACTTTTAAAGAACGACCAGCCATCCTCTACTGACGGGATGAAGTCAATATCCTTCTTAGGTAGGGGAATAACTTTTGATTCCCTCTAGGCTTCTAGTAGGCTTAAATGGAAGATTTGGCAAATAGGAGTGGCAATATAGTCCGCTATTATCCTCAGTCATTTTACATTCAAGTTGTCAGACCCCGGTGGCTTGTCATTGTTGATAGACAACAATACTTTTTTCACCTCTTCCACACTTACTTTTTACGGAATTCAAAATGACAATGTTGTCTTTCATAATTTGGTCAGATATACTTGGATGTGTAGTGTCAGTCTTTGTTGCTGGCATGTAATGCCTACATTTGCTAGTCTTGCCAATGAAAAAATATTAGTTGGCAATATCAGTGGGTTTTGTGATGAATGGGCCATCTGATTCAATGAATTATGGTGCTCCAAAGTTTTTTACAATACTTTTTTAAGTCATGTGTTTTTGTTTCATAGTGTAGTTTCTTCTTCTTTTTATTCAGCTTAGTCACATGATTTCTCAATTTGCAGTACTTTTGCCAGTTGTTTGTACAGGCAGACCTATTTGCCATTTCTTTTGCCTCATCCCTCTCAACCATACCATTTTTAAATTCCTCATCAATCCACTGGGATGATTTAACAGTTTTTACAGTCATTTTCTTAATGGGTACATGCTTCTGGTTGCTCGTCTGGTTGCTCGTAATTACACACCACGGACCAACAAATATTATTTACATCAACATCGTAGGATTCACGACAAAACATATTGTATGACTTCTTATGCGCTATATTAGGCCCATCCTTTGGAACTTTGGTTTTTCTAGATATGGCTACTATATTGTGATTTCTACATCCTATGGATTTGGATACTGTTTTCAAACAAATTTCTGCAGCATTAGTAAAGATGTGATCAATGCATGTTGATGATTTGATTGAACCAGGTTGCAGGCACTAGTTACAGTTTGAAGCTTTCTCTTGAGTGGGCAGCTTGATGAAAGCCAGTTAATATTCCATGCCATGATTTAGGGAGGGTAGAGGGCCAGAAAATATGGGGTGTTTGTTGGTGTCAAGTAGTGACCCAATCAGGTCTTTAAAATCCATCTTCAACTGTTCTGAGCTGCCCTTCATAATGTTTGGGGGAAATCCAACACATCACTGAGCACCGCTATTCATATTTTTAAGCATGGTGGTGGCTGCATCATGTTATGGGTATGCTTGTCATCAGCAAGGACTACGGATTGTTTCAGGATAAAAAGGAATGGAATAGAGCTAAGCACAGGTGAAATTCTAGAGGAGAACACTAGAAATGTTCCTAAAAACATGTTTTCACTTTGTCATTATGGTGTATTTTGTGTATGTAGATGGGTAGGGAAAAATATATTTAATCTATTTTGAATTCAGGCTGTAACACAACAAAATGTGAAATATCTTAAGGGGTATGAATTCTTTCTGATGGCACTGTGTGTGTATATTTATATATATATATAAAACTTGTTTTTCAACCACTCCACAAATAGTTTTGGCAAGTCGGTTAGGACATTGTGCATGACACAAGTAATTTTTCTGACAATTGTTTACAGACAGATTATTTAACTTATAATTTACTGTATCACAATTCTAGTGGGTCAGAAGTTTACATACACTAAGTTGACGCTTCCTTTAAACGACTTGGACAATTCCAGAAAATTATGTCATGGCTTTAGAAGCTTCTGTTAGGCTAATTGACATAATTTGAGTCAATTGGAGGTGTACCTGTGGATGTATTTCAAGGCCTACCTTCAAACTCACTGCGTCTTTGCTTGACTTCATGGGAAAATCAAAAGAAATCAGCCACAAGTATGGTTCATCCTTGGGAGCAATTTCCAAATGCCTGAAGATAAACCACGTTTATCTGTAAAAACAATATTAAGCAAGTATAAACACCATGGGACCACGCAGCCATCATACTGCTCAGGAAGGAGTCGTGTTCTGTCTCCAAGAGATGAACGTACTTTGGTGCAAAAAGTGCAAATCAATGCCAGAACAACAGCAAAGGACCTTGTGAATATGCTGGAGGAAACAGGTACAAAAGTATTTATATCCATAGTAAAACAAGTTCTATATCAACAGGACCTGAAAGGCCGCTCAGCAAGGAAGAAGCCACTGCTCCAAAACCACCATAAAAAAGCCAGACTACGGTTTGTAACTGCACTTGGCGACAAAGATATTACATTTTGGAGAAATGTCCTCTGGTCTGATGAAACAAAAATAGAACTGTTTGGCCATAATCACCATCATTATGTTTGGAGGAAAAAGGGGGAGGCTTGCAAGTCGAAGAACACCATCCCAACCGTGAAGCACGGGGGTGGCAGCATCATGTTGTGGGGGTGCTTTGTTGCAGGAAAGACTGGTGCACTTCACAAAATAGATGGCATCATGAGGTAGGAAAATTATGTGGATATATTGAAGCAACATCTCAAGACATCAGTCAGGAAGTGAAAGTTTGGTCGCAAAATGGGTCTTCCAAATGGACAATGACCCCAAGCAGACTTCTAAAGTTGTGGCAAAATGGCTTAAGGACAACAAAGTCAAGGCATTGGAGTGGCCATCACAAAGCCCTGACCCCAATCCTATAGAAAATGTGTGGGCAGAACTGAAAAGGCGTGTGCGAGCAAGGAGGCCTACAAACCTTCCTCAGTTACACCAGCTCTGTCAGGAGGAATGGGCCAAAACTCACCCAACTTATTGTGGGAAGAATGTTGAAGGCTACCCAAAACGTTTGACCCAAGTTAAAAAATGTAAAGGCCACCCTTCCAAATACTAATTGAGTGTATGTTGGGGCGGGACTGAGACAGGTAATAGTGGACAAAACATAGTTATGTAGAGCACCTCAAGTTAAAAACCTAATATTCAATATCGACAAGTTAGACTAAATATTAGCACTACACAATCTGGTGGGTGATCATCTTCAATCTGGATAATAACACAAAACAAATCTTAAGACTAGAGAAATGTATCGACAAATATTACGAAAAAAGCAACACCCAAACATGACAGAGTTAGACCGGGGAACCGATTTCAAAACGAAAACGTGACTCTTCTACAGACACAGACGATTTAATATTTTCACCACCGGGAATGTTAAAGGTCGAAAACGATCTGTTGAAATCAATAAATGACAAACTGGGTGTACTTGAATTAGTCAGTAAGGGATATAAAAGAGTTGAAACAAACAAGCTAAACATGACAGTCAATAAGATTGAAACCGAAGTGAATGAAGTTAAAAAGGAGAACACCTTTCTGAGGGAAGCCTTACTTGACATACAGACTAGATCCATGAATCTGGTACTAAAAGGTATCCAAGAGAAAGAAGGATAAGTTCCTGAATTTGTAGTTAGAGAGTTCCTCCTTACAGCGCTGCAGATTCCACGTGAAGCTATTGACAAAATCCAACTCGAGCGTGTACACTGCTTCGGACAGAGAGGGCAGAGGTATGAACTCCCAATCGTTGCCAAATTTGCTTCATTTATTGATACAATAATGGTTAAAAGCCTGGGTAAAAGTTACAAATGATGGAGTCACATGATTCACCATATGATATTTTGAAAGAGGATGTAAAGTACTTTAAGAATATGTTTTAGTTTCAGTCTCCTCCATCTCCACTAACTGAAACTAATTGTATGGATTTGTTTAGTAATAATAATGTAAAATTAACATTTGTACAGAAAGACTCATGTGAAGGCCAAATTACAGAAGGGGAACTTCTTAATGCAATTAAAACCTATAAGTCTGGGAAAACTCCAGGGCTGGATGGCATACCAGTGGAAGTATACGAAACCTTTTTTGATATATTCAGAGGAGCATTATTAGCATGTTTTAACCACTCCTATATACAGTGGGGAGAACAAGTATTTGATACACTGTATTTGATAGATTTAGCAGGTTTTCCTACTTACAAAGCATGTAGAGGTCTGTAATTTTTATCATAGGTACACTTCAACTGTGAGAGACGGAATCTAAAACAAAAATCCAGAAAATCACAATGTTTGAGCAGGGGGACCTTGCTCCTATACACATTTTACAGACACAATCTATTTCATAATAGCTATATTTTGTTTTTTTTTAGGTCTTGCTTCGGTTTACAAATCTCAAAAGAAAGAAATGATCTCACTCCAATACATTTTTATAGAAAGTGAGCAAAAATAGATACGATCTTGCTACCATGGAAAGGAAAATACCTGTCTATTTGTGGAAAAATAACCCTGATTAACTCTTTAGTCATTTCACAGTTTACCTATTTGCTCATGGTTTTGCCTACACCTAGTGACCTGCTTTTTAAATTATATGAACAAAAAATATTAAATTTGATTTGGAATGACAAGCCAGACAAAACTTAAAGGGCTTATTTACATAACGAATATGAATTCGGAGTGCAGAAATGATTAAATATTAAAGCATTAGACCTCTCACTAAAGGCATCAGTCATACAAAAGATATACTTAAATCCAAACTGGTTTTCTAGTAAATTGGTAGGAATTTTTGAAGAAGGCCAAGAAGGGCCTTTTCCCCTTTTTCCAGACACAGAATACCTGCTCACTTTCGGTTGTTTGACAAGGAAATAATCTCCAAAATATATTTATTTTTAAACAAGCCTTAGAAAGTTGGTTGCAATTTCAGTTTAATGCACCTGAAAAAACAGAAGAAATAACACAACAAATATTGTGGTTAAACTCTAATATAGTAAATGATAAAAAAAAAAGTATTTTTCAAAGAAAAAAAAGAAGGTATAATTATAGTGAATGATATCATAAATAGGACTGGTGGAGTTGTCACACATGCAGCTAACACGGACATATGGAAATGTCTGCTCTACCCAAAATTACAACCAATTAATTAAAGCATTACCACAAAAATGGAAGAGGCAAGTAGAAGGGGAAAAAAGTAAGGAACTGGTATGTCGGCCCTGTATTAAAGAACACAAATGGTTAAAGAAAAGTGTGATAAATAAAAACATGTACCAATTTAATTTAAGGAGCATAGAACTGACAGCTGTGCCATATAAATTGCGAAATAGTTGTGAAGAGATTTTCGATGTACCCATTCCATGGAACATGGTTTAGGAATTGATACGCAAATCAACGCCGGATTCAAAACTTCACATTTTTTGATTTACATTACTATACAACATTCTTGCAACCAATAGAATGTTATATATATGGGGGATACAATCTTCCCAGCTCTGCAGATTTTGCTGAGAGGAGGCAGTCAGTAGAGCAGTTATTTTGGTATTGTCCATATGTAGCTCGTTTTTGGTCACAGGTCCAGGAATGGCTGAAGAGTTGCAACATTTGCCGAGAACTAATGCTGCAGATAGCAATACTGGGTGATTTGAAAAGCCATAGTCAATCAATCAATAATATAATCATTATTTTAGCAAAAAAAATATTTTAAATTTACAATCTCTAGAAGCTATGAGAATAGAAAGGTTCAGTACTTTTGTCAAGCATCACAGCACAGTTGAAAAATATATAGCAAATATAAATCCAAAATGGATGGTGTTAAGAGAGAGATGGGAGGGGTTAAATGGAGCTGAAGGGTGGGACTAATAACAGGATAACCAATGTAAAGCGTGCGGGGTCTATAAAATGTATATAGGTTCCGAAATTTTGTGAAATAACACAGTTACAAATAGAACTGGGTGGACATCAGAAATAGAGAAAGGCCTAAAAAAATATATATAGCTATTATGAAATAGATTGTGTCTGTAAAATGTGTATAGGATGTGTAGGCTGAATGTTTAAGCCTAGGTGTTGTTGTTCATTAGTTTCCTCCAATCGGGGGAAGGGTGGTAGGGTTTGGGAAATAATAAAGGTATATTCAAAAAAAAGTGTGTATGTCTATATAGGTATGTCTATGTATATATATATATACACCCCAAGAATATATGGGGGATTGGAAATGATGCAGACAATTACATTGATGGAAGCAACAATCTAAGCAGGTCTACCCATTTTTTTTTAAATAGAGTGTATGTAAACTTCTTACCCACTGGGAATGTGATGAAAGAAATAAAAGCTGAAATAAATAATTCTCTCTACTATTATTCTGACATTTCACATTCTAAAAATAAAGTGGTTGTAACGGTTGTCTGTGGTGGAAGAAGGTGAGGACCAATGCGCAGCGTGGTAAGTGTTCATATTCGTTAATAGAACTCAGAACACAAAAATACAAAACCAACGAAATGAAACCGAAACAGTTCTGTCTGGTACAGATACGAAACAGAAAATAATCACCCACAGCTCAAGGGTGAAAACAGGCTGCCTAGGTATGGTTCTCAATCAGGGACAACGATTGACAGCTGCCTCTGATTGAGAACCATACCAGGCCAAACACAGAAATCCCAAATCATAGAAAAAAATAACTTTAGACAACCCACCCAACTCACGCCCTGACCATACTAAAACAAAGACATAACAAAAGAACTAAGGTCAGAACGAGACAGTGGTGATCCTAACTGACCTAAGACAGGGAATTTTTACTACGATTAAATGTGTGGAATTGTGAAAAACTGAGTTTAAATGTATTTGGCTAAGGTGTATGTAAATGTCCAACTTCAACTGTACATATATATATATATATATATATATATACAGTGGCTTGCGAAAGTATTCACCCCCCTTGGCATTTTTCCTATTTTGTTACATTTACAACCTGGGGATTTGTATCATTTGATTTACACAACATGCCTACTACTTTGAAGATGCAACATATTTTTTATTGTGAAACAAGCAAGAAATAAGACAAAAAAACAGACCCACCTTTTGCAGCAATGACAGCTGCAAGTCTTTTGTGGTATTTCTATAAGCTTGGCACATCTAGCCACTGGGATTTTTGCCCAAAACAGCTCCAGCCGTTTCAAGTTGAATGGGTTTCGCTGGTGTACAGCAATCTTTAAGTCATACCACAGATGCTCAATTGGATTGAGGTCTGGGCTTTGACTAGGCCCTTCCAAGACATTTAAATGTTTCCCCTTAAACCACTCAAATGTTGGTTTAGCAGAATGCTTAGGGTCATTGTCTTGCTGGAAGGTGAACCTCGTCCCAGTCTCAAATCTCTGGAACACTGAAACAGATTTCCCTCAAGTATTTCCCTGTATTTAGCGCCATCATCATTCCTTCAATTCTGACCAGTTTCCAAGTCCCTGCCGATGAAAAACATCCTTCCTATGCTTCACTGTGGGGATGTTGTTTTTGGGGTAATGAGAGGTATTTGGGTTTGCCCCAGGCATAGCATTTTCCTTGATGGCCAAAAAGCTAAATTTTAGTCTCATCTGACCAGAGTACCTTCTTCCATATATTATAGTCTCCCACATGCCTTTTGGTGAACACCAAACGTGTTTGCTTGTTTTTTTCTTTAAGCAATGGCTTTTTACTGGCCACTCTTCCGTAAAACCCAACTCTGTGGAGTGTACGGCACAAAGTGGTCCTATGGACAGATATTCCAATCTCCGCTGTGGAGCTTTGCAGCTCCTTCAGGGTTATCTTTGGTCTCTTTGTTGCCTCTCCGATTAATGCCCTCCTTGCCTGTTCTGTGAGTTTTGGTGGGTGGCCCTCTCTTGGCAGTTTTTTTGTGGTGCCATATTCTTAAGCATTTTTAATAATGGATTTAATGGTGCTCCGTGGAATGTTAAAAGTTTCTGATATTTTTTTATAACCCAACCCAACCTGTTTGGAGAGATCCTTGGTCTTCATGGTGCCCCTTGCTTAGGGGTGTTGCAGACTCTGGGGCCTTTCAGAACAGGTGTATATGTACTGAGATCATGTGACAGATCATTTGACAATTAGATTGCACACAGGTGGACTTTATTTCACATAATTAGTTACTTCTGAAGGTAATTGGTTGCACCAGATCTTATTTAGGGGCTTCATAGCGAAGGGGGTAAGTACATATGCACGCACCACTTTTCCGTTTGTAATTTTTTTCATTGGTGGGTGGGGGGGTTTTCCTAGCCACTGAGCCCAGGTTAATGAGGCCACATTGTTAACAAAAAAGGCAGCCAAAAAGTTAATGAATCCATACAGCCGAATAATAGTTCATAATAGATCAATAATTTATTTCACATATTTCATGTCAATATTCCACGTTTTTGTCATAATAGTAGAAACAAGTCTGGTTCATAATAATGGACTATTCCACCCTGACAGAGTTCTCGTGAATTGTTTTACGCAATATGATTGAAAACGTGACTTTCATTGAAATGAAGCTGCAGCAGTGAGGTGCTTTCAGAGCGGGTCAGAGAAAAGAAAAAAAAGGAAAGAAGATGTTAAAATTCTAAGTTAATGCATTTATTTCGTAAAAAGACAGTAGCTGCTGATAATACTGCTATTGTTGTCAAGGCAGAGGCACAGGACATGTATGTGTACAGCGCCCCTCTGTCTTACTATATGTGGTCCATGTATCAGATACATCAGATACACTGCATTCGGAAAGTATTCAGACCCCTTGACTTTTTCTATGTTTTCAGAACCTTTACTCAGTACTTTTTTAAGCACCTTTTGCAGCGATTACAACATTGAGGATTCTTGGGTAGGAGGCATGGCACACCTGTATTTGGGGAGTTTCTCCCATTCTTCTCTGCAGATCTTCTCAAGCTCTGTCATGTTGGATAGGGAGCGTCGCTGCACAGCTATTTTCAGGTCTCTCCAGAGATGTTTGATGAGTTCAAGTCCGGGCTTTGGCTGGGCCACTCAAGGACATTCAGAGACTTGTCCCGAAGCCACTCCTGCTTTGTCTTGGCTGTGTCTGAGGTCTTGAGCACTCTGGAGCAGGTTTTCATCAAGGTTTTCTATGGACTTTGCTCCGTTCATCTTTCCCTTGACCCTGACTAGTCTCCCATTCCCTGCCGCTGAAAAACATCCCCACTGTAGGATGCTGCCACCACCATGCTTCACCATAGGGATGCTGCCAGGTTTCCTCCAGACGTGACGTTTGGCATTCAGGCCAAAGACTTCAATCTTGGTTTCATCAGACCAGAGAATGTTGTTTCTCATGGTCTGAGAGTCTTGAGGTGCCTTTTGGCAAACTCCAAGCTGTCTTGTATGTGCCTTGTACTGAGGAGTGGCATCCATCTGGCCACTCTACCATAAAGGCCTGATTGGTGGAGTGCTGCTGAGATGGTTGTCCTTCTGGAAGGATCTCCCATCTCCACAGAGGAACTCTGGAGCTCTGTCAGAGTGACCATCGGGTTCTTGGTCACTTCCCTGACCAAGGCTCTTCTCCCTCGGTTGCTCAGTTTGGCCGGGCGGCCAGCTCTTGGAAGAGTCTTGGTGGTTTCAAAACGTATCAAAATGTGGAAAAAGTCAAGGGGTCTGAATACTTTCCGAATGCATTGTACATGGGCTACATATAGTAAGATAGAGGGGAGCTGTTTCGCTCACTCGGATGCTTTCTCCAGTGAGATAGTTTCTGCAACTTGCGAATTGAAGGAAAGTTGGCAGGTGCATAGTGCACTGTTCAGATGCTAGATTTTTTGGGGATGACCATGCAAAAGTAACCTACTTTTTAAAGTGATTTGTTTGACAGTCAGACTGGCCTATGCCTAGGGCCTCCAAATCACTAAGTCCGCCCTTGTGCAAGAGAGAGAGGGGAAGCCATAGCATTTCATGGTATGACTCCATAATGCTGTAACGGCTTGATTTACAAGTGCAGCATTTCATTTAAAGGGTTTTAAAATGTCAACAATAACAAGAGTGCTACTATTGTGACATGCTTCTTCGCTTTTTCTCCCTATAGTGTCCCAGTTGAGTTATCTATAGTTGTCTAATGAAATTTGACTGTTAGTTCAGAGGCAAAGTGTAGACTGTGGATCGGAACTGAATGGAGAATCAGGCTTTAGAGTCATTGTTTGTCTCTCAACTTTACTCATCACAGGTACATTTATCAAATTAGCAAGCAGAACCCGAAGTCTGGGAAAGGTTCTGGAGGAGCAGATGCAAAGTAACTGAATGACGGTTTGTGCTGTTTGTTCTGTCATTCTGTTAGCGTCATTCTGTTACCAAATTTTGCATCTGCACTGTTCTTCAAGTTAGTGTTTTTGTAAGAATGTCTGTGGAAATTGCTAAAAGTAGTTGTATGGTTTGTTTAACTTAGCAATCATTGGTTTTTATTTAATGTACAGTTTAGAGGGAGTAATCTTAGTCTCACCATCATCCTGTTACTGTGGAATTGCCCTCCTGTGGATTCAATGTCAGAGAAGAAGTGCTCTTTTCACCCTGACACAGAAACTTCCCTGAACTCCCTCATCCATAACAGAAAGTAAACACCTATGTTCCCTTTTTTTACTCCCCAAACTCATCCCTTTTATTTTGTGTAATAAATAGAGATGTGAGTCAGAGCGACATTATTCCAAAACGGGAGGGAAAGTTAGGGCGCATTGACAGCCGCCCCAAGGGAAAGTAGGAAGTGAGTAAATAAGGGCCAGTGACAAACACCTCCTGTGACCTCACACATGCGCACACACACACCTCAAACTCACAGCAACCATCAGATAAAACATGTATGTCTGACTTTGCCTAGCTGCCAGGAAACACTAGGAGCAGTCCCTCATTCACTGTCATTAGATGGGCCTGCCATGTGAATGTACATTCATGCCACGTAGAATAGAATAACAACATACACTTCCTGACTGTGTACACGTAATAACCCTATAGCCTTCCATAACATCATGCCTAGTGAGATCACTAGCCCAGTCTCTATTCTGGAATGGAATTGTATGCATGGAATGTGATGAGTGACTGTTTTGGCTTTGAGTAACCATTCCAGTCACAAAGTAGGCTATAGAATTCTCCATGGACATAAATAATCCAATGGAGAAATAAATCCTCTGAACTCAGAAACAATGCAACACTTAATGCGAAGTGTGTGTGTTTGTGTTGTGTGTGTGTTTCTGTGTGTAGGGGAGCTTAAAGGCCAGCTTTCGAGCCTCTCACCATGCTCTCTTAACTTAAGTGTGCCATTACTGGCAGCTCCCCGGCTATGAGGGAATGAGATTATAAATAAGTTATTCTCTCCGAGGCCAGCTGTTGGGATGCCACCCATCGTGATCCTTGGTCATAACAGAGCGTGGCGCTGCCAGCCTGTCAACCGTTGCATGCCAATCACACTCTGCTGGGCTCTGTATCTCATCTCCTACCGCCGCCTCTGAAACAAAAACATCACGGAATGGGCCTACAACCGACATGGCGTAATAATTTAAATTGTCAACGCCTCGGCTCTCAGCGGACGCCACTGCTCTTGTGAATTCCCCCGCAAGCCATATCATTCAAACAGTTGATGATGAACAGAAATAATGAACATGAAAGGAAAGAATGAAACCAAAAAAAGGGAAGAAAACCATGTTATTTCAGACGGACAACGTGGGTCAATGCGAATGCACTGAGGGTTCAGATAACCCTAAGGTCTGGGAGGTCCCATGTTGAAATGCTGTTGCTTTGGCTTTGTTAAAATTAACTTGGTGTGCACTAGCTAGCTAGTGTTTGTCAGGTGTGTGTGTGCGTGTGTGCATATACAGTATGTGTGTGTGTGTCGGTGTGCAGGGTGGGCGCTGTGGAAGTGTGTTAAACCTGATAGCAGATAGCCATCTTTGATTGCACTAGTCTTCCTGTGGTCTGCAATCCTCATGACCACTTCCTCTCTCCCTGCGAGATCCGTAATGAAATGTTTCTCATTTTCTACCAGAGCCGCCTTGTCTCTCTCTAAACAGTTCTGCAGGATTGAGCTGGAGAAAGGAATGGGTGGCGGAATCCAATCCACAATAGCCCACAATATCTTCACGACTCTCCGGATGATTTAATGTCCCGGCCTTCCCTCTAAACCAGAATGGCTGGAGCGATAATTACAGAGGAGAATTAGAAGCAGGAGCGAAGAATGCAAGGAGCTTTATCCCACCAATGGGAGCCTTTGTTTGGCCCCTTTTGAGCCAAAACGGGATGTTTCTGCAAGAGATGCTTTAATCTTATTACAACCAGAGTAATGGCAGAGACACCACATAGCTGTCAGAGCCACTATGGAGGTTTGCACAACGAAGCCCCCCTAGGAATTCAATGTGACATGTTTTAGTTAAAAAAAGTTTGAGTCATAAAACGTTGTAAACGGAAGCCATGTTGTAAACAGGAGGGAGGTGTCACAAGGCCATGCAAAGTTTACTCTGGCTGTTGGCCAACTAAATACACTCCCTGGGTTTATGCTGAAAGAGTGAAGTCATGTTTGAACTTCTGCTCAACTAAGTACATTCCCAGGGTTTACGTTGAAAAGGTCAGGTCCTGTTTGAACTGTAAATCCATCTATTCATACAAGGTGACAAACCATAGGCCATTACCATAGTGTGTGATATTCACTAGAACAGTCTTCTACAATCTACAGGAAATATATTTTTTCTATACTCTCTCACTAATGTGTTTAGACTATCAGGGATTGAGATGCAGTCAACCTCCATCCCCATGTCCCCTTTACTGTTTCTCTTTTCATTCTACCCTCAGAGAGCGAGTGCAAAACACACACACACACACACACACACAGACAGACACACAGACACACACACACACACACACACACACACACACACACACACACACACACACACACACACACACACACACACACAGACACACACACAGACACAGACACACACAGACACACACACACACACAGACACACACACACACACACAGACACACACACACACACAGACACCCCTGTGGTGCGGAGGACAAGGTGTTGTGCCTTTTACCATGAAGGTGGTATTATGTGTCCATTATTGTGTGCTGTTTATCATGCCGCTCCACAGACACGGAAGATTGCTTGTCCAAATGGAGCCCATAGATTCACAAGGCTGAGGCTGATGGAATATTGTGTGTTTGTGTGTGTGTGCGTGGCTACTATGTTCGCATATGTGTGCAGAGAAAGACTGGGATCTCTCTCTGCACAAATATTCATCATGACACAGTGTATGGTGTGAAGCCTGAAACAGACACAGGCGGGGGAAATCCCTCCATCATCAAATACAGTCACTGTCCTCATCACACACCGATCCCCATCTCTCCCAGCTCCAATCTTATCGCCAAGCCTGCATCTGTCCTTGTCCTAGCTACAGAATCCGTGCCAGCCTTTTTCTCCAATCCTGAGTCAGAGCCTCAGTGCCAGCCCCAGTCACACGTCCACCTCTGCCTTACATCACAGCCCAGGTACTGACCAAGACAGAATCACACTGGATTAACTGCACCAGAATCTATATTGGTCATTATCAAGATTTCTTCTCCCCCAAACATGATACATTTATTTGTCAGCTTAGTCTCCTAGCTCTCATCTGTCTATGGTACCATTAGCAAGACAGGTGTCTCGTCTCTTAATAGGCTTTGATCTAAAATACACTAGCTCACTTTACAGTCGAGCAGTTGCAATTTCTCTTCTTTGTCTACCTCTGCGCTCTCCCCCTCTCTCTCTCTCTCTCTTTCATTGTGTCATCCTCTTCCTTTCTTGAATCCCAATGTAAAAAGAAGCCTCTTGTTTCTCAAATCCTTGTCAGATGCAGTCGCCACGTGTTCAGAATGCCAATTCTCTCGTCCTATTTAACCAAAAGTCTGCATTGCTGACCAGCTGTCTAGTAAGTTTGTATTCATAACATCTTTACTTCCTGCTCTGCCTTCCAGGCTTTGTGAAGCGACACAAGACAGCTAATATCAAGCATTTCGCTACACTCGCATTAACATCTGCTAACCATGTGTATGTGACAAATACATTTGATTTGATTTTATTATTTGATCTCAGTTCTCTGTGGATGCCTTTCCCTCCATGTCTTTCCCTTGGTATTGGGTGTTCTGCTGGCGTTTCTAACATTTGTGTCTATCTGAGTACGTGATGAGCCTTGGCAAACAGTCGGCACCAGCCATCCAGCCCTCAAGGTGATGCTACAGAACACCAACCCTCTCGTCTCAGAAACATAACACTGTCTGGGAGACAGGCGTGTTGTTATTAAAAACAACACAAGATACTATCCTTCTCAAAAACCTGAACATTAATTCTAAATCTGCAGTGCCATTTCTATCTGAAGTGTATCACTTACTGAGGAATTATTGCAGGCATTATTCGAGGACTTTGAAAGGACACGTTTGACACCCCTCTCTTTCGTTTCCGTTTCAGCTTGTCAATCTCTCAGCTTTCACAAAATAAATAGACAGCTTTCCCATCATCCAGATGTCAGTGTGATCCTGTTGCTGTGGCTTCTAAGGAACAGATTTGTTAGTAGTGGAGGACATGGTTGCCGTGGCAACCTCAGACCCATGCTATTTCTGTTCCAGTGGATACTCTACTCCTCTCTGTATCCTCTGCCCATTGTTCCCTCTAAGCTGCGGGTGTGAAGCTCCACCGGGACTGCCACGCAGAAGAAATATCAGGGTGCGCAGAGAAGCACGAGATTGAACTTCACTTAGCATTCTAGAGTTTTCCCCATTAGTTAACACTATCAACTGTTACTACTTTTGTTTTGAGATCAAATGAAGATCTACATGTAGCGATATTTGTACGTTTGTTCATATCTTTGCTAGTTAATGAGTTATTATCCCAGTTATAGCTAATTTGTAGTTCGCATTGGGGGAGTGATTTGCTTCCTACAAGAGTACAAAACATGAGCATTTTCTTTTTAAATTTTTAAGATAAATAGTCAATAGGCACTGGGTGGCATAATTTGTCTGATTCTCTGTAATAATGGTATGGGAATAACAATGCATTTTATTTTGTCAAGTGGTATCTTGCATCACACAACATAACATTTTGAGGATAACATTTTCATTCTCATGGAATGTAGGCCTACATTGAACACCACACATTGACTGCTACTGTAGGCTGAACGATAGAACAGTTATTTCCATGTTAAAATGCAGTGGCCACTCCTTAGCCAGTCCTTTTGCCCCATCTCATTCAACCAAAATCTTTTGTATGATCTCTTATACACGATTTTAGGCCCAGATTTTGGAACGTTGTCTTTCCTGGATATGGCCACTATATTGTGATCACTGCATCCAATGGGTACGGATACAGCTTTAGAACAAAGTTCTACAGCATTAGTAAAAATGTGATCGATACATGTGGATGATCTTGTTCCTGTAGTGTTTGTAAATACCCTGGTAGGTTGATTAATAATCTGAACCAGATTACAGGCACTGGTTACAGTGAGAAGCTTCCTCTTGAGCGGACAGCTTGATGAAATCCAGGTCCCAGAGAAAGTAGACCTCTCTGTTTGTATCACATACACTATCAAGCATTTCACACACATTATTTAGATAATGACTGTTAGAACTTGGTGGCCTACAGCAACACCCCAGAAGAAAAGGCTTTAGATGAGGCACGGGAACCTGCAACCACAACACTTCAATAACACTTGACATAAGATATTCTCTGAGCATTACAGGGATATATGGCTCTGAATATATACAGCAACACCCCCCCCCATAAGCATGTCTGTGTCTTCTATAGATGTTATATACTTGTGTTGCCACTGCTGTATCATCAAAGGAATTATCTAAGCAAGTCTCAGAAATGGCTAATATAAATCAAATCTAAGTTTATTTGTCACGTGCACCGAATACAACAGGTTTACTTACAGTGAAATGCTTACTTGCTTACAGGCTCTAACCAATAGTGCAAAAAAGGTATTAGGTAAACAATAGGTAGGTAAAGAAATGAAACAACAGTAAAAACAGGCTATATACAGTAGCGAGGCTATATACAGTAGCGAGGCTATAAAAGTAGCGAGGCCACATACAGACACCGGTTAGTCAGGCTGATTGAGGTAGTATGTACATGTAGATATGGTTAAAGTGACTATGCATATATGATGAACAGAGAGTAGCAGTAGCATAAAAGAGGGGTTGGCGGGTGGTGGGTGGCGGGACACAATGCAGATAGCCCGGTTAGCCAATGTGCGGGAGCACTAGTTGGTCGGCCCAATTGAGGTAGTATGTACATGAATGTATAGTTAAAGCAGCGTAAAAATAGGGGTTGGGGGGGTGGGTTGAATTTTATCTGATGTTAGTAAGTTATTATTTTCATGAACCTTATTTCTAAGGCTATATATATATTAATTTGGGCTATTTTCAGCCCTTTCCTAAGTAGCTTATCAAAGATGACGTCATATGGAAAAGAGAAAACAAAGCAAGAGAAAAAAATATATATTCAGCAGTTCATTAACGCTTAGCATTGTCCGGGTTAGGGAGGGTTTGGCCGGTAGGGATATCCTTGTCTCATCGCGCACCAGCGACTTCTGTGGCGGGCCGGGCGCAGTGCACGCTAACCAAGGTAGCCAGGTGCACGGTGTTTCCTCCGACACATTGCTGTGGCTGGCTTCCGGGTTGGATGCGCACTGTGTTAAGAAGCAGTGCGGCTTGGTTGGGTTGTGTTTCGGAGGACGCATGGCTTTCGACCTTCGTCTCTCCCGAGCCCGTACGGGAGTTGTAGCGATGAGACAAGATAGTAATTACTAACAATTGGATACCACGAAATTGGGGAGAAAAGGGGGTACAAAAAGGTTAAAGTATCATTAATTTCAATTCCTTATATTAAGCAGACCAGACAGCACAATTCTCTTAATTTACGGATGGCCAGGGGCACACTGCAACACTTAGACATCATTTACAACTGAATAATGTGTTTAGTGAGTCCACCAGATCAGAGGCAGGAGGGATGACCAGGGATGTTCTGTTTAGTGAGTCCTCCAGATCAGAGGCAGGAGGGATGACCAGGGATGTTCTCTGTTTAGTGAGTCCTCCAGATCAGAGGCAGTAGGGATGACCAGGAATGTTCTCTGTTTAGTGAGTCCTCCAGATCAGAGGGAGGAGGGATGACCAGGGATGTTCTCTGTTTAGTGAGTCCTCCAGATCAGAGGCAGGAGGGATGACCAGGGATGTTCTCTGTTTAGTGAGTCCTCCAGATCAGAGGCAGGAGGGATGACCAGGGATGTTCTCTGTTTAGTGAGTCCTCCAGATCAGAGGGAGGAGGGATGACCAGGGATGTTCTCTGTTTAGTGAGTCCTCCAGATCAGAGGGAGGAGGGATGACCAGGGATGTTCTCTGTTTAGTGAGTCCTCCAGATCAGAGGGAGGAGGGATGACCCGGGATGTTCTCTGTTTAGTGAGTCCTCCAGATCAGAGGGAGGAGGGATGACCAGGGATGTTCTCTGTTTAGTGAGTCCTCCAGATCAGAGGGAGGAGGGATGACCAGGGATGTTCTCTGTTTAGTGAGTCCTCCAGATCAGAGGGAGGAGGGATGACCAGGGATGTTCTCTGTTTAGTGAGTCATCCAGATCAGAGGGAGGAGGGATGACCAGGGATGTTCTCTGTTTAGTGAGTCCTCCAGATCAGAGGGAGGAGGGATGACCAGGGATGTTCTCTGTTTAGTGAGTCCTCCAGATCAGAGGGAGGAGGGATGACCAGGGATGTTCTCTGTTTAGTGAGTCATCCAGATCAGAGGGAGGAGGGATGACCAGGGATGTTCTCTGTTTAGTGAGTCCTCCAGATCAGAGGGAGGAGGGATGACCAGGGATGTTCTCTGTTTAGTGAGTCCTCCAGATCAGAGGGAGGAGGGATGACCAGGGATGTTCTCTGTTTAGTGAGTCCTCCAGATCAGAGGGAGGAGGGATGACCAGGGATGTTCTCTGTTTAGTGAGTCCTCCAGATCAGAGGGAGGAGGGATGACCAGGGATGTTCTCTGTTTAGTGAGTCCTCCAGATCAGAGGGAGGAGGGATGACCAGGGATGTTCTCTGTTTAGTGAGTCCTCCAGATCAGAGGCAGGAGGGATGACCAGGGATGTTCTCTGTTTAGTGAGTCCTCCAGATCAGAGGGAGGAGGGATGACCAGGGATGTTCTCTGTTTAGTGAGTCCTCCAGATCAGAGGGAGGAGGGATGACCAGGGATGTTCTCTGTTTAGTGAGTCATCCAGATCAGAGGGAGGAGGGATGACCAGGGATGTTCTCTGTTTAGTGAGTCCTCCAGATCAGAGGGAGGAGGGATGACCAGGGATGTTCTCTGTTTAGTGAGTCCTCCAGATCAGAGGGAGGAGGGATGACCAGGGATGTTCTCTGTTTAGTGAGTCCTCCAGATCAGAGGGAGGAGGGATGACCAGGGATGTTCTCTGTTTAGTGAGTCATCCAGATCAGAGGGAGGAGGGATGACCAGGGATGTTCTCTGTTTAGTGAGTCCTCCAGATCAGAGGGAGGAGGGATGACCAGGGATGTTCTCTGTTTAGTGAGTCCTCCAGATCAGAGGGAGGAGGGATGACCAGGGATGTTCTCTGTTTAGTGAGTCCTCCAGATCAGAGGGAGGAGGGATGACCAGGGATGTTCTCTGTTTAGTGAGTCCTCCAGATCAGAGGGAGGAGGGATGACCAGGGATGTTCTCTGTTTAGTGAGTCCTCCAGATCAGAGGGAGGAGGGATGACCAGGGATGTTCTCTGTTTAGTGAGTCCTCCAGATCAGAGGGAGGAGGGATGACCAGGGATGTTCTCTGTTTAGTGAGTCCTCCAGATCAGAGGGAGGAGGGATGACCAGGGATGTTCTCTGTTTAGTGAGTCCTCCAGATCAGAGGGAGGAGGGATGACCAGGGATGTTCTCTGTTTAGTGAGTCCTCCAGATCAGAGGGAGGAGGGATGACCAGGGATGTTCTCTGTTTAGTGAGTCCTCCAGATCAGAGGGAGGAGGGATGACCAGGGATGTTCTCTGTTTAGTGAGTCCTCCAGATCAGAGGGAGGAGGGATGACCAGGGATGTTCTCTGTTTAGTGAGTCCTCCAGATCAGAGGGAGGAGGGATGACCAGGGATGTTCTCTGTTTAGTGAGTCCACCAGATCAGAGGGAGGAGGGATGACCAGGGATGTTCTCTGTTTAGTGAGTCCTCCAGATCAGAGGGAGGAGGGATGACCAGGGATGTTCTCTGTTTAGTGAGTTCTCCAGATCAGAGGGAGGAGGGATGACCAGGGATGTTCTCTTGATACGTGCTTGAATTGGAATTGGAAAATGTATGGAGTAAATTGTACATTATTGTCTTCAGGAATGTAGTGAAGTAAAAGTAGTCCAAAATATAAATAATAAAGTAAAGTACAGATACCCCCAAAAACTACTTAAGTAGTACTAAAGTACTTTACACCACTGTTAAAATGTTATGTATGGGATGCATTTTCTTCATTGCTTTTGATGGTAGGCCACTCTGGTAGGCCTACATTATGATCAAATAGCCACAGTGGCTTACTTGACCACTGTTAAAACTAACTTAAAGTAGGTATAGCCTCAGGGTTCACAGTAAAAGCTAGCCGGAAGAATTTTCACAACGTTCAAGTTTGCGCCCAACAGACCAGAAATTTGCTCAGTGATTCACTTTTTTTTGGAGGGAACATTGCCTCTGCCCTCCACCACACGCCTCTTACTCCCTCTGCCTCTCCTACACACCTCCCATCCCTCCTCTGCTTCCTCCTCTTTCTCCTATACATCTCCCTCCCTCGCTTCATCCATCTCTATCTTCCATATCCTCTTCCATCTCTCCCTCTCCTGTTTTCTGTTTGCGACTACATTTTGTGAGCAGCTCAGCTTACCCCCCTCCCCCCAGCCCCATGAGCCCCCCACTCCCCTCCCTTCCCCCCAACCCAATCTCCAGGATTTGAGCTCTGAGCTCCCCTGTGGAATACAATCTGACACTAAACCTCTATAGGAGCACACAGAGCCAGTCAGCTAGCCAGCCAGCCAACCATCCAGTCAACCAACCAACTAACCAGCCAGTCAACTAACCAGTCAGCCAGTCCAAAAAAAAACTGTGGTATGGTCAGCCAATCAGCAAGGTCACCAGCCAGCCAGGTCACCAGCCAGCCAGTCAAAAAAAAACTGTGGTATGGTCTGCATTCTGGGGCCCTTACAGGGAGAAAGATAAAGACAGAGGGAGGAAATGAAATGCTGAGCCTCCGACCACATGGGCATTGGTATCTGAGCCTTATCTGCAGCCTCATAACAACATCCAGTCCCCTGCAGGTCCAGATATGCATCTAAATGTGTGTCTGGCCAGGCCAGGCTGCATGCTGACGTATGTAGAGTGGCTAGCGGCTTTCTCTATCAAACCTCCCCTGAGGTCACACATATCAGTCTAATGGCCAGTGTCTGTCTCTCTCTGAGCCCTGGAGAGGATGTAGGGACTCTAAGCTAACTGGCCACTGTGTGGATGGGCTGAAGGTAGGCTCAGAAAAACAGATGAACCCATCCCTATGACGGGTGGTCAGTAGGAGCTCCTCCTGGAGAGAGACGTTGATATTATGCCAGGTCAAGGGCCATAGCTGAAGGATATTATTGTCTTGCGTGACCAAGGTTTCATATAAACAGACATCCTCCTCAACCCGTGGCCCAGAAGCCATTAGGAACTATTAGATTTAGGAACATTGGAAACAAAGCCAGAGTACATTGCATTCTAACTGTGATCCAGAAAGGTTGTCGCTGGAAGGCACATCCTCTGGTTAACCACAGACAGCAACCTTTATAACTTGTTGTTGGGTAGCGGTGAAGAACTACTGAGTTATTATTTTCTGTTCAGCTGGAGGATGGTGAAAACAGAAACATGTCCTGTGGATTTGGAAAAGGAAAGGTTTGAAGTGTGTGACAAGCAAACAATGTGGCCCGTTGAGGCGGCCGGCGTCGAGGCGTCCATGGGAGACCGGTGACAGCCAGTCTCTCTGCTAACGGTAGCTCCGGTCTGGAAGACCCGGAAGACGCCTAATCCTGGGGTGCCACAGCAGGACCTAATTATCCCTTTTGCACAGGAGAAAGGATGTCTGGTGTCTTCTCCTAAAATGGCAGCACCGGAGCTGTGATCCAGGATACACATTGAGCCAAGCCAGCCAAACTCTTTCAAGTCTCTGTCAGCCTTTTGACAGTGTCTTCCCATTGATGCCCTACCAACACCCAGTGGTAGAATGACAATGATGGAGAGAGACAGGATGAGAGGAACTAGGTACCGGTAGTTTGTTTATGCACCTCTACCCACCACCTCTTCCCTCTCTTTCTGCTCTCTGGGGTATCTTTATGCCCTTAGAGCAGGGGTGACAAACTCATTTTGACCCACAGGCCGCATTCATTCTTCAACGAGGTCCGGGATGCCGCACTGAAAATTGGCTATATTTCCTCACCGTCAAAATGATTAGTGAGCTGGACACAGTCAAGAAACTGTGTAAATGTAGGTCCATTATTATTTCTACACAGTTTTGATTTTGTATTTGTCATTTTAAAGTATATTGAGTTCACCCCCCCCCCCCCCACATTTTTTGTTTAGGAAATAAAAGCACAAAATATCTTCTTTTTTTATTACTCAAACCACCTGCGGGCCGAATTGGTATGTTGCGTGCCTTAGAGGATGAGTACTGTAGTTAGCTGTCCAAAAAATCGGCTGACCGCCAGTTACCCTCTGGACCCTTTAATGTCACCTTCCAACAAAATGCCACCAACTGTTGTTGTTTGGATATGCTAATGTTTGGTGCCCTTGGTTTGCCAAGCCAATGCCCAAAGAGACGCCAATACACAGAGAGAAAGAAAGAGGAGAAGCATTATTCAAAGCCTTGACTTTTGCTCCCTGCCTCTCTAGTGAGATGGCTGTTGTTAAAAGTGGCCTTAGCGGCCTGGCTGTGCTTTGTTTGAATTGGTACCAAGGCCAGGGAAAATAAAAATAGAGATGGAGAGAAGGAGAGAGTGAAAGATGTGGAAAGAGCGATGGAAAGAGAGAGCGGTTAAAGAACTGACTCGTATGAACCGACTGAACTGAAAACAGACATTTATCCAACATTCCAAGCCTTCAATGTTGTTGTTGTTGTTTTCAATTACACTTCCTGATATTTTCTGACAGGTTTGCGGGTCACCTGGGGTCAGCTATTGTCTTTCAAAGTGGCCCTAACAACGTGATGTGATAGCTGCTCTCTCCGTGGCTTTCCCTGTGAAAGCATTCATTATCTATGACACAGACAGCGATATGAAAACCTTAACCATACTTTCTGAGCCACATTGGTCTCATGGGGTTAAACTTGTGCCTATGTTTCAGAGCTGGAATGGGGATCCAATGACTTCTGATTTCCCCTGTTCAAACAGTATTATTTATTTAGCTAGTGTTTCATAGGCAGAGTGTGACCCTCTGCTCCCTCTCTCCCATTCTCTTAATGACACTGTTAACACCACTTTGACCTGCTGTAAGAACAGTGAAGTGATATAGCAAGCTGTTATTGATTGAAGTGTGTTTTCATGGAGACTACATATGTTCCTCACTCGATCTGATGGGGTTTTGAGTGGTAATCCTATGGATATGAAGGGAGTAGAGTATTCACTGAGTGTACAAAACATTAGGAACACCCTTCTAATATTGAGTTGCAACCCATTTTGCCCTCAGAACAGCATCAATTTGTTCGGGGCATAGACTCTACAAGGTGTCGAAAGTATTCCACAGGGATGCTGTGCCATGTTGACTCCAATGGTTCCCACAGTTGGGTCAATGATGTCCTTTGGGTGGTGGACCATTCTTGATACACACAGGAAACTGTTGAGTGTGAAAACCCAGCAGCGTTGCAGTTATTGACACACTCAAACCGCTGTGCCTGGCACCTACTAACATACCCTGTTCAAAGGCACTTACATCTTTTGTCTTGCTCATTCACCCTCAATGGAACACATACACAATCCATGTCTCAATTCTCTCAAGGCTTTAAAGACCTTCTTTAACCTGTCTTCTACCCTTCATCTACACTGATTGAAGTGGATTTAACAAGTGACATCAACAAGGGATCACTTGGTCAGTATATGGTCAGTCTATGTCATGGAAAGTGCAGGTGTCCTTAATATTTTGTACACTCATTGTATGTGATAGATGCGGGAGGCTTTGGGAGAGGCTCGCCTCGGATTGGGGTTACAATAAGCTCCCCACTTAGTTTTGATTGATGAACAGTGATTTTTTTGACAGAAGAGGGCTAATGTGAGGTGTGTTTGTGTCTGTCTGTGTGTGTATGTCTGTGTGTCTGTGTGTGTGTCAGTTAATCTATTATCATTTTGGTCTTGTCAAGCCGCAACACCTTCACTTTAATTACAGCCCATAGTGAAGCCACTTGAACCCTAATACTCTAATGGTGAACTGATGAGCCACTCAGGGCCATATGCATCACTCACTCACCTCAACTTGACTTTGTTGTAACCTACTTTGCCTCACACTGAATGCAGCATAAGCCTTCTCTCCTCTCTTCTCTACTCTGTAAGCCTCTAATTGAGCCGCCAGCGTTTGAGAGTTTGTCACCTCTGCGTTTCTGCTTTGGAAAATAACCTGGTGCTCCACCCCTATCAGCTCAATTAGAAGTGAGGTCGGGCCTAAGCGTGTTCCTCAGCTTGCTGGTTTTGATGTCCCGCTCTCTCAGGATGTGACTGCAGGGGAGGGAGGCCACAGCAACACACCACTCGTCTGACTGATGTCTACTGGAGAAACATGTAGGCATGGGATTGTACAGGGAATGTACTTTCTAGCCTTGCACCCAGGGGATGGATAATGCTAGCTGTGTGTGTGTGTTGGGTGTAGATAGGAGGGGTGTGTGTGTATTGGGTGTTGGGTGTGTGTGTGTGTGTGTGTGTGTGTGTTGTGTGTGTGTGTATGTTGGGTCTTGGGTGTAGATAGGATGTGTGTGTGTTGTGTGTAGATAGGTGTATGTTGGGTGTTGGGTGTAGATAGGAGGGGTGTGTGTGGGTGTGTTGGGTGTAGATAGGAGGGGTCTGTGTGTGTGTGTGTGTTGGGTGTAGATAGGAGGTGTGTGTGTGTGTTGGGTGTAGATAGGAGGGGTGTGTGTGTTGGGTGTAGATAGGAGGGGTGTGTGTGGGTGTGTTGGGTGTAGATAGGAGGAGTCTGTGTGTGTTGGGTGTAGATAGGAGGGGTGTGTGTTTGGTGTAGATAGGAGGGGTGTGTGTGTGTGTGTGTGTGTTGGGTGTAGATAGAAGGGGTGTGTGTGTGTGTGTTGGGTGTAGATAGGAGGGGGGTGTGTGTTGAGTGTAGATAGGAGGGGTGTGTGTTTGTGTTGGGTGTAGATAGGAGGGGTGTGTGTGTGTGTGTGTGTGTGTTGGGTGTAGATAGGAGGGGGGGGTGTGTTGAGTGTAGATAGGAGGGGTGTGTGTGTGTGTGTTGAGTGTAGATAGGAGGGGTGTGTGTGTGTTGGGTGTAGATATGAGGGGTGTGTGTGTGTTGGGTGTAGATAGGAGGGGTGTGTGTGTGTGTGTGTGTGTGTGTGTGTGTGTGTGTGTGTGTGTGTGTGTGTGTGTGTGTGTGTGTTGGGTGTAGATAGGAGGGGGGGTGTGTTGAGTGTAGATAGGAGGGGTGTGTGTGTGTTGGGTGTAGATAGGAGGGGGGGGGGGGGTGTTGAGTGTAGATAGGAGGGGTGTGTGTGTGTTGGGTGTAGATAGGAGGGGGGGTGTGTTGAGTGTAGATAGGAGGGGTGTGTGTGTGTTGGGTGTAGATAGGAGGGGTGTGTGTTTGTGTGTGTGTGTTGGGTGTAGATAGGAGGGGTGTGTGTGTGTGTTGGGTGTAGATAGGAGGGGGGTGTGTGTTGAGTGTAGATAGGAGGGGTGTGTGTGTGTGTTGGGTGTAGATAGGAGGGGTGTGTGTGTGTGTTGGGTGTAGATAGGAGGGGGGGTGTGTTGAGTGTAGATAGGAGGGGTGTGTGTGTGTGTTGGGTGTAGATAGGAGGGGGGGGGGTGTTGAGTGTAGATAGGAGGGGTGTGTGTGTGTTGAGTGTAGATAGGAGGGGTGTGTGTGTGTGTTGGGTGTAGATAGGAGGGGTGTGTGTGTGTGTTGGGTGTAGATAGGAGGGGGGGTGTGTTGAGTGTAGATAGGAGGGGTGTGTGTGTGTGTGTTGGGTGTAGATAGGAGGGGGGGGGTGTGTTGAGTGTAGATAGGAGGGGTGTGTGTGTGTTGAGTGTAGATAGGAGGGGTGTGTGTGTGTGTGTTGAGTGTAGATAGGAGGGGTGTGTGTGTGTGTTGGGTGTAGATAGGAGGGGTGTGTGTGTGTGTTGGGTGTAGATAGGAGGGGTGTGTGTGTGTGTTGGGTGTAGATAGGAGGGGGGGGGTGTGTGTTGGGTGTAGATAGGAGGGGTGTGTGTGTGTGTTGGGTGTAGATAGGAGGGGTGTGTGTGTGTTGAGTGTAGATAGGAGGGGTGTGTGTGTGTGTTGAGTGTAGATAGGAGGGGGGGGGGGGTGTTGAGTGTAGATAGGAGGGGTGTGTGTGTGTGTTGGGTGTAGATAGGAGGGGGGGGGGGGGGTGTGTTGAGTGTAGATAGGAGGGGTGTGTGTGTGTGGTTGAGTGTAGATAGGAGGGGTGTGTGTGTGTGTTGAGTGTAGATAGGAGGGGTGTGTGTGTGTGTTGGGTGTAGATAGGAGGGGTGTGTGTGTGTGTTGGGTGTAGATAGGAGGGGTGTGTGTGTGTGTTGGGTGTAGATAGGAGGGGGGGGTGTGTGTGTTGGGTGTAGATAGGAGGGGTGTGTGTGTGTGTTGGGTGTAGATAGGAGGGGTGTGTGTGTGTGTTGGGTGTAGATAGGAGGGGGGGGGTGTGTGTGTTGGGTGTAGATAGGAGGGGTGTGTGTGTGTGTTGGGTGTAGATAGGAGGGGGGGGGGTGTGTGTTGGGTGTAGATAGGAGGGGTGTGTGTGTGTGTTGGGTGTAGATAGGAGGGGTGTGTGTGTGTGTTGGGTGTAGATAGGAGGGGTGTGTGTGTGTGTTGGGTGTAGATAGGAGGGGTGTGTGTGTGTGTTGGGTGTAGATAGGAGGGGGGGGTGTGGTGTGTTGGGTGTAGATAGGAGGGGTGTGTGTGTGTGTTGGGTGTAGATAGGAGGGGGGGTGTGTGTGTTGGGTGTAGATAGGAGGGGTGTGTGTGTGTGTTGGGTGTAGATAGGAGGGGTGTGTGTGTGTGTTGGGTGTAGATAGGAGGGGGGGGGTGTGTGTGTTGGGTGTAGATAGGAGGGGTGTGTGTGTGTTGAGTGTAGATAGGAGGGGTGTGTGTGTGTGTTGGGTGTAGATAGGAGGGGTGTGTGTGTGTGTTGGGTGTAGATAGGAGGGGTGTGTGTGTGTGTTGGGTGTAGATAGGAGGGGGGGGTGTGTGTGTTGGGTGTAGATAGGAGGGGTGTGTGTGTGTGTTGGGTGTAGATAGGAGGGGTGTGTGTGTGTGTTGAGTGTAGATAGGAGGGGTGTGTGTGTGTTGAGTGTAGATAGGAGGGGTGTGTGTGTGTGTTGGGTGTAGATAGGAGGGGTGTGTGTGTGTGTTGAGTGTAGATAGGAGGGGTGTGTGTGTGTTGAGTGTAGATAGGAGGGGTGTGTGTGTGTGTTGGGTGTAGATAGGAGGGGTGTGTGTGTGTGTTGGGTGTAGATAGGAGGGGGTGTGTGTGTGTGTTGGGTGTAGATAGGAGGGGTGTGTGTGTGTTGGGTGTAGATAGGAGGGGTGTGTGTGTGTTGAGTGTAGATAGGAGGGGTGTGTGTGTGTGTTGGGTGTAGATAGGAGGGGTGTGTGTGTGTTGGGTGTAGATAGGAGGGGTGTGTGTGTGTGTTGAGTGTAGATAGGAGGGGGGGGTGTGGTTGAGTGTAGATAGGAGGGGTGTGTGTGTGTTGAGTGTAGATAGGAGGGGTGTGTGTGTGTGTTGAGTCTAGATAGGAGGGGTGTGTGTGTGTGTTGGGTGTAGATAGGAGGGGTGTGTGGTGTGTGTTGAGTGTAGATAGGAGGGGTGGTGTGTGTGTGTTGGGTGTAGATAGGAGGGGGTGTGTGTGTGTGTGAGTGTAGATAGGAGGGGTGTGTGTGTGTGTTGAGTGTAGATAGGAGGGGGGGTGTGTTGAGTGTAGATAGGAGGGGTGTGGTGTGTGTGAGTGTAGATAGGAGGGGTGTGTGTGTGGGTTGAGTAGATAGGAGGGGTGGTGGTGTGTGTGTTGAGTGTAGATAGGAGGGGTGTGTGTGTGTGTGTTGAGTGTAGATAGGAGGGGTGTGTGTGTGTGTTGAGTTGAGTGTAGATAGGAGGGGTGTGTGTGTGTGTTGAGTGTAGATAGGAGGGGTGTGTGTGTGTGTTGAGTGTAGATAGGAGGGGTGTGTGTGTGTGTTGGGTGTAGATAGGAGGGGTGTGTGTGTGTTGGGTGTAGATAGGAGGGGTGTGTGTGTGTGTTGGGTGTAGATAGGAGGGGTGTGTGTGTGTGTTGAGTGTAGATAGGAGGGGTGTGTGTGTGTGTTGAGTGTAGATAGGAGGGGTGTGTGTGTGTGTTGAGTGTAGATAGGAGGGGTGTGTGTGTGTGTTGAGTGTAGATAGGAGGGGTGTGTGTGTGTTGAGTGTAGATAGGAGGGGTGTGTGTGTGTGTTGAGTGTAGATAGGAGGGGTGTGTGTGTGTGTTGAGTGTAGATAGGAGGGGTGTGTGTGTGTGTTGAGTGTAGATAGGAGGGGTGTGTGTGTGTGTTGAGTGTAGATAGGAGGGGTGTGTGTGTGTGTTGAGTGTAGATAGGAGGGGTGTGTGTGTGTGTGTTGAGTGTAGATAGGAGGGGTGTGTGTGTGTTGAGTGTAGATAGGAGGGGTGTGTGTGTGTTGAGTGTAGATAGGAGGGGTGTGTGTGTGTGTTGAGTGTAGATAGGAGGGGTGTGTGTGTGTGTTGAGTGTAGATAGGAGGGGTGTGTGTGTGTGTTGAGTGTAGATAGGAGGGGTGTGTGTGTGTGTTGAGTGTAGATAGGAGGGGTGTGTGTGTGTTGAGTGTAGATAGGAGGGGGTGTGTGTGTTGAGTGTAGATAGGAGGGGTGTGTGTGTGTGTTGAGTGTAGATAGGAGGGGGTGTGTGTGTGTTGAGTGTAGATAGGAGGGGTGTGTGTGTTGAGTGTAGATAGGAGGGGTGTGTGTGTGTGTTGAGTGTAGATAGGAGGGGTGTGTGTGTGTGTTGAGTGTAGATAGGAGGGGTGTGTGTGTGTGTTGAGTGTAGATAGGAGGGGTGTGTGTGTGTGTTGAGTGTAGATAGGAGGGGTGTGTGTGTGTGTTGAGTGTAGATAGGAGGGGTGTGTGTGTGTGTTGGGTGTAGATAGGAGGGGTGTGTGTGTGTGTTGGGTGTAGATAGGAGGGGTGTGTGTGTGTGTTGGGTGTAGATAGGAGGGGTGTGTGTGTGTGTTGAGTGTAGATAGGAGGGGTGTGTGTGTGTGTTGAGTGTAGATAGGAGGAGAGAGAGAGACTGTATTACAGATGTGTTACTGTTTGTACATAAGTCTAAATAAAAATACATGTAAATAACATGCGTGCTGCATGTGGTACAATGTGTGAGTGTAGCTCAAAGCTCCAGCACCAGAGGGACATAGAGGTCACGCCACAGCGACAGTTAATTATTCAACATTCATTATAATTCCCTGCTAACAACCTGCCTGGCAGGCAGCTAGCAGGCGACGCTTGCCTGATGACTCAAACTGAATTATTCCGCTGCTCTATGTTTGTGGTGACATCAAAATGATGGTTGTTGTACAAAACAAAGTCATCACCAATTGGATCATCTCAACCAATCAGAGCCAATGACAAATTTTCTAAATTTACACACGCGTGTTCTGGCTTTGGCCCAAACCATCGGTTTCTGGGACCAATCAGACGGTCTAGAATGGATTTCCATTATAGAAATCCTCGGAGAGGTACTCAGATCTAGACTCATTGTGCTGTGCTGTGGCATAGCGTTTAGCAGGAGCAAGGAGTTTGGGTAGCCAGGCAAAGGCAACGCTAACTAATGACTGGAAAGTGGTTAATACACTGTACATGTCATGACCATACTATGCTAGTACAGCACCACCCTATAGCCTACTAGCTAGTCTGACATGAAGGTGAACCATGAAGATGCACTGCAGGCCACATAAAAAAGCCTCATGAAGATATTAGCATCTCTATGGTGCTAAACCAACCCCTATGATGTGCACTGCCATTTGACTGCAAACCATAGAAATGAACCTTACAGAGATAATATGTCTAATGTGGACATGGGCTCAGAGCTCTGGAACAGTTCTTCATTCACTGGACATGTGCAGATCTTAGAGAGAGCTCTAGGAATTAGTTTAAAGGCCACATGAATGTCCCTCCCTTTTCATTTGCCTCTGAGGGGACAGTACTTGGCCACTTTATCTGAGCCCTTGGCAACTTCCTAACTCTCGGACTGGAAGAGATGAGTCCAAGACCGTGGAATTACAAGAGAGTGGGGAACGGGGAAATGTAGGATTGCAGATTTACAGGTTCTTGCTTATTAAAACGTTGTCCTGGATTTAAAAGTTAACTTGGCACTGGGAGTTTCTGCTTCTGCTGTGAAGCCTCTGAGTCTGATAAATGGCCTTGACTTTGCTGAGTCTGCATTGACTGACTGAATATGCCTGAAATAAGCCAAGTTGTATGGGGAGACGTATTGCTACAGCACTGCGCTGTCTGTGTCTGTTCCACTGTTCTGCTCCCGAGCTGTGGTATGCTGTTTAAGCCCCAGACAAAGGCAATTCAGTTGTTTTGAATCACACATTAGCTGGCCTCTCTTTGATTACTCACACACTGTGACCTCACTCCCTCTGACTCACAGAGCTCCTTATGAAACCTGAATCCCTAACACAAACAAGCATCTTTCTTTATGACTGGCAACCTCCTCTCCATGCACCACAATTGGTTTACATGGTTGTGGAGGGATATTGTGGAAGGATTAGGACAGGATCATGGACAGGAAACAGCTCTGTGGAGTGGCTGGATCTGGCAACCCCAGGATGAAGGGACCAAAGTCAGCCATTCCCACATCCATCATTGACTCTTTCTCCAAAATGATGGGTGTGAGCCCCAGATTTAGACGTGAAAATGGTTATTCAAGGTTTGTGCATTTCCTGAAGACAGTTAGAGGTCTGCTCACGCCCAGAGCTGGATGTAGTCTAGTCTAGATCTGGCAGAAATAGACAGCTCTGCTCCCTCTCGTCTCCTCCTCTCCAGGGCTTCAGAGTCGTTTGTCTCACTCTAGACTTTCTTCTTTTCTTCTCTCCCTCATTAAGGCGATGGTAAAAGGCCCTTCCAGATATCCAAGTCTGTTTCTTGGCCTCATCCATTGAAGCGAACAGTACTTTTTTACCTCTTTGTATTACTAAGACTTTCACTGTTCTCTTCATTTCCCAAAAAGAATGTATAGAATTCCTCTCCCACCACAGTGTATCAATCATTTCAATTTAATATATGTGGTTTGAAATATACCTCTGGAAATGAACGCCTCGGATAACATGGAATGAACCAATGGTTATTTTCTTTAATTTAAGCTCAGTGGAAGTGAATAATTGAGGTGTGTGTGTGTGTGTGTGTGTGTGTGTGTGTGTGTGTGTGTGTGTGTGTGTGTGTGTGTGTGTGTGTGTGTGTGTGTGTGTGTGTGTGTGTGTGTGTGTGTGTGTGTGTGTGTGTGTGTGTGTGCACGTACAGTGTGTTCTGACTGATACTATTATTCAGAGAACAGTGAAGAAAAGATAGTCTGTTCTGATCCACCACTTTAGACTTGCAGACTTTAAAGTGCAGAAGGTTTTTGAGAATATATGAATACAGATGGATTGTGATGATGATGAAATACTTGGTTTTGAGTCCATAGAGCCAAGCCAAGTTGTCTTCCATAGCGAGGGGCTGTTAGTGTGGATGTACTACAGTTTGAGAAGTGCTCCTCCCCTGGGATGTCAGACAGCCTGAGCTGACCTTGGTAGTGGAAAGGAGAGTGGGGTTCCATACTTTCTCTGCCTCTCACTTCTCAGCCTGAATCATCTGATAGCTGATAATGTAATTACACAGTTTACCACACAGCTCAAGCCAACCTTTGACTGACTGCTACAATGTGTTAAATGGACAGAGAGAAACTTTGCTTTCAGATACTTGATCTTGTTGTATATGTAAAATCAATATCTACTTACATCGTGATTCATTCACAAGACTAATATATATATATATATGAATCTAGTGTGAGTGATGTATTGCTGTGAGATCGGATCTGAAACTTGGTCTGTGGCAACAGATTATTTATTTGGGTGTAATTTAGTCAAAATGAGAAAAAGACCAGGTTATGTGTTGCAGTATTCACATAATTACAACCAATGACATATGCTCTCTACAGTTTTCTATAGTTTAAGTCTTCTTAAACTGTGTAAACACAGTCCTAAACTATAATCTGAGGTCAAAGGGACCCGACCATGTCAAAAAGCTCCACGTTACCTTGCCTCAACAACATTGGAGGGGACTCACTCCCTCTACCTTCAGTAGAAGCAGGGCACCGTTTTATGACTGAGGTCACTGATCACATTTGCAGAGATTTGTACTTTGATAAAAGCTACATAGTGGCCATTAGGCTATTGGCTGTTACAGCTGATGGCTGCTTCATCTGACTGAGCTTTTTAATACTTTTTGGCCACACTTATACCATACTAACTATCAGTGGTATTAGTAAATACTGTGTTGTACCAGCAGTACTAATACTGTTTTAAAAAATTGCAAAAAAATCTGTGTAACTTTTATTTAACTAGACAAGTCAGTTAAGAACAAATTATTATTTACAATGATGGCCTACCCTGGCCAAACCCATAAAATGTTGTGCACCGCCCTATGGGACTCCCAATCACGGCCAGATGTGATACAGCTCGGAATCGAACCAGGGACTGTAGTGATGTCTCTTGCACTGAGATGCAGTGCCTTAGACCACTGTGCCACTCGGGAGCCATTGGTTATTGCATTGTAAGTTATGGAATAATTACTATGTCATTTAAAGGGTTGTCACATGGTTTCTACCAAGCGATAACAATAACTTGGGTAGACTATGCACAGTTGTTTGTTATGTTTATCACGTACTGTTAATGAGATTTACCAGAGTGTGAAAGGGAGAATAATAATTGACAGACACCTAATAGTCTTGCCTGACATAATTATGTGGGAAGATAGCTGACTTCTATTAGTCTTATTATGTGAGCGGTTTCACAGACTGATTGCCTGTCTCTGTATCTGAGCTACATGTCTGTGTTTCTTTTAATTGTGTTCAATAATCTGTCTCTCTGTTGGCTCTCTGCCTCCCTCTGTATCTATCCTAAAAGTGTCTCTTTATCTAACTTCTGCCTCTCCCTCTCTCTCCTTATCTGTCTCTTTCTGTCTACGTATCTAACTTTCATGTCTCTTTCTCTCTCTTTTTCTCTCCAAATTTAACTTCTCTGTCTCCGTATCTAACTTCCATGTCCCCCCCCCCCTCCCTCTCTCTCTCTCCCTCTGTCTCTCTGTCTCTGTCTTTGTAGGTTTTGAGCTGCTGTACCAACCGGAAGTGGTGAGGCTGTACCTGTCTCTGCTAACTGAGAGTCAGAACTACAACACTCTGGAGGCTGCCGCAGGGGCCCTGCAGAACCTCAGCGCCGGACAGTGGACCGTGAGTCTCACACACATAAACACACACAAACTGGGATTATGGGTAATAAGGTCTCTGAACCTCAATAGGCTGGACAAGTCATTTATCCCAAATGGAGCTATGCACTGTCAGTACAAAAACACTTCCATTTGGTTACAGTAGTGAGTAATCAGTGTGATGTTTTTTCCAGCATTTACACAGTCATTACCATCACTAGTGTAAAGTACAGAGGCCTATCATGTTATTCCCTTCAGGAATTATGCTCTTAGTCAGTACTGGCCTATGTTAGGCCTAGAGAACTTTGTCATTTTAGCTCTATCGTGATTCATTTTTTAACACCTATGTGTCAGACTGTAAACATATCCGTTGCCACGGCATTAATGCTCTTAGTCAGTACTGGCCTATGTTAGGCCTAGAGAACTTTGTCATTTTAGCTATATCGTGATTCATTTTTTAACACCTATGTGTCAGACTGTAAACATATCCGTTGCCACGGCATTAATCATCACCAGGCTCCAGCACCATGCTCACACCTTCCTGTTCCTCTCAGCTCAGCTCGTTCACAGATCTCTCCATCCACAGCGGTGGCAAAACACAACAGAAATTAAAATTTGTTAAAATTTGAAACGCTTACACATAACCTGTGATAACATGTACAACATGTGTACCCTACAGTACATGTATACCATGTATAAACCATGTCACAATTTTCATTTTTACTGTTTTCTATCACTGCACTGGTGATTTTTTATAATTATAATCAGAAAGTATTCATGACATATTGACTTCTAACACATTTTGTTGTGTTATAGCCTCAATTTAAAATAGATTAAATATAGATTTCACTGGCCTACACACAATACCCGATAATGTCAAAGTGGAATTATGTTTTTGCAAATGTTACTAATGAATAAAAAATAAAAAGCTGAAATGTCTTGAGTTAAGAAGTATTCCACCCTTTTGTTATGGTAAGCCTAAATACGTTCAGTAGTAAAAATGACCTTAACAAGTCACATAATACGTTGCGTGGACTCTGTGTGCAATAATAGTGTTTAACATGATTTCTGAATGACTACCTCATCTCTGTACCCCCACACATGCAATTATCTGTAAGGCCCCTCAGTCGAGCAGTGAATTACAAACAAAGATTCAACCACAAAGACCACAGAGGTTTTCCAATGCCTTGCAAAGAAGGGCACCAATTTGTAGATGGGTTACTACAAAGATACAGGTGTCCTTCCTAACTCAGTTGCCAGAGAGGAAGGAAACTGTTCAGAGATTTCACCATGAGGCCAATGGTGACTTTAAAACAGTTTCAGAGTTTCATGGCTGTGATAGGAGAAAACTGAGGATGGATCAACAACATTGTGGTTACTCTACAAAACATTAAATGACAGAGTGAAAAGAAGGAATAAAAAATATTCCAAAACATGCATCCTGTTTGCAATAAGGCACTAAAGTAATACTGCAAAACATGCATCCTGTTTGCAATAAGGCACTAAAGTAATACTGCAAAACATGCATCCTGTTTGCAATAAGGCACTAAAGTAATACTGCAAAACATGTGGCAAAGAAGTTAGCAAATCCAACACAACACCTCACTACAGTCCAGATCTGTGCGACATGGGGCCATACATTTTCGTGCTGAAACATGAGATGATTGCGGTGGATGACACAACAGTGGGCCTCAGGATCTCGTCACAATATCTCTGCATTCAAATTGCCATTGATAAAATGCAATCGTGTTCATTGTCCGTAGCTTATGCCTGCTCATACCATAACCCCACCACCATGGGGCACTTTGTTCACAACGTTGACATCAGCAAACCGCAAACACGTCACCAAACACATGGTCTGCGATTGTGAGGCTGGTTGGACATACTGCCAAATTCTCTAAAACGATGTTTGAAGCGGCTTATAGTAGAAATATTTGCATTTAAATTCTCTGGTAACAGCTCTGGTGGACATTCCTGCAGTCAGCATGCCAATTGCACACTCCCTCAAAACTTGATACATCTGTGGCATTGTGTTGCATATTTTGGAGTGGCCTGTTATTGTCCCCATCACAAGGTACATCTGTGTAACACAACAAAATGTGGAATAAGTCAAGGGATATGAATGTTTTCTGAAGGCACTGTATATAAAGAGAGAGAATCGCTCCCTCCCTCCCCCAAAAATACAGCTTCTATCTCAAGGCAATCAGACTGCTAAACAGCAATCACTAACTCAGAGAGGCTGCTGCCTACATTGAGACCCAATCACTGGCCATTTTAATAAATGGATCACTAGTCACTTTAAACAATGCCATTTTAAATAATGCCACTTTAATAATGTTTACATATCTTACATTACTCATATCATATGTATATACTGTATTTTATACCATCTATTGCACCTTGCCTATGCCGCTCTGCCATCATCCATATATTTACATGTACATATTCTCATTCACCCCTTTAGATTTGTGTGTATTAGGTAGTTGTTGGGAAATTGTTAGATTACTTGTTAGATATTACTGCACTGTCGGAACTGGAAGCACAAGCATTTTGCTACACTCACATTAACATCTGCTAACCATGTGTATGTGAACAATAACATTTTATTTATGTAGTTATTTTATTTATGTAGTTTGAGCAGATCAAATCAAATATTATTGGTCACATACACATATTTAGCAGATGTTATTGCGGGTGTAGCAAATGCTTGTCTTCCTAGCTCTTAACAGTGCAGTAGTATCACAACAAGACACACAAAGCTAAAAGTAAAATAATGGAATTAAGAAATATATTAATATTAGGACGAGCGATGTTGGAGTAGCATTGACTAAATTACAGTATAATATAATACAGTATATACAGTGCCTTGCGAAAGTATTCGCCCCCCTTGAACTTTGCGACCTTTTGCCACATTTCAGGCTTCAAACATAAAGATATAAAACTGTATTTTTTTGTGAAGAATCAACAATAAGTGGGACACAATCATGAAGTGGAACGACATTTATTGGATATTTCAAACTTTTTTAACAAATCAAAAACTGAAAAATTGGGTGTGCAAAATTATTCAGCCCCCTTAAGTTAATACTTTGTAGCACCACCTTTTGCTGCGATTACAGCTGTAAGTCGCTTGGGGTATGTCTCTATCAGTTTTGCACATCGAGAGACTGACATTTTTTCCCATTCCTCCTTGCAAAACAGCTCGAGCTCAGTGAGGTTGGATGGAGAGCATTTGTGAACAGCAGTTTTCAGTTCTTTCCACAGATTCTCGATTGGATTCAGGTCTGGACTTTGACTTGGCCATTCTAACACCTGGATATGTTTATTTTTGAACCATTCCATTGTAGATTTTGCTTTATGTTTTGGATCATTGTCTTGTTGGAAGACAAATCTCCGTCCCAGTCTCAGGTCTTTTGCAGACTCCATCAGGTTTTCTTCCAGAATGGTCCTGTATTTGGCTCCATCCATCTTCCCATCAATTTTAACCATCTTCCCTGTCCCTGCTGAAGAAAAGCAGGCCCAAACCATGATGCTGCCACCACCATGTTTGACAGTGGGGATGGTGTGTTCAGGGTGATGAGCTGTGTTGCTTTTACGCCAAACATAACGTTTTGCATTGTTGCCAAGAAGTTCAATTTTGGTTTCATCTGACCAGAGCACCTTCTTCCACATGTTTGGTGTGTCTCCCAGGTGGCTTGTGGCAAACTTTAAACAACACTTTTTATGGATATCTTTAAGAAATGGCCTTCCATAAAGGCCAGATTTGTGCAATATACGACTGATTATTGTCCTATGGACAGAGTCTCCCACCTCAGCTGTAGATCTCTGCAGTTCATCCAGAGTGATGGGCCTCTTGGCTGCATCTCTGATCAGTCTTCTCCTTGTATGAGCTGAAAGTTTAGAGGGACGGCCAGGTCTTGGTAGATTTGCAGTGGTCTGATACTCCTTCCATTTCAATATTATCGCTTGCACAGTGCTCCTTGGGATGTTTAAAGCTTGGGAAATCTTTTTGTATCCAAATCCGGCTTTAAACTTCTTCACAACAGTATCTCGGACCTGCCTGGTGTGTTCCTTGTTCTTCATGATGCTCTCTGCGCTTTTAACGGACCTCTGAGACTATCACAGTGCAGGTGCATTTATACGGAGACTTGATTACACACAGGTGGATTGTATTTATCATCATTAGTCATTTAGGTCAACATTGGATCATTCAGAGATCCTCACTGAACTTCTGGAGAGAGTTTGCTGCACTGAAAGTAAAGGGGCTGAATAATTTTGCACGCCCAATTTTTCAGTTTTTGATTTGTTAAAAAAGTTTGAAATATCCAATAAATGTCGTTCCACTTCATGATTGTGTCCCACTTGTTGTTGATTCTTCACAAAAAAATACAGTTTTATATCTTTATGTTTGAAGCCTGAAATGTGGCAAAAGGTCGCAAAGTTCAAGGGGGCCGAATACTTTCGCAAGGCACTGTACATATGAAATGAGTAAAGAAGTATGTAAACATTATTAAAGTAACTAGTGTTCCATTATTAAAGTGGCCAGTGATTCCATGTCTGTGTATTTAGAGGGTGATCAGAATGCCTGTCCACACTGGGGCTTGGGGCTGATGCTAACACATCAAACCTCTGGACATAACGTGTTCCCATTCCCAATGAGGATATCTCATCCCCTTCTCCTTGCTGCTCCCTTGCTGTTTAACTACTATGGAAGTTTTAGGTTTACTACTGCCACCCAGTGGGCGGGTTCTGGTGTTGCACCAGTTTAATTACATCTCAGGGGGTAACCGTGTTCAGCAAAGGAGCTCTTTCATGTCAAACTTATTGTTTTGTGTTACAGAAAAAAAAGAGAGGAGCATTCGTTGATGTTTAATCAGTGACAAATTCCATCACATGACAGTCTGTAGCCCTGCTGTGTAATTTTCTTGAACAGTCCAATCTAGATAGCCACTGTTGGCTGTGCTCATGTACAATAATTGTGGGTGGGGTGGGGTGGTGTGTGTGTGTGTGTGTGTGTGTGTGTGTGTGTGTGTGTGTGTGTGTGTGTGTGTGTGTGTGTGTGTGTGTGTGTGTGTGTGTGTGTGTGTGTGTGTGTGTGTGTGTGTGTGTGTGTGTGTGTGCGTATGTATGTATGTATTGGCTGGTAGTATTCTCTCTTCACAGACATTTTATCCTTATCATCCATGTTCCCTCCTCTCTCTGTCCCCAGTGGTCCAACTACATCCGTGCCACAGTGAGGAAGGAGAAGGGTCTTCCCATCCTGGTGGAGCTGCTGCGTTCTGACTCTGACAAGGTGGTCCGAGCCGTGGCCATCGCCCTGCGCAACCTCTCCATCGACCGCCGCAACAAAGACCTGATCGGTACGACCATTGACCAACTGTATGCTGCAAAGAGAGGCTGTGTGTTAACTGTGGGCTTGACCACACACTGTTAACACATGGCCTCTCTTTACAACGTACAGGTACAACAATGGGGTAAAACACTTTGGAATGCTGTGAGATCAGATAGCTGTTACTAACCACGTTTCCATTCTCAGTTTTTATGCAAGTGAAGTCATCTAATATTTTTTTAAATCACGACTTCTGTGATGGACACAGGAAGTTTCTGTACAATTTGTATGTTCGACATGGTAGGATCTTTTTGTGTTGGTAAAATAAATGATTCTTGAAATGGCGGTGGAAATGCCTTTATTTACAAATATTGATATAATAACCAAAGTACATTTGGAGTCACGCAGCGATATGATGTGTGATCAGAAAGCATGCAGTTTATTAGGTGACAGATTAAATAAATGATGATGAACTTTACAGGGTTGTGAAAGTGCACGAGCTTGATCCTGCTTTCCAATAAATATCGATAATGCTGGTGACATGATGCTTGACTGCCGTTTAACAAATAACCATATTCTCGCTCTTATCCATAATAATCTCATCATGTAGACTAGCAGCCTATGCACACTGTATCTGCGAGCTGTTGGCTAGGGCGCACATGCCAAGATCAGAGTAGGCACATTTGCTATTTAACGCAACAGTTTCTGTGACAAAACTATCAGTAGATAGCGATGGAAACGCATTTTTATTCGGTACATGAAAACTTAAGCGAAAAAATACATTTTGTGTGCACTATGTCATCACCACTGACTTTTATCCACAGGAATTCAATTTTTTTCCGCAAGAACCACACCACTGGTGGGAAAATGTGCATATTTTCTTTATGCAGATTTTTGAATATTCGCATGAAAATCTGTTGCCAATTGGATTGAAACCTAGCTACTGAAGATAACAATATGATTGTTGACCTGTGTATGTCTTTTGCTGAATGATTGCAGATTTGCCAAAGTTTTAATTAGTTGATATCAAACATTTTGTACAATGCTATTATGAATTAAAACACTATGTAGCGCAACAAGATATAATAAAACCCCCCCAAAATCCCCTTTCCTGAATGTTTACATACCTTTTACCTCTATTACCATTTGACGGTGACACTGCTCTTTGATCTCTGCCCTGTAGGGAGCTATGCCATGAGGGACCTGGTGAGTAACCTGCCCAGTGGTCAGCAGCGGCCAGCCAAGAACCTGGAGGAAGACACGGTGGTGGCCATCCTCAACACCATCCACGAGATCGTGACGGACAGCTCTGAGAACGCACGCTCCCTCATCCAGGCCCAGGCCATTGAGAAACTGGTGGCCATCAACAAGACAAGGTATGACCATTGGCTAGCACAGCTGGCTACAGTGCAGTATAGCAACAGTACAGCACTGTACAGTACAAGGCAGCATATTAGTTCAGCATAGTGTAGCACAGCACAATGCTAACGTCTGGCCGCTCACAGGTTCTAGTGTTTCGAATAGATTTGTTTGTCTTTCTTTGATCAATCAATCATTAAATTCTATCTAATCAATGACTCAATCAACAGTAGTTCAGTTCCATAGTAACTATACTATATACATGTGTAGTATGCACATACATACAGTATGTAGGCCTACATGTACATGGTCTCCCTCCCCATGAGAGCAGGTCTCTTATTGTCTCTAATCACCTACCCATTTTTATTGAGTTCAATTAATAACACAGTGACAGTTTTATATTCATGATATACACTGCTCAAAAAAATAAAGGGAACACTAAAATAACACATCCTAGATCTGAATGAATGAAATATTCTTATTAAATACTTTTTTCTTTACATAGTTGAATGTGCTGACAACAAAATCACACAAAAATGATCAATGGAAATCAAATTTATCAACCCATGGAGCTCTGGATTTGGAGTCACACTCAAAATGAAAGTGGAAAACCACACTACAGGCTGATCCAACTTTGATGTAATGTCCTTAAAACAAGTCAAAATGAGGCTCAGTAGTGTGTGTGGCCTCCACACGCCTGTATGAGGTGGCGGATGGTCTCCTGAGGGATCTCCTCCCAGACCTGGACTAAAGCATCCGTCAACTCCTGGACAGTCTGTGGTACAACGTGACGTTGGTGGATGGAGCGAGACATGATGTCCCAGATGTGCTCAATTGGATTCAGGTCTGGGGAACGGGCGGACCAGTCCATAGCATCAATGCCTTCCTCTTGCAGGAACTGCTGACACACTCCAGCCACATGAGATCTAGCATTGTCTTGCATTAGGAGGAACCCAGGGCCAACCGCATCAGCATATGGTCTCACAAGGGGTCTGAGGATCTCATCTCGGTACCTAATGGCAGTCAGGCTACCTCTGGCGAGCACATGGAGGGCTGTGCGGCCCCCCAAAGAAATTCCACCCCACACCATGACTGACCCACCGCCAAACCGGTCATGCTGGAGGATGTTGCAGGCAGCAGAACATTCTCCACGGCGTCTCCAGACTCTGTCACGTCTGTCACATGTGCTCAGTGTGAACCTGCTTTCATCTGTGAAGAGCATAGGGCGCCAGTGGCGAATTTGCCAATCTTGGTGTTCTCTGGCAAATGCCAAACGTCCTGCACGGTGTGGGGCTGTAAGCACAACCCCCACCTGTGGACGTCGGGCCCTCATACCACCCTCATGGAGTCTGTTTCTGACACATGCACATTTGTTGCCTGCTGGAGGTCATTTAGCAGGGCTCTGGCAGTGCTCCTCCTGCTCCTCCTTGCACAAAGGTGGAGGTAGCGGTCCTGCTGCTGGGTTGTTGCCCTCCTACGGCCTCCTCCACGTCTCCTGATGTACTGGCCTGTCTCCTGGTAGCGCCTCCATGCTCTGGACACTACGCTGACAGACACAGCAAACATTCTTGCCACAGCTCGCATTGATGTGCTATCCTGGATGAGCTGCACTACCTGAGCCACTTGTGTGGGTTGTAGACTCCGTCTCATGCTACCACTAGAGTGAAAGCACCGCCAGCATTCAAAAGTGACCAAAACATCAGCCAGGAAGCATAGGAACTGAGAAGTGGTCTGTGGTCACCACCTGCAGAACCACTACTTTATTGGGGGTGTCTTGCTAATTGCCTATAATTTCCACCTGTTGTCTATTCCATTTGCACAACAGCATGTGAAATTTATTGTCAATCAGTGTTGCTTCCTAAGTGGACAGTTTGATTTCACAGAAGTGTGATTGACTTGGAGTTACATTGTGTTGTTTAAGTGTTCCCTTTCTTTTTTTGAGCAGTGTATATTCTGCAGTCTCTCAAGGACCAGGAGTGTCTGCTTCTGGCCTTATAAAATGTAACGACCCTGTCTTTTCATGTCCTCTCTGGCTTGGGAATTAATAATAGAAGGTAATATAAGCTGGATTCCTTGTCACAGTATTTCGATCTGTAGAACACTACTTAGATTGAATAGATAAGCCCTTAGCGTGCAGTGTCTGGTTTCCAGGAAACAAACTATAGTGCACTTCACCTGAATAGTAAGTACTATGAATAGGAATTCAGGAGCTGTTTTAATGATTTCCCAGTTTCTACTATATCTCACTTTCCTCATATCCCATTGAATTATCTGATCTACTTGATCAAGTCAGCGAGCAATGACAGCCAGAGAGAAGTTGTTTGGATAGCTGTCTCCTTCTACAACCTATTGATCATTTAAGATTAGTTTCCAGTGGGGATTTGATACCCATACTTTATTTAATACCAAATAAATGTGTTTTCTCTCCACCCGTGAGAATTACTTTGAAGTAATGGAGAACCCTCCCATGTAATTAACAGAAGGGCTAAGGAGTAGCTAATGAATTGAATGAAAATAAATGTGTGCGGCCATTGGAGTATGAATTAAAAGCAAGCATCTGGGGCAACCAGTGGGAATAGATGGCTTTGAATGTGAGATTGATTGCATTTGGCTCCAGCCTCCACTAGCTGCTGGCAGCGGTTGGGCCCAATGTTCTGGGCGTGTATTCACAAAGAGTCTCAAAGTAGGAGTGCTGATCTATGATCAGTTTTGCCTTTTCAATTATAATGAATGGACATGGGGACCTGATCCTAGATCAGCACTCCTAATCTGAGATGCTTTGTGAATACCGACCCTGATTCTCTTCCTGTCTACCTTCCTCAGCCAATCACCACGTGAGGACAAGGCCGCCTCCCACGTGCTGCAGACGGTGTGGAGCTACAAGGACCTGAGGAACGCCCTGACCAAGGAAGGATGGAACAAGAGCCACTTCCAGGTAATAGGCTGTGTAGTAGAACACACACGCACGCACACACACACACACACACACACACACACACACACACACACACACACACACACACACACACACACACACACGCACACACACGCACACACACACACACACACACACACACACACACACAATTAGTACAGTCTCTACTCTCCCCCCTCAGCCTACAGCGACCGGCGCCCCTAAAGCAGCCAAGAATGGCAAGCCAGGCTATGACGACACCACTCTTCCCCTGATGGAGAAGAACCAAGGTCAGTCTGTGATGGCAGGCGAGACTGGGGATCCTCCGGGCCTGGCCTACTGTGGTGAACTGAGTGAGGAAACCATAGATATTAATAACTGCTCTATATCTATGGAGCAAACTGTGCTGCTGTTACAGTGTGTCTGTTTGTATCAGAAGCCATGATTAGAACAAGTGTTTAGGGGGATGGTTCTGTCTCTCTGCGCTTTGCTCTGTCTGTCTCACTCATATCCATTTACCTACTGTTGGAGGGCTGTGCTTGAAACCTTTCGCCCTCATTGTTGTGCTGCAATGTTTGGTGATCTTTATGTGTAAGTCGGTTCTTTTTGTGATGGTGTGGTTGGGAGAATGATGCATCATGGGTAGATGTATCTAATCCAATAGTGTGTTCTTGAATGCAAATCCAAGCATGTATATTAGGATATATGCATAGAGGGAGGTACGGAAGCAGCCTAAAACACGAAACATCTCATTGACAGAGGAGTCGAGAGCATGACAGTACTTCTCTGGTCATCTTGTTTCTGGTCATGTGACTTTTTTTGCAACCATGCATACACATAAAGTGTAGTTGTCATTCACACCCATTTTCAGCCTGCCTGCATTACTGCTAAAGTGTACCAGCAGACAGTGACCAAGAACCATTGGCCTGAAAGCAGCATTGGCTCGTGATTAAAACAAATTGTGTGTGTGGTGCTCATGATGAAAAAATGGCATATAAATGCTTTTCAGGCACCAAGAAAAATGGAAGTGGTGATATGATACCTATGGACGAGCTTGGTCCAGGTAAGACCGAGTTTGCATGACCTCAATCGCCAACGAGGAACAATAGTAGTCTCAGATGGAATGTTCTTGTCTGTAGGAACTACTCACAGTTCTAGAACCCTAACAACACCATTGCCAACATGGACATTTCAAAAAAAAGTTTGTAGGACAAACTTTGGCAATATTGGGAATGAACAAATATATTGTTGTTATGCTCTAACAGTGGACAATGTAGTGCAGTAGTGTTTTACTTATGATGCTGTATGCAAGACCCCTCTCTTAACAAGATGTTGGTATAAGGATGGTCATTAATTCAGTAGTACAGACACAGGAGCAACAGGAGGTGTGGGCAATTCTCTAATGACTGTGTTGAAAACCTGGCAAACTTTAATGTTCTCCTCAGTGCTCCTCTTTTCAATGAAAATGTAAACACAATTGTCTTGTTTCGTCTCTTACTAACGAGTTCTTCCTCCACATCAGATATGCACAGCTCCACTCCTGGAAGGCTGCATGCAGCTTATACATCTGTAGTTTCCATCCATGTATTTAACAGTGCTATATTTCTGTGATCCTCTCTCTCCTCATTAGATGGCTACTCCACCATCGACCAGAGAGACAAAGACTGCAAGTACAAGAGTAGTGGAGACGGGTCAGTGGACCTGTCAGAACGCGAGCCATTAAAGGTATGTCTGGTCTAGACCGACCCGTAACAGCTCACACCGCACAGTTACAGCTATGCTATAGGTGACTAAGGGATCAGGCTATTAAAACACACAAGTCATGATACTCCGTTTCTGTTAAGGTAGCCTGAATCCATCTCTTCCAGTGCCCTTGCCCATTTGTCAATGCCATGCCCTTTTGATTTCCTGAAGAGGAATCTGGATTTTCATTTCCTGCAGCAGCTGGCAGTCCAATTTACTGACAGCTAAGCAGCAGATAATTTAGTGTAAGCTTTGTGATTGTGAAAGTAATTCATCTGGGACTGATTAAAAGAGTCCTGCCCCTCCATCTCCACTTCTCCTCATAGATCGAGAACCAAGGCCTGGTTCACACACACTCACTCACACACACAAGCCTGCATCGTAAGTGGCTCAGTATCCATCGCTAGAGAAAACTCCGAGTAAATGAGAGGGAGAGAGAGAGATTGAGGATGAGTTATTCACTGTTGAACCAGGGTGACTTTCAGTCCAGTCCTGTGTTTTCCATCACAGGATTATATTCTCACGCTCTGATCGGTCAGTGTGGCTTAAGGACTGAAGGTGGTTTGATAGGTCAAGCATACGAACACAGTTAGAAGTCCTCTTGGTTAATGAAGAGTTACCATGAGTTCAGAATCAGACATCATGATAGTATCAAGAGGTAGAATGGGAAAATAGGTGTTTTGCTGACCTTCTCTGCTTACCATGTGTAGAATGGCAGCTATGCAGACACGTTGCAGCTTGAAGACACAAATGCTTGTCAAGATACAGTATGCTGCAAAACCTCCAGAAGCAAATTAGTCATCAGACAGGACTGGAGATGGCAGATATCTCCTCTCATGTTTATAGCCCCCATCCCTCTCATGTTTTGAATTTACTTCAGCACAGCAACAACTGCTCAACCCAACTTTCTAGACTTCCAGAAGCATGAAACCAAAATGCAACTCTGCTGTTTGAACTGCTCTCTCCCACTCTGTTTTTGTTTGTGTGCATGTGTCGGTTGGTTTGTTGTTTTTAATCACTTTTTCGGACTCAAAAAACATCTTCCTTTATGCTAAGGAACTAACCCTGGCTTTCCACTCCTCTCTATGGATGATATTTATGGACCTCTTTGTTTTTCTGTTAACCCCTTGTCCCGTTGCTGCAGAATGACACAAATAGGAAACACTATGTCAGGAGTAACAGGCCTGCAGTCAAACTGGTGGATGCTTGTGACGTTAAACCTCAGCCTGTTGACTCCTGGGTCTAAATGCATGCATGGTAGGTCTTACAAATGTTAGTTTTCCACTTTCTGGATTGTTAGTCTCCTTTCTTTGTTAGCTCCACCACCACCAAACCGTTTCTGTTTTAACCCTCACACACACCACTTCTGTTTGTTTTTTATCTGTGCTTGGACCTGCTTGACCCAGAGTAGTTGGCTTATGACACCAAACTTGAGAAAAGCTGGATGAAATGTCATAATTTTCACAGTTGTGGAGCACCTGCCTGATTCAAACCCATCTGTTGCAAAAACAGACAGACTTCCTTGACTATTCCAGATGAAATTATGTTTGTTCTAAATTATGAAAGGGATTAAATCTAGACTTTAGATGGAATACACACACACACACAAACACAATTCCTCCCAGTGTAGCTGTAATGAAAAGCTGTGGGAAGAACATGGTGTATCATCTCCCTATCAGCAGTAATCAACACACCATTCCCTGGGACAAAGAGCTCCTCCAGATAAATAATGGATGCCTGGATGAACACACACATCAGCTCCTCCTTCTCGGTTATGTCTACAGTCTGTGGTAGGCTAGGATAGGCTAGCTGCTCTGGGTTAGCATCACGAGAGCTCACCATTGGGGATCTTCTCATCACTAGCTCATCTCTTTGCTCCTGTTCCGTCACTAATAACTGAGTGTATCTGCTCTGGGTGAGAAGCTGTGGTAGGTGGCTGATCATCAACAGCTCTATGGAGGTGAAGGGCTATCTTTCTTCCTTGCTATACGTCTCTTTATTCTCTCATTGCTTCCCCATAACTCTTATTGTCCTAGGTAAGGGATCAACCATACTGCTTTGATTGACTCCTCATGTGGTGCTCTGAAACGCAAACTGAAATATGACAATGATCATCCGTACAGGATTAAGTGCTGAAAACCATTGAGTTTATATAATAACTGTGAAAACAGGTTGTGATCACCACATTAAGATCTAGTCAAGTCAAAGCTAACAAAATAACAGATCTATTATAACAGAGACATGCTTAGAATGAACAGAGTAATGGACATTGAGTCAATCAGGTAAGATAGAGTAATCATATGAAAGGCCTGCTTCATTTGTGTGTTAATCAAGCTGGCTTTATGCAGTAGCTGCCATTCAAACCTATCATCAAAACATCCCTCTCGCTGTCTGTTACATTGGATTTGACATCTGTCAAGCATGTATGAATATAGTGATTTTTGTATTGTGATTTTGATTATGCAATACCATTTGGTCATTGTGCCCTCTGACTTACTTTAAAAGCTTGATTATTCAACTGCTTTAAACACCATGCCTGCGTCCAAAGGCACTCTATTCACTTTGAAGTGCACTATTATTGACCAGTGCCCATTTGGCTCCAGTAAAAATAAGCACACTATATAGGGAATAGGGGGCCTTTTGGTACACAAGCCTGCTCTCTTATAGGTTTTCAGCTCTTGACATAACCACCTGTGTCCCCCCTCCCTCCCTGTTCTCCTGTGTTCTAGGCTTAAATAACGACAGCGTAACATCTAAACTAGAGGATCTCCCATGTCATCACTGCCATAACACATGGAACTCATTTTGATGTTGACTCGTCAGCAGATAGACTTTGTAAAAGAAACAATCATCCAACAACCAATGTTTCATGCTTTTGAATCAGCAAATGAAATTATGTATAAAAAAAGAAAGAAAAGAAAATCTAAAAACGACTACTTGTCATATCTACATTCCCCACTGGATGGACAGGTATAGGGTACCCTAACAACAAGGACTGACTGGAGCAGCACTGCATGGTGTCAGGATGTAGGTATAGGGTACCCTAACAACAAGGACTGACTGGAGCAGCACTGCATGGTGTCAGGATGTAGGTATAGGGTACCCTAACAACAAGGACTGACTGGAGCAGCACTGCATGGTGTCAGGATGTAGGTATAGGGTACCCTAACAGCAAGGACTGACTGGAGCAGCACTGCATGGTGTCAGGATGTAGGTATAGGGTACCCTAACAGCAAGGACTCTGACTGGAGCAGCACTGCATGGTGTCAGGATGGAAGAGGGGAAGTAGTCATTGTCATAGAGATACAAGTATTCTAGAGCTCTATCTCTATGGCAATGTATGGAGGACTGGTGGTGGGGGAGAGAAGGTGATGAGAAGGTGATGTTTGTTGGGAGGAAAGGAAGTGTGTTGGAAAGGAAAGGAGACAGTTTGCTTCTAATAGTATTTTTTTCTATGTTACAATTTAGCCTTTTGTTTAGGTTTTGTTTTTGTTGGTTTGTCTTTCGTCGAGGCACAGTAAATTGTTTTTGTTTGTAATATCATTTTTTATTTTTGTTTTTTTGCTGGTCTTTGTTTTTGTTTGGGTTTCCCGGATTGAAGAAGTGTGGACTGGTGTGGTAGATGAAGGTTGGGTTGGTTTGAAGGACTTGATGCTCGAAGAGCACTTAAAGGAACTGTATACCTGCAAGTGTTGATTGGACTTAAGGAAGTGAAATGACGTGCATTTGGTTGGGTTACTTATAGCTGTTGAGCGAAACAAAATGAAAATATATTTTCAGTATCGACACAGACTAGAGGTATGTGTTTGCCGACGATATATGAATTGCTTGGTTGGTTGCAGTTTGTCATTGATATGTATTAAAGTTGAAGAGGATATAAGACATTTTGTTTATAAATGGATTGTGTTAATTAATGAAGGAATGGAAAGTACATGCTCCTGGTGTCAAAGGGTAGAATCTAAAAGCATTTTATATTTTTTGTTGGTTTTATAAATGTATATTAGGGTCAAAGAAAAACAAAAAGAGAACAGAGAAAACAATAGACAACTCTTAGTTGTGTACTCATAATAGGTTGTTTGGGAAGCACATTCATTGGATAAAATATCATGTTTGTAAACAGAAATAACCACATCATTTAAGTGTCAAATCTGTAGTCATGCTGATCACATGTTTATATTTTGTACTGTCGAGAAAACAAAACAAAACATGAAGAGCTGTTATTCAGCTTTCTTTTTAAAGGCGAGTTGAACTGATGACCTGGTCTCCAAATCTTTCAAGGAGATGAATAGAGGGAGGGAGGGGATGGTTCAGCAGGGATCCCTCAAGAGATAAGACTGAGAGAAAAGAGGGATGGATGGGTGGATACAGCAGCAGGGATAGACAGAAGATGTTAGACAGAAGTGTTACAATTCCCTTCACATTTCACACTGCAATTTATATGAAGTCGCTGAGAACCTGAAAACATGCTTTGATTTCACTAATGCATCTTTAAAGAACTATTTGAAACAAGCATGAAAAAATGTACAAATGTTTATATTATATTATTTTTAAGTGCCAGTTTTTGTGGTGTAATTGGATATTAGTCATTTATATCCGGAGAGGAGAGCAGTTTTCCTGTGGTTCAAGGCAGAATTTGCATCACGTATGAAGTATACAACATCTGTTTGATTATTATATTTTTTGTGCCCTCTTCTAGGGGCAGTTGAAATGTAGTAGTGCAGATGATTACGTCATTGTCTTTTAAAAAGAGACGAGAATAAAGGCTGAACTACACATGTGGTTAAAGGTTTAGTAGTGGTTTTGTGATTGTTTTATCTCCATCTCCAAGTGGACTCTCCACTATGAACCTATTCTGGGACTGGTGAGGGGACCCTCCACTATTGGACAGCTTAACTCATGCGTCAGCTATAGGCAAATGGCATGTGCCTGCGTTGAATGCCGAATTTCTTTGTGATGTGACTTTATAAACTTGCATATTTTACACAGTGTTTACAAAGACTTATGTGATATAATAAAAATGTAAAGTACATGTATTAATAAACATTTGATTTCAGAGAAAAGCATTGTAATAATAGCCCCACGTTAACGTCCTCCATGTCCACATACGTCCTCAAAACTGTGTGCTTTTCATTGGATTGTTCATCTTTGACTGTCTATTCCTGACTGCATTTTGTAGTACCCAACCAGAGGACCTGGTGTTGTATTTCTATACAAATGAGTCCATGGGCTTGTTTGTGGACTGTGCTAACTGTGCTGTGAAAGAAATGCAAGAAAATGGGGCAGAAATTGAATCAAATGAGCAAGACCTACCTGTGTAGATATCACTGATTCAAACTCTTCAAAATAAAGTAACTGTACTGCTCAGTAGCAAATGTGTTTGTAACTATCATGTGCCTTAACATTTTCCATGGTACATAAAGATATCATTGTGTTTTATATAACTCTTTATCCCTCCGCCGTTCCTTCTTCCTCCTCATCCCCTTATACCTCTCCTTTTCTCATCTGTCAGCCTCCCTCCCTACAGTATATCTCTCCCCTTATACCTCTCCTTTTCTCCTCTGTCAGCCTCCCTCCCTACAGTATATCTCTCCCCTTATACCTCTCCTTTTCTCCTCTGTCAGCCTCCCTCCCTACAGTATATCTCTCCCCTTATACCTCTCCTTTTCTCTTCTGTCAGCCTCCATACAGTACATCTCTCCCCTTATACCTCTCCTTTTCTCTTCTGTCAGCCTCCCTCCCTACAGTATATCTCTCCCCTTCCCCTTCATTTTACACACTCACACATTCACCCACTCTGTCCTCAGTGTAGACTAGACTGTTGGTGGGTTTTTGCTTTGTATTACATTATATTATAAACTTTTAAAAGATAGAGACATAAAACATGGTTTGAGTTCATAGAAGAGTACATTAATGCTTTCGTAGCTATCAGAGCGATGCCACAGTGACAGAATGTATTATGTTGATTTTACTAATACCCAGAGGCAAGTGTTACGCTTGTTCAAATAACATAAAAAATACTGATTTGTAGAGTATCAATTTGGTGTGTTTTCAATAAACCATGCCTGGAAAGAACATGTTGCCTGTGAATTTTGTGTTGATATTCCATTCCAAGAAGACCAAGGATCTATACAGCTTCATGAATGTTTACCTCAAGCCAAAATCCATTCCCAATAAATAATATATTGTAGAAGTTGTCACTAATGTCACATTGTCATATGGTTAAAAGAGACTCATGCTACTGTCGTGTCTTTGGCATCATTAAACTGAAGACTGTTATTTTATCAAATCAATTCAGTAATTATTATTATGTGATTAAACTAATCACGTAAATGTAATTAACTAGGAAGGTGGGGCACCAAGGAAAATATTCAGATTACAAAGTTATAATTTTCCTAATATAACTTTCAAATTTTTAAACATCTGATCCATTAGTCTTCTAATTAATGAATTATTCTTTACCTCACGTTAGTCCCATTCCAAACGTCGTAAATGGTTGGTTATCTGCACGAACCCAGTCTTCACTATGAATCATCCATACATCAATTGTCTGAATCATTTATTTATTAACTAACTAAATAATCACAAAATTGCTCAAACAAACAAACAAAGTAGATATGGTTACAAGGAAATGATAAGGGATGTGCCCTAGTGAGTTTAACCGGTATGGCGGCTTGGTAGACAAAGGGACTGAGAAGAGCGCGAAAGACAAAATACACTGCACAATTGATAATTATAACCGTTGAAATGCTACACCTTTGCACATGAACGCTCACTCATTCTGGAATAATTGCAATAAATATATATATTTACGCTCAGTGTGTCATCGTGATCTCTGTTGGAATCGTCCTTTCTGTTGGAAGTTCATCCGCCCGTCTATCGTGGTTAGAATAGATACTTCAGAGTCCCATTCAGAAATGTTGTTATAGATAGATGTTTCGGCAGTTGTCGGCCTTCGCATTCAATGGTATAGAATTCCTAGCTGCAGACTGGTAATTAGTATAAAATATTTGCTCTTATTCTGTCGGTATCGATAGTCTTAGAGTTTCAACAACCATTACAACCTTAACTTATACTCAGGTTTATGGTCTCTACTCAAACCTTAGGTCCCTCTGTGATTGAGGTACTGGTCTGCTGGGAAATTCCCAAGGTGGGGGGTTATATCCAGAACCGTAGGAAAGGGCTGTCCCATGATGCCAGATCAATGTCTGTGCTCATGGGGCGGGCCTATGGCTTAGTCAATCTCCAAAGGGAATTTGAGTTTCCTTCATTAAACAGTTTAAAATCACATTACATAATTTCACAAATAGTTTAATCTTTGCTCATTCATTTTATTCAACAATTAGATGCAAGCCTCACAACTGAGACTCTTGTATAAACAGAGTTATGGTAATGTGGCTGTATTGTCTCTCATGAATTTCACAAACATTAAACTAAATGGGCCGGTCGAAGCTGGATTCTCCCCCGATCGTGTGCACATTCTCCAAAACATGGACATTGTTCAGTTCTCAAGTTCTATGATGGAGAAGAGTTCATTTGTTCTCCTGTGAAACCTTCTCTCTCTACACTCTGGCCATGATGAGAGAGACTCCTCTAGGAATTTATTACATGCGATAACAGAGCCTGGGTGTGGGGGGAAGAGAGAGAGGTGGTGAGAGAGAGAGAGGGATGTTGCAGAGAAACCCCCATCAAAGAGATTGGTCAGTTGAGAGCTCCAAAGATGAACAGAGGACCAGTAAAGAAAGGAGGTGACAAACGACTGATGACGAACTTGTCAGTCAGTTCCAGGACAGGCTCTTCAGGTTCAGGCACCACCTTTTCAACATCAGATGGCAGTATGCAGCGTACAGGGAGCTGAGGGAAGAGTCTCAAGCACAATGAGTGTTTGATCCATGTGTACTTCAGCGAGAATTACTCCTGCAAATACTCCATGGAAGTCCAGTCGTTTAATTTCGGAGATTCGCATCAGCAGGCGACCCTCCACCCTTGAGTATTTTTTGCAGGAGCACAGCCTTCACCCGTTGCCTTCTGCTCCACCTTCCCATCAAGAAGGCATGACCCGCCAGCAACCTGGGCACACCTTGATCCAGTTTTGGCGATGGTTAAGGAGAGGGACCCAGAAGTTAAACGGCTGCACTTCTTCAGCAACGGGCCAGCAAGTCAGTATAAACAGAAGGGAAACTTCTTCCTCTTTTCGATTGAACCATTCAAGCGAGGCTTCCACGACATAAGCTGGAGTATATTCGAGGCCTGCCATGGCAAAAGGGCTCCAGATGGTGTTGGCGGGATCCTGAAGAGATCAGCCGACAGCCTGGTGAGCCTAGAAGAAGACATTCCAGATGCTGAGGCACTGTTCAACAAGCTGAAGTGTCTTGAATCACCACAAGCGTGCAGGAAATGCTTGAGGTAGGTGTGTGCACGTACACACACACACACACAGAGAACTGCTTTTTTGCATGTCAATTTTCAAACTGTGAGAAGGAGATCGTGTCTAGTGGCTGTGTGACTAGGGGAGTGTTTTCAAAGTTTTTCTAATCTCAGTATATTATCTGATCTCTTCTCAGGTAACCCATCTAACTGCAGTAAAAAGGCACAATGAAGATGCATCGAGTGATAAGTGTGTTGCCAGGTCACTTCAAGTACAGAGACATAACCTGTCTCTGCCAAAGAGATGCGTGGGACATGGACTGTCCCTGCTTTGAGTTAAAAGAAGCAACTCTAGAAGTTGATGAGGCTCCAAGATCTGTGTGCACCATTGAAAGCATGTGGCGACCAGGTACGCTAACAACCAGGTAGTATGCCTGATCCCAGAGCCACAGGCACTTAATAAAATGTCTGTACAAATGAAAAAGTCCACTTGGAGGTACATGGAGTGGAGCGGAGAAAAGGTGAGAGGGGTGGAGTGGGAAGGGTTTTGGAAGGGATTGAGGTGGAGGAGAGGCGAGAGGGAAGAAGGGGGGAGGCACTTTTTACAGGTTCATGTATCCTTATACAGTAGCAGTCAAAAGTTTGTTAACACCTACTCATTCCAGGGTTTTTCTTAATTTTTACTATTTTCTACATTGTAGAATAGTGAATACATCTAAGCTATGAAATAACACATATGGAATCATGTAGTAACCAACAAATAGTGTTAAACAAATCTAAATATATTTTATATTTGAGATTCTTCAAAGTAGCCACCCTTTACCTTTATGACAGCTTTGCACACTCTTGGCATTCTCTCAACCAGCTTCATGAGGTAGTCACCTGGAACGCATTTCAATTAACAGGTGTGCCATGTGAAAAGTTAATTTGTGGAATTTCTTTCCTTCTTAATGTGGCTGAGCAAATCAGTTGTGCTGTGACAAGGTAGGGGTGGTATACAGAAGATAGCCCTATTTGGTAAAATACCAAGTCCATATTATAGCAAGAACAAGGAGCCTTATTCGGTCATGTTTCCGGTCGACCTTGCCCTGATTTAAAGCTGTGGTGCTTTCTGTTTTGCGCGAATGCTGCCATAAATCCACGGTTTCTGCTTGGGGAAGGTTTTAATAGTCACTGTGGGTACAACATCACCGATGCACTTGCTAATAAACTTGCTCACCGAATCAGCGTATTCATCAATGTTGTTGTCCGACGCTATGCGGAACATATCCCAGTCCACGTGATCGAAGCAATCTATAAGCGTAGAATATGATTGGGCGGACCAGCGTTGAACAGACCTGAGCACGGGTGTTTCCTGTTTTAGTTTCTGCCTATAGGGTGGGAGCAACAAAATGGAGTCGTGGTCAGATTTTCAGAAAGGAGGGCGGGGGAGGGCTTTGTATGCGTTGCGGAAGTTAGAATAACAATGATCCAGGGTTTTGCCAGCCTGGGTCGCGCATTCGATATGCTACAATAAATGCAGCCTCAGGATATGTGGTTTCTAGTTTACATAGAGTCCAATGAAGTTATTTCAGGGCCGTCGATGTGTTTGCTTGGAGGGGATATATACGACTGTGATTATGATCGAAGACAATTCTCTTGGTAGATAATGCGGTTAGCATTTGATTGTAAGGAATTCTAGGTCTGGTGAACAAAAGGACTTGAGTTCCTGTATGTTGTTATGATCACACCACGACTCGTTAATCATAAGGCATACACCCCCGCCCTTCTTCTTACCAGAGAGATGTTTGTTTCTGTCGGCACGATGCATGAAGAAATCAGGTGGCTGTACTGACTCTTATAATGTATCCCGAATGAGCCATGTTTCCGTGAAACAAAAAACGTTACAATCTCTGATGTCTTTCTGGAAGGCAACCCTTGTTCGGATTTCATCTACCTTGTTGTCAAGAGACTGGACATTGGTGAGTAGTATACTCGGGAGCGGTGGGCGATGTACCCATCTACGGAGCCTGACCAGAAGACCGCTCCATCTGCCCCTTCTGCAGTGCCGTTGATTTGGGTCGCCGGCTGGGATCCGATCCATTGTCCTGGGTGGTGGACCAAACAGAGGATCCGCTTCAGGAAAGTTGTATTCCTGGTTGTAATGTTGGTGAGTTGACGTTGAACTTATATCCAATAGTTCTTCCCGGCTGTATGTAATAAAACTTAAGATTTCCTGGGGAAACAGTGGAAGAAATAATACATTAAAAAAACTAAATACTGCATAGTTTCCTAGGAATGCGAAGCGAGGCGGCCATCTCTGTTGGCGCCGACACAAATAAAGAATCAGGCCTTCATGGACGAATTGCTGCAAATAAACCACTACTAAAGGGCACCAATAAGAAGAATAGACTTGCGTGGGTCAAGAAACATGAGCAATGGACATTAGAATGGTGTAAATCTGCCCTTTGGTCTGATGAGTCCAAATATGAGATTTTCGGTTCCAACCGCAGTGTCTTTATGAGACGCAGAGTAGGTGAAACAATTATCTCTGCATGTGTAGTTCCCACATGAAGCATGGAGGGGGTGTGGGGGTGCTTTGCTGGTTACACTCTCTGAGATGTATATTTAGAATTCAAGGCAACATTAAGCTGGTGACACTGTCAGTGATTTATTTAGAATTCAAGGCACACTTAACCAGCATGGCTACCACAGCATTCTGCAGTGATACACCATCCCATCTGGTTTGGGCTATCATTTGTTTTTCAACAGGACAATGATCCAACACACCTCCAGGCTGTGTAAGGGCTATTGTAGCAATAAGGAGAGTGATGGAGTGCTGCATCAGATGACCTGGCCTCCACAATCATCAGACCTCAACCCAATTGAGATGGTTTAGGATGAGTTGGACCGCAGAGTGAAGGAAAAGCAGCCAACAAGTGTTCAGCATATGTGGGAACTCCTTCAAGACTGTTGGAAAAGCATTCCTCGTGAAGCTGGTTGAGAGAATACCAAAAGTGTGCAAAGCTGTCTTCAAGGCAAAGGGGGGCTCCTTTGAAGAATCTAAAAACTATATTACATATATTGATTTGTTTAACACTTTATTTTGGTTACTACATGATTCTATATGTGTTATTTCATAGTTTTGATGTCTTCACTATTATTCTACAATAAAGAAAAAAAACTTGAATGAGTAGGTGTGTTCAAACCTTTGACTGGTACTGTATATGTAGTTGCTAATTGCACTACAATTGCTCATTATAATTGTATATACATTGCAATACAATGACATATCACATTTATGTAAATAGGCCTAGTCATTGTATTGTAATTAGAAACAACCGTGCATCTATTTATAAAATGTATATGGTATCCACCCTGTTATGTGCATATGCCTAACAGGGTGGAACCTAACCGAGTGTAAATTTGGAGGCTAAATTAGCTATAGTGATCTAGATTGAGCTAGCATGACATCAAGATCCTGTGAGTGATCAAGATCCAGCTAGGATAATGGTGAACACTTTAAGTGAATTTTTACTTTTCTGCCTAACATATTTTTTTATTATTACATTTGATAACACGGTAGCCTAGTGGTTAGAGCGTTAGAGCGTTGGACTAGTCACCGGAAGGTTGCAAGTTCAACCCCCCGAGCTGACAAGGTACAAATCTGTCGTTCTGCCCCTGAACAGGCAGTTAACCCACTGTTCCTAGGCCGTCATTGAAAATAAGAATTTGTTCTTAACTGACTTGCCTAGTTAAATAAAGGTCAAATAAAAAAAATAAAACATGTTCCCCTAATGTAGCCTAACAGGGTGGACATTTAAGATTGAAATATACTAACATCATGAAACATTAAAATAGAAATAAAATTAAGTGTTGATAGTTACTTAGCTTTGCACTGTTTTCCTGCCAAAATAATGATTGACACTTCCTGAACATGATGTCATTGTGGGAAGGGACTGTTTTTAAAAGTGGTATTACGACACACTAACAGTGTGGAAAGTGGAATCAGAGACACACAGAAAAAGTATATATTTGTAAAGTATTGATGACAGATATTTTAAGTAGGACTATAAAATCATGAATAAACATTTTGAATATTTAATGGCTCATATTTATATGAGCACCTACCTATAATAGCACCTGCCTACAGCCACAAAAAAACAAAATGGTCAAAATGCATAAAATTCCCTTTCAGATCCATATCTTTGTGTTTTATGTTAAAGAACACCTAACTTTATATTTTAAGCCTTTTGGAAATCACATTTTACACAATAAACAAGAAAAGGCACAACATAACAGGAAGGACCTGGTTCACATGGGCCAGTGGTAGGCAAAGCTGATGGCTGAAAACCGTAGGGAGAAGTCAGAATGGTGCCTGGAGTTTGAGAACTATGTTTGGCCTAGGAGGACAAAAAACACATATATTAAGTGTTTTTTTTATTTGTATACAATATTTTCTTTGCAACACTACAACGACATTTATATTTTGACGACGTAGTTTCAGTGAATGTGCTTCCAATGTAAAATGAGGCAGGCAGACTTACAGACACCTATGAAGGGCCTTTTGTAATAACAACATGGCAGCATTCTCTAGAGGCAGACGCCGGTGGAAACGAACCAACTGCATTCATTTTTTTTATTTTTACGAGAAACTTGACAGACATGGAGTTTGTTGCCATATTGCTAGCTAGTGACAAACGGACAGATTATGATAAATGGATTTCGAATTAATCTCTCAAACAGCGTTTTCTTTTTCTATAGTGGTAACCAATGCCCTGCAAGCTAGCTGTCAGTTTGCCCAGTACCTCGGAATAGTTGAGGTACTTGGCAAGCTGTCAGTGTCAAATATTCCAAATAATGAGTGTCTTTGGTAGAATAACATGCTCTTTTCAAATGCCCTTCATTATGCACTTGTCAGCTTGGTTTCTAGATAAGTAACCTCGTGTACATTCTAAGTAACGTATGTGTTTATGGTGTCAGCATTGACCAATAGAGATCGAATGTCAAGGCATTTGGTTTGTTACAGGGAAATTTGACTATGATCTCTTCGTTATTGGAGGTGGGTCTGGCTTGTTCCAAAGAAGGTGGTGTCTCAATCCCATGATTAAATCATTAGTATTACAAGACGACGTTATTAACTAGTAGGGACTTCACTGTTTGTTCTTGAGGATAGTATACAATCATATGCACCCCAGATGGTTTGTTACCAGGAGGTCTGGCTCTGTGTAAAGGTTTTTATCTAGGATAATGTCTAATCTAATGTGTTAATGCAGCTTTACTGACCATGAAGATTGACCAAAACATTCTGTCCTTTGTTTTCATCGGCTCAGGTAGGACAGAACATTGCTGTGTTAGATTATGTGGAGCCTTCAGTTAAAGGTAAGAGAAATGTACTCATACTGACTGTACATTCCACCAAAAACAGCTTGACTTGAACTGTTGACTTGAAGCATTTCACCTTGCTTGTCTCGGAGTAAACAAACTATGTTGTGAACAATCTGCATTAATATAAACGTTTAAAAATATATCATGCTACCCTTCCAGGTACTAAGTGGGGCATTGGTGGCACGTGTGTGACTGTGGGTTGCATTCCCAAGAAGCTCATGCACCAGGCTGCTTTGCTGGGCACAGCTGTGAAAGACGCCCAGAAGTATGGCTGGCAAATCCCCAGGCCCATCTCCTACGACTGGTACATCAAAATAATTGGGGAAAAGATCAGAATTGGGCTACCTGTGAAAACACATGCGGTATGGCATAGATTCTGTTGTATAACAGGGATTTTACACATGCATACCTGCAGTTTTCAGTAATTTTGTTATGACAACTGCCTCTTAAGTTTCCGGCCTAGTAGACCTGTTGGTACACAGAGGTTACAGCGCTATGATGAATTGTCCATGATTGTCCTCTGACTGAATGGCTGCAGGGCTAACAGGTGTTGCTCTGCCTCTGTGCCCACACTCACAGCAGATGTTCACATTGTGCAACCGAATCTCATATTTAATAGATGCAGTTTCATAGAAAATGGCTTCACATCTTTCCTCCCAAACTTTGTCTTCACTCTCATATGTAATTGTTTTTGCTAGAAAACTGCTTTAACAGTGTAGCTGTGCAGTACTTATCCTTTTTCAGATAAACCCAATGTTTGCACAAGAGCTCTCACAAGTTCTCCTGTGGTGTTTGCATGGTGTCACCATGTTGTTTTCTTTGACAGGAATGTGAAGTATCTGAACATTAAAGGAAGTCTGGTGGATGAGCACACAGTCAAAGGGTTAACCAGGACAGGAAAAGAGGTAATACCACACTACTAGTCAAAGGTTTGGACACACCTACTCATTCAAGGGTTTTTCTTTATTTGTACTATTTTCTACATTGTAGAATAATAGTGAAGACATCAAAGCTATGAAATAACACATGGAATCATGTAGTAACCTTGATGACAGATTTGCACACTTGGCATTCTCTCAACCAGCTCAAACCAGAAGGTGTATCACTGCAGAATGCTGTGGTAGCCATGGAACCAATAATCTCATTTGGACTCATCAGATCAAAGGACAGATTTCCAACTGTCCAACTGCTCGCGTTTGTTGGCCAAAGCAAGTCTATTCTTCTTATTGGTGTCCTTTAATAGTGGTTTCTTTGCAGCAATTTGACCATGAAGGCCTGATTCACAGTCTCCTCTGAACAGTTGATGTTGAGATGTGTCTGTTACTTGAACTCTGTGAAGCATTTATTTGGGCTGCAATTTCTGAGGCTGGTAACTCTAATGAACTTATCCTCTGCAGCAGAGGTAACTCCTGGTCTTCCTTTCCTGTGGTGGTCCTCATGAGAGACAGTTTCATCATAGCACTTAATGGTTTTTGCGACTGCTCTTGAAGAAACTTTGTCTTTTACCAAATAGGGCTATCTTCTGTATACCACCCCTACCTTGTCACAACACAACTGATTGGCTCAAAGCATTAAGAAGGAAAGAAATTCCACTATTTAACTTTTTAACATGGCACATCTGTTAATTGAAATTAATTCCAGGTGACTACCTCATGAAGCTGGTTGAGAGAATGCGAAGTGTGTGCAAAGCTGTCAAGGCAAAGGGTGGCTACTTTGAAAAATCTCTAATCTCAAATATATTTTGATTTATTTAACACTTTTTTTGGGTTACTACATGATTCCATATGTGTTATTTCATAGTTTTGATGTCTTCACTATTATTCTACAATATACAAATAGAGAAAAACCCTTGAATAAGTAGGTGTGTCCAAACTTTTGACTGGTACTGTATTTCAAACTGGAAGTTAATGACAACAAATGTAAATGTTCACCATATTATTATTTTTATTTAAGGACATAATTTCAGCACTGTGGTATTCGTATTTTCCTATTGAAGTCATTATAATTTCTCTCCCCCTTGTCTGGCAGATGACACTGACTGCCAAGGACATTGTGATTGCAGCTGGAGGGCGGCAAAGTACCCCACACATGTAAGTATTAACCTTTACCTCTCTCCATCCTCTCTTTCTACTCCCTCACCTCCAACTCTTCTCTCTCTCTCTGTCCCTCTCTCTGTACCCCCCTTCTCCCTCTGTATGTGTCCTTGCCCAGTAGACAGGGGGAGATATGTCTCCTTCATTGATCCTCCCAGCTGCTGATAACACCACAGTGGATCTGGAGCTTTTGATGGGATGGTGGTGGACAAAACATGGCTCTCTCTGGGTGGAGGAGGGAGGCTGTCTGGGTCTGAGTCTCAAATGGCACCCTACCTGTTCCCTATTCAATACATAGGGTATCATTTGGGATACACTCTGGGACTGCGGCCTCTCATAGGCCTCCCTCCCTGTGGTGTATCACAGGCTGTGACTTACGGTCTGTTGATAACGGACTAACAAAGAACAAAGCCAACCTTCCCCTCCTAATCGTTTGCCAGGAGCTGTATTGACAATATGAATAAAACAGTGTTTGTTGTGTTTACCTGTTGTTTCTACTTCCTGTGTTGTATATCCACGGAGCAATCCAGCACGGCATCACTAGTGATGTTATCTTCTGGCTGAAAGAGGTGCCAAGATGTGAATGGTACATGTGGTGAAACACAGACACACAAACCATACAATGCTGTGACATGTACACAGACAACTCTGTCATAATGATCCATCTAGGACGTTTTAAATGTTCCTGTCACTCACTCCTGACTCAGATTAGCTGTGCGTGTGTGTGTTCAGCAAAGGCGGGACACACACACACACACATCTCCAATCCAGCCATTTAAATCCTGTCATCGCCTGTCTAATTGGTCTCTCCACACCATTTCCACTTGGCACAAAATGGAGGTTGAGTGTAATGTTTGTTTGTGTGGCTGTAATTTAACTATACATGGTGCCAACAGTGAAGAGTTATCTTAGTCACCTACTCATTGATAATCCTTGCTATTATAAATATAATCTACAATAGATTTCCGTCATTTTTCTATCGCAACAACCTATTTGTTACCCCTCTCCAGTTTAGTCAGGGAAATTTTATTTTTCTTGTCAAACTAGGCTGCTGCTCTAACATTCTACCACTAGAGGGCAATATGAACTCATCTTCACAACAAGCCAGCCAGTGGTGGTCTCTGTATGTATGTTTTCCCTGCACTGTCCTTCCCTCTTTCAGCATGTCTCCTAAGCAATTTTCGCAAATATTTGCTCACAGCTTTTTATGTAGCTTTCAAGTGAGTTGCCCCAGAAAGAGCGCTTCAATTCAGGAAACCTTTTGTGAGTGGGACTGTTTGATGTAGTGGAGTGGTTAGGCAGGGGCCTGTTAGTGTAGTCCTCTCTGCCCCTCAGGCTACTAGGGGTTAGCATTAGCAGGTCCTCCCGTGGCTCTCCTCAGACCTATCTCTCCCTGCCTAGGAGGAGCTGTTGTTGAGGAGTTGCTTTGCTCTGTGGAGGGAGCTGAGCTCTCAGCTCAGCAGGTGGGGTCTGAGAGGGTGTTTGGGTTGATCAGCTGGTGGAGGTAGTGGATGGCTCCAGGTGAGTGGTGCCTTTAGAAGGACCGGAGTACACAGCCACGCTCACAAACACGATAGATGGGAAGTGTAGACATGAGTATAAGAAGTTTTATGCTGACTTTTATTGCAGTATATAATGCACTGCATTTCCTTAACTTTTTAATTCTATATTTATTTAAATCAATTCCAGTGCTAAAGGGTAGTGAACCAGGCTTGAAATGTGCTATACTTTCTCATTCTCTAGATCAGTGGTTCTCAAACTTGTTATAGTCCCGTACCCCTTCAAACATTCAACCTCCAGCTGCGTACCCCTCACACTATACGATACATTTATTAAACATAAGAATGAGTGAGTTTCTGTTACAACCCGGCTTGTGGGAAGTGACAAAGAGCTCTTATAGGACCAGGGCACAAATAATAATAATAATCAATCATTTTGCTCTTTATTTAGCCATCTTGCATATAACTTTATTTGTTCATCGTAAATTGTGACCACAGGTTAATGAGAAGGGTGTGCTTGAAAGGATGCATATAACTGTAATGTTGGGTTGTATTGGAGAGAGTCTCAGTCTTAAATCGTTTTCCACACACTAGTATGTGCCTGTGTTTAGTCTTCATGCTAGTGAGGGCCGAGAATCCACTCTCACATAGGTACGTGGTTGCAAAGGGCATCAGTGTCTTAACAGCGCGATTTACTAAGGCAGGATACTCTGAGCGCAGCCCAATCCAGAAATCTGGCAGTGGCTTCTGATATAAATACAATTTTCACAGAACCGCTTGTTGCAATTTGATGACACACTTTTTCAGATATCGGTAAATGGACTGGATGCATGGCATGAAAGGATAACGAATGCAGTTGTTTGTCATCCGTTTCGGGAAATAAATTGCGCACCCAGCTCACTCAGGTGCTTCGCTGTATCACATTTGACATTGTCCATAACCTTGAGTTCATTTGCACACAAATGAATGGACTCCGGAGACGGGCACATCGTGCACCACCACTCCCTAGCATTCTCCTCGCCAATGTCCAGTCTCTTGACAACAAGGTTGATGAAATCCGAGCAAGGGTAGCATTCCAGAGGGACATCAGAGACTGTAACGTTCTTTGCTTCACGGAAGAATGGCTCACTGGAGAGACGCTATCGGAGACGGTGCAGCCAGCTGGTTTCTCCACGCATCACGCCGACAGAAACAAACATCTTTCTGGTAAGAAGAGGGGCGGGGGCGTATGCTTTATGGTTAACGTGACGTGGTGTGGCCACAACAACATACAGGAACTCAAGTCCTTCTGTTCACCTGATTTAGAATTCCTCACAATCAAATGTCGACCACATTATCTACCAAGGGAATTCTCTTCGATTATAATCACAGCCGTATATATTCCCCCCCAAGCAGACACATCGATGGCTCTGAACGAACTTTATTTGACTCTTTGCAAACTGGAATCCATATATCAGGAGGCTGAATTCATTGTAGCTGGGGATTTTAACAAGGCTAATCTGAAAACAAGACTCCCTAAATTTTATCAGCATATCGATTGCGCAACCAGGGCTGGAAAAACCTTGGATCATTGCTATTCCAACTTCCGCGACGCATATAAGGCCCTGCCCCGCTCTCCTTTCGGAAAAGCTGACCACGACTCCATTTTGTTGATCCCTGCCTACAGACAGAAACTAAAACAAGAAGCTCCCCGCGCTGAGGTCTGTTCAACGCTGGTCCGACCAATCTGATTCCACACTCCAAGACTGCTTCCATCACGTGGACTGGGATATGTTCCGTATTGCGCCAGACAACAACATTGATGAATACGCTGATTCGGTGAGCGAGTTCATTAGAACATGCGTAGAAGATGTCGTTCCCATAGCAACGATTAAAACATTCCCAAACCAGAAACCGTGGATTGATGGCAGCATTCGTGTGAAACTGAAGGCGTGAGCGAACCACTGCTTTTAATCAGGGCAAGGTGACTGGAAACATGACCCAATACAAACAGTGTAACTATTCCCTCCGCAAGGCAATCAAACAAGCTAAGCGTCAGTATAGTGACAAAGTAGAATCTCAATTCAACGGCTCAGACACAAGAGGTATGTGGCAGGGTCTACATACAGTCAATCACGGATTACCAAAAGAATAACAGCCCCGTCACGGACCAGGATGTCTTGCTCCCAAGCAGACTAAATAACTTTTTTGCCCGCTTTGAGGACAATACAGTGCCACTGACACGGCCCACAACTAAAACATGCGGACTCTCCTGCAGCTGACGTGAGGAAAACATTTAAACGTGTCAACCCTCGCAAGGCTGCAGGCCCAGACGGCATCCCCAGCCGCGCCCTCAGAGCATACGCAGACCAGCTGGCTGGTGTGTTTACGGACATATTCAATCAATCCCTATCCCAGTCTGTTGTTCCCACATGCTTCAAGAGGGCCACCATTGTTCCTGTTCCCAAGAAAGCTAAGGTTACTGAGCTAAACGACTACCGCCCCGTAGCACTCACTTCCGTCATCATGAAGTGCTTTGAGAGACTAGTCAAGGACCATATCACCTCCACCCTACCTGACACCCTAGACCCACTCCAATTTGCTTACCGCCCAAATAGGTCCACAGACGATGCAATCTCAAACACACTGCACACTGCCCTAACCCATCTGGACAAGAGGAATACCTATGTGAGAATGCTGTTCATCGACTACAGCTCGGCATTTAACACCATAGTGCCCTCCAAGCTCGTCATCAAGCTCGAGACCCTGGGTCTCGACCCCGCCCTGTGCAACTGGGTACTGGACTTCCTGACGGGCCGCCCCCAGGTGGTGAGGGTAGGAAACAACATCTCCACCCCGCTGATCCTCAACACTGGGGCCCCACAAGGGTGCGTTCTGAGCCCTCTCCTGTACTCCCTGTTCACCCACGACTGCGTGGCCACGCACGCCTCCAACTCAATCATCAAGTTTGCGGACGACACAACAGTGGTAGGCTTGATTACCAACAACGACGAGACGGCCTACAGGGAGGAGGTGAGGGCCCTCGGAGTGTGGTGTCAGGAAAATAACCTCACACTCAACGTCAACAAAACTAAGGAGATGACTGTGGACTTCAGGAAACAGCAGAGGGAACACCCCCCTATCCACATCGATGGAACAGTAGTGGAGAGGGTAGTAAGTTTTAAGTTCCTCGGCGTACACATCACAGACAAACTGAATTGGTCCACCCACACAGATAGCATCGTGAAGAAGGCGCAGCAGCGCCTCTTCAACCTCAGGAGGCTGAAGAAATTCGGCTTGTCACCAAAAGCACTCACAAACTTCTACAGATGCACAATCGAGAGCATCCTGTCGGGCTGTATCACCGCCTGGTATGGCAACTGCTCCGCCTACAACCGTAAGGCTCTCCAGAGGGCAGCTGTAACGCATATAATTCACTAGTTTGTATGCAAAGCAGTAATTGTTTCCAAACATCTCCTGCCATGTCACTGATGTGTTGTGAAGCCGTGTTGTTTGATGAAGGCATTGTCTGTATAGTTGTTTTGGCCTTTTCCCCCAGCATTGTCCCAACCATATCCGTGGCAGCAGGAAGAATTAAGTCCTCCACAATAGTATTTGACTTGGCTGTCCTAGCCACTCGGTAGCTCATGTAACGGATGTGAAATGGCTAGCTAGTTAGCGGTGTTCGCGCTAAATAACGTTTCAATCGGTGACGTCACTTGCTCTGAGACCTTGAAGTAGAAGTTCCCCCTGCTCTGCAAGGGCCGCGGCTTTTGTGGAGCGATGGGTAACGATGCCTCGTGGGTGACTGTTGATGTGTGCTGAGGGTCCCTGGTTCGCGCCCGGGTATGGGCGAGGGGACGGTCTAAAGTTATACTGTTACACTCACAATATAAGACGCTTGTAGCACCTTGTTATTAATGTTGTCTTACTTCTCGCTAAAAAAAGCCCTCCTGTGACTTATTTTTCAAATGAGCATGTTTTGTTTCTAAATGTCTGCGCAAGAGTGATGGTTTCATCGAGTTATATGAGAGTACTTTTGCACATATAACACAGTGGCTGAGGAAAGGCACTACTCCCAATATACAGTGGGGCAAAAAAGTATTTAGTCAGCCACCAATTGTGCAAGTTCTCCCACTTAAAAAGATGAGAGAGGCCTGTAATTTATCATAGGTACACTTCAACTATGACAGACAAAATGAGAAAAACAAATCCAGAAAATCACATTGTAGGATTTTTAATGAATTTATTTGCAAATATTTTTTTTCTAATTTTGTCTGTCATAGTTAAAGTGTACCTATGATGAAAATTACAGGCCTCTCTCATCTTTTTAAGTGGGAGAACTTGCACAATTGGTGGCTGACAATACTTTTTCCCCCCACTGTAAGTGAACCCCAAATCAATGTAGTTCTCATCATATTTGCGCCTCTTTGATGGTCCAACGTTCCGGTCTGTTGTTCAGTGCTTTCCCAGGTAAGGGGGCAGTAGCTCTTCGGCTGTATCGGATTCACAACTGTCAGTGTCCATGCTAGCTGGACTAACAACAAATGTAGAATTACTGATGCTAGCATTGGATGTGCTCATGGAAGCAGAACAACTTGTGTCGTCGACAGGTGCAGGTGTAGTACTGCTGGTAGTAGCAGTACTATCTGTAGAGCTGGTATGTCTCTCTGGACGCGGGCCTTAGTTTCTTTTAACCCTTTTATCCATTTTCGCGCAAACGGAATTTGTAGCAGCTACATACGGACCGTTAGTAGAATTCCCGTGAGAGAGTAACAATTAATATGATTGGATGTTCATTATTTGACCTGGCTACCTGTATTTGACATTGTGTTGTTATTTTGCTGAACACTAGATGGTTTAATTTTATTACCGGCAGTGAAACAAGGCTACTCAGGCGAGCAAAAAACACCACCCCGTTGGAAAATATAAATGTACTTTATATTATAAAACAATTTTTGAGAGAGTTTGAAAATGTGAAGCCAAGGGGAATTTTTTTTATATATATATATTTTTAATGTGAATCACAATTTTATTTGGCGCACCCCCGATGGCATTGCGCGTATCCCAGTTTGGGAATATCTGCTCTAGAGAATAGCTGAGGAAATGAGCCTGGGATGAAAAGATGCAACATCAAAAGGAGACAGTGAGACAATTGTAACACACAATCTTTTCTCTCTGTAGTCACAACCATGTTAGGGAGTTGAGTTCTCATCCTATATCTTTCCTTTTGAATTCAGATAAAGTCCGCTGCCTGTAGAACTCTCCCCTCTAAGGAACACTTGTGAAAGAGCACTGTTATTGTGGCGAACATAGGAGACACCGAAGGAGAACAGATTGACTTATCTCTTGTCTGGACTGCTGAAGGTTGGCCCAAGGTTATTAGAGTGAGAGAGCGAGCTTGTGGCAAATTCTTAGCTATCACAGTCAGACATACTCCAACAGTCATTGAAGTGGCTTTGGATCAGGATGTAGCCTATGGAAGCCCTGAGTTTGATTGTGTTATCTTTGTTGTTTGAAAGGCTGCTCCTAGTACTTCCCGTCCTCCAGGGGAGTGGGCAACATTTACTGGGCAGATATCAGTACAGTAAAGTATGTCTTTCCCACTGGAATTTATCCCTCTGTAGTTTTTAGTTACACAATCAGCTCCCCCCCCTGTCTTTCACATCTGGATGCAGTGTTTTTGAGACGCACTTGTGAGTTTGTGCCTCCACCAATGCTTTCAGACACCACCATCCGGATGAGGGATAACAGAACAATCCCAGAGTCTCTCTGAAATACAATATAACCAAGCAGCCAGGGAAAGGAGATGAGAGTGTGGAATCAGCCTAAAGCTCCTGGCCTAATCCCTCCCTAAGCCACCTCACAATGTGCACTAAGTGCAGCTTTGCATTAGGTGGACAGGAGGATCGGGGTACTGACGCTCTTAGCAGTTAGCGCTAGCATGAGTGTGGGGTATGGCTGGGCTTGTGTGTGTGCCCCAGGCACCCTCACCTGCCAGGGCCTGGGCCAGTGTGGAGAGCCATGGATAGGTAGAGGATGGGAAAGCAAGAGAGGCCCGGGCCTCCATGCGGGTGATGGGCGTCACTCAGCGGAGTGATGTGGACTGAGCCATGAACACGGCACACCCCATCCGCAGGGATTAGCCTGAACGCTAGTAGTGAGTGGAGCTCAGGGCTGGATTAGAGGTGTGATTCACCTGGCCCACACACGCACACAGAGACTAGCCCTACCAACTCCGCCACCCCTTTTTGAGTAATAGAACCCCCGAAGTTTGAATAGTACACTTTTAAAAATTGATTTGACACTATTTTAATTAATTTCTTATCTCTATACTGTATCGTGTTTATACTGTAACTCAAATGTTTTGTAGCTTTTAAATATATTTCAGAGATCGTAGAATCTCTCACTACTCATTTACAAATTGATATAGATTTTTTATTTTTTATTTTATTTAACCTTTTATTTAACTAGGCAAGTCAGTTAACAACACATTCTTATTTACAATGCCGGCCAAACCCGGACGACGCTGGGCCAATTGTGCGCCTCCCTATTGGCCTCCCAATCTCGTCCGGTTGTGATACAGCCTGGAATCGAACTAGGGACTGTAGTGACGCCTCTAGCACTGAGATGCGGCACCTTAGCCCGCTCCGCCACTCAGGAGCCCATTGATTCATTGTGTACTGGTGATATTGTGACTTTTCTTGTACAAGTTAAGTTTGGAATAATAGTTTTCCCAAGTCAAAAACCTGAATTTCTCCCCTCTTGTCTTGTGTGTGCTGCAGCAAATGGCAGGGCTGGTGACTGACTACATGGAGGCCTATGGCACCAAGTTCTCCCGGAGGAGTGTCCCCAAGAGACCGGACAAGCTGTCCTCTGGGGCGCTGCAGGTGACTTGGACAGACAAACATACAGGACACCTTTGACTCTGTGCTGTGGGCCGTAGATGAGTGTGTCGGGGAAGGAAGAGAATTGTCCCACAAATTAGTACAGTAATGCCCTAATGTTTGGAAGAAATCACTACTATTTTAGTAGTAGCTGCAATCACGTGTGTTGAGTATGCCACATAACATACAATAAGCTTTGCAAAGACGTATTGGTTAAACCACTAGTCCCCCTTCCCTTTCCAGACATTTGTTTTATTGTCATCTACAAAAGAGTGCAGTGTCAGCAGACGGTGTATCAAGCCTAAAAACAAGGTAATAAAGGGTGAATGATGGAGTCACCAGGGGAAGTGTTAATCACCCAGCCGAGTGCTGGGTCCGGGTCCTGGGCCTGGCTGGGGCGGGGGCAGGATGCAACCAGGCACGGGTCACTGCATTCCCTCCTTTGTTCTCTCGCTCTGCTCTGGGCTTTCCTGCCCGTCGTACCAGCCCTGCGGAAACCAGCCTGCCACGCCACCCAACTCTACCTCCTGCAGCATCTGTCACTGCACGGCTGGCCCTGTCTGTCTGCGGCTCTGTACCCACACCAGACCTCTTTCCCTAGTCCTTTTCTCTCTTTATCACACCATGTAATTTCTCTCATTCCGCCAACCAACACAATGGAGGGAACTTCCGCCTGGCTGCCCGGCAGACGTTTATTTGTGTTGAGATGGTCCCAAAGATGACGCGTTTCCGAAAGCCTGACTACACCCCTCCGCAGTGTGTGACTGTACAGTACCAGCCAGGACAGGCCAGGGCATCTCTCTCTGCCTGTGCGTGTGACAGGGAGCATGTGACATGTGGACCAGGATGTGGGTGATCTTTTGGGAGAGATTACGTTTTTCCCACCCTGGCAGGTTGCAGCTCTCAGAGAGCCCAGGTTCAAACAATGTGGAGGTCAAGGCACAGTGTCCAGTCTGTCGACTGCAGTCAAAATACCAAGACCTTGAGACTCACTGGGATTGGGAAATTGGCAGCAATAATAATATTTGTTATAGAGTTATATTTTGGTGGATGGACATCTTCCTCTGCACTCTCACCCAGTAGGGGGTAAAGCATGACCCAGTAGGGGTAAAGGATGACCCACTGTGTCTACTCTGGGCGGCAGGTAGCCTAACGATTAGAGCTATTGGGCCAAAGGTCGCGAGTTTTAATCCTGAGTCGACAAGGTGAAAAATGTTTCCATGTGCACTTGAGAAAGGCACTTAACCCGAATTGCTCCAGGGTTGCTGACAGCAATGGCAAACCATGGCCTTAAGCCTAACTGCTCTAGGGTTGCCGACTGTAGTGGCAGACCATGGCCTTAACCCTAACTGCTCTAGGGTTGCCGACTGTAATGGCAGACCATGGCCTTAACCCTAACTGCTCTAGGGTTGCCGACTGTAATGGCAGACCATGGCCTTAACCCTAACTGCTCTAGGGTTGCCGACTGTAATGGCAGACCATGGCCTTAACCCTAACTGCTCTAGGGTTGCCGACTGTAATGGCAGACCATGGCCTTAACCCTAACTGCTCTAGGGTTGCCGACTGTAATGGCAGACCATGGCCTTAACCCTAACTGCTCTAGGGTTGCCGACTGTAATGGCAGACCATGGCCGGGCTCCCTTTCTCCGAGGGCGTCCCAGGAAGAGTTGGGATATGCAAAAAAACACATTTCCAATAGGAGAAACATAAGCACCCACCAAAATTATGTAATCAAATCAAGCTTTATTTATACAGCACATTTCAGACATGGAATGCAACGCAATGTGCTTCATAGAAATAAAAGCTGAAATATCTTCTGCACAACAAACATGAGCTAAAAAAAACTAAAGAATAACACAAACTGAACAACTAACTATGGAAAAGCAAAGCTAAACAGATGTTTTAAGATCTTTGTTTAAATATGTCAACAGTTTCAGCCCCCCTCATGTTTTCTGGAAGGCTATTCCAGAGGCTTGGGTTATAATAATTAAAGGCTGCCTCTTGGTCCTCGGCTTTGGGATAGTGAAAAAGACACGTGCTACAGGACCTGAGTGACCTATTGGGTACATAACTTAAAAGCATGTCTGACATGTATTGGGGTGCACATTCGTTCATTGATTTAAAAACCAATAGAAAAGTCTTTAAATGAATTCTAAAACTAACAGGCAGCCAGTGGAGAGACCTTAAAACCGGTGTAATGTCTGGTCTTGGTCAGTACCCACGCTGCAGCATTCTGTATGTTTTGCAGTTGACCAATGGCTTTCTTGGGAAGACCAGACAGGAGAGCATTACAGTAGTCAAGCCTGCTTGTAATAAAAACGTGGGTAGTCTCTCTGTATCAGCCCGAGAGAGATGCCTGCACCTTGGTAGTGTTCCTCAGGTAGTAAAAAGCTATTTTGGTCACATCCCTGTGTGATTTTAAATTTTGCTCAGAATCTAAAATAACACCTTGGTTTTTATCTTTATTGCCCGTCATGTAAAATGTGCAGCCTAGATTTCCTCTGTGCTTTGGCTCCAACAATGAGTACCTCAGTCTTGTCTTGATTTAGCTGGAGGAAGTTGTGAGCCATCCAAGTATTTGCACCACTGATATAGTCTAATAAATGATGAGTGAACCTAAAATTCTCTGGTGACATGTAAAGCTGTGTATCATCTGCATAGCAGTGAACATCAATGCTCTGCTTTCTGATAACTTTGCCAGAGGGTAACATACATTGCTCATAAAAATAAAGGGAACACTACAGGCTGATCCAACTTTGATGTAACGTCCTTAAAACAAGTCAAAATGAGGCTCAGTAGTGTGTGTGGCCTCCACGTGCCTGGATGACCACCCCCCCCTACAACGCCTGGGCATGCCCCTGATGAGGTGGCGGATGGTCTCCTGAGGGATCTCCTCCCAGACCTGAACTAAAGCATCCGCCAACTCCTGGACAGTCTGTGGTGGATGGAGCGAGACATGATGTCCCAGATGTGCTCAATTGGATTCAGGTCTGGGGAACGGGCGGCCAGTCCATAGCATCAATGCCTTCCTCTTGCAGGAACTGCTGACACACTCCAGCCACATGAGGTCTAGCATTGTCTTGCATTAGGAGGAACCCAGGGCCAACCGCACAAGCATATGGTCTCACAAGGGGTCTGAGGATCTCATCTCGGTACCAAATATGGCAGTCAGGCTACCTCTAGCGAGCAAATGGGGGGCTGTGCGGCCCCCCAAAGAAATGCCACCCCACACCATGACTGACCCACCGCCAAACCGGTCATATTGGAGGGTGTTGCAGGCAGCAGAATGTTCTCCACGGCGTCTCCAGACTCTGTCACATGTGCTCAGTGTGAACCTGCTTTCATCTGTGAAGAGTACAGGGCGCCAGTGGCGAATTTGACAATCTTGGTGTTCTCTTGCAAATGCCAAACGTCCTGCACGGTGTTGGGCTGTAATCACAACCCCCACCTGTGGACGTTGGGCCCTCATGCCACCCTCATGGAGTCTGTTTCTGACCGTTTAAGCAGACACATGCACATTTGTGATCTGCTGGGGGTAATTTTGCAGGGCTCTGGCGGTGCTCCTCCTTGCACAAAGGCGGAGGTAGCGGTCCTGCTGCTGGGTTGTTGCCCTCCTACTGCCTCCTCCACGTCTCCTGATGTACTGGCCTGTCTCCTGGTAGCGCCTCCATGCTCTGGACACTACGCTGACAGACACAGCAAACCTTCTTGCCACAGCTCGCATTGATGTGCCATCCTGGATGAGCTGCACTACCTGAGCCACTTGTGTGGGTTGTAGACTCCGTCTCATGCTACCACTAGAGTGAAAGCACCGCCAGCATTCAAAAGTGACCAAAACATCAGCCAGGAAGCATAGGAACTGAGAAGTGGTCTGTCGTCACCACCTGCAGAACCACTCCTTAATTGGGGGTGTCTTGCTAATTGCCTATAATTTCCACCTGTTGTCTATTGCATTTGCACAACAGCATGTGAAATTTATTGTCAATCAGTTGCTTCCTAAGTGGACAGTTTGATTTCACAGAAGTGTGATTGACTTGGAGTTACATTGTGTTGTTTAAGTGTTCCCTTTATTTTATTGAGCAGTGTATATAAACTGAACAGTACCGGACGCAAAATCAAACCTTGTGAAACGCCACATGTGATATGTATTTGCTCTGAGTTAAGTTCACCAAGAGCGACAAACTCTCTTGACCGGTTAAATAGGCCCTAAACCAATGTAGAAGTGGACCGAAGAGGCCAACCCACCTCTTCAGTCTGTCCATATGGAAATCATGGTCAATAATGCAGCACTTAAATCTAAGAGTACAAGGACAGAGAGCTGTTTGGTATCTGTGTTGGCTCTAAGATAATTTACCACTTTAACTAAGGCTGTCTCTGTGCTGTGGTGGGCACGAAAACCAGATTGGAATTTTTCTAAAATACAGTTGGCACTTAACTTATTTAACGGTTTGAACACCATTTTTTTCTCCAGAATTCAGCTTAGGAATGGAAGGTTAGAGTGGCTGAAAATTGCTAGGAGTTGAATAATCTAGATGACCTTTCTTCAGAATGTGTTTCACCATAAGTTTTTAGTGCAGAGGGGAAAGTGCCTGTGAACAGGGAGTGATTAACAATATCTTGCAGTTTTTCAGATTTGGAATTAAAAACAGTTAAGAAAATGTAGTTCTTATCTCTGAAATATGACAAAAACTTATCACATTTAGATGTGGAGGAAAGTTCACAGGTTTGCGGGGGTAGGATTTATCATGCAATCAATGGTCGAGAAGAGCGCTCAAATTATTTTTGATTTAAGAGTGATGAAGTTAGAATTTAGAAATTTAATAGTGATGAAGTTAGAAATTTGCCCGTCTGGCTTTTCTAATTGCCTTGTTATATATCCCAAGTTACTCTCTCAGAATATCATAATCGACCTGCAACGACTCCACTTCTGCTCTGCCTTTCTGCAATTTCTCTGTAATTGATTAGTTTCCTCACTCATCCAAGGTTCTCTCTGTTTTGATTCTTTTTCAACTTTACTGGATCTATGGCATCAGTGGTTGCCTTTAATTTGCTATTAAAGCTATCAACTAAATCATAAGAAGAAGACAGAATAGGTGGCGGAGTATTGTTCATACCCTCATTAAAATGGGGCGGCAGGATGTAGCCTAGTGGTTAGAGCATTGGACTAGTGGACTAGTAACCGAAAGGTTGCAAGTTCAAATCCCCGAGCTGACAAGGTACAAAATATGTCATTCTGCCCCTGAACAGGCAGTTAACCCACTATTCCTAGGTCGTCATTGAAAATAAGAATTTGTTCTTAACTGACTTGCCTAGTAAAATAAAGGTAAAATAAAAAAATTCAAAATCTGTAGCAACTTCAGAGGTAAGATTGTGTTTCTTAATAATGCATTCAGTATTACCCTGTGCTATGGGCAACAAGGTAGTAAAAAATACACAGTGGTGATCCGATAAAGTAACATCAACAATAGAGGACATGTCAATAGGAAGACACTTGGTAATAACCAGGTCCAGGGTATAGCCACGGTTATGGGTGGGCCCAGTAACATGTTGGATAAAGTCCATAGAGCTCAAAAGATTCATACATTCAATGGCCTTTGAGTCAGTCGCTTTGTCAACATGAATATGACAATTATTATTATTGGTTCTAATAGAAATATTACCTTTTTTTTTTTAAACGTCTGATTACAACCCTACATTACTACCTTACAGTGTAGGCTACAGTCTGTGGGCTTTACCCTGGTGTGCTCATGCAGGTCAGTGAGTACATCCTCTCCTTTGAAGTGTGGCTGTCTGACTGTGGGAGTTATGAGTGGGCCTCTCTCCACTTCCCCAATGTGCCCTTTACACTACAGGTCAGACTGGGTCTGTGCCCTCCTCAGTGGAGCTATAAAAGACCGTGGGTATGTCATGACTCTCCACCCTTTTCTCAGTGTGCACTTGCATTCTTCCCATCATGGATTTAACAATGGTGGAAACTAGTGATGCACCAATTACATTTTTAGCCGATATCCGATATTTTCCTTGCCAAAAAAACGATACTGATATTTAAAAAGTTTGCGGCCTTAAGCATTCTAGTACAGTTAACACACAAAAACATGGACGCAGCGGTTTAAGGCACTGCATTTCAGTGCAAGAGGCGTCACTACAGTCCCTGGTTCGAATCCAGGCTGAATCACATCCGGCTGTGATTGGGAGTCCCATAGGGCAGCGCACAATTGGCCCCGCGTTGTTAACTGACTTGCCTAGTTAAATAAAGGTTACACACACACACACACACACCACACTGACCAAAACGTTATTTTGTTGGCATTTACGTGTGTCCCCATTACCAGTAAAACATAATCAAAACCTATTTCTTTCACTTACTTGCAGTTTCCTTGTTCTTTTGTTCAGTCGTTTCATTCTCAACCAGGATTCTCATACTATGGAACGCCGTTTGGGTCTTTGCATGTCAAATAACACTATTTGACGTGTCAAATTAGCTTGTTGACCAATCAGGACCTGAATATGACTGCACATCACAATAATTTCACTCGTTCATAAAAATGTTTACGTAGTTATTGCACATTGATTACACTTTCACTCGTATTTCACAACTATTCATCGATACGCATGCTATGGTGCTGGTGAAGTTGTCTCGCGCACCTACAGTGCTGGTCAGAAAAGAAAGCTAGCTAGCTCATGGATGCAAACAATGTTCTTCCCCCAAAACATAGCAAAACGACAATCTGTTTCAGTAGCTATAGTTAGCTAGCTATATATCTAGGTATCGTCATCTAAAATAACCATAATTTATAACACAGTTCTTATTTGATTTATGGTGGTCGGACCCATCAATGTGAAGCTAGCCACAATAAGGATTAGCAACAATAGTGGACTTTGCAGTTAGCCTTTAAAATAAAAGTATGTCATTGACAGTGATACAAATAGTAGAATTATGCCATAATTGAATAGATCTTAAAAAACGAGGCTGGAATGTTATATAAAATCAACAAAAATAAATACATTTAGCAATCTGTTGAAATCACACTGGATGTATTCTACTTTAGAATTGCAATGGGGGCATACTTATTTCACTGTACAGCCTTACCAATGGATTGTGGATCAATGACATGGGGTATCAGTTTACTCAGTGACACCCAGACATCATTAGTGTCGTAGCTCTTGTTGCGTGACTCTGAGACAACTGTGAATTGAGCCACTATTGTCAACCTATGTGTATTGAACACTATTCCAGAGAAAAAACAATATTGCGTGGATGTTTTGGAGTCTGATAACTCTGAGGAGGACGTTGGGAAAATATATTGTGGTATTTAGTAGACTGGTACCCCATTTCATTGACCACCAATCCTTAGGTAAAGCTGTACAGTGCAATATGAATGTCAATACACACAATAGGCTGACTGGGGAGGTGATTTCACAGTCACAGCCTCGCCATAAGAGCTACAGCGCTAATATTTGCCTAAACTCTACAATCGTGTTCTGTGGGTGTCACCGAGTAGACTGATACCCAATTTTATTGCTTTATATTCCAACCTTGTTTAACATTATCTAGTCTAAATATGGCATGATTCCACCAATTGTAACCTCCTGCATCATTGTCAGAGGTACTTTTATTTTGAAGGCAAACCACAAAGTCCACTATTGTGCCTAATCCTTATTGTGCCTAGCTTCACAACACATCCCGGTCTGGTCGAGCCTCGCTAGCCAGCTGAAGCTAGCTGGCTGCTTATAATGTTAGCTTTGGGCAACAGGGTTAAGCAGCTGGCTAGCTATTTATTTTCATGAACTCAAGTTTACCTAGCTAATACTTACTCACAAGGATTCCTAAATTATTGCTAAGAATAATGAAAATGACTGCAGTTTCTACTGGTAATTGTTTTCAGGCTGGTTGTATTGGTGCTAGCTAGGTACGAAGTTAAAGCTAGCTAGCTACCCCAGAAGTTGCGGTCGAACAAATTATGCTTTATTCCCTACGCTGTATTGTAAACCCATCGTTCGTGGCCGGAGTTTGCAGACTTTTTTGTACAGCTTTGACAGTGCTACTGACAGTAGTGGTGGCGCTTGGCTTGCAAATTCAGAACACACAACATTCTATAATAGAACTGTGTTATTTGACGTGTCAAATTAAAAGCTTATTTAACGCGTCAAATAGTGTTTGACATATCTTTTTTTACATGCAAAGACCCAAATGGCGTTCCATAGCATGTCGTGAAGCTAATAACAGTGATACTAATACTGTGTAACTCCGGTAGGGCAACGTGTACCGGTGCTCGACCATATGGCGCAAGCCAACATCACCCACGACAGAGTTGATTGTCAAGGGCAACGAATTCCATTGTCTTGGTGTTAATGGATTTCGCCTTTGAGTTGTCTCGCAGAAATATTGATTGCTCGATCCACACAGCAGACATTGTGGGCTTGGTTAGGAATGCTGTGTTGCACGTGTAGTGCAAAGTTTTACGTGGCTTCATTACAACATGTACCTACGTTTATATAGGTATGCACATCAGCTTTGACATCGGTTTTGCATATCGCCGTTAAACTAGACATCTGGCCGATACCGATGTTGGCATTTTTTAGCTAATATCGTCCAATTCTGATATGTTCACCAATATATCGTGCATCCCGAGTGGAGACTCCCTTTAACCAATGATTACACTTGCATTAATTCATGCTTTTAAATCAACTGATGGGAAGTGTGCAAGTGCAAACTTTAGGGAAAGGGTGGAGAATCAGGACTCAGACAGTGAGCTTCTCTGAGGGAGGGATTCGTGGCTGTTGGTGGGACTGCCTGTTCCAGTCCTCTAGCTATAGCTAGGCTACATCCTTCTCCATGCACAGCTTCCACAGCCTGACCGTCCTCAGGGCCGCACCTAGACCAATTGGCCAATAGCACAGATACGGAAACAGCCTATTTCCTCTAGGTGTACCATGTTACTTTTCTCTCCTACGTATATGTCTGTTGTCCCCAACACCTTTTCTTTCTCAAATTTTGAGGGACACAGAAAGAGGTTGAAGACTGTGTGAGGGTGTCAGGGGTTGGTATATGCCTCCATGGGAACTGAAGTGCCAAGATGTGAAGCCTCGGAGTCTCCCCACACTCTGACAAACAGAAAAGTATATCTGAGGCAAAGTACAGAATCTCATTCAATCATCTCTTATTCTCATTTTAGGCCTTTGAACATAATGCCTTCTCAGAAACCCCTTTTTCTAGACAAAATAATCTATTTCCCAAAAAGTCATTCTTTCTGACTTCCTTCTCTTGTCTTTGTTCACTTGATTGATTTGCTAAACCACCATGTACAGTAGTTGGTCTCATTTCAAGTCGTGCCAGAAAGCTTGTTGTGGCTAATTAGCTGGTTGGTCTTGAGATTTCCTCTGTGTGCCACAATAGTCTTTGTTCAGTGTGGTCCTATCAGGCCTGCCTGTCATTGGCTCTCATTGCCCATTATGTGTGGCTCCACACTCACTGAAGGCTCTTATCAGGAGAACCTCTGTTGTTCTGTCTCACCACACAATGGATCAGTGGCGCTCCAACAGTCTCCAATCATAGACAGAGAAACCTAGAAACGCAGGAAATGCCAGACTAGAGTGGCTCTTGTAGTTTAGTCTATACATAGAGAGAGCAGAGTGGTCACTAGTCTAGGATAGCCCACCTGACTCCAGTCTCTGTGGTGGTTGGTAGAACTGGGCTGTGATTTGGTAGAACTGTGCTGTGATAGCAAAGTGGGGCTAGACCTCCTAAGAACAACCTTTTTTTGTAAATACAACTTGCTATAGTGTCTAACTATGCACTGTCTATTAGCCAGGTATGCATGCAGTGTACAATCCCCTGGTATACATTTACATTTGTTTAATACTTTGAGAAAGGCAGCCATGACAGGGAGAGATCCCTGTGTTAGACCTACTCTGTGTAGTTGAACACTGGTGACTGCATGGTCCTGCTTGACTAGCCTAGTGCAGCTCTTCCAGGAAAACAGCTACAATGAGCCTTACTGCCTGTCTCTGAGCCTTACTGCCTGGGGGCGGTTGTCCGATAGCATCTATGTGGGTACCTCTGGGCACTACCGGGGAGGAGTTGGGGAAGTTATTTTGTTACCCAGGCAGGGAATGAGAAGGTGAGGCAGTGAGGGGGAAGTAGAGAGAGCCTCGACCGGGGCCCAGCCTGGTGGCAGGGGTGCTTGGTGCTCCCCGTCACCATAGAGACAGACAAGCATCAACAGCATCAGTCAACTGTCCTGCAGGAAATGGGAGAAATGACACCCAGGGATCCTCCCTATCCCCCGCCTGCTCATTATTCACTCCCCGCCAAAAGACAAGCCACTCTCCCCCTCTCATAGCTGTTCATGTGTTTTCTTTTCTAATTCCTGGATAAGATCTCTCTCTCTGTTGGATGAAGAGTAGCAGGACCTGCCTTAAACGTAAACCCGCTAGCGTGCCAACTGAATGGTATGTGTTATGAACACTGAGCAGTCAGAGTTTTTCTAAGAATCCAAGATTCTTGTACCCTCCCCTCTTTATCAATGTGTAATGTAATATTAAGTGTCTGACTGTGTTTTCCTCTGCTTGACCATCGGCAGAGCTTCTGAAACCAAATCTCTCAACCTGGAGAAAGTTGGCGTCAAGCTCAGCAAGGAGTCTGGGAAAATAATTGTGGCTGCCGACGAATCCATATCCGTGCCGAACATCTACGCTTTTGTTGATATCGGTGAGGTAGGTGTTGATCATGTCCGTCATCCTAACAGTATACTCACCCAGCCTTACAATGCCAACATGAACCTCTTCAGGAATGTATGGACATCTGAAATAAAACCTACAGTTGCCCAAATAAGTCTACCAAGGTGACACTGTAGGAAAGAAACCTACGGTGTGCAAGAAGTTGAAGTGGTACTGTAGTTCACTCTTCAATCCCAAATGAATGTGCTAGATGGGCACCATATCATTTTAGATGTTGCTTGTTTTTAAATTTGAGATTTAGTCATGAAGCTGGATCTAAACAACAGATTTTTGTGCATCTGTAACTTTATTCATTATTCACGATTCATTCAAGATTATCCACATTAATGTAGAAGTGATTAGAAATATATTCCTAAAATAAGTGACTCAACAATGACACAATACATTATTTACCATTCATTTCTATTGGGCACAAAATAATCTGAAACCCAACCAAAACAAACAGCAAACGCATCCAACAAGTTTGTAGAGTCACAACCTTGATGTAATCTTTGTGTGCTTGGAGTATGGGACCATGTTTCACTGTCCCAATACTTTTGGAGCTCACTGCAGCTGGATCTACACAGAGATCTCCTTTCTAACTACTGTACTGCTGTATCACAATACTCTGTCTACTTGTATTAAATGTCAGTCCTGTCTTTTCATTTGGCCAGCTATGGGTTTGCTAACTAAAACAGGCCTCTCCAGACTGTTAGTTTGTGACACAGTCACTTTTAGTCCTGATGCCTGTCATCTTTTCACATACTGGGAGAATTATTAAAAGGGGGTGGATTGATATTAATTCGATATGTCCAAACGGAGCACCTTTTTGTGTTGAGATGTTGAAGAGCACTTGGCACTGCCAAGAAACTCATATCTATGACGCAGATCGGGATGGTGTGTAAACACAGGTACTCAAATATCACCACACACATTCAGACAAACTCACGAACACACACGCTCACCTCCAGTGCCAGAGGAGCTGTCTTGGACAACAGGATGTGCAACAGTGGTGGTAATCAAACAGGTTGCTGATGACTTAAGTTATGCTTTCAGAGAGGATTCACCCTGCAGCTCTGCAGTTTTCTTTGTTAGAGTATTTCAGTGTTTTTCTAGAGGACATTTATCTGGCGTAAATCCAGACCCACAGTTTGCAATTCAAATAACATCCTATTCCCTATATAGTGCACTACTTTTGACCAGAGCACTATGGGAATAGAGTGCCATTTGGGTCTGGGTTACTGGGTCACTAGGTTACCTGCCACAGCGGCAGGTAACCTAGTGGTTAGAGCGTTGGACTAGTAACCGAAAGGTTGTAAGATTGAATCCCTGAGCTGACAAGGTAAACATTGTTAATCGACCATCATTGAGAATAAGAATTTGTTCTTAACTGACTTGGCTGTTTAAATAAATAAAATATTCTAATCCTTGTCAGTACATTACAGTTCAGTGAGAAGCAGCATGTTGTTAAATCAGTTAGGTGGAGTGGGGAAGATTCTTGAGCGAATACAAAAGCTATGATTGTTTTTCAATGTGCTAAGCAATTTAGAAACCTTTAGTCAATGCCATTGTAATGATTGTGTGTTCAAGACTGTACTCTTTTATTCTGAATGCAATTCTGCAAGTTAACAAAATTCCACTTAGAACTTACGCTATGAATCTGCACTTACCCTGCCTATTCTTACCCTGCCTATTCTTACCCTGCCTATTCTTACCCTGCCTATTCTTACCCTGCCTATTCTTACCCTGCCTATTCTTACCCTGCCTATTCTTACCCTGCCTATTCTTACCCTGCCTATTCTTACCCCGCCTATTCTTGCCCCGCCTATTCTTGCCCCGCCTATTCTTACCCCGCCTATTCTTACCCCGCCTATTCTTGCCCCGCCTATTCTTGCCCCGCCTATTCTTGCCCCGCCTATTCTTACCCCGCCTATTCTTGCCCCGCCTATTCTTGCCCCGCCTACTCTTGCCCCGCCTACTCTTGCCCCGCCTACTCTTGCCCCGCCTACTCTTGCCCCGCCTACTCTTGCCCTGCCCTGCCTATTCTTGCCCCGCCTATTCTTGCCCCGCCTATTCTTGCCCCGCCTACTCTTGCCCCGCCTACTCTTGCCCCGCCTATTCTTGCCCTTCCTATTTGCTTGTAAATATCCATTGCTATTTATTTTTCATTTATATGTTTTATGACTGTTGCAATATGACTTGCCTCTCTGAGGACATTGTTTTGAGGCTGCAGGTTTGTCTACACAGTAACTCACAGGCACAACTGTCCACTCTCTCTAAATAGCCGAAGGGCCTGTGTTAGGAAGGTGGACTCTGTGACTGTGTGACATAGCCTGCATACATTTAAGCGCATACAATATGCATGCATGTACACTGTCTATTTGTCTGCTTCCCTCTCTCTGTCCTGTCACTCATTAGTGTTCTGTGTTCCCAGTGTTGTCCTGAGTTGACCCCCACCGCCGTTAAGACAGGGAAGCTCCTCCAGACCAGACCAATGAGCTCATGAACTACGACAACGTGAGTAGACATCCAGCACGCACACACACACACAGTACACACACACGCCATAGACACAAACCACACACACGTACACATACCGTACACACACAGTACACACACCATACACACACACACAGTACACACACACTATACACACCATGCACACACACACACAGTATACACACCATGCACACACACACACCATAGACATACACATACATGCACATACACAAATACAGCACACATGCACACACACCATAGACACACAGTACACACACACGCCATACACACCACACACACATGTACACACAGACAGTACACCTGATCTGTACCTCTCCACAACTTTTTCCCTGGCCTGTTTGGAGAGCTCCTTGGTCTTCATGGTGCCCCTTGCTTGGTGTTGTTGCAGACTCTGGGGCCTTTCAGAATAGGTGTGTGTGTATATATACTGAGATCATGTGACTGATCATGTGACACTTAGATTGCACACAGGTGGACTTTATTTAACTAATTATGTGACTTCTGAAGGTAATTGGTTGCACCAGATCTTATTTAGGGGCTTCATAGCAAAGGGGGTGAATACATATGCACACACCAATTTTTCTTTTCACTTTACCAATTTGGACTGTTTTGTGTATGTGCATTTCATGAAATCCAACTAAAAATTCATTTAAATTACAGGTTGTAATGCAACAAAATAGGAAAAACGCCAAGGGGAATGAATACTTTTGCAATGCACTGTACAGTACACGCCATAGACACACACATACAGTACACGCCATAGACACACACATACAGTACACGCCATAGACACACACATACAGTACACGCCATAGACACACACATACAGTACACGCCATAGACACACACATACAGTACACGCCATAGACACACACATACAGTACACGCCATAGACACACACATACAGTACACGCCATAGACACACACATACAGTACACGCCATAGACACACACATACAGTACACGCCAGTTTTCCCTTTTCCCCAGACCCTAAACCTTAACTTTAATTGTAACCCTCACCTTAAACCCTAAGTCTAAAATAGCCCTTTTCCTTGTGGGGACCGGCAAAATGTCCCGAATTGTTTGAATGTTCCTTGTTTTATTATCCTTGTGAGGACTTCTGGTCCCCACAAGAATAGTAAAATCTAAAACACACACACACACACACTACTCCCATGCTTTCCCCCATCTCTCCACAGCTTGTCTGTATGAGACCTTTTGAAGCGTTTGTTTTCCGTTTCTGTGGAGTGTGATTTTAATGCCTAGTTGTTTTCCCTGGATTATGCAGCCTGGTCTGACTCATATGGTTTTAATGGTACACACTGCACGTCTGCACCCTTTTCCAAATGTTAATTCCAAAACTATTCATAATGCTTAAATGCCAATTGTTTGGGTTCTTCGTCTCTTTCCTTTTTTTTTGTGGTATTTTGTAGCTTTGTTCTGTGACCACTTTATTGTGCTTATTGTAGATGTTGGAAGATCCAGTAGGTGACAGGCCTGAAGTATGGCTCTGCCTATCTATCCTGCTATAACTTTGTTGTATTTAGGGTTGCAAATGGTTGGAAACTTTTCGGAAATTTTCCATGGTAAGTTAAGCCCTGGAATTTGGGGGAATTTCGCTTAAATTCATCAGAAAAGTTAGCTTATAACAGTGAACCTTTTTTTGTGGGATACACACAAGGCAATTCTAGGTCTTGTGGCATATTTTGGTTAAACTATCCCCAATTCAATGGAATTGCAACCCTCTGCATGCACAGTGTATTCTTCCATCACATGTGCAGTGAACTCTTCCATCACATGTACAGCTGATTTTCAAGATCTTGCACACTAATGATATGCTATTGAGCCCACACTACTACACTGTCTGAGGCAAGGACTACATGCTTTCTGGTAAGTTTTGATTACAATACTGGGTGGGGTGAATCTATTTTTATATGACATACATGATTGATAAATACACATTCAAAGTGTGTTTAAATCATTTCTATCTTAACCATTTCTGCTAGTTAGTTTTTGCTACCAGGTGTGTCCTAGCTTGCTTGAACCTGTTAAGGTATGTTAATTCACCTGTTTCCATACATGTTTAATTTTAAAACATGTATCTTACAAAGGAGTTGTTTAATCTAACTGCTTAACTATTTATCTGTACATGGAATTGTATTTATGAATTTTTTTAACTATTTAAAAAAGGTTCTTTACAGGAAAATGCCACGGGCACTATCAGATGTGTGGAGACATTTCACTGCAGCTAATGTAGAAGGAAGAGCTGTGTACATTTGCAAATACTGTGCCAAATCATATGTGAAGAATGCAGCAAAGATGCAGAATCATCTGGCCAAGTGCATAAAGTTCCCTCAGTGCTCACAAGCAACCTCTGACAAAAGTCCCTCTACTTCTATTCAAGGTGAATATTATGAATCCGACACCTTATCGGTAGCAACAGCTCATGGTCCTCCTGGAATCATTTTTTTTTTTGGAGGAACGTAGTCAGAGAAATGCTGATGAGTGTCTTGCTCGAGCTGTGTATGCAACTGGTTCACTTCTGATGCTCACAGGCAATGTGTATTGGAAGAGATTTCTGAATGTTCTTCGCCCAGCATACACCCCTCCAACCTGACATGCTTTATCCTGTCATTTGCTTGATGCAGAGTTCAACAGAGTTCAAGTGAAGGTAAAGCAAATCATAGAGAAAGCGGACTGTGTTGCAATCATCTCTGATGGGTGGTTGAATGTTCGTGAGCAAGGAATAATTAACTACATCATCTCCACCCCTCAACCAGTATTCTACAAGAGCACAGACACACCGGTCTCTACATTGCAGATGAGCTGAAGGCAGTCGTCAATGACCTTGGACCACAGAAGGTATTTGCACTGGTGACAGACCATGCTGCGAACATGAAGGCTGCTTGGTCTAAAGTGGAGGAGTCCTACCCTCACATTACACCCATTGGCTGTGCTGCTCATGCATTGAATCTGCTCCTCAAGGACATCATGGCACTGAAAACAATGGATACACTCTACAAGAGAGCCAGGAAATGGTTAGGTATGTGAGGGGTCATCAAGTTGTAGCAGCAATCTACCTCACCAAGCAAAATGAGAAAAATAAGAGCACCACACTGAAGCTGCCCAGCAACACCCGTTAGGGTGGTGTTGTCATCATGTTTTACAGTCTCCTGGAGGGGAAGGAGTCTCTCCAAGAAATAGCCATATCACAGTGTGCCGAAATGGACAGCCCCATCAAGAGGTTCATCCTGGATGATTTATTTTGGGAGAGAGTGGTAAGCAGCCTGAAACTCCTGAAACCTATAGCAGTAGCCATTGCACAGATTGAAAGAGACAATGCCATCCTGTCTGTTCAGACTCTGCTTGCAGATGTAAGAGAAGAAATCCGTACTCCCCTGCCCACTTCACTGTTGCTCCAAGCCGAGGAAACTGCAGTTCTGAAATACATCAAAAGGCGTGAAGACTTCTGCCTGAAGCCCATACACGCCACAGCGTACATGTTGGACCCCAAGTATGCTGGCAAGAGCATCCTGTCTGGTGCAGAGATCAACAAGGCCTATGGTGTCATCACTACTGTGTCTCGCCACCTTGGCCTGGATAAGGCAGTCTGGCAAAGTACACTTCCAAGCAAGGGCTTTGGGATGGCAATGCAATATGGCAGTTGTGCCAACATATCTCATCAGTCACCTGGTGGAAGGGACTTTGCGGATTTGAGTCTCTTTCCCCTGTTGACGCCCTCATCCTCCAAATCCCACCAACATCAGCTGCCTCAGAGCGCAACTGGTCCTTGTTTGGGAACACACACACCAAAGCACGCAACAGGCTGACCAATGCAAGGGTTGAAAAATTGGTGGCCGCCCGGGCCAATTTGAGGCTTTTTGAGCCTTACAACGAGCCATCCTCAACAAGGTTGGAAAGTGACAGTGAAGATGAGGCCTCAGTCTGATGTTCAAGAGGTGGACATTGAGGAGGTCCAGGGAGAAGACATGGAAGCCTGAGAGGCAGGCAGTCTAGAAACTAAAGCTTTGGTTATCATTTTACAGATGTATGTTGAAAATGTTTTTGGGAGATGTGATGGATCATTGGGGATCATTCAATATCCCCATTTGTTGTTCAGTGAAATCATTCACGAGTCAACTCATTTAAAGTTCAATTTGTAACGAAATTGTTGTTGATTCTTTCTATTGGAAGAAAGATAATATAATATAACATAATTTGCAATTGTCTACTTATGATAATGTGAAAGGTTTATGTTTGTCTCCATATGATATGGTAAATATATCCAATACAAAAAACATCTACATTTTAAATGGTATTAATATTTATTTGCATATTTCCGTTAATTCCCATTAATTCCCACGGAAAGTTTCCACCTCTGAATATTCCCACAAATGTGCAACCCTAGTTGTATCTCTGTCAGTGTCTGTTTGTCAGGCTGCCACCCCACTGGAGCACTGCTGTGTGGGGCTGTCTATCCTCATGGGACGTGATGTAACAAGACTTTGTGTGCTCTCTGATCGATTGTGTCTGTAGGTTGCCACCACAGTGTTCACCCCTCTGGAGTATGGCTGTGTGGGCCTCTCAGAGGAGGAGGCTGAGAGCAGACATCCATCCAGGACTCCATCGAGGTATAGTAAACCTAATTCTAAACCACTAACATGGTTGCTGGTATTCTATCTTGGCCCATGTTTTGGGTTTTAACTTTCAGAGCTTTCAGTTCTTACAGGATTGTGAATGCAGGTGTTCCTCTGTTTACTACTTTATACATGTATGCAAAGTCGTATGTGTTTCGCTCTTTGTGTGTGCAGTGTGCCAGCTGCTAACACCTGCACCTAGAGAGCCCCAGCTCGATGTCGAATGATGAGTAGCTCCTGTGTGTGATTGACAGGTGAGCAGAGGGCCTGATTGAGGTGTGTATCAGGTGCTGACAGGCGCTGTGTGATCTAAAGCACCGCAGCAGGAGAGGTGCACCATGGGTCCTGACAGCTGCCTGTGTGCATGGCCTGGCCTGCGACTTGTGTCGGCATGCACGCTGGCTCAATATAAAACACAGCATGAAACCAGGATCTCAAATGTACCTTTTTTTAAGCAAGCAAAGAGTTGTGAAAGCATAGTATTGTAATACCATGTTCTAGTGAACGATCTATGATGTAGGGCCTACCTCCTAACACAAGCAAGTATTGTAAAATTATTTTATGGACACAAACTCTGGTTTTACTTCGGGAATTTTTGACAGTAATTATGTTGTAACGTAACAATAAGTGATGGCTTAATAACATAAATGAATGATACTATACTGTGTATCGTTGGTGGACTAATGGACATGATTCTCTCTGTGTCCAGGTGTACCATGCCTTCTACAAGCTTCTGGAGTTTACTGTGGCTGAGAGATGCCAGCATTACATTAAGGTCAGGACAGCTCTGAGTAGCGTTGCAAAATTCTTCTAACTTTCCCAAAATGTCCAGGGATTCCAAATTACCTGCTTATTCCCTCCTGTTTATAGGAATTTTCCACCAGGATTCCTGGATATCTGGAAAATCTGTGAATTTTGGGAAAGTTATGTGAATGTTGATACCTTACCTTAGATCATCCATCTGGCACATACTGGGTAGTCTATAGTGTAGTTTAATAGCCTTATTTTTCCTCTGGACTGTAGCCTGGAGGTTTGGTGTAACGTTGTTTCTTTCCCTGCCTCAGGTGGTGTGTGAGCGGGATGGAGGCCAGAGGATTCTGGGCCTGCACTTCACCAGTTCAAACGCTGGAGAGGTCACTCAGGGCTTCGCTATGGGCTTCCAGTAAGTCAACAACTCTGCTAGATGGACTTAGATAGGCACTCAGAATAGATGATAGTGTTCTGTTGTGGCAAGTTTTTAAGAAACTGCTAAAATGCTTTTTAAAACATATGGGGTCTAATGTAAATGACTTAAACTAACATATGTGAGCCTTATCATTACAGCAGCAGAGGGATACTAATAAGAGAAACTTAAAGATGGGAGAATGTGTGTTGCTCTCCGGACAGCTATATGAATGAGATGTCTGTCTGTCTCTCCAGGTGTGGAGCCACCCTCACTTACCTGACTCACTTGGAGCTAACCAAAGTGTACGTCAGCAAGCGCTCAGGGCTGGACGCCACGGTTACCGGCTGCTGAAGTTAAGCACCCCCTTCTCTCAACACACTTGAGCACACGGGAAGGAACCTCTTCATAGAGACAGGGAAAAAGTGACAGTGCTCTCCTAAATTCTACATAACTGTCCATGTAATCCTATCGATCAGCCTAAAATGTTTCTCAGTTCTACGGCGTTTCAGGGACAGTATTCATAGTCTCAGATAGAGTAGGACTGCTGATCTAGGATTCGTTTTTCCTTCTAGGTACTATTGAATAAGATTATATGGACAGGGGGGGACCTGATTCAAGATCAGCACTCCTACTATGAGAGTCTTTATGAATACTAATGCCCAGTTTCTCGTGCCTGATTGTGTCGTATCATTGCAGGGTCCTCCAGGTCATGGCTGTAATGCTATATGCAGGGAAAGCCAGATTTGTGTCAGGTTTGACTTGTGGCCTCATTAACCAGGCAATGGTTATCCAATTTAGCCCCATAATGTAAGTACTCTCCTCTACTCCCTCTCTGAAAGCCACAAGGAGTTCTAGATCCAGGTTAGTGAAACGTCCAGCCACAAGCATCGTCCTTTAAATAAACAGGCTCATAAATCAGGATTAGGGCCCATTCCAGTTTGTTGAAACAGGACTGTATAAGAGAGAGAGAAAGCTGTGCAACTAATGTTTCTGAAATATATTCTGCAAATATTGTTGTTTCTCCGCCTGTGCTTCCTGTCCATTAGTCTTGAGTGATACATGTGTTGCCTGGGCGACACTGATTGATGTTCTCATGGCCGTCGCCGCTGTGACACCACCCCGTTTCCCATGGACACACACAAACAGTCGGCAGGCCGACTGTCAGTCAGAGAGGTGTTGCGCTGGGCCCAGCCGGGGCCTGGCCAGTGCTGCTGCCCCTCTCCAGCACTCTGCTCCCCTCACCCCACTCAACTCCAATGCACAAAGGAATACGGTGGGACTGCAATAACAGCCTCTTGTCAGTCTGTGTGTGGGGATCCCTTGGCCAGCAGTCTCTGGCAACCCATCCCTCCCTCTATGGGAGCGATGGAGACTGAGGGAACTGCCTGGGCCAGGCCACAGTAGTGGAGGTACCTAACACTACCTAATGGTGGCGGTATTGCCCTTTTTTCTTCCTTGCCGGTCAAGAAATGATAGGTTAGCGAAGTCTGTGTATGAAGAATAAGCCCTCATGCATTCAAGGCCCACATTTAAAACCTCTAATCCATATTTAAGAAATCTGTAATTGAATCAATGTGGAGGCCGTGGAGACTTTTGTAGTGCCAACTGATAACATTGTGTATTTACACAGTTCAGCTCAGAGTTATCACCCTACCTTCTGAGAAGGCCATTTAGTTTATTTCTCTTAAATGACATTATACTGTTTTTTTAATAGTCACATACATTCTGTCGTACTATTCAAGTCTTCAAACAATGTCAAGTATGTCTTTTTACATGAGTCCACTCTTCACCCAATCACCCTTTCCTTAAAGCTTTAGGCACCAGATGTCAGAGCAGATCACTGCACCTGTACATAGCCCATCTGTAAATAGCCCATCTATCTACCTACCTCATCCCCATACTGTATTTATTTATTTATCTTGCTCCTTTGCACCCCAGTATCTCTACTTGCACATTCATCTTCTGCACATCTACCATTCCAGTGTTTAATTGCTATATTGTAATTACTTCGCCACCATTTATTGCCTTAACTCCCTTATCTTACCTCATTTGCACTCACTGTATACAGACTTTTGTTTTCTTTGTTCTACTGTATTATTGACTGTATGTTTTGTTTATTCCATGTGTAACTCTGTTTTGTTGTATTGTGTCGAATTGCTATGCTTTATCTTGGCCAGGTCGCAGTTGCAAATGAGAACTTGTTCTCAACTAGCCTACCTGGTTAAATAAAGGTGAAATAAATAAATAACCACTGGAAGCATAGAACTATGCAGTGCTGGACAAGTCATTCAGTTGAATTGAGTGGAGCAGAGTAGGGAGTGGTGGAGATGAGGGGTCTAAGAGGAGGCAACTGGGCTGGTTTATTTATGTTTGAAGTCTAATCTGCCTGGCCTGATTAATGATCCTGACGAGGGGAGTGACAGCACACAGCACGGGCGATGGAGGGAGAGATGGAGGAGAGAAGGGCGCAGCAGCCCTACCAGGTTTATATGGACCTGGGGTTGAGAGCCAGGACATGGGGAGATGTAGAGGAGGTTATGGAGAAGGTGTAGAAGGAGGGGGGGGATTCCTGTGTGCTCTGTTCAGGGACGGGGTGCTGACTGAAGGACCCTGAACCCCTGCTCGGCACTAACAGCTTGACTCTATCACCCACAGAACAGCACAAAGTTAGCCCACATGCTCTTAGCTGCAAGGCTGGGGACATGCAAAACACTGACTAACTGTTGTATTTGCCATGGATAGATAAATAAGTTAATGTCTCTGCTTAATGAGGCACTCGGTCTAGAGACTAGGCTGCCTCTGAGCCCAAGGCTACATACAGATAATAATGTATTGTCTGTTTACGTTGTTTTCTTATTTCTGACTACTGCTTTTTCTGTGCAAACGCACTATTTTTTTTAAAAGTCAATCATATTTGTGGCTGAATTGTTTGGAATGTCTTTATTCGTTGTTGTTGATATACAGACAGTGCCTTGGGTCTTGAATTGGACAACCCCGTCAGCCTTGCAGAACGTAATGCTAAGTTGCTCACTGGGGTCAGGGTTAAACTTTCAGATCGCCAGCTAATGATGACTTGCACTAAAACCCACAAGAGGGCATGTCTGATGACACCTGGCGACCAACTTTAGTTACTGTAAATAGAGTAGCCTAATTTACAATGAAGCTCCCTACTGCATTATTTATGTGTAAAGTAAGGAATAAAATATGAGATTGCACTGATGACTCCCATTAAAATAATGATGTCCTCTGTGTGTGCATGGGTGCCTTTGTCTGTGCCTGCGTCCGCGTGTGTGAGAGCGTGTAATTTGTCTGGGAGTTGGTCTCGCTGGTTGTTAGGTCAGTTCCTTGTCGGAGGCTGTGCAGTGAGTAGCACGTAGGGGTGGTCACACTGACCTCTCCCCAGCTCTGCTGACAGGCTCCTCTGCTATGCAGCCCTGTCACTCAACCCTCTGCATCAACAATGGCACAAATTCCTCTGTTTGTTTGGTTAAGGACAGGGCTCTCACAAACCCAGAACCTCCTTAGGATCCCCAAACAGCTTCACCCCTGAACTGAGGCCCGTGTCAATCTGGAATCTGCCCTCAGACCACTAGCGATTAAAGTTAATTGAGTGGCTCAAGAATAGTGATATTGAACCCATTTTGCAACAGCAAAAGGATTTGTGTTTTTATTTCCCTCAAAAATGGAGCAAACAGATTAAATCTAGCTTGGAAACACACTTAGCATAACATGTCAAAATGTCAAGGTGCCTGTCAGGGGTGTTTTCTGTCTTAATCTCACCCATTGAAAGTTTACAGTCTTGACTGTGAGTCAACATTCACTGGGCCATTGTGACTTTAGTCCCTGAGCCCTTACAGCCAGCACAGGGAGAGCAGACACACGCAAAGGGTACAGAGCCCCACGGCCGGGGAGGCAGACATATCTGCCTTGTAAACATTCACGCAAATGCTGAAAACAGAAAAGGCTAAACCAGACAAGGATTATCCCACATAAATTAATTGGGGCTGATCATGTCCGAGCTGTAGTGCTGCCAGTGTCTCCCTCAGCTGTCTGACAGTCTAAAATGCCTGGAGGGCTCAGTGATGGAGAGTGGTACCAGGAAGACTTAGAGAAGAAGTAGAAGGAGCCTCTAGTACTCATGGGTAGTCAAGCTGAGCAACTCAACCCGGTCTGTAGCATTCTGCACTGTGCGGTCTGGTCTCCCAAGTTTGAGACCATTTAGCTTTAAGACTCCTAGAAGGAATTGTGGTAAGCTTAACGGTGACTGAAACAACAACTTGAACATGGGTGATGAACAATGACTTGTATGGGTATGGTGATGAACTAGAATGGAGCGCTTGCAATGTAACGAATGTCTATTCCGGTAGCGTTACACAGGGGAGCTATTTGGTAGTCATAAAAATTATATATATATACAGTGGGGCAAAAAAGTATTTAGTCAGCCACCAATTGTGCAAGTTCTCCCACTTAAAAAGATGAGAAAGGTCTGTAATTTTCATCATAGGTACACTTCAAATATGACAGACAAAATTTGAGAAAAAAATCCAGAAAATCACATTGTAGGATTTTTACAACCTCAAACAGTCACACTCCAAACTCCACTATGGCCAAGACCAAAGAGCTGTCAAAGGACACCAGAAACAAAATTGTAGACCTGCACCAGGATGGGAAGACTGAATCTGCAATAGGTAAGCATCTTGGTTTGAAGAAATCAACTGTGGGAGCAATTATTAGGAAATGGAAGACATACAAGACCACTGATAATCTCCCTCCATCTGGGGCTCCACGCAAGATCTCACCCCGTGGGGTCAAAATGATCACAAGAACGGTGAGCAAAAATCCCAGAACAACACGGGGGGACCTAATAAATGACCTGCAGAGAGCTGGGACCAAAGTAACAAAGCCTACCATCAGTAACACACTACGCCGCCAGGGACTCAAATCCTGCAGTGCCAGACGTGTCCCCCTGCTTAAGCCAGTACATGTCCAGGCCCGTCTGAAGTTTGCTAGAGAGCATTTGGATGATCAAGAAGAAGATTGGGAGAATGTCATATGGTCAGATGAAACCAAAATATAACTTTTTGGTAAAAACTCATCTCGTCGTGTTTGGAGGACAAAGAATGCTGAGTTGCATCCAAAGAACACCATACCTACTGTGAAGCATGGGGGTGGAAACATCATGCTTTGGGGCTGTTTTTCTGCAAAGGGACCAGGACGACTGATCCGTGTAAAGGAAAGAATGAATGGGGCCATGTATCGTAAGATTTTGAGTGAAAACCTCCTTCCATCAGCAAGGGCATTGAAGATGAAACGTGACTGGGTCTTTCAGCATGACAATGATCCCAAACACACCGCCCGGGCAACGAAGGAGTGGCTTCGTAAGAAGCATTTCAAGGTCCTGGAGTGGCCTAGCCAGTCTCCAGATCTCAACCCCATAGAAAATCTTTGGACATAGTTGAAAGTCCGTGTTGCCCAGCAACAGCCCCAAAACATCACTGCTCTAGAGGAGATCCGCATGGAGGAATGGGCCAAAATACCAGCAACCGTGTGTGAAGACTTACAGAAAACATTTGACCTCTGTCCATTACAAAAAAAGGTTATATAACAAAGTATTGAGATAAACTTTTGTTATTGACCAAATACTTATTTTCCACCATAATTTCCAAATACATTCATTAAAAATCCTACAATGTGATTTTCTGGATTTTCTTTTCTCATTTTGTCTGTCATAGTAGAAGTGTACCTATGATGAAAATTACAGGCCTCTCATCTTTTTAAGTGGGAGAACTTGCACAATTGGTGGCTGACTAAATACTTTTTTGCCCCACTGTATATACTGTACCAGTCAAAAGTTTGAACACACCTACTCATTCAAGGGTTCTTCTTTATTGTTACTATTTGTTACATTGTTGAATAATAGTGAAGACATCAAAACTATGAAATAACACATGGAATCATGTAGTAACTAAAAAAGTGTTAACAAATCAAAATATTTTATATTTGAGATTCTTCAAAGTAAGCCACCCTTTGCCTTGATGACAGCTTGGCACACGCTTGACATTCTCAACCAGCTTCATGAGGTAGTCACCTGGAATGCATTTTAATTAACAGGTGTGTCTTAAGTTAATTTGTGGAATTTCTTTCCTTAATGCGTTTTAGCCAATCAGTTGTGTTGTGACAAGGTAAGGTTGGTATACAGAAGATGGCCCTATTTGGTAAATTACTATTACAATACTAAGTCCATATTATGGCAAGAACAGCTCAAATAAGCAAAGAGAAACGACAGTCCATCAATACTTTAAGACATGGTCAGTCAATCCGGAAAATGTAAAGAACTTTTAAAGTTTCTTCAAGTGCAGTTGCAAAAACCATCAAGCGCTGTGATGAAACTGGCTCTCATGAGGACCACCACAGGAAAGGAAGAGTGGCGTTACCAGCTTCAGAAATGCAGCCCAAATAAATGCTTCACAGAGTTCAAGTAACAGACATATCTCAACATCAATTTTTCAGAGGAGACTGCGTGAATCAGGCCTTCATGGTCGAATTGCTGCAAAGAAACTACTACTAAAGGATACCAATAAGAAGAAGAGACTTGCTTGGGCCAAGAAACATAAGCAATGGACATTAGACCGGTGGAAATCTGTCCTTTGGCCTGATGAGTCCAAATTTGAGATTTTTGGTTTAAACCGGTGTGTCTTTGTGAGACGCAGAGTAGGTGAACGGATGATCTCTGCATATGTGGTTCCCACCGTGAAGCATGGAGGAGGAGGTGTGGGGGTGCTTTCCTGGTGACACTGGGATTTATTTAGAATTCAAGGCCCACTTAACCAGCATGGTTACCACAGCATTCTGCAGCGATACGCCATCCCATCTGGTTTGTGCTTAGTGGGACTATCATTTGTTTTTCAACATGACAATGACCCAAAATAACCCTTCAAGCTATGTAAGGGCTATTTGACCAAGGATAGTGATGGAGTGCTGCATCAGATGACCTGGCCTCCACAATCACCTGACCTCAACCCAATTGAGATGGTTTGGAATGAGTTGGACTGCAGAGTGAAGGAAAAGTAGCCAACAAGTGCTCAGCATATGTGGAAACTCCTTCAAGACTGTTGGAAAAGCATTCCAGGGGAAGCTATTTGAGAGAATGCCAAGAGTGTGCAAAGCTGTCATCAAGGCAAAGGCTATCTAAAATATATTTTGATCTTTTTAATACTTTTTTGGTTACTACATGATTCCATTAGTTATTTCATAGTTTTGATGTCTTCACTATTATTCTACAATGTAGTGAGTAGTTGTGTCCAAACTTTTGACTGGTACTGTGTATATATCCTGATGGCGGTGATCTCTGTAGGTTCTTCAAGGCCAAGGTTATCAACGGCTGACAGTTTTTAATAAAGTTTGTGACTTAGTCAGCAGTTTCACCACTCCCTGACTTGAATCTCAACGCTGTCTGTCTCAACCATTCACAACAACTGACCCGCTGTATTCCTACATTGAGTTACAGTAGGGGGGATTTGCACCCTTTATGGCAACTGTTATAGTTCTCAATAGAAGGTTAATCCACAAGTCACCCCTCTTTCACCCAGAATCACAGACACCTGTTACAGCCAGATAAAGACATGACTTATAACTGACTCTGAGGTGGAGGGGAAACTGAGTTTGACAGAACACAGTGGGGTCCTGTCCTGATGGTAGTTCTGCTCTGCTCCTCAGTAGAGGTGATTGGCTGTGAAATGGGCTTATCAACCTCGGATAAGGACAGATACACTCTGGAATGGAACTTTATTAATTACACATGGCTTCTAAAATACATTATCTCCTGAGGGGATGTCTGACAGAGAGAGATGTTTCTTTGTCTAAACTGGTTAACCCCACCGGCCAGCCACCACAATCCTTCATAGGCCACCAACGCCTCTGACCATTAGTAATAATAAGGGCATATGACATAGCATTTTTTGCGGTTTTGACTTCAATAAAATAGAGTAATTATAATCACCTACCTCAACTATTAAATCATCTAGTCAGGACTGGCCACACAGGAAGCTTCTTTATTACTTTGCCTTGATGAAGTGTGTTAATGAGTTATCTGTGGATTTCCCATGACAAAGGGACATTGTCGATAGTATAGGTAGGCTGTGTGTGTGTGTGTGCGCCAAACCCACAGATCAGCAGGATTGGCCTTTTACTTCAGCGGGTCTGCTCTGCTTCCTAACAAATAAACACCTGCACTGGTGTTTGGGGTTAAACAAGGCACGAGCCTATCACACAATGTTGTGAGAGACAGACACTTGCATGCAAATAATTATTTGATATGTTCTAGAGTATTCTATCCCCATATTAATTTTGTAGGTGTGCTCTGTTTACTCAAATATAGCAATGACTAATTAAAATGGTATAATTAATCATTTGAAATGCTATAACACTGTATGGTTATTTTTGTGTATATTCCAAAATATTCATAGACGTATGTCAGCATTCATAGATACCTTAAAATCCCAAGTAAGCATCCGGTTTATTATAAGCTCGTTTTAAGCTCCCCACTCAGTGAGGGAAAAGGGAAAGCAGCAGCAGTGTAAACGTCCATATTACAATTTCCTTCCAAATCTATCTCTTCTGCCTGTGTTTGCCCTGGGGCCCTTGTGTTATCAGTCTGACACAGCCATAAATCAAGGACTTATCTCCTCCCGCCATGACACTATTCCCCACTTTACAGCCAAAACATTAGCTGGAGAGTTAGCTTGGAGGAGGGGAGGGGGTGATAGTTTGACTGGCAGAACCAACAGATTGCATTTTCTCTCCTCTGACTGTCCTGTCGCTCCTGTCCATAGACCGAAAGAGACAGAGCTTCAGAGATCGTTATGCAACGCTGACAGATTGCATGCTGGGATAACCCCGGGGTGCCTGTCGATGGCGGTCCTGATTTATGCCCTCTTTCCTGTTTAGCCAGCTCAAGCTGTCTGTCTGTCTGTCTGTGGCGAGACTGCCCGCCGGCATATTAAAACTGCACACACACAATGCCATGCACTGGTTGGTTTCTGTTCTGGTGTTCCCCGGTAGTCTTTTATCTCTGGCATTTTGTTTGTCGCAATGATCTGATGCGATATGGCTGGCGTGTGTGTGTGTGTGTGTGTGTGTGTGTGTGTGTGTGTGTGTGTGTACGCATCTGTAACAGTCCCTATAAATAAAGCTGTTGTGAATACCTCGGTACTCCCAAAAATACTGTTTTAGTAATGTTTTAGTAATGTAACCCTTTGGCCCAGTCTCAGAGTATAGGCAGGGTGATCATTATGTGGAGGACTGTACTATTGGCACAGCATGTTGTGTTGAGCTTTCTCTCTTTGAGCGTTGGCCCTGCCACTGCAACTGAATGGGATGGGAAAGTCAAGAGGGCGTGGACTTGGACGCGAACTTGGAGGTAATCATCCTTTCCCTGCTGTGGCTGACTTACAGTAAGAGACCATGAGAACCAGCCAGGGCTGCACCATCCGCATCAGCAGAGGGAGTTTCACAAAGCCCTGATAACAACATTAACTTCAGACATCGTGTGCTCCCCCTCTCAACGAGTTCAGGGGAGGATTGCTTAGGGGTGGTGGTGCTTATTGTGACAGTGTATCTGCTATGTTCTGTTATGCTCCCCCAGGGCAGGCTGAACAGGCCTGGGTCTTCATTAAAAGCGTGTTAGGTTGCCTCCCCCACGGCCCGGCCTCACCCGTCTCACCTCACCCTCCCTGGCCTGCGATCTCTCCGCTCACACCCTGAGCCCACAGCCCACCTCACCTCAGCACTGATGTCCAAAAAAAACAGCAGGACCTGGGAGAACCCATGGATCACCACCTCCCATACACACGTCATATTTTTCTCTCACACGCTAGATTTTCTAATGAAACAAAACTCCATTATTGACAATGCTTCAATTTGGCCAATTAACACCCACTCGTTTTGGTGTTACAACTACCACTGTCACTCATACAGAGGTGTATGCAGGGTATGAGAACCTAAGTCATCCTTAAACAATATTAGTCATTGGAATCACCAGGTCGTTGAATGCTAAACTTCAAACATTAGTCTCACAATATAAATTGTGGGAAGACTATGGACAGTCGCCCATTGGCCAAAATCTGTTAAAGACTGTCCCTGCCCTGCCCTAGTTAGCCTCCAATACCCTACTCAACAAATTGGATGCAGTCTATCACAGTGCAATCCGTTTTATCACCAAAGCCCCATATACTACCCACCATTGCGACCTGTACGCTCTCGTTGGCTGGCCCTCGCTTCATACTCGTCGCCAAACCCACTGGCTCCATGTCATCTACAAGACCCTGCTAGGTAAAGTCCCCCCTTATCTCAGCTCGCTGGTCACCATAGCATCTCCCACCTGTAGCACACGCTCCAGCAGGTATATCTCTCTAGTCACCCCCAAAACCAATTCTTTCTTTGGCCGCCTCTCCTTCCAGTTCTCTGCTGCCAATGACTGGAACGAACTACAAAAATCTCTGAAACTGGAAACACTTATCTCCCTCACTAGCTTTAAGCACCAACTGTCAGAGCAGCTCACAGATTACTGCACCTGTACATAGCCCACCTATAATTTAGCCCAAACAACTACCTCTTTCCCAACTGTATTTAATTTTAATTTATTTATTTATTTTTCTCCTTTGCACCCCATTATTTTTTATTTCTACTTTGCACATTCTTCCATTGCAAAACTACCATTCCAGTATTTTACTTGCTATATTGTATTTACTTTGCCATCATGGCCTTTTTTGCCTTTACCTCCCTTCTCACCTCATTTGCTCACATTGTATATAGACTTGTTTATACTGCATTATTGACTGTATGTTTGTTTTTACTCCATGTGTAACTCTGTGTCGTTTTATCTGTCGAACTGCTTTGCTTTATCTTGGCCAGGTCGCAATTGTAAATGAGAACTTGTTCTCAACTTGCCTACCTGGTTAAATAAAGGTAAAATAAAAATAAAAAAATAAATAGTTCTCAAGATGGTTTGTTTGACTTGGATACATGATGAACAATAACCTCAAATGTACATTAGTTATTATTCCTCTGTGAGTGCAATGAAAGGTAGTGGCTTATAGTGGCAAGTGTTTAAGGAAGTAGACTGTAGATCAGTGGAGGCTAGTGGGAGGAGCTATAGGAGGACGGGCTCATTGTAATGACTGGAAAATAGTTATTGGAACGGTATCAAACATGGAAACAACTTTTCACTCCATTCCATCTATTCAATTCCAGCCTTTACAATGAGCCCGTCCTCCTATAGCTCCTCCCACCAGCCTCCACTGCTCTATATACATGTGGTCCAATATCTTAACACACCACAGCACTCTGCATTATCCTAAGATCTCTACTCCTATTCTTTAGGTATTTCCATCACTGACAACATGATACACCTAACAAAAAGGTGACTTCTCAAGGTTTAGCTGGATATAAAGATGAACTAATTGAGGTTATCAGGCATTCCCTGGTAGTTGTAATGGACAGCTTATGCTGTGGTGGCTGTTGAAAAGCCTTGCCAGTTCCCACAGCCATGCAGACGTAGCCCTGGCTGTCTGCAGTTCTGTGAGAATCTGCTCCACTGTCAGTAAGGGATCAGGACGGTCATTAAAGGCTCTGAACCAGAGGAAAGACTGCATGGTGCAGCATGGCAGAGACAGAGATGGAGACACTGTGCGCTGCTGCTGGACCACTAAGGGGTTTTGCATTGAGCTGCATATTCCAAATCAAAATACTGTGCAATAGCTCAATTGTCTTGAGCTTGGGTCAGACAGTGTTATCTGAGGGGTTTTCTCCCTCTTCAGGACATTGCTCTCCCCTCTTTTTTGAGACGAGAATGAGGCAGTTAGACAAAAAAAAATGTACGCTTTGTTTTTAAATGTAGTTTGGACGGCACAATAAATGTTTATTTATTTCTATTTAAACCCTTTTATATGCATGTCTCTGCTGTAGGTTTCCATTACTGTATGGTACGTCTCCATGAACTTAAGCTGCAGTCTAGTTTGTTCAGTGTTTTGCACTGGATGGTCGGTGTATCTCCTCTGTGATGAAAGAGAAGACTATGCTGAGTGAGTGTCAGGAAATGGTAGACTGATTCTATTTCTATCTACGGTTTGGCTGCACCATCAGGACCAACCAACAACAGGACCCGACCAGTCTGGCCAACCTAAAGCCTTTCTAATTTGGTGATGAGCTGTAAGATGACCTGCTTGCCCCTGCGGCGAATCGAGCGAGGCAGAGCGAGAGAGTGAGTCCAGGGATTTCCTTACCCTTCTCTCTTGGTTGGATGCATAATAATGATCATAGTATTCCCCTCCTTGGAGGCCAGGGCACTGGCACCCAGGTACACTGGGCTGGCGTTGTCATCCCCACGGGGTAAACCGAGACACTGCCACCAATAATTGATGATGAGCAGGGCATGGCATGGCATTTGACCAGGCCAGTCAGCAGACATGTCCCTGTGGCCTCCACTGAAGGGTCATGATCCTGCAACCTCCATTAGCTGTAATTGGTTTAACTGGATACATCCCCCATTTACCCTCTCTCCTCCTCTTCTTGCTCCCTTCCATCAACCGTCTACATGTCCCTCCATCTCATTAGCTATAGGTAGATGAAGTGGTTCTTATTCTTCCACTTCATTTTTTTTCTTCTTTTCAGTTGTAGTTGATGTGAAATTATAATACCTGATAGTGTGTGGAGAAGCCATATTTTCAATCTGCATAAGGACAAAATATTTCATGCTGTGCTTGTATAGATCATGTGAGTTCTTCATGACAAATTATTCTGTGGTCCCTAACAGTATTTTTGACTGAACACCTGTGAGCTTGTATTCTTTATTGTTCGGAGTGCAGGGGAATGGCTCAATGTAACCATCACCCAGCCTTAATCCATGGCCCCTGAAGAGGTTTAAAACACTCTGGTTTCATCTAATCTTCTTGCTCAGATCCAGCCGAGCTTGAAACCTCCTCTTTTCCATGATTGGAATGGACAAATAAAGGTCTCTCCCAGCACACTCATGAAAGGACACTGTGTGCTCTATAGATTAGGGGCTTGTGTTTTTTTCTCTTTTTACAATTAGACTGAAAAGGATGAAAAAAATAAAGAGTCTCCTGTTTGCTCAGTATTATACCTGGCCAAAGGTTTTGCAGGTTTTATCCGTCTCTTTTCAAACCTCAGCTTTTAGCAGCATTCACAAATTATTGTAAATACGTGCTCTCCAGAAACAGCATATTTACTCAATCTTTGAAGGGACTCTATGTCTAAAACATTTTTGGCGCAAGTCAAATCCAGGTCTCAGATTGAACAATTTCAGAGAATAATTTGATTGCACTATCTTCATTCATCAATAACCTCCTTACATGTTGATTGGCTTTTTAGGAGGCTTCTTATTTCCAAATGCTTTGACTGAATCTGATAGATTGAATAAATGGGCAATTTTGATAGTCCTTGTGGTATTCATATACACATGCTGTATGAATTAGGTTAGGTTGTACCATTAATTAATTGAAAACACAGCACACATATCTGAAATCATATATCATGACGTATATTATATTCTGCTATTGTCTATTATAATCTAATGCAGTTTTGACATTGTATTTGCGGTAGGCTAATATTTTGACATTTTATTTACAGTACTAGAGGAAAAAGTAACTCCGTGAGCACCGTAAAGTTGGTTGCCAACCGCCATAAAAGAAACCACAGAAGAAGTCGTCACTCAGTGGGCTCGGTTCCAGCAAGTCAGTCCATTAACTGCTATAAATTCATGCACTAGTAAGAATGACTCTCTTGAAAACAAGGGTTCTTCAATTTCAAAGGCGGTTAGTTTTTCTTTCCCCTGATTTGCAAAGGTACATTTGTGACGTGTGCTTCTATCACAATTTTCAAAATTGCAATTACATGCACACTGACAATCATGTATCGTTTTTGCTATTGTTAGTATATATCATCACTATTATCTGAACTCATTGGAGAGCTACTGCTTATAGCTAGCTAGCTTGTGCACTTAACTAGCCTGTGTTAGCTGGCCTAACGTCAGCTAGCTAGTTGTTTTTGCATTTTACAATGTTAATTTCTATAACGTTGACAATACAGACCATTGTAGTGTCTTAGCCCGTGGGAAAACCTGACTGGGTTTACGAATGGATCTGTGTAGCTAAAGGAAAGCTACCTAACTTTGTTTACAGCTCTAGCTATCTATCTAGATTCCTGCTTCCTGTTCAAAACATACTAGTAGCAAACTATCATCAAGGAAGACTGTCACATGGTTTGTGGTACACACAATAAGTGTAAGTAAGAATACTTGTGATACAAGAGTGCAAATGAGCACAGTGATTAAATTTGACTAAATTGAGAGCAAAAAAATTATTAACGTCTAGCTTGATTTCTTGGAGAGGGCACATGAGGGGGTTAGCCAGAGGAGTGCAGCAGTGCTGTAGGCTGGTGATGAATAGCTACCAATCCTCTTGTGACCCTATATCCTGAAGTGTTCAGGTAAAACACCTAAAGGAGGAAATTAGGTGATAATACAAACAGATAAAGAGGAAGGTACCTGTTGGCCTTAGTCAGGATCCTCCTAAATCAGAACAGCGCAGTGACAAAGTGCTCCGTCAGTGCCTGCCTGCCTAAATGAGGCTTGGATGGCATTAAAATCCCTTATCTACCATGGCCCCGTTCAGCATTCACGCCATTGACAGGAACAATGCCTCCTCTTCCCCCCACTGACTCTGTGAGTGACAGTGGGTGTGGGTGCACTTGTCTGACTTCATCTTCTATCTAGGTTAGCTGGGCTGGGGTGTTATGCTATTCCAGCCCAGATACCCCCACTACCAGCCGCTCAGTCACACTAAAGGGTGTGTGTCCCTGCCACTTCCTATGCTGTTTATTTAACTGGAATTTTATAATGGACCTGGGTCTCTATTCAGCATGTTGGTTTCCTCTGGAGAATTTTAAGTTAGTGGCGGGGATGGTGGGAGGGTCTTGGAAGAAAGGCTCACTAATGCTTAAAGAGTCAGTGAAATGGAAATGCCCATGGAGAGAATAGGGGGAAACACAAGATAAGACTGTTATGATAAAGAACATAATGACTAATAGCTGAGGTATGATCTCACTGAAGGGGGGATTTCTTACTTGCCATGGAACCATCCATAGTGCGTTTAGCCAAGTATGTCAAAGCTGTAGTAAAATGTATTGTTGTTGCTTAAAATGTGCTGTACAAGCAGCCTATCCAGATTGCATGTGTGTGAATGATCTGCAAAGTGCTTGTCATTGTCATAATTTATATCAAATCTCATATTTGTTGATGATTGTAATCAGATCATGGGACTCTGGCCCTGTCTTCTCTGCGTAATGGGTTTTTGTGAGACAGAGTATAGTTTCCATAACAACCTCCCTGTGATCTGTGTGTCACGCTCATATTTATGAATGGCAGAATATGACAGGAGGCTACCCAGGTGGGTAGCTGCATCTCAGCTCGCTACCAACTCCAAAGAGCCAGGGAAGGAATGTGCTCTGAAGCTCCATATCATAACGACACGGCTCCCAATCCAATCCCCCTTTTCATAAGCATGGAGCTCCGCGAAGCAGGGGGCCGCAGATAGTGGCTACGTTTGATCTGAAGGTCGCCAGCCCCTTGCCGGTGTTGAGAGAGACCTGGCTGGAGGAGCTGGCTCTTATTTAATAACATGAAGGGGAAGCGGACTCTCTCTCTCATAATTAGGCCTAATTACCCCGCAGGTGTTGACAGAGGGGCAGAGAAGACACAAACTGCCTTTATCCACAGACTTAGAGTCAGATTACTATAGCTGTCTTATCTGTTACAGGGCCAGTAGGAGCCTCAAGCTTCTCCTGGCCTCGGTGCCTGGCTCCACTGGGGCAGGCAGGCAGCTCTGGTCCGGAGGAGCTCCGGTATATTATTCAGTCGATCTGATTTATTATTCCCTTCCACCCCATCCCACAGATTTAATGAACCGTTTTGTAATTTCCTAGATGTTTCTAATATGGTCTTTTTTTATATAAGAGCTCTGTAATTGTGGGATCCAGCAGCAGGTAGGCTATCAGAAACATTCCTGACCAACCCACCGGTTTAATGGTTATCTGTTGTTTTGATCATTTTTTAAATGTATGGGTATTTCGTTTTATTACAGAGTTCCAAGAAGTGTTTTTTACTCAGTGATGGTACTTCACAATAGCATGTAGCGTCGCTGTCTGATGATTTTTTTTTGCCAACTTAAATGTATTTATTGAAGCAGTAATTCCGCTCAATGTACTCTGCACATTTCATGACTTTAGGACTAAACACATCAGCTTGGTGAGACAGTCACACACAGGGACAGCCCTTACTTAGTAGGGGAGTAGCGCTTTGTCTGCTTGGTTGCCTCTCCAGGTTAACGTGAAACAATTGAAGAGCCTCTCTGAATGGATTTGAGTGACACCTTGTCACAGGACTGTTTATTTGTCTACTGTTGCTGCCTCCCACAGACTCCCACATGTTTGTATTGTTTTTTTGGGGGTGACTTGCTAACAACCCTCCACCCCAGCAGCTCCATTGATGGGGCAGTCACAGGCAGTGGCTCTGGAAATGCTGACATCACTAAACAGATGATGTGGACTGAGGAAGTAGTGGCTGGGTAGGGATGCAGGCTGGGCAGGCGCCCTACTCAGTGATTAAGAGACATTACTCCACTCCCAACTGCACCAGTTTCCTTGTCAATCGCTCAATCACACCCCCATGCACGGCCAGTGTGCTTGATTGACATGCAGGCAGTTGGTCACAGGAGGAATGTTCTAAGGCCCAGGCAGTCAGTTTTTGCACAACGAAAGCACAGTGCAGTTCCAGACTGGTGGAGCCTCAGCCCAGCTCAGAGACAGCTGCAGGCCTGCAGGAGTACAATAAGGGTACCTTAATCCACCTGTTATCAGGGTGAGCCTCCCTGTCACATACAGAAACAGCTCAGCTCTGAGCTCTAGCTATGGAATGTAACCTGGGCTTCCCACCTATTCACATTGACAACAACCTCCGGTCCGGCTTACCTAATGGATCTTCACAAACTACTGCTGCCATTTTTCCTTCTCCAATGTAGCACAGTGCTTCATTTTATTAGGTTGTTTATGGTAGAGCCATTGATTGGCCTAATAATATGCATATGATGTAGGATAATCCAGGTTTCTGGTAGCCTAAGTCCTGATGATGCAATGACCGATTCCAGCTTCAGGGACCCTGTTTCTCTGCATGAGAGGAGCCTAGCTGTGGGATACTAGTGGTAGCTCCCTTCTCTGCATGAGAGGAGCCTAGCTGTGGGATACTAGTGGTAGCTCCCTTCTCTGCATGAGAGGAGCCTAGCTGTGGGATACTAGTGGTAGCTCCCTTCTCTGCTTGAGTGGACTCAGTATAATAGTTAGTGTGATAGTGGTGACTGCCTGGCTGAAGCTGTGGTAATGGGATAGTGGTCTGGGCCTGGGGATGACTGTGGTCTTTGTGAGGGGTTAAAGTGAAACTGTGACTGTGGTGCCCTCTTCTTAATTAGGGAGGCTGTCCAGAGGTCCGTCTCCGCTTCACAGATTAACATGGACAATTTAACCACTAACCTTCTGAAATGAGCTTCTTCAAAAAACCTGTTTCAGCGTGTGCCGATGTGGAGGGCAAGGGTTAGCCTATAAGAATAGGGGCAGGAGGCGGGGTAGGGATGGTGATTTTAAATTAAGATGACTTAAGGAGTAATATAGAGGTCTATTAGTTTAAACAAAATAGGCCAATTCTCATGTTTCCTATTTGTTCTTGGCTCTGGTTTGTTTTATGAAGCCATCGCAGAGAATTAGTCATTCTAGTCGTCAACATATCGGTGTGATTTAACATTGACACATAATTTCCTCTGCATTTTTGTGGTTGGGTGGATTTCCCAAGCAGCCCTACCTACAATGAACATAAAAGCCTATGTGCTTCTGCTGCCTTTGGAGATGTGCCTGTTGATCAAAACTTGACTGAAAAGGCTGAATCTCTCTGTGTTTACAGTAATTAAGCTGTCATATGGTGTGATTTATGACGTATTTAGAAAGAGCAGCTCTTATCGTGTATGCTAAGCCTAGAAGGACTGGAGGAAGAGAGACCTCTTCCACTTCTTCACCTAATGCCCACAGGCCTTTTTTGTAGTTACATTATAGTGAATAGATAGACTTTCTGTCTATTAGGCCTAGATGTTCTCAAATGATTATAAAAGAACACAGTTGAAGTGGGAAGTTTACATACACTTAGGTTGGAGTCATTCAAACTCGTTTTTCAACCACTACAACAATTTCTTGTTAACAAACTATAGATTTGGCGAGTTTATTAATTTCAACCAAGGTGGCATAGCAGTTCAGACGTCTTTTGTCCTCGTCTTGTCGTGTCCTGTATATATATATATTTACAACTTTTTCACATACATTTTATTTTTATTTTCCATCAACTCATCTTCAAAACACTCTCCTGCAACCCGCCTCACCAATGTATATTTATAAAAAAGTATTATTTACCTCAGATCTGTAATCCTCCAAGAAGCTAGCCAGAGACTCCAAGAAGCTAGCCTGAAACTAGCCAGAAGCTAATCCAGAAGCTAGTTCAGAAGCTAGTTAGCTCCTCTACTGGCAAATCGTTAGTATTCAGCTAACCACGGTTTGTGGTCATCAGCTATCCTTTAGCTCGAAAATCTATCGCCAGTTCTGTACGGTGCAGCGCGGCTCGGAACGGAACATACCGGACCAATTTTTCTCTCCATGTCCCTGGATTTCGACTGCTCTCTGGACATTCATACCCGGATCTCACAGCTAGCTGCTATCCGTGTGACTATCGGCCTTCGTCGATTCCGGAGCAAACATCAATTATTCCGGAGCTAGCAAGCTCCGTCAATCACTCCTGAGTTCCATCAATCACACCTGGGCTGCAGTCACCTATCCGGACCCGTTTTACTGCCTTCGCGGAGCCCCACCGGGCCTTCACAACTGGACTGCCGACGTTATCTACCCGAAGGAGTTATTCGGCTGGCTCCTCCGTCGCGACGTTACCTGAACGCCCACCTGCGGCCTGCTAACCGTTAGCTGTCTTACCGGCTGCTATCTGAATAGACAATCGGACAATTTATTTTTATTTTTTATTATTATTATTATTATTATGTTTTCTTCTTGGGCCTCTATAACTATATCTATTGTTTTTATTTTTGTTGTTGTTGTGTGATTTGGATTAATCCCCTCTACCACACGGAACCCCACTAATCTACTGACGGAACGCAAGAGGTGGCTAACAACAGACCTCCATCCTATGCTAGCTTGCTACCGATGCCCTGGCTAGCTGTCTAAATCACCAACCAACCTCTCCACTCACCGGACCCTTTTGATCACTCGACTAAGCATGCCTCTCCTTAATGTCAATATGTCTTGTCCATTGCTGTTCTGGTTAGTGTTTATTGGCTTATTTCACTGTAGAGCCTCTAGTCCTGCTCACTATACCTTATCCAACCTATTAGTTCCACCACCCACACATGCAATGACATCTCCTGGTTTCAACGATGTTTTTAGAGACAATATCTCTCTCTTCATCACTCAATACCTAGGTTTACCTCCACTGTATTCACATCCTACCATACATTTGTCTGTACATTATACCTTGATGCTATTTTATCGCCCCCAGAAACCTCCTTTTACTCTATGTTCCAGACGTTCTAGACGACCAATTCTCATAGCTTTTAGCCGTACCCTTATTCTACTCCTCCTATGTTCCTCTGGCGATGTAGAGGTGAATCCAGGCCCTGCAGTGCCTAGCTCCACTCCTATTCCCCAGGCGCTCTCTATTGACGACTTCTGTAACTGTAATAGCCTTGGTTTCATGCATGTTAACATTAGAAGCCTCCTCCCTAAGTTTGTTCTATTCACTGCTTTAGCACACTCTGCCAACCCGGATGTTCTAGCTGTGTCTGAATCCTGCCTTAGGAAGACCACCAAAAATTCAGACATTTTAATTCCAAACTACAACATTTTCAGACAAGATAGAACTGCCAAAGGGGGCGGTGTTGCAATCTACTGCAAAGATAGCCTGCAGAGTTCTGTCCTACTATCCAGGTCTGTACCCAAACAATTTGAACTTCTACTTTTAAAAATCCACCTCTCTAAAAACAAGTCTCTCACCGTTGCCGCCTGCTGTTCACCATATGTGAACTGATTGCCCCCCATCTATCTTCAGAGTTCGTGCTGCTAGGCGACCTAAACTGGAACATGCTTAACACCCCAGCCATCCTACAATCTAAACTTGATGCCCTCAATCTCAAACACAAATTATCAATGAACCTACCAGGTACCTCCCCAAAGCCTTAAACACGGGCACCCTCATAGATATCATCCTAACCAACTTCCCCTCTAAATACACCTCTGCTGTCTTCAACCAAGATCTCAGCGATCACTGCCTCATTGCCTGCATCCGTAATGGGTCAGAGGTCAAACGACCTCCACTCATCACTGTAAAACGCTCCCTGAAACACTTCTGCGAGCAGGCCTTTCTATTCGACCTGGCCGGGGTATCGTGGAAGGATATTGATCTCATCCCGTCAGTAGAGGATGCCTGGATATTTTTTTTAAATGCCTTCCTAACCATCTTAAATAAACATGCCCCATTCAAGAAATTTAGAACCAGGAACAGATATAGCCCTTGGTTCTCCCCAGACCTGACTGCCCTTAACCAACACAAAAACATCCTATGGCGTTCTGCATTAGCATCGAACAGCCCCCGTGATATGCAGCTTCCGTGATATTTGCTTCCTGCAACACTAACTCAAAAAAGTTCTGGGACACTGTAAAGTCCATGGAGAATAAGAACACCTCCTCCCAGCTGCCCACTGCACTGAAGATAGGAAACACTGTCACCACTGATAAATCCACCATAATTGAGAATTTCAATAAGCATTTTTCTACGGCTGGCCATGCTTTCCACCTGGCTACTCCTACCCCGGACAACAGCACTGCACCCCCAACAGCAACTCGCCCAAGCCTTCCCCATTTCTCCTTCTCCCAAATCCATTCAGCTGATGTTCTGAAAGAGCTGCAAAATCTGGACCCCTACAAATCAGCCGGGCTAGACAATCTGGACCCTTTCTTTCTAAAATTATCTGCCGAAATTGTTGCCACCCCTATTACTAGCCTGTTCAACCTCTCTTTCGTGTCGTCTGAGATTCCCAAAGATTGGAAAGCAGCTGCGGTCATCCCCCTCTTCAAAGGGGGGGACACTCTTGACCCAAACTGCTACAGACCTATATCTATCCTACCGTGCCTTTCTAAGGTCTTCGAAAGCCAAGTCAACAAACAGATTACCGACCATTTCGAATCTCACCATACCTTCTCTGCTATGCAATCTGGTTTCAGAGCTGGTCATGGGTGCACCTCAGCCACACTCAAGGTCCTAAACGATATCTTAACCGCCATCGATAAGAAACATTACTGTGCAGCCGTATTCATTGATCTGGCCAAGGCTTTCGACTCTGTCAATCACCATATCCTCATCGGCAGACTCGACAGCCTTGGTTTCTCAAATGATTGCCTCGCCTGGTTCACCAACTACTTCTCTGATAGAGTTCAGTGTGTCAAATCGGAGGGTCTGCTGTCCGGACCTCTGGCAGTCTCTATGGGGGTGCCACAGGGTTCAATTCTTGGACCGACTCTCTTCTCTGTATACATCAATGAGGTCGCTCTTGCTGCTGGTGAGTCCCTGATCCACCTCTACGCAGACGACACCATTCTGTATACTTCCGGCCCTTCTTTGGACACTGTGTTAACAACCCTCCAGGCAAGCTTCAATGCCATACAACTCTCCTTCCGTGGCCTCCAATTGCTCTTAAATACAAGTAAAACTAAATGCATGCTCTTCAACCGATCGCTACCTGCACCTACCCGCCTGTCCAACATCACTACTCTGGACGGCTCTGACTTAGAATACGTGGACAACTACAAATACTTAGGTGTCTGGTTAGACTGTAAACTCTCCTTCCAGACCCATATCAAACATCTCCAATCCAAAGTTAAATCTAGAATTGGCTTCCTATTTCGCAACAAAGCATCCTTCACTCATGCTGCCAAACATACCCTTGTAAAACTGACCATCCTACCAATCCTCGACTTTGGCGATGTCATTTACAAAATAGCCTCCAATACCCTACTCAACAAATTGGATGCAGTCTATCACAGTGCAATCCATTTTATCACCAAAGCCCCATATACTACCCACCATTGTGACCTGTACGCTCTCGTTGGCTGGCCCTCGCTTCATACTCGTCGCCAAACCCACTGGCTCCATGTCATCTACAAGACCCTGCTAGGTAAAGTCCCCCCTTATCTCAGCTCGCTGGTCACCATAGCATCTCCCACCTGTAGCACACGCTCCAGCAGGTATATCTCTCTAGTCACCCCCAAAACCAATTCTTTCTTTGGCCGCCTCTCCTTCCAGTTCTCTGCTGCCAATGACTGGAACGAACTACAAAAATCTCTGAAACTGGAAACACTTATCTCCCTCACTACCTTTAAGCACCAACTGTCAGAGCAGCTCACAGATTACTGCACCTGTACATAGCCCACCTATAATTTAGCCCAAACAACTACCTCTTTCCCAACTGTATTTAATTTTTATTTATTTATTTATTTTGCTCCTTTGCACCCCATTATTTTTATTTCTACTTTGCACATTCTTCCATTGCAAAACTACCATTCCAGTATTTTACTTGCTATATTGTATTTACTTTGCCATCATGGCCTTTTTTGCCTTTACCTCCCTTCTCACCTCATTTGCTCACATTGTATATAGACTTGTTTATACTGCATTATTGACTGTATGTTTGTTTTTACTCCATGTGTAACTCTGTGTCGTTTTATCTGTCGAACTGCTTTGCTTTATCTTGGCCAGGTCGCAATTGTAAATTAGAACTTGTTCTCAACTTGCCTACCTGGTTAAATAAAGGTAAAATTAAAGTAAAATAAATAAAATTAGGACATCTGCATTTTTCCAACAATTGTTTATAGACAGATTATTTCACTTATAATTCACTGTGTCACAATTCCCGTGGGTCAGAAGTTTACATTCACTAAGCTGACTGTGCCTTTACAATTCCAGAAAATAATGTCATGGCTTTAGAAGCTTCTGATAGGTTAATTGACATCGTTTGAGTCAATTGGAGGTGTACCTGTGGATGTATTTCAAGGCCTACTTTCAAACTCAGTGCCTCTTTGCTTGACATCATGGGAAAATCAAAAGAAATCAGCCAAGACTTCAGAAAAATGGATCTTCGAAATGGACAATGACCCCAAGCATACGTCCAAAGTTGTGGAAAAATGGCTTCAGGACAACAAAGTCAAAGTATTGGAGTGGCTATCACAAAGCCCTAACCTCAATCCCATAGAACATGTGTGGGCAGAACTGAAAAAGCGTATGCGAGCAAGGAGGCCTAGAAACCTGACTCAGTTACACCAGCTCTGTCAGGAGGAATGGGCCAAAATTCACTAAACTTATTGTGGGAAGCGTGTGGAAGGCTACCTGAAACGTTTGACCCAAGTTAAACAATTTAAAGGCAATACGCTCAATTAGTATTTGGTAGCATGTAAACTTCTGACCCACTGGGAATGTGATGAAACAAATAATTCTCTCTACTATTATTCTGACATTTCACATTCTTAAAATAAAGTGGTGATCCTAACTGACCTAAGACATTTTTACTAGGATTATCAGAATATCAGCAATTGTGAAAAACTGAGTTTAAATGTATTTGAATAAGGTGTATGTAAACTTCCGACTTACAGTGCCTTGCGAAAGTATTCGGCCCCCTTGAACTTTGCGACCTTTTGCCACATTTCAGGCTTCAAACATAAAGATATAAAACTGTATTTTTTTGTGAAGAATCAACAACAAGTGGGACACAATCATGAAGTGGAACGACATTTATTGGATATTTCAAACTTTTTTAACAAATCAAAAACTGAAAAATTGGGCGTGCAAAATTATTCAGCCCCTTTACTTTCAGTGCAGCAAACTCTCTCCAGAAGTTCAGTGAGGATCTCTGAATGATCCAATGTTGACCTAAATGACTAATGATGATAAATACAATCCACCTGTATGTAATCAAGTCTCCGTATAAATGCACCTGCACTGTGATAGTCTCAGAGGTCCGTTAAAAGCGCAGAGAGCATCATGAAGAACAAGGAACACACCAGGCAGGTCCGAGATACTGTTGTGAAGAAGTTTAAAGCCGGATTTGGATACAAAAAGATTTCCCAAGCTTTAAACATCCCAAGGAGCACTGTGCAAGCAATAATATTGAAATGGAAGGAGTATCAGACCACTGCAAATCTACCAAGACCTGGCCTTCCCTCTAAACTTTCAGCTCATACAAGAAGAAGACTGATCGGAGATGCAGCCAAGAGGCCCATGATCACTCTGGATGAACTGCAGAGATCTACAGCTGAGGTGGGAGACTCTGTCCATAGGACAACAATCAGTCGTATATTGCACAAATCTGGCCTTTATGGAAGAGTGGCAAGAAGAAAGCCATTTCTTAAAGATATCCATAAAAAGTGTTGTTTAAAGTTTGCCACAAGCCACCTGGGAGACACACCAAACATGTGGAAGAAGGTGCTCGATGAAACCAAAATTGAACTTTTTGGCAACAATGCAAAACGTTATGTTTGGCGTAAAAGCAACACAGAACACACCATCCCCACTGTCAAACATGGTGGTGGCAGCATCATGGTTTGGGCCTGCTTTTCTTCAGCAGGGACAGGGAAGATGGTTAAAATTGATGGGAAGATGGATGGAGCCAAATACAGGACCATTCTGGAAGAAAACCTGATGGAGTCTGCAAAAGACCTGAGACTGGGACGGAGATTTGTCTTCCAACAAGACAATGATCCAAAACATAAAGCAAAATCTACAATGGAATGGTTCAAAAATAAACATATCCAGGTGTTAGAATGGCCAAGTCAAAGTCCAGACCTGAATCCAATCGAGAATCTGTGGAAAGAACTGAAAACTGCTGTTCACAAATGCTCTCCATCCAACCTCACTGAGCTCGAGCTGTTTTGCAAGGAGGAATGGGAAAAAATGTCAGTCTCTCGATGTGCAAAACTGATAGAGACATACCCCAAGCGACTTACAGCTGTAATCGCAGCAAAAGGTGGCGTTACAAAGTATTAACTTAAGGGGGCTGAATAATTTTGCACGCCCAATTTTTCAGTTTTTGATTTGTTAAAAAAGTTTGAAATATCCAATAAATGTCGTTCCACTTCATGATTGTGTCCCACTTGTTGTTGATTCTTCACAAAAAAATACAGTTTTATATCTTTATGTTTGAAGCCTGAAATGTGGCAAAAGGTTGCAAAGTTCAAGGGGGCCGAATACTTTCGCAAGGCACTGTAAACTGTATATAGAAGATAGAAGCTCTATTTGGTCAAAGACCAAGTCCATATTCTGGCAAGAACAGCTCAAATAAGCAAAGATAACTTTAAGATATGAAGGTCAGTCAAACTGGTAAATTTCAAGAACTTTGAAAGTTTCTTCAAGTGCAGTCGCAAAAACCATCAAGCGCTATGATGAAACTGTCTCTCATGAGGACCGCCACAGGAAAGGAAGAACCAGAGTTACCTCCGCAGCAGAGGATAAGTTCATTAGTTACCAGCCTCAGAAATTGCAGCCCAAATAAATGCTTCAGAGTTCAAGTAACAGACACATCTCAACATCAACTGTTCAGAGGAGACTGCGTGAATTAGGCCTTCATGGTTGAATTGCTGCAAAGAAACCACTACTTAAGGACACCAATAAGAAGAAACTTGCTTGGGCCAAGAAACACAAGTAATGGACATTAGACCGGTGGAAATCTCTCCTTTGGTCTGATCAGTCCAGATGATCACCGCATGGGTGGTTCCCACCGTGATGTATGGAGGAGGAGGTGTGATGGTGTTATGGTGCTTTGCTGGTGACACTGATTTATTTATAATTCAAGGCACACTTAACCGGCATGGCTACCACAGCATTCTGCAGCGATACACCATCTGGTTTGTGCTTAGTGGGACTATAATTTGTTTTTCAACAGGACAATGACCCAACACACCTCCAGGCTGTGTAAGGGCATTTTGACCAAGAAGGAGGGTGATGGAGTGCGATGAGTTGGACCACAGAGTGAAGGAAAAGTAGCCAACAAGTGCCCAGCATATGTGGTAATTCCTTCAAGACTGTTGGAAAAGCCTTTTTCATGAAGCTGCTTGAGAAATTCCAAGAGTGTGCAAAGCTGTGAACCTGCATATGCAGGGCGAAAATAAACATCCAGCCAGGACGGGTTGGGTCAGCTCTACTCTCCAGACCTCCAGTGCGCCTCCACAGTCCAGTACGTCCTGTGCCTGCTTCCCGCACTTGCCCTGAGGTGCGTGTCACCAACCCAGTACCACCAGTGCCGGCACCACGCACCGGGCCTCCAGTGCACCTCCAGAGTCCATTACATCCTGTTCCTCCTCCCCGCACTTGCCCTGAGGTGCGTGTCCCAGCCCGGTGCCACCAGTGCCGGCACCACGCACCAGGCCTACAGTGCGCCTCGGCAGTCCAGAGCATCCGGCGACAGTACCCAGTCCCGAGCTTCCGGCGACAGTTTACAGACAGGAACCTTCAACGACGGGCCACAGTCCAGAACCTCCGACGACGGGCCAAGGTCCGGAACCTCCAGCGACGATCCCCAGTCCGGAGCCTCCAGTGACGATCCCCAGCCCGAGGTCTCCAGCGACGGTCCTCAGCCCGGGATCTCCAGCGACGGTCCCCAGCCTGGTGTCTCCATTGACGGTCCTCACCCTGGGGTCGCCGGTGATGATCCGCAGTCCAGAACCTCCGGTGATGATCCACGCAGCGAAGGTTCCCAGCGCGGGGACTCCAGCGACGGTCCCCAGCCCGGGGACTCCAGCGACGGTCCCCAGCCCTGGGTCTCCAGCGACGGTCCCCAGCCCGGGGTCACCAGAGACGGTCCCCAGCCCGGGGTCGCCGGCGATGATCCGCAGTCAAGAACCTCCAGTTATGATCCACGCAGCGAAGGTTCCCAGCCCGGGGCCTCCGGCGATGATCCGCAGTCCAGAGCCTCAGGTGATGAGCCACGGGTCATTGCTACAAAGGCGGAGTGATCAGTATAAAGAAGGGGGGCGGCGTCCAGAACCAGAGCCGCCACCGAAGTTCGATGCCCACCCAGACCCTCCCATATAGGTTTATGTTTGCGGCCGGGAGTCCGCACCTTTGGGAGGGTGGGGGGTTACAGTCACGCCCTGACCTTAGTTATCTTTGTTTTCTTTATTATTTTGGTTAGGTCAGAGTGTGACGAGGGTGGTTTGTTTAGTTTTTGTATTGTCTAGGGGTTTTTGTAAGTCTAGGTGTTTATATGTCTATAATAGAATGTACGCTTACCACGCTGCGCCTTGGTCTCCTCTATACGACGAACGTGACGGAACAACCCACCATAACAGGACCAAGCAGCGTGAAAAGGAGGAGCAGCATTTAATGTGGAAATGGACATGGGAGGAGACGCTTGTGTACGCTTACCACGCTGCGCCTTGGTGTCTCCTCTATACGACGAATGTGACACTCTCTTATTCTATTGGTTTTCATATCACCTTTCTTTCGTTGTCCAGAAGCCAAAGACAAAATCCTAGTAATTTTAGCAACCCATCCTATTTGTTTGATCTCTGTCACATATGGAATCACTATCAGGTGTTTTCCCGCGAATTGCATTTTTAGCAAATGTTTGAAAAATACGTGTTATTGGCTGCTTCATTACATGAGTTGCATGTTCTGTTATGCATTACCATAACCTAACCTAATGTGATTTTTGTCATTCTGAGCACCGTGGGTGGACACCCTAATGGGTTATGTACCCAATGCATATGGGCTCGGTAAATTTCTCAAATGGCCGGTAAATTTAAATCTTCCCGTTCACCCTGGAGCAAAGCATAGTACTGACATATTGAGCATCAAAGTTTTCAGATTCCAGATCTCAGAAATGTTTTGTAGTGAGTTCTTATTTTCATAACACATTAAGGGATACTTCGGGATTATGGCCCTGTATCCACTTACCCAGAGTCAGAATTTGTGGAAATAATCTATGTCGATTATGAAGGATGTTAGAGGTAGTTTCCCAAGCCACTGCTAACAAGAGTTAGCAACATCCTTCAAACTGCACTCAGAGAAATCACAAATGGTATCCATGAGTTTATCTGACTCTGGGTAAGTATCCTGAGGTATCCCTTTAAAGGTACCTAATGTTCAGAGTATAAAAATAAAAAACATTTGTAAATCGCTATCTGACACTTCCGAATACATAAATGATACAATAACATTATTTTACCAGGATAGTCAGAACACATAATAAAATACATTAAGACAATTTTATTTGTCACATGCGCCGAATACAACTAGTGTATACTTTACCGTGAAATGCTTGCTTACGAGCCCTTCCCATTGAAAAAAATAGTAACAATACACAAGAATGGAGTTATGTTCAGTGAGTACCAGATCAATGTGCAGAGGTATGAGGTACACTATATATACAAATGTATGTTGACACCGCTTCTAATTAGTGGATTTGGCTATTTCAGCCACACCCGTTGCTGACAGGTGTATAAAATCGAGCACACCGCCATGCAATCTCTATAGACAAACACTGACAGTAGAATGGCCAAAGTTATACAGTATTAGTAAAAAGTTGATCAATACATGAGGGTGATCTTGTTCCTTTAGTGTTTGTAAATACCCTGGTAGGTTGATTTAATAACCTGAAAAAGATTAGAGACACCAGTTAGAGTGAGAAGCTTCCACTTGAGTGGACAGCTTGATGAAAACCAGTCAATATTTAGGTCCCCAAGAAAGTAGTCCTCTCTGTTTGTATCACATACACTATCAAGCATTTCACACACATTATTTAGATACTGACGGTTAACACTTGGTGGCCTACAGCAACACCCCAGAAGAAAAGGCTTTAGATGAGGCACGGGAACCTGCAACCACAACACTTCAATAACACTTGACATAAGATATTCTCTAAGCATTACAGGGATAGGGCTCTGAATATATACAGCAACACCTCCCCCATAAGCATGTCTGTGTCTTCTATAGATGTTATATACTTGTATTGCTACTGCTTTCTCATCAAATTAATTATTTAAGTGAGTCTCAGAAATGGCTAATATATGAATGGTATCTGATGTTAGCAAGTTATTGATTTCATTAACCTTATTTCTAAGTTCTACGTACTGTATATTCATATGGGCTGTTTTCAACCCTTTCCTCGGTAGCTTATCAGAGATAGGCATAATATGGAGTCCTTTAATCAGTTGGTGTGTGTAAGTGTGTATGTGTGCTGCGGGGTTGAAGCTACGAACCCATTTGCTTGGTTTTCTCATCCCTTCCAGGCTTTTAGGAGGGAGGGTGGACAATGAGCCTGTCATAGCAGATGTAAGCAATGAGTTTAAAAGTGTGTGGGTAAGGTGTATGTGTGTTTGTGCTGCGTCTGTGTGTGTATGTGTGTGTGCGTATGTAGTGTGTGTGGATTTTGTGTGGGAGTGACAAAGTAGTGTGTGTGAGTGAGTGTGTATGGTGTGTGTATGTATACAGTATAGTCTAGTAAGTGTGTGTAGGGTCAGTGTAGATAGTTCAGGTACCATTTATTGGCTATTTAGCTGTCTGGCTATTTAGCAGTCATTGGCTTGTGGGTATAAACTGTATCGGAAGCAACAGGTGCCACATCAACTTAATTATCTCTGATGAACCACCTGTAAACTCCTCATAGAGCAGGCCAGTATATTTATGTCTCATGGTGCTGTGTATCTGTGCGTTGTTTTGTCAGTCAGGGGCGGATCATGCATGTGTGCCTGTGGGATCTGGCTGAGGGGCGCAGTGCTGTCAGACAGACAGTGTGGGGTTCTGTCACTGTTCCCTGCTAGAGTCTGGGCCAGTGAAATGGCTGCTGGCCCACACTGGAGAAGGCATGGAGTAGGTGAGATGGAGGGATGTGTCATGACGTGGCCCTCTTTGGGTATAGCGTGCCTTCCTCCTCTCTCTCTCGCCTACACCCAGGCTGCTGTTACCTCAGGTTGTAAATTCCTTGAGGAGCTCTCTCATGGCCAGAGTATAAGAGAGAGTGAGTTTTCATAGAGAGAACAAAGGAATTTCTTCCACATCACAGAAACTGAGAACTGAACAATATTCATGTTCTGGAGAATGTATAAACGGTCGGTGAAGTAGCCAGCTACGAACTGGTCTGTTTTGTACAATTTTGTGAAACTCATGAGAGACAATACAGCCACATTACCATAACTCTGGTTATACAAGTGTCTCAGTTGTGAGGCTTGCATCTAATTGTTGTATAAAATGAATGAGTAAAGATGAAACTATTTGTGAAATTATGTAATGTAATTTTAAACTGTTTAATGAAGGAAACTCAAATTCCCTTTGGAGTTTAACTAAATCATTGGCCCGCCCCATGAGCACAGACATTGATCTGGCATCATGGGACAGCCCTTTCTGCTGTTATGAATATAACCCCCACCGGGAGAAATTCCCTTCAGACCAGCTTACCTCGATAACCACGAGAGGGCTAAGGTTTCAGACCAGTACCTCATCACAGAGGGAGTTACGGTTTGAGTAGATTTCTGAATCTTGAGTAGATTTCTGAACCTTTCATGGCTGCGATCCCGTTACCGGGATCAACATCCGGGGATATTTCAGAGTGACTAACTAAAAATACAACGTCGTAACATTAAACATTCTTGAAAATGCAAGTGTCTTACATTACATTCAAAAGATTAGAATATTGGTAATCAAACTACGCTTTCCGATTTAAAATAGCTATTACAGAGAACACATTCCATGCTTTTGTTTGAGAAGAGCGATCAACAATGCGCAAACATTTTCCGCATTGACAGTTTTGACACATTCACATCTGAAGGTAAAATTATGACTTACATTCTGATATCTTGCTCTTATTGCTCCTCCTGAGGGTCCCAGTGATCAAATGAAGTGCCGTTTTCTTTGATAAAATCCGTTTTTATAGCCTAAAACGAAACATTTTGTAAACCACTTGTGTCGTGAATTCTATCTCTATCAACTTTTGATGAAGCATTCAATGTAGTTACACACAGTAAACAATTGTTTATCTAGTCATGGTTGGTTTCATTGCAATCCTCTAGATGTTTGCAACACAGCCAAACTTGATAGTTTTTTTTTTGCTGGGAGTATTGACCGAAGTGAACTGATTTGCAGACAACGAGCAATGACCTCATTGCGCACCAATAATATTAGCGAAGTTTCGTTGATTGACTGTATTTCTGCCCAATGACCACTGATCTTCTTGAAATCTAGCTGGGTAGATAGCCAATGAGCTGAGGTAAACGGCAGTATGTGATGGTTATGGGTTGGACCACCATCCCTTGTTTGTAAACGCACGCATAACGAACTTCATTCGCCATTGACCATCAGACTAGTTGCAGTCACGCGTGTTACGCACAGCAGTGTTTTGGAAAGTATTATTTTGGAAGCAGTATTTTGGAAAGTGTTTTTTCAACGATTTCATTGAAGACATCATGGCGAATAAATCAGGAAAAGCTAAGTCCGAGTCTAAGTATACAGATTTGCACCAGATTATAGAAGAGATTGATCGAGAAAGTGAGACAGATTTGTTGTTTGAAGAATCTTTGAGTGAACACAGTTATGATTCAAACATTGAGGAGATGTTTCTGCAAGGACAGGACGTAATTCTGGACTGGTAAGTGCTAATGCCGTTGTTATTTTATTTATTTTATTTTTTATTTTTTGCAAAAGCATTTTATTTGTATTTTTTTGCAATTTGCAATGAAATGTGTGATGAAATGTGTAAATTACACATTGGCTATACATAGTGTGTGTGTGTGTGTGTGTGTGTGTGTGTGTGTGTTGTTTGTTTGTTTGGGTGTGTGTGTGTTGTTTGTTTGTTTGGGTGTGTGTGTGTTTTTGTTTGTTTGGGTGTGTGTGTATATGTATATGTATGTGTATATATATATATATATATATATATATATATATATATATATATATATATATATTCCATGTCAGATATATATATATTTTCAATTTTTTATTCAAATGGAATGGAGTAGAACAGCAAACACACACATTACCACTGCGCCTGCTACTCCTCTCCATTTCCAAATGAAATAGCCATTGGGTGCTGTTGGGGTGAGGGCAGGCCCACAACAATGGCTGGAGTTGAATGGAACAGCACTTGACCTTAGTGACTGTTCCCTCTGCTCTATACAATACATATCTGTTTATTTTATGTGATGATAAAAGGCTCATACAATACAAATGTTTTTTTAATGTTTTCTTTCACAGTGATAGCGACTCCGACTGGGAGCCCCCGGTGCCAAGGTGCCCATCCCCCACTGAAGCGGGTTCATCCAGCTGGACTCCTGCTGTCTCCGGCTCCACACCTACCCCCGCCCGGCCATCTAGAGGTGTGAAGACAGTAACAAAGAAGCGGAGGAAGGGAAGTGTGGAACCTGCTGGCAGAGAGGTAGAGGGGCAATGGCACTCTGTGCTGGAGGAGGATTTGGAGCCATGTCCTCCAATATTCAGACCAAAAGGCCACCAGGACCTCAGCTCGACATGACATCGAAATACAGCCCCATGCAACCTTTTCAACTGTTTTTCACCCCGGCAGTTGTTGATTCCCTGGTGTGTAATACTAACAAGTATGGGGCTAGGAAGCAAGCAGGAAAGAAAGAGGCATGGAAGCCCATTTCCATGTCAGATCTTTTCTGCTAGCTTTCACTTGTAATTTACATGGGGCTGGTGAAGTTAAAAACCCTAAAGGATTACTGGAAAACATCCCCACTCTATCAACTGCCTTTCCCCCCCACTGTCATGTCCTCTACAGGGTTTATAAATATCTCACGGGCGCTTCACATCAGTTACCCAGAAGTTGATGAGGAGAATGACAGGAGGAGAGGCACCGCAATGTTTGACAGGCTCTGCAAAGTCAAACCTCTCTACTCCAGCATGGTTGAGGCCTGCAAGATCCATTTTCAGCCCGCCCAGAACTTGTCCATAGATGAGAGGATGGTAGCCCCAAAGGCCAGAATTGGCCTAAAACAATACATGCGTAACAAACCAACTAAGTGGGGTTACAAGCTGTTTGTTTTGACTGATTCTGTGTGTGCATACACATGCAATTTTTTTGTCTATGAGGGGAAGAACACTTGTGCGATTGGTAAAGGACTTAGCTATGACTCTGTAATGGAGTTATTGGATTTTCAACTGCTGGGGAAGGGCTACAAACTCTTTGTGGACAACCTTTACACAAGCCCTACCCTGTTTGCAAACCTGAGGAAGCTGGAGGTGTGGGCTTGTGGCACCATTCGGACCAACAGAGTGGGCTTTCCGAAGACCAAGATAAATGACATGCCTAAGCGGGCTGAGCGGGGTACCATGCGATGGATCCGTGAAGATGGCCTGCTGTTTGTGAAGTGGATAGACACCAGAGAGGTGGTGATGTGCTCCACTATCCACAAGTCCTTCAGTGGCAATCACGTCATCAGGCGTGTGAAGGACGCTACTGGGGCATGGACCTCCAAAAATGTCCCCATTCCTGCAGCCAACAAGGACTACAACAAGAGCATGGGAGGTGTAGACCTATCAGACACACTGTTAGGGTACTACAATGTTCTCCATACAACAAATAAATGGTACAAGACATTGTTTTACCATTTCATTGACATTGCTGTGGTGAATTCCTTCATCCTGCAGAAGGAAATGGCTAAGAGCTGTGGACAGACCCCCATCTTACAGCTAGCCTTCAGGGAACTGCTCATCCGGGAGCTTGCTGGCTATAGCAAAAAGTCCACTGCACCTCTGCCCGCTCTACCTCTGCCCCCTCTACCTCTGCCCCCTCTACTCCTACCTTCAGTGGTGTTCATATGCCAAAGTTCATTACTGCAGGCATGACTGTGCCTCAGGGCCAAAAGGGCACAGCATGGAGGCGTTGTTGTGTTCTGTGTCGCATGATGTCCCCCATCACCTGCACCACTTGTTCAGTTTGGCTCTGCTTTACAGCAGAAAGAGACTGCTATGGGACATGGCACAGGCAGCAAAATATTGTGTAGAGGACTTCCAAAGGGTCTACCTCTGTTTTTTATTTATTTTTAAATTCTAATCTTCTTTTCTTTTTCTTTTTTTTAAAATTGTGTGTTAGAATAGATTTTTGATATGTTGTTTATAGTTATTTGCACTGTTGTATATAGTTATAGATCATTTCACCAATTCGGCCACTTGGGTACATTTGGGCAACTTGTGTGGGACACCTGGGTGACTCCATGCTAAATGTCATGTAGCTCACCCATTCCTGAAGTTATCAGTCTGAAACTTTGCAGACCTACAGTTGTTATTCATCCAAATGATCTCCAGCATCCTATCTGACTGTGTGGCTGTTCTAGTACATGTGAAAGATGATGCTACAACAATAAAAAAAAACAGAAAACATATGCTCTTTCTTTCTCTTTTCTTCCACCAGATCTACTGTGTTATATTCTCCTACATTCAATTAACATTTCCACAAACTTCAGAATGTTTCCCTTCAAATGATACCAAGAATATGCATATCCTTGCCTCTGGGGCTGAGCTACAGGCAGTTAGATTAGGGTATGTCTTCAGGCGGAAATTGAGAACAAGGGATGCAGCATAACAAGTTAACCATACCACGTGGTTAAACTCTTAGACTATCGACAGAATAAGAGCTACTCTTCGATACTGATTACTAGTCTGCAGCTAGAAATTATTTACCCATGAATGCGAGGACAGACAACCGCCGAAACATGTATTTTATAACAACGTTGCTGAATGTTACTATGAATGAACTATCCATTCTAACCACGGCAGAGAGAGAGAGAGGGCGGACAAACTCTCCAACAGAGATCACGACGACACACTGAGCGTAAATATATATATATATATATTGATTGCAATTGTTCCCAAATGAGTGAGTGTTCATGTGCAAAGGTGTAGCATTTCAATTGTTAGAATTATCAACTTGTAGTGTCTTTTATCTTTCGCGCCCTTCTCAGTCCCTTTGTCTACCAAGCCGCCATACCGGTTAAGCCCATTAGGGCACATCCGTTATCATTTCCTTGTAACCATATATACTGTTTGTTTGTTTATGCATTTCTGTGATTATTTAGTTATTATATACATTATTTAAGACAATTGATGTATGGATGATATATTAGGAAAATTATAACTTTGTAATCTGAATATTTTCCTTGGTGCCCCGACTTCCTAGTTAATTACATTTACATGATTAAGTTAGTTTAATCACATAATAATAATTACAGATAATTTATTTAAAACAAATAAGTCTTCAGTTTAATGATGCCAAAGACATGACAGATGGGAGTGGGAGAGGGTGGGGAGGGGGTGAGAAATGGAGGGGATGGAGAGAGGTGAGGGAGGGGTGAGAGAGGGTGGGAAAGGAGGTGAGATAGGGAGGGGAGGAGATGAGAGGGGGAGGGGCGAGAGGGAGAGGAAGGGGAGGGTGTAAGAGAGGGAGGGGAGTAGATAAGGGAGGGAGTGGGTGGGAGGGGGAGGGAAGGAGATGAGAGAGGGAGGGGATAAGAGAGGGAGGGAGGAGGCGAGAGAGGGAGGGGAGTGGGTGGGAGGGGGTAAGAGAGGGAGGGGAGTGGGTGGGAGGGGTGAGAGAGGGAGGAGGGAGGGAGGGGAGGAGGCGAGAGAGGGAGGAGGAATGGAGGGGGTGGGTGGGAGGGGGTAAGAGAGGGAGGGGAGGGAGGGGAGGAGGCATGAGAGGGAGGGGAGTGGGTGGGAGGGGGTAAGAGAGGGAGGGGAGGAGGTGAGAGAGGGAGGGGAGTGGGTGGGAGGGAGGGGGTAATAGAGGGAGGGGAGGAGGCATGAGAGGGAGGGGAGTGGGTGGGAGGGGGTAAGAGAGGGAGGGGAGGAGGCGAGAGAGGGAGGAGCGAGCGAGGGAGGGGAGTGGGTGCGAGAGGGAGAGAGTGAGGGGAGTGGGAGAGAGGGAGGGGAGTGGGTGGGAGAGGGAGGGAGGGGGGGAGTGGGTGGGAGGGAGGGAGGGGTAAGAGAGGGAGGGGAGGCGATGAGAGAGAGAGGGGAGTGGGTGGGAGAGGGAGGGAGGAGGCGAGAGGGAGGGGAGGGGGTGGGAGGGGGTAAGAGAGGGAGGGGAGGAGATGAGAGAGGGAGGGGAGTGGGTGGGAGAGGGAGGGAGGGAGGGGTAAGAGAGTGAGGGAAGTGGGTGGGAGGGAGAGGGAGGGGAGGAGGCAAGAGAGGGAGGGGAGTGGGTGGGTGGGAGGGGATAAGAGAGGGACATGATGTCCTGGATATTTGCTGTTTGTTCATGAGTTACAGTGCAACTTCTGATAATTCACCTGTCAACACATAACAATTTAGGTTTGTGGAAATGCTGTATTGTGTCACTTTCCTCTCCTCATGACCTGTCTGATAGAAACTTGTGAGTAGGCATGGTTTAGAGTGCATCAGCCAATGACAGACAAATTATTACACATTTCCCCCTTGCTGTCATTTGTTTGTTAGGGTATGAGACGGTAGTGGAAAGCCATAGCCCAGTCCAGTCAGTGTGCAGTGAAGTAGGGCTGGGAGGCGACAGGCAGCTTTTCAGGCACCTTCATTGCCTCCAGATTCATGTTACTCACCCTGCTCTAATGAAGCCTCACATGAAAGCGACAGGCTAGTAACTCGATCCAGCCAAACATGCCACCACTATAGAGACAGGCTGGACAGGGCAACGGGACGCCTTCAAGCCCAGCACCCTCAATAATGCCATTGTGACTACATGCAGGTACACACACACACACACACACACATCCTCTCTTATCACTGTCCCGTTCTCCTGTCCCACCCCTGGCTGCCCCACAGTTATCCATGCCTTTCCCAGGGGATCCTAATCATAGATTTAGACCCATGCCTCCACACACACAGCCACAAAGCATGGTGTAGATCCGAGCCAGAGGGGGATTGAAAGGAAGGAGCAGCACCATCAATTTAGGAGGCAGGTAGGTTTAATGTTTACCCCTCGCTGCCAGCGGATTGCTGCCATTGAGAAAGCATTAATTAATAGAGTGGGTGTTTAATTTATGGGCATAAGTGTGTGTGTGTGTGTGCCACACAAGAACTCTACACCTGAGGCACAGCGAGAGAGGCTGCTCCTTAAAGCCCTCTTTGTCTGGCTATTAGCTCAGGGGTAAACATGGCACAGATGTGGCACCCCGATAAAATACAGATTGCTTCCTTAAACAGATGTTTGTTCTGATTGGCTGGTTAGATGGGATGTGTAATCTGATTGGTCCTTTAAAACAGGATATTTAATCTGATTGGTCTGTTAAACAGGATGTTTATTCTCAGCCTTAATGAGGATGTATCTCTCTCTCTCTCTGGATCAGTCAGAGAGACTGAGTAGTGTAGCCATAGGGAAGTCAGACAGAGAGAGACTGTGAGTAGCTGTAGCTAATAGGGTCTCTCTCTCTCTCACTCACCCTTTCCCTCATGCTATCTAATGTTCTCTCTCACTCTCTCCCTCACACTCTCTTCCTTTTCTCTCCCTCCCTCTTTCTCTCTCTCTGTCTCTCTCCCTCTCTCTCTAATGAGCTTTCATTAGACTGTGTGTATTTTATCAGAGTCAATGCCAGTGTGTCTAGGTCAGGAAAACGACACTTGCGTCAGGAGGTCAGGTCTTATTAGGATTTATTATAGACTGTAGTACAGCTCTGTCTGCCTGATGGATCAGAGCCTAGTAGTGGTTGAAAGTAGTAAGACGTAAGCCCATAAAGTGTAAAGCTGTTATGTCCTCCCATTGTGTTTTACTACATCTGTCTGCCTGATGGATCAGAGCCTAGTAGTGGTTGAAAGTAGTAAGACGTAAGCCCATAAAGTGTAAAGCTGTTATGTCCTCCCATTGTGTTTTACTACATCTGTCTGCCTGATGGATCAGAGCCTAGTAGTGGTTGAAAGTAGTAAGACGTAAGCCCATAAAGTGTAAAGCTGTTATGTCCTCCCATTGTGTTTTACTACATACGTTTTCTTGTAGTTTCCTGTTGTGCACTGAAACGAGCGATTCAAGTTTGAACTTGATTAATGAAAATAAAAGACACAAAAAAATGACTGGCACCCGGCCTAAAGTTTGCCTTGCCTATGTTCTTCACTGTTGGTTGCAAGAACGATGGCCAGCTGTAGCTTATTTTTATTTTTATTTTATTTTTTAACTAGGCAAGTCAGTTAAGAACAAGTTCTTATTTACAATGATGGCCTACCCCGGCCAAACCCAGACGATGCTTCGCCAATTGTGCGCCGCCCAAAGGGACTCCCAATCACGGCCGGATGTGATACAGCCTGGAATCAAACCAGGTGCTGTAGTGACGCCTCTAGCACTCAGATGCAGTTCCTTAGACCACTGAGCCACTAGGGAGCCTATGATTGGGCATTGTGTGTGTGACTGGGGTCTAGGGTGGAGTAGGCATTTATTGCCTAGGTGGGATAGTTAGTTATTTAGTTTGAATGTAATAACCGTTAAAACATTTAGAAATCAGCTTTTCAGTGTTTGACTGTCCCTCTTCCTACAGGTAAAGATAATTGACCTGCCCAGTCAGCTCCCCCATGCCACAAGCCAAGCTGGGAAGGGATATGTGTATCAAGCTATGTCAGGTAACTGGTAGCGAATACACTGTCCTATTCTCCCAGTAGCAAGTCATCGTGTGCATCCCAAAAGGCACACTATCCCCCATATAACGCTTTACTTTTGACCAGAGCCCTATTGACCCTGGTCAAAAGTAGTGCACTATAAAGGGAATAGGGTGCCATTTGGGACACAATCTAGCTTCCAGAAACCTGTATCAACAACAAGCTAACAGCGCTATCCTCACCTCACCGCATGGCACTGTAATGTTCAGTCTGTTCACTTATGGCCATAAATTAAAAAAGTTGTAGTATTTTCCCTTCCCTTCCTCTCTTTCTTCCTCCTAAATGTTTATATTTTTACTGGTTATAAACAGATTGTTCGAGAGCCCTCGACGAGATGCACACATAAAAGATATGTCAACAAATAATTGAGAAGATTTATAGCTATACGTTGTCCCAGGCCATTTTTCCAGCGCCTTTTTCGATTCAGGACGTTGAGTCCCAACACTGTAATTACAATGTGTGGAAGGGCTGGGGTTCAACAGAGATATATCTGCCACCCAACCAGCCCTCGCTCTACCCGCCAGCCAGCTGTGCATCACATCTAAAGATCCCTCGCCCTCCTCCTCTGTTTTGTAAATACTGTCAAAAGTTTTATTCCCCCCCTATTAAAGAGACCTGTAATTATTTTCACAGTTAATTCATATTTTTTGCTTTGCGGTATTTATGATTTTCTGCTTATGCAAGACATTTAATGAATTGCTGCTGGTTGTTGACGACAGTTGGTGGTTTGGGTCTGCATGGGGAGTTTAGTGTCAACATGAATCTATGTTTGTGTGTGTGTACGTGTGCATGCGTGTATGTTGACCCTGGGCGGTATGGGGTGGATCACCAGACATCAATGCTAATTGTCCCTCTGTTGCCTAATACTGTTTGTTTTCTTTGGTTTCGTAGAGTTGGGTCCTTTTACTCTATCCTTTCATCTTATGTTGGAAGCCAATCCCATTTCAGGGTTGACTGCCAGAAAACAAATCTATTCATTCTGACACTATTAATTCTTTTTTTTTTTACTCTGTTTATTAAGTTTTACACACACACACACACAGACAAGACAAAGCAATATAAACTATATACTCAACTAGAAATAAAATACAAATAAAAATACAAATAAAAAAATGTCTTTAATGATCCCAGACTTTAGACAAGTTAAACACACCAGGCAGAAGGCTACAGAGGTTAAAGGGCAATCTATAGTACAGGTCAGAGCAAACACCTCACCATTGTTCCTGTAAACAGTCAAGGGATAAGGGTGGAGAAATGCAACCACTCACAGAGAGTCATGGCCACAGACTGACCATCCACTGGACAGAATTATTTTTTTTATAATGCTTTAAAATAAATAAAATAAAATGATTATTCATGTAGGCGTGAACAAAATGTAGAAATAACTGGGAAAAACAAGCTCACACTTCAGTCTCTGCCCGGGCAAGATGAACAAGGCATCTGCGGATCACAATCATGGACCTTAATGCCCCCCCCAGCAAAAACACAGAGAGAGGCTCCTCCAACTCTTAAGTCACAGACTTATTTTAGTATTAATTGGAATGCCATCAGAGGATGGATTGTTTAAAGTAAGACCGGAATGGAACCCAAGCCTCATCAAACAGTTTGGGGTTCCCACGTGAATTGAATTGAATTTTTTCTAGTTTCAGAGAGCACAACACATTCCTCACCCAATATTTATAAGATGGGGAGCTGCCATCTTCCAGTTCTGTAGTATTAGCCGTCTAGCTAAAAGAGTTGTATAAGCAACAGTGTCCGACTGGATTCTTGATAGAGGGGTACCCATGGGCAGTACTCCAAAAAGGGCTGTAAGGGGAGACGGATCTATAACAGTGTCATATATATCAGAGAAACATTTAAATATTAATTCCCAGAAACCTGACAGTTTATGACAGTCCCAAAACATATGCAACAGTGTGGCTGGTTCCACTTTACATCTGACACAGGTAGGATCAAAATCAGAGAATATTCTTCCAAGTTTGGCCCCTGACTAGTGGATACGGTGAACCACCTTGAATTGAATGAGGCTGTGTCTAGTGCTAAAAGAGGACGAGTGCACCCTGTGCAGCACAGATTCCCAGGCGTCTTCCCCAAGTTCCTCCCCCAAATCCTTTTCCCATCGAGTCTTTAAAGGCACCAAAGAAGGGTTCTGTAAGTCATGAATGATTGCATATAGATCTGAAATTGCGCCCCTAGGAAGCTTGTTCAGCTCCAAGATGCTCTCTATAGCTGTATTCGCAGGCCTATTGGGAAATCCAGGTGTGTTAGCCCTGGCAAAGTTTCTAGTCTGGAGATAGCGGAAAAAGTGGGATTGGGGGAGATTGAACTTTTCCTGCAGCTGAGAAAAAGAGGCAAATGTATCATCAAAGAATAATTGGGCTAGCAAGGAGAGGCCTAGTGAGTGCCAAATGCCAAATGCCCCATCATTCAAAGATGGAGGAAATAAAATATTCTGATTGATTGGGCCTGATAGAGAAAAGCCTCGGAGGCTAAAGGCTAAACGGAACTGATTCCAAATTTTAAGAGACTGCTTTACAATTGGGTTGACACACCTTTTGCCTAGGGACACTGGGAGAGACGAGCACAGCACAGAGGAAATTGCTGCAGGTTTACACGATTCAGACTCCATCTGGACCCAGAGTGGTCTAGGGCCAGTAGGATCAGTCTGCAGCCAGTATAGAACGGCTCTGAAATTTGCAGCCCAGTAGTATGTCTGAAAATTTGGTAGAGCTAAACCCCCCAATGACCTAGGCTTCTGTAAATGTTTTCTACCAATCCGTGGTACCTTGCCATCCCAAATAAAATGCATGAATGTTTGATCCAGTGAAATAAAAAAAGATTTTGGAATAAAAATGGGTAAACATTGAAATAAATATAGAAATTTGGGCAACACATTCATTTTAATGACATTAATCCTTCCGATAAGAGAAATGGGTAGCGAATTCCAAAAAGTAAAAGATTGTTTCAATCTGTCTGCTAGAGCAACAAAGTTTTCCTGAAACAAATTTGAATATTTCCTTGTCACTTTTACTCCCAAGTAAGTGAATTGATCCCGGACAATCCTAAACTGAGAACTTGTAAAAGAGCACTTTAAAGCAGCCTTGTTTACTGGAAAAAGCTCACTCTTGCCTAGATTCAGCTTGTACCCTGAGATTGATCCAAACTGTTTAAGAACAGATAGGGCACGTGGCAATGAGGTATCGGGGTTGGAGATAAACAAAAGGAGGTTGTCAGCATATAGCGAGACTTTCTGCTCCCAGCCCGCCCTGATTATGCCTTGAATGGCATCATTAGAGCGTAGTGCAATGGCAAGAGGCTCGATTGCCAAAGCAAACAACAAGGGGGAGAGTGGGCAACCCTGTCTGGATCCGCGGTGCAAGGGAAAATAGTCAGAGGACAAGTTATTAGTCCGTACCGAAGCCATGGGGGAAAAATAAAGAATCTTTATCCACGCAATGAATTTGGGGCCAAAGCCAAATCTATAAAGGGCAGCTGTTAGGTAATCCCACTCAACACGGTCAAACGCTTTTTCGGCATCAAGTGAGACCACCACCTCCGGGTCCTCCGACGCTGGGGAGTACAGTATATTCATAAGGCGCCTAATATTGAAAAATAAATGCCTATTTCTCACAAAGCCAGTCTGGTCAGAGTGTATTACTTGGTGCAGCAAGCCTTCCATACGGATGGCTAAAAGCTAGGATTAGCTAGGATTTTTTTTTGCTAGGATTTTGTAATCACAGTTTAAAAGCGAGATTGGGTGATAGGATCCACATTCCAGGGGGTCTTTGTTTTTCTTTAGTAGTAATGAAATTGAAGCCTGATAAAGACTAGGCGGTAGCTTTGAAGTATTGAGGCACTCTGCAAATAGTCGAGACAAGAATGGGCAAAGCAGACCAGAAAACGTCCTGTAAAACTCGGTTGGAAAACCGTCCGGACCCGGTGATTTACCACTTTTCATTGCGGACACTGCTGTTACAATCTCCTCAAGCGTAAATTCTTCTTCTAGACAGTCATGGGAGTCTGTATCAATTGAAGGCATATTCAAGCCATTAAAGAAGGAGTCAATCAGCAAGGGGTCTTGAGTGGATTCAGAGGTGTATAGCGCAGAGTAAAATTGTTTAAATTGATCATTGATCTCTTTATGTATAACTATGGTGTCACCAGACGGGGTCTTTATTTGTGGGATTAAACGTGAGGCCTCAGATTTACGGATCTGATGCGCAAGGAGTTTACTGGCCTTGTCGCCTTGTTCATAGACTTTGTATCGAGCTCGCAAGAGTAACTGTTCAGCTTGCCTGGTAGAAAGCTCATCAAATTCAGATTGGAGTAGTTGGCGCTCTTTATGCAGATCAGAGGAAGGATCCGTAGCATACTTCTCATCCAGTGTGGCTATGGACTCGCTCAGGTCCCGAAGTCGCTGGGAGCGAACTCTGTTTTGGTTGGCTGTATAAGAAATAATTTGGCCTCGTAGGTATGCTTTGAGAGACTCCCATATGGTAGAGCAGGACATACCTGGTGTTGAATTAGTTTCTAGGAATAAGGTGATTTCAGAAGAAATGAGATTGACAAACTCCTTACCTGAGAGTAAAATGGGGTTGAGACACCATTGACAACACATAGGAGGTCGCTAGGGAAACTCTAGTTCAAGCACTAATGGTGAATGGTCAGAGATAACAATACTCTCGTAAGTACACTGCCGAAGGTTAGGCAGAAGTTTTTTGTCCAAAAAGAAGTAATCAATCCGGGAGTATGTTTGATGAACATGAGAATAAAAGGAATACTGTCTATCTGTAGGATGTAGGAAACGCCAGGCCTCAAACATAGCATATTTCTGAAGAAAGGATTGAATAAGTAGGGCACATTTAGATGGGCCTGTATTTGTTTGTGAGGACTTGTCAAGAACTGGGGACATTTTACAGTTGAAATCCCCCCCTAAAATCAACAAATGAGAATCTAAATTGGGAATAGCAGACAGAAAGGAAGAAATGAAACTTGTGTCATCCCAATTGGGAGTATAAACACTAGCCAAAACAAGAGGGGTAGAAAGGGACGTATCGTCCCTTAGGATCAGCAATAACCTCAGAAGCTACAAAGGGAGTAGCTTTATCAACCAGAATAGCAGCACCTCTTGATTTACTATGAAAGTTCGAGTGGAACACTTGACCAACCCAGTCCTTACGCATCCTAAAATGCTCACCAGTCCTCAAGTGAGTCTCTTGTAGAAATGCAATATTTGCATTCAAACCCTTTAAGTGTGTCAACACCCTCTTACGCTTCACCGGGTTGTTAACCCCTTTGGTATTCCAAGAAATGTACTTGATCGTATTATTTCGGCCCCTCTGGGCATTCCCGTTATTCAACCCTGTCATTAGAGCATAGAATGGAAAAGCAATGAGCGCCCAAAACCCCCAGAATAACTTGTCTCAGAGTAATAATGTACGGAGGTAAATGTTTGGAAAAAGTACAGAAAAAAAACAGATAAAAAAACTAAAAAGACAGAATGACAACATTAGAACTGAACAATTCAACCTGCACCCCCACCCCCTCCCCCCATCCCAGACAATACCTCCCCAAACGAGGTACAAGCCTAAATAGAACATGTTCTCTTCGCACAGTATGTCTGTGAGAGTGCGGTCTTAAACCTAAACCCACAGTCCCGCTCTTTAAAGTCGCGTTTTGTTAGTGGATCAAGCAGCAAAAAGAAAGATTTGTATGTATTTTTTCAAATAAAAAAAAGGCGAATCCCTTGTGCAAACGGAATGACAAAGGCACCACTTGTAGATGTCTATAATTATATTCCCAGTCTTATAACAGGCATTGAGAGAGAAAATAAATAAAATGTATAAAGGCTCTCAGCCAAAAATCTAATTTGAAGTAAGGAAATCGTAGTAAGACAATCAAAAATAATTGTAATTATAATTGTAGTCTAGTTGAAGCTGAGACAGCTTACAACCAATACCAAAAAACTACGTGTACGTGTTGAACGTTTGCTGGGCATAAATGACGCTCAAAACCTTTAAAATTAAAGTGAGGCCCCAAAAACCGTGTAGCCTCGGGAGATATTTACTGTTTACTGGGTCAATGCAAACGGATGCAGTAAACAAATAACCAAAAATATTTTGAGTCACCGAGACAATGTGTAAACAAACTAAATAGGTGAGCGAGATAAGGCACGCACACTAGATGATCAAAACATTAGATCACATCAAATAAGCCTGAATAGTTTCACCAACTATACAAGACTAGCCTGTTATATCTAAGCATAATTGTACCACAAGTGGGTTACTTACTATCCACAGTTCGCACGCAACAGTTGCTGAACTGTGAGCATATTCAAGACTTCTTGATGTGACGTTGAATGTGAGCCATAGCCTCATCCGGAGATTCAAATGTGTAGTCTTTACCCTCATGAGATATCCATAAATGGGCCGGGAATCGCAGTCCATACTTCACACTTGGATGGTCCCGAAGTACTCGTTTGGCCTGTCCGAAAGCTGTGCGCTTCCTGGAAACAGAGGGGGAGTAGTCCTGGTAGATGGAAAAGCTCTGTCCTTGAAAGCTCAGAGTGGTATTGCGGGCTCGTCGGAGGATCTCCATCTTCTCATGAAAAATGTCACGGGGCCTCTCCCCATCCCGGGGCTTTGGGCGCAGCGACCGGTGGGCTCGATCAATCAGGGGCTTTTCATCTAAGGCAAGAACATCCTTCAGCAGCCCTGAAACGAAATCCGTGGCGCGATGCATTTCCACGGACTCTGGGACCGATACAAGTCTCAGATTATTGCTGCGAGAGAATCCCTCTAGACTCACACAGCTCTCCTTCACCTTTTTCAAATCCGCAGCTAGGCGTTTAACTTCAGCCTCCAGGGATGTAGTTAAATCGGAGACATTAGTAGCGGAGGTCTCTAGTGCCGCAATCGTTGTAGTGTGTGACACAGTTGTTGTTTTGAGTATTGTGATTGCTGGCACAGTCTCGTTCCGCAGGATGGTTAAATCTGCTTTTAAAGTATCAGAAACCTCCTGTATTCTGGCCTCAATCGTAGCAACCACCTGTGTTTTCATTTCAACTATCTCAGAGCGTAGTAATTTGATGGCCTCGAGAATGTTCATTTCAGCGCCGCCAGGCCAAGCCGCGCCCCCGGTTAAAGTGTGCGTCCCCGGGCCCTCAGACTCAGGAGAGGGCGGTGATGAGAGCGGGTCTTGTAGGCCGGGTTTTCTCAAAGTCATGCTTTTGGCCTTATGCTTGGTCGACATGCTGACATTCGGAAGCAAAGTAGTCTTGGTTTTTACGGAAAGGGATCACCAAATTAATATTTGAAAATAAATACGGTTCTGCTGCAGAATTCACATAAACTTTAAGAATACCACAGGAGCAAACGGAAAACACGTCAGTCGCACATGGCGTCCCCTACCATCCCCTCCTGACACTATTAATTCTGACAAGCACAAGACCCAGGTGATATTAAATAATTCCAGTTTGATCATCTCATGACCAGTCAAGGAATCGTCTTGGAACTGTCACAGAGCTAGTCGGAAACTTGCTGCAATGTGTAGATAGTGGAGATAGACATAAAAGCTTACCCACCAAAGGGAGATGCAGAGGTGGGTTTTAAACAATGTAGGTGTGTGTTAGTATGTGTGCATGCGAGAGAAACTGTATGTGTGTTTGTCTTCGTGGGTGAAGGGGATGATGTGTTAACCAAGTGTTGTGGACGACAGTAGGCTCAGCCACCTCACACATTCTGTCAATCAATCTCAAGACTCACCTCGTTATACACATGATCCTTGCTGGTGCAGCCCACTGTTTCCTCAACCTTTCACACACACCGGGGGGGAAGACACTGAGTCTTCTCTCCTCTTTGTCCCTCTCTCTCTCATTCTCTCTCTCCCTCCCTCTCTCTCCCTCTCTCTCCATCTCTTCTCTCCTCTCCTCCCTATATCTTGTAACTGAGAGTGAGAGCAGGGATCCTCCATCATACTGACTGAGAACTGAGAACAGATTTATTGCCGGCCTTTAAACGCTCACCGCTGGAAGTTTGGAAAAGGTTAAATGTCATATTAAGTAGCACTTTCTTTTGGTTTAGGCTTCCCCTATTTGAGGTTTTCTCTGTGCGTTTCTTCCCCCTCTCCCCTCCCCAGCCTTCTCTAATGTAAGCATTCAGAACAAGGTCTGGAAGGTAAACAAGCTCAATTTGCAATCTGATTTGCTATGAGGCCGTCAAGTGGTAGAGATGCAGAAGGAGAAAGTGTCTCCATATGTTGTCCGGAGCAGGGAGGAGGGGAGATGTGAGATGTGGGCTCGGGGAGGGATGCCGGTAGACGGTGATGTATGATGTGCAAGGCTTTTAACATGAACAGAGGCTGCGGGCCAGAAGGAAATGTTCCTATACAGATATCCATCACTCTCAGCTCATCGCCCCAGAGCCATGATGTCATGGCGCTCTGCAGAGGAACTGGATGGATAGACGGGAATCGGGATGGGATTGATTCCGTATGTGCTGATGCGGTGTGGTGCCCACCTTTCCTTATCCCTGATCAGTCACTTCACAGTGCCTCTCCCTCTCTCTCCTTCTCTCTTTCTTGCTTTCTCCCGCTCTCCCACTCTCTCTCTCAATTCAATTTAATTCAAAGGGCTTTATTGGCATGGGAAACATATGTTAACATTGCCAAAGCAAATTAAATAGATAATAAACAAAAGTGAAATAAACAGTTAACATTACACTCACAAAAGTTGCAAAGGAATAAAGACATTTCAAATGTCATAGTATGACTATATACAGTAATAATGTAGATGATGTAGATAATGTTGTAATGATGTAGAACATTTTGTAATGATGTAGAAATAGGTAAAGTACAAAAGGGAAAATAAATACTAATAAACATGAGTTGTTTTTACAATGGTGTTTGCTCTTCACTAGTTGCCCTTTTCTTGTGGCAACAGGTCAGAAATCTTGCTGGTGTGGTATTTCACCCAATAGATATGGGAGTTTATCAAAATTGGATTTGTTTTCAAATTCTTTGTGGGCCTGTAATCTGAGGGAATTATGTGTCTCTATTATGGTCTCTCTCTCTCTCACTTTCCCCCTCCCTCCCACCACTGGGTTGGGACATACTGTAGTATGGGCCATGTGAGTCCTGGGACTGATTGTATGGTGTGCTTATACACATGCCATACAGTAGATCGGTAGAGCATGTGTGACCTGCATTTGTTATTAGAAGAACACATTCAAAATCCCAAGAACTCTTCTTCTAGTCAAGTCTGACCCTCTACTCAGTGAGGCAAAGCTTAAGAGTGCTGAAAGAGGCCAGGCTAGGTCTGTACAGAAGACTAAGAGGTAACAATGGCCGTATCACAAATTGCACCCAATGTATAGTGCACTGACCTGGTCGAAAGTAGTGCACTATAGCACTATATAGGGAATAGGGTGCCATTTGGGACACAGCCTAGGAGATGGGGTTGAATGGGGAATAACAGTCCCACTTTTCTTCTCACTCTCTCTGGGTACACTGTTCAGTGTTCATCTATCTTGCCAGCTGTGCTTTATATTGATGAATCTTTTCTTCAAGCATCAGTCCTACTTCAGCAGAGAGCCCTCTTTTAGAGGGGCAACAGAGGATATAATGAATTAGGTGTCTACCCAGGGTTCCCCGACCTTCGCCCTGTGACATCATCAATCAAGGAGCTCCTACACTTAACGTGAAGTGCAAGGGCTGAGGGCAGCAGGAGGTAATGCTTAGCAACCGACACAGCCCAGCCAGCAGGCAGGAAAAACACAGATTTTCACTTGTTTTTATTTGTTTTCATAAATCTCATAATATCGTTCATTAGTGATGTGTTTATAAGGAATACACGAATCTGTCTATAATTTGTTTAAGGCTTGAAAAGGGAAATATACCGTTAAGTGAGAAGAGGACTTGGGGAGGAGGGAAAAAGTGTCTTCGGCTCTCTGCGCCCCTTACACATATGAACAAGTGTCTCTCCTTCTTCAGCCTGGCCTCTATGCAGGGCACACTATCGCTCGGGGCCTGATGGTATGCTCTGCCTCTAGATGGGTTCAAAGAAGAGTACAAACAATACAAGAAGCAGCATAGATGCTATTTGAAGATTCTGTTATGGTTATGGAGATACCCTCCCTCTAAACTTGTTGGGTTGCGATACCTGCCAGCATTCTATTTTTCTTTCCACTTGACTACATAATGATAGGTTGTTGTATCCCTGATTTGCATACATCAGGTGGAGGTGCATAAAGGGGTAGAGCTTGCAGACTGAGGGAGCTGTGCCTTTACTTGCCGAGAAAGATGAATGGTGGGCCTGTGTGAAGGAGAGGAGGGGAGGATAGAAGGAGAGCAGGGTCGAGGAGCTCTCCTCCTCCCCTGTAAATCTTCTAATATGGAGCCCTCTGCTTTTATCAGCTCACCTTTATGTTTTCATCCACTCAACTGATTTAGGAGTACACCATATTCCTCCATATAACACCTCTCCTCTTCCCTGTCTCAGGTAATACCGGGGATCCTTCTCAGGCAGCCAGTAAAGGCATAGTAAAAGGATCATGGGGGTGGACTAGTATACTGTAGTATATATACTGACTATACAATACATTCGAACTTGACAGACTGATCAGGTGAATCCAGCTGAAAGCTATGATCCCTTGTTGATGTCACTTGATAAATCCACTTCAATCAGTGTAGAGACAATTGAGACATGGATTGTGTATATGTGCCATTCAGAGAGTGAATATGTAAGTGCCTTTGAACAGGGTAGTAAGTGCCAGGCACCCCGGTTTGAGTGTATCAAGAACTGCAACATTGCTGGGCTTTTCATGCTCAACAGTTTCCCGTGTGTATCGAGAATGGTCCAGCACCCAAAGGACATCCAGCCAACTTGAAACATCTGTGGGAAGCAATAGAGTCAACATGGGCCAGCATACCTGTGGAACGCTTTCAACACTTTGTAGAGTCAACATGGGCCAGCATCCCTGTGGAACGCTTTCAACACTTTGTAGAGTCAATATGGGCCAGCATCCCTGTGGAACGCTTTCAACACTTTGTAGAGTCAACATGGGCCAGCATCCCTGTGGAACGCTTTCAACACATTGTAGAGTCAACATGGGCCAGCATCCCTGTGGAACGCTTTCAACACTTTGTAGAGTCAACATGGGCCAGCATCCCTGTGGAACGCTTTCAACACTTTGTAGAGTCAACATGGGCCAGCATCCCTGTGGAACGCTTTCAACACTTTGTAGAGTCAACATGGGCCAGCATCCCTGTGGAACGCTTTCAACACTTTGTAGAGTCAACATGGGCCAGCATCCCTGTGGAACGCTTTCAACACTTTGTAGAGTCAACATGGGCCAGCATCCCTGTGGAACGCTTTCAACACTTTGTAGAGTCAACATGGGCCAGCATCCCTGTGGAACGCTTTCAACACATTGTAGAGTCCATGCCCTGACGAATTGAGGGTGTTCTGAGGGCAAAGGGGGCTGCAACTAAATATTAGGAAGGTGTTCCTAATGTTTTGTACACTCAGTGTATAGAGAATGTCTGTCAAATCAAATGTTATTTGTCACATTCTTCGTAAACAACAGGTGTAGACTAACAGTGAAATGCTGACTTACTGGCCTTTCCCAACAATGCAGAGAGAAAGAAAATGAAATAATAACATGAGAAATAAATACACTATTAGTAACGATAACTTGGCTATAAACACGAGGTACCAGTACCAAGTCGATGTGCAGTGGTACAAGGTAATTGAGGTAGACATGTAATTTCTCTTCATAAAGTATTCATTCCCCTTGACTTATTCCACATGTTGTGTTACAGCCTGAATTCAAAATCGATGAAATAAATAAAAAATCTCACCTATCTACACACAATACCCCATAATAACAAAGTGTTGGTCTTGGTAAGTAACTCCAGTGTATATTTGGCCTTGTGTTTTAGGTTATTGTCCTGCTGAAATATGAATATGTCTCCCAGTGTCTGTTGGAAAGCAGACAGAACCAGGTTTTCCTCTAGGATTTTGACTGTGCTTTATTCCGTTTCTTTTAGCATGATACAGACATCAAGATGTTTGAAAATATTAAGAGTGGTAGTGATGTGTTGTGTTGGATTTTCCCCAAACATAACGCTTTGTATTCAGGACATAAAGTTAATTTCTTTGACACATTGTTTGCTGTTTTACTTTAGTGCCTTGTTGCAAACAGGATGCATGTTTTAGAATATTTTTTATTCTGTACAGGTTTCCTTCTTTTCACTCTGTCATTTAGGTTAGTATTGTGGAATAACTACAATGTTGTTGATCCATCTTCAGTTTTCTCCTATCACAGTCATTAACAGTTTTCTCCTATCACAGCCATTAAACTGTTTTAAAGTCACCATTGGCCTCATGGTGAAATCCCCAAGCAGTTTCCTTTCTCTCCGGCAACTTAGTAAGGAGTTCGGAAGGATGCCTGTATCTTTGTGGTGACTGGGTGTAATTAATAACTTCACCATGCTCAAATGGAAATTCAATGTCTGCTTTTTCATTTTTTACCCATCTATCAACCAGTGCCTTTCTTTGCAGGGCATTGGAAAACCTCTCTGGTCTTTGTGGTTTAATCTCTTTTTGAAATCCACTGCTCGACTGAGGGACCTTACAGATAAATAATTGTATTTGTGGAGTACAGAGATGAGGTAGTCATTACATTTTTTTCCTCCTGAACTTATTTAGGATTGCCATAACAAAGAGGTTGAATACTTATTGACTCAAGACATTTCAGCTTTTCATTTTTAATTCATTTTCATAGAAAAATTATACACTGAAAAAAATATACTTTTCTGGGTTATGGTTTACATAAGGAAATCAGTCAATTGAAAGATACCTTTAAAAAAAAAGTAGGTGCTTGGATCAGAAAACCAGTCAGTATCTGGTGTGACCACCATTTGCCTCATGCAGCACGACACATCTCCTTCGCATAGAGTTGATTGTGGCCTGTGGAATCTTGTTCCACTCCTCTTCAATGGCTGTACGAAGATGTTGGCGGAAACTACAACATGCTGTCGTGAACGTCGATCCAGAGCATCCCAAACATGCTCAATGGGTGACATGTCTGGTAAGTACGCAGGCCATGGAAGAACTGGGACATTTTCAACATCAAGGAATTGTATACAGATCCTTGCGACATGGGGCAGTGCATTATCATGCTGAAAGATGAGGTGATGGCGGTGGATTAATGGTACGACAAAGGGCCTCAGGATGTCGCCCCCATGGGGCACTCTGTTCACAACATTGACATCAACAAACCGCTCGCCCATACGACGCCATCACTCTGTCTGCCATCTGCCCGGTACAGTTGAAACCAGGATTCATCCGTGAAGAGCACACTTGCCAGGGGCCATCGAAGGTGAGCATATGCCCACTGAAGTCAGTTAAGACACCGAACTGCAGTCAGGTCAAGACCCTGGTGAGGGTCTATATGCAGCAGCAGGTCTGATCCTACAGGGAGGGATACAGATGAGGAGTAAAGTGACGAGCACTGTAATAGTCTGTCTGCCAGGCCAGTGGGAGAGTAATGGTCCCACAGTGTCAGTGTGCTCTCATACAGATAACCCCTGCGCTTTCTGCACAGCCCTGTGGCTTCTGTAGTAACATATCTCTCCCTCTCTCTTCCTATTCCCTTTCTCTCCCCCCTCCTTCTCATCTTACTCTTTCTCATATGCGATTTGTCTATTGCTCCTTCTCTCTCTCTCTCTCTCTCTCTCTCTTTCTCACTCTGTCTCTCCCTTTCTCTCCCCCCTCCTTCTCATCTTACTCTTTCTCATATGTGATTTGTCTATTGCTCCTTCTCTCTCTCTCTCTCTCTCTCTCTCTCTCTCTCTCTCTCTCTCTCTCACTCTGTCCCTCCCTTTCTCTCCTCCCTCCATCTCATCTTACTCTTTCTCATATGCAATTTGTCTATTGCTCCTTCTCTCTCTCTCTCTCTCTCTCTCTCTCTCTCTCTCTCTCTCACTCTGTCCCTCCCTTTCTCTCCCCCCTCCTTCTCATCTTACTCTTTCTCATATGCGATTTGTCTATTGCTCCTCTCTCTCTCTCTCTCTCTCTCTCTCTCTCTCTCTCTCTCTCTCACTCTGTCTCTCCCCCCTCTCTCTCCCTTCCTGTCTCTCTCTTGCCTTTCTCCTCAACCCCCCTCCCGCTACCTGGCGCTGTAGGACGTATCACAGAGGTCCGTGCTGAGCAATGCAGCTGTCCACCATGAGCCCGTCATGTGTCTGGACTTTGACCCCACCAGGCAGAGTGCTGTCTCTGGCTCCTCAGAGGAGGGCCTCTACTCCTGGATGCTTGACGGACAGCACAGACTCCAGGTCAGTGAGGGTGAGCACTCTCCACAGGTTCTCCACAAATGCTCTTCTCTCTCCCAGAGCTGGGTTCAAATCATATTTAAAATCTTTCAAAGACTTTGAGCGTTTTCTCTACCCTGCCTGGAGTTCCAGGTGGGCGGGTTATGCCCTTTTGAGACTTTTCTGTTGGTTACATCACAGCAGGTAAGCTCAATCAATCACATATACAGTATTTAAAATTTGTTTAAATAGTATTTGAACCCAGGTAGGTCTGCTCTCCCCAGGCCCTCCCTGGCTCTCTTCTCTCAGTGGGAAAACATACTATCCAGAGGATGCGTCTCTGCAGGGCTCTGGGTCATAAATCAGCATTTCAGGGCCAGTCCCTGTGCTTGGGTGTCACTGCCACGCACATACAAGCACGCATACGCACCTTTCTCACATTCATACTCTCTCATACACTCTTTCTCACACACACAAACACACAGACACATGTGTCCTCAGTCCTCAGACCAGAACCGTCCTAATGCTGTAGTCTAGCTTCTTTAGTGACGCTGAAAAAATGAACATCTCATCACTCTTCTGCCATATATTATCTTACGTAACAACCGAGTGCATCTGAGCCGCAACGCCTCATTTGATGCTATGTTTTCTGTTGATTTCATGAGCGAAAGAAACTGCCCAATATTTGACGTCTACTCCATGAATCAGTGTAGAGGGGAACCTGGGACTTGATATACTACACTCCTGTACTGTGGAGGGGTGTTATTCTTTCCAGGCCTTTTTTTACAAATGAATGCTTGAATTAGAAATATTTGCAAACACATCTACAATAACACTAGAAAGGGTTTGATTCAATATACTGAAAATATGAGCTCTGGTTATTCGGTTTATTTTGTAGAAGTGCAAAATATTGATTTAATATGTCATTCTGGAGAATATTTTAAAAAGCGAGCTGGGGGTAAGGATCCAACCAGGGTTTTTAAATGATCCTGAAGTGCAGTGCAGTGTGACACCCAGACAGCCATCTCCACTTCTTCCCACAAAAGTATTTTTGTGTGGACGGCAGTATAGCGAGGCCAAGGGCTGGGGTATCTGCCTTCCGGGTGACTGCTCTGCTTGTTGCTCTGTCTTGCCTGATGAACGACCCGCGAGAGGTAATAAAAATATCAAAAACTTGGAGGACGTTAACCAAACAGAAAACACATATGCAATAAAGTTCACAGTGGGAGGCTACAATAAAGGAGCAGTCGTTCACAGTGGGAGGCTACAATAAAGGAACAGTCGTTCACAGTGGGAGGCTACAATAAAGGAACAGTCGTTCACAGTGGGAGGCTACAATAAAGGAACAGTCATTCACAGTGGGAGGCTACAATAAAGGAGCAGTCGTTCACAGTGGGAGGCTACAATAAAGGAACAGTCGTTCACAGTGGGAGGCTACAATAAAGGAACAGTCGTTCACAGTGGGAGGCTACAATAAAGGAACAGTCGTTCACAGTGGGAGGCTACAATAAAGGAACAGTCGTTCACAGTGGGAGGCTACAATAAAGGAACAGTCGTTCACAGTGGGAGGCTACAATAAAGGAACAGTCGTTCACAGTGGGAGGCGACAATAAAGGAACAGTCGTTCACAGTGGGAGGCTACAATAAAGGAACAGTCGTTCACAGTGGGAGGCTACAATAAAGGAACAGTCGTTCACAGTGGGAGGCTACAATAAAGGAACAGTCGTTCACAGTGGGAGGCTACAATAAAGGAGCAGTCGTTCACAGTGGGAGGCTACAATAAAGGAACAGTCGTTCACAGTGGGAGGCGACAATAAAGGAACAGTCGTTCACAGTGGGAGGCTACAATAAAGGAGCAGTCATTCACAGTGGGAGGCTACAATAAAGGAACAGTCGTTCACAGTGGGAGGCTACAATAAAGGAGCAGTCATTCACAGTGGGAGGCTACAATAAAGGAACAGTCGTTCACAGTGGGAGGCTACAATAAAGGAGCAGTCGTTCACAGTGGGAGGCTACAATAAAGGAACAGTCGTTCACAGTGGGAGGCTACAAAAATGGAGCAGTCGTTCACAGTGGGAGGCTACAATAAAGGAGCAGTCGTTCACAGTGGGAGGCTACAATAAAGGAACAGTCGTTCACAGTGGGAGGCTACAATAAAGGAACAGTCGTTCACAGTGGGAGGCTACAATAAAGGAGCAGTCGTTCACAGTGGGAGGCTACAATAAAGGAGCACTCGTTCACAGTGGGAGGCTACAATAAAGGAACAGTCGTTCACAGTGGGAGGCTACAATAAAGGAGCAGTCGTTCACAGTGGGAGGCTACAATAAAGGAACAGTCGTTCACAGTGGGAGGCTACAATAAAGGAACAGTCATTCACAGTGGGAGGCTACAATAAAGGAACAGTCGTTCACAGTGGGAGGCTACAATAAAGGAACAGTCATTTACAGTGGGAGGCTACAATAAAGGAACAGTCGTTCACAGTGGGAGGCTACAATAAAGGAACAGTCATTCACAGTGGGAGGCGACAATAAAGGAACAGTCATTCACAGTGGGAGGCTACAATAAAGGAGCAGTCGTTCACAGTGGGAGGCTACAATAAAGGAGCAGTCGTTCACAGTGGGAGGCTACAATAAAGGATCAGTCGTTCATAGTGGGAGGCTACAATAAAGACTGAGGGGATGTAAGCACCATAGGACCCCAGTCCACAAATCACCCCAAACCACCCAGTGCAGTGGAATTACCCCCACACCACCCAGAGCAGTGGAATCACTCCACACCTCTTAATGCAGTGGGAATCACCCTATACCACCCAATGCAGTTGAATCACCTCCACACCACCCAGCGCAGTGGAATCACCCATACACCAGCCAGCGCAGTGGAATGACCACCACACAACCCAGTGCAGTGGAATCATCCCCAAACCACATAGTGCAGTGGAATCACCCGAACACCACCCAGAGCAGTAGAACCACTCCCACACCACTCAGAACAGTGGAATCACATCGACACCACCCAGTGCAGTGGAATCACCCCCACACAAACAGGGCAGTGGAATCACCCCCACACAAACAGGGCAGTGGAATCACCCCCACACCACCCATGATAGTGGAACAGGCCGAGCTGGGGGAGGGAAGGAGTTGACTCTGAGGTGGAGGGGAAACTGAGTTTGACAGAACACAGTTGGGTCCTGTCCTGATGGTAGTTCTGCTCTGCACCTCAGTAGAGGTGAAGGGCTGTGAAATGGGCTTATCGACCTCAGATAAGGACAGAACTTAATTTATTACACATGGCTTCTAGAGGGCCATTATCTTCGGCTGAGCTGAGCTTTGGTAACCTTCATATCTATGACTTAGGAATGAACAATCTTTGAACTTTTTTGTAAGTTACATATTTGTGAGGATATTGGTACGTGTGTGTTTTGAACAAGTGTCATAGATATGGATTTTGGAGTGAGCCAAAGGTTGTGGCTCACTACTGACAGACACGGAGAGACGGGTTCCTCCAGTCAGATATAGATAGACAGACGGAGAGGCAGAGAGAAGTGGACAGAGAGAGACAGACACAACACAAACACACATACATACACATTACACACACTCATCATTTGCTGCTGCTACTCTGTTCTTTATTTTACTCTTACTATCCTGATGCCTAGTGACTTTACCCTGCCTTCGTGTACATATATACCTCAAATACCTTATACATCTCAAATACCTCTGCACATTGATCGAGTACTGGTACTGATTGTATATCAAATCAAATCAAATTGTATTTGTCACATGCGCCGAATACATCTGGTGTAGACCTTACAGTGAAATGCTTACTTACAAGCCCTTAACCAACAATGCCGTTTTAAGAAAGAAAAAAATATATAGAACAAATAATTAAGGAGCAACAATAAAATAACAGTAGCGAGGCTATATACAGGGGTTACCGGTACAGCGTCCATGTGTGGGGGCACCGGTTAGTCGAGGTAATTTAGGTAATATGTAGGTGTAGGTAGAGGTAACAGCTGTAGAACTTTTTGAGGATCTGAGGACCCATGCGAAATCTTTTCAGTCTCCTGGGGGGAAGAAGCATTGTCATGCCCTCTTCACTACTGTCTTGGTGTGTTTGGACCATGATAGTTTATTGGTGATGTGGACACCAAGGAACTTGAAGCTCTCAGCCTGCTCCACTACAGCCACTTGGATGAGAATGGGGGCATGCTCGGTCCTCCTTTTCCTGTAGTCCACAATCATCTGCTTTGTCTTGATCACGTTGAGGGAGATGTTGTTATCCTGGCACCACACTGCCAGGTCACTGACCCCTCCCAATAGGCTGTCTCATCGTTGTCGGTCTCACCGTTGTCTGCAAACTTAATGATGGTGTTGGAGTCGTGCTTGGCCATTAAGTCTTGGGTGAACAGGGAGTACAAGAGGGACTGAGCACGCACCCCTGAGGGGCCCCTGTGTTGAGGATCAGCGTGGCAGATGTGTTGTTACCTACCCTCACCACCTGGGGGCGGCTTGTCAGGAAGTCCAGGATCCAGTTGCAGAGGGAGGTGTTTAGTCCCAGGGCCCTTAGCTTAGTGATGAGCTTTCTGGGCATTATGGTGTTGAACTCTGAGCTGTAGTCAATGAATTGCATTCTCACATAGGTGTTCCTTTTGCTCCATTCTTGTGTATTTAATTTGTTTCCCTGCATTACTAATTCACGGCAAAGTCTACACCCATTGTATTCGGTGCATGTGACAAATTAAAATTGTATTTGAATCTAAACCAGTTCTTTAAATATTGGGTAAACTAAGTTTTGAATTTTGTGCTCCGTATTTAGTTTAAGATAGGTTAAAACTAGGCCTGGTGTAAAATAAATATCATTAGCCTATTGCTGTCTACCGTAGGCTTACGGTAGGAATTCGCCTTTGTTGGAAATTGCTGAACTATAGGCCTAGCCTGTTCAAAACTTTTGTGAAGGTTTAAACCAGTTAAGTTTAAATATGCAACAAGTGGTTTGTTTCATTCTGGTGAGCCATTTTCTTTGGTCAAATAAAATTCCAACTGTAATGTTGTGTTTCCCGCTTTATAATAGAATTACTGGTAGGCTTATATGGCTACTCACACTGGGGCGGCAGGTAGCCTAGTGGTTAGAGCATTGGGCCAGTAACCGAAAGGCTGAATCCCCGAGCTGACAAGGAAAAATCTGTCGTTCTGCCCCTGAACAAGGCAGTTAACCCACTGTTCCCTGGTAGGCAATCATTGTAAATAAGAATTTGTTCTTAACTGACTTGCCTAGTTGACTTGCCTAGTTGACTTGCCTAGTTGACTTGCCTAGTTGACTTGCCTAGTTGACTTGCCTAGTTGACGTGCCTAGTTGACTTGCCTAGTTGACGTGCCTAGTTGACTTGCCTAGTTGACTTGCCTAGTTGACGTGCCTAGTTGACTTGCCTAGTTGACTTGCCTAGTTGACTTGCCTAGTTGACGTGCCTAGTTGACGTGCCTAGTTGACTTGCCTAGTTGACTTGCCTAGTTGACTTGCCTAGTTGACTTGTCTAGTTGACTTGTCTAGTTGACTTGTCTAGTTGACTTGCCTAGTTGACTTGCCTAGTTGACTTGCCTAGTTGACTTGCCTAGTTGACTTGTCTAGTTGACTTGTCTAGTTGACTTGTCTAGTTGACTTGCCTAGTTGACTTGCCTAGTTGACTTGCCTAGTTGACTTGTCTAGTTGACTTGTCTAGTTGACTTGCCTAGTTGACTTGCCTAGTTGACTTGCCTAGTTGACTTGTCTAGTTGACTTGTCTAGTTGACTTGTCTAGTTGACTTGTCTAGTTGACTTGCCTAGTTGACTTGCCTAGTTGACTTGCCTAATAAAGGATCAATTTTAAAAAGGAAATAAAAAAACGTTAAAAGGAAATAATAATTTAAAATGTCATTTAATGGCGCAATATTTTAACCTGTTCATATGTTCCCTATAAGCAATGACTTCACATACTTTTGATATTACCCTAATAAAGTAAATAAACTTTTGTGAGGGTTTGGTGTGGTATGGCTTAGCTATGCAGGCCTATTAAGGCAGAGCGCACCGGCACTCCAACTCTGTCCGACAGTTGAGGTGAGGAAGAATCTTTTAGGCCTACCAGAGTTACTCCTTTAATCTAACAATATAATGCTTATCTTTATAAAAGGTATTCTGATAACAAAATTATGAATTAGCCTCCTTCTGAATGCCTATCTGTATAATAGGATAAAGAATGCATGTTAATGTCAGGAACATGGCGCCGGCATATCTCTATATTTCTCTCTGCCTCTCTAGGGGTAGGCCTAAGATTCTCTTCCTTTATATACACTACCTTTCAAAAGTTCAGGGTCACTTAGAAATGTCCTTGTTTTTGAAAGAAAAGCTCATTTTATGTCCATTAAAATAACATCAAATTGATCAGAAATACGGTGTCGACATTGTTAATGTTGTAAATGACTATTGTAGATGGAAACGGCTGACTTGGAATGGAATATCTACATAGGCGTACAGAGGCTCATTATCAGCAACCATCGCTCCTGTGTTCCAATGGCACGTTGTGTTAGCTAATCCAAGTTTATCATTTTAAACGGCTAATTGATGATTAGAAAACCCTTTTGCAATTATGTTAGCACAGCTGAAAACTGTTGTAAAGAAGCAATAAAACTGGCCTTCTTTAGACTATTTGAGCATCTGGAGCATCAGCATTTGTGGGTTCAATTACAGGCTCAAGATGGCCAGAAACAAAGAACTTTCTTCTGAAACTCGTCAGTCTATTCTTGTTCTGAGAAATGAAGGCTATTCCATGCAATAAATTGTCAAGAAACTGAAGATCTCGTACAATGCTGTGTACTACTCCCTTCACAGAACAGCGCAAACTGGCCCTAACCAGAATAGAAAGAAGCGTGGGAGGCCCCGGTGCACAACTGAGCAAGAGTACAAGTACATTAGAGTGTCTAGTTTGAGAAACAGACGCTTCACAAGTCCTCAACTGGCAGCGTCATTAAATAGTACCCGCAAAACACCAGTCTCAACGTCAACAGTGAAGAGGCGACTGGCCTGAGTCAGCATGCTGGTTTAAGTGACCTCAAACTTTTGAACGGTAGTGTATATATTTTTTATATTAATATACAGGGCATGCCTAGGCTTATGGCTTGGTGCAATTCCCTGGTTGATTTAACGCTCAAATCTCTGACAGCTGAATCGTGAGTTTGACAATTATTGTTTTAGGAAAGTAAAAACCAATAAAACAATAGGCTATGAAGTTTTTTAACGCTACACATCGAAACAAAACAAGTCATTTAAAAAAAAGTGTCAGAGGCTGTTTTTAAGGACATGGATCAATTGTCCAATATCACTAGTTCATTGATGATGCTGGTCTGAGTGCCCATTCTGAGTTTTCTTTCTCTCTTTCGTCTCTCGGATCCGAACCGATACAGGTCTGTTTGGGTCTGTTTTTCCACAGGCCTTTTCAGAATGGGTCTGAATGTTCTCGGGTCCTTTCGGAACAGGACTCAGATTTCTTTTAAATGAATTGATGCATATCAGGTTGGGTGGGAAAGCCACGGATCCATTTTGGAATGGGTCCAAATTTTGGGACCTGTGGAGGCCTCTAGTCTAAGTCAGTTATGGCTGACTCTGTGAGACAATGCTGTTTGTGACATGATGACAGCTCTCACAGGTGGAGCTCCACATCACTCAATCATAACCATCTCAAACCTCAGCCCCAGCCCCATCTCTACCCCAGCCCCCAGAATGCCAAGCATACCCAACACATACCTGCATAGTGTAAGTCATTTCACATACTTTAGCTGTGCTTGAGTGAGCTTGTCCTTTGCAAGAACAATTGGAACCAATAGAAAACTCCCAAAAGTGTAAATTCTGCCCGCCTGGCATTCCAGGCAGGCTAAAGCAAACACTCATACTATTTAAAATAGTATTTGAACCCAGGTCTGCTCCTGTGTACCAGGAATACTAGTGAGGCCTACATCTATCAGCTGACAGGGAGCATAGGTCAGACCCATGCCTAATATGGGATGGGGGTGATGGACTTACAGTGAGGGAAAAAAGTATTTGATCCCCTGCTGATTTTGTACGTTTGCCCACTGACAAAGAAATGATCAGTCTATAATTTTAATGGTAGGGTTATTTGAACAGTGAGAGAAAGAATAACAACAAAAAATCCAGAAAAAAGCACGTCGAAAATGTTACAAATTGATTTGCATTTCAATGAGGGAAATAAGTATTTGACCCTGTCGTGTCTTTGGCTATGCCGGATTAAGTGATATGACATGCTTTTCTATAAAATAATTTCCCCGTAATTAATATTACCCGATTGAGCTAATAATGTAAATGTAATTAACTAGAGAGTCGGGACACCACAAAATAATATTTATAGAGCTGTTATATTCCGAATAAACTCTTAAAGACCTAGTAATATTTTACATCAATAGCAGTCAATATTAATCGTCACCTTAATTCAGTCTCATCTGAAAGTTGTAAATTCTTGGTTATCTGCACGCACCCTGGCTAACAAGTTGAATCAGCAATACAAAAAAGGGTTTAATTAGTTATTTACTAAATACCTAACTAATCACACAGAATTACACATACACATAATTAAATCATACCTTGATTACAAATTACGTCATAAAGGAAAACGTCCCTAGCGGGCTGAACAGATATGACAGCTTGTTACACAAAAGAAAAGGGCTGGGTTTGAGTGAAAGAGCGGGAAGACTGAGGAACAAAGGGCGAAGCTGTGCTATCGTAAATACAGAATCTTGTGCCTTCTAAATTACCGCCCATTTGGAAAAGGAAAATGCAATTAATTTTTACTCTGAGCTGCGCTTCAGTAGATTGGTGGTAGATGGAAGGCCGTTTTGTCCAACCAAGTCTTTTGTCCTTTGAAGAATGTCTCTGCTGGTAAATTGAATATGTTGTAGTAACGTTGTTGTGTGGTAGACGGGATACTCTGTCGGTTCCTTCCTAACCTGCATTTGCAGCTGTTGTTGCTAACTCAACGGCTGTAGTGAATAAGAGTTCAAAGTTCATACCATTTGCAACCAAAGCTCACGCTGATGTTGGCTTCGTTCTATAGTTATTATCTTAACCATTCTGACATCGGACTGTCGTCCTCACATCCTCGGAACAGAAGGTTATATTGTCGTCAAGGCTTTATATAGGAAGGGAGAGGAGGGGTTGTTTGAAAAGTTGTATAGCTCATGTCCCTTCACAGGGGCGGGCCACTGATTGAGCAGAGCCCTAACCTTATGGAAACCCAAATCTCACATTTTAGAAGCTAAAATCACATTTCATCCCATCACAAATAATTTCATATTCAAACATTTAAATTGAACAACAATTCCATGTGAATCCGATAACTCTGATGTGTAGACTTTCCACTGTAGAGTTTATGTCGTCTTATCATTGATGAGAATGTCTCAGATGACAACCGAACTGACATCATATTCATTAAGTACCAACGCATATTTTCAATTGGTCGGATTACCAGAATATAGTTCATTTCCTCCCACCTTCTGATGTTCCCAGAACCTCTATGTTAACCAAGTGATTTTGCAAATGTAACATCAGTAGGGTAGAGAGAGGAAAAAGGGGGGAAGAGGTATTTATGACTGTCATAAACCTACCCCCAGGCCAACATCATGACAACCCCCTCTCAATCATAAAGATGTCTGGCTCCCAGGTGTCTTTTATACAGGTAACTAGCTGAGATTAGGAGCACACTCTTAAAGGGAGTGCTCCTAATCTCAGTTTGTTACCTGTATAAAAGACACCTGTCCACAGAAGCAATCAATCAATCAGATTCCAAACTCTCCACCATGGCCAAGACCAAAGAGCTTTCCAAGGATGTCAGGGACAAGATTGTAGACCAATACAAGTCTGGAATGGGCTACAAGACCATTGCCAAGCAGCTTGGTGAGAAGGTGACAACAGTTGGTGTGATTATTCGCAAATGGAAGAAACACAAATGAACTGTCAATCTCCCTCGGCCTGGGGCTCCATGCAAGATCTCACCTCGTGGAGTTGCAATGATCATGAGAACAGTGAGGAATCAGCCCAGAACTACATGAGAGGATCTTGTCAATGATCTCAAGGCAGCTTGGACCATAGTCACCAAGAAAACAATTGGTAAAACACTACATCGTGAAGGACTGAAATCCTGCAGCGCCCGCAAGGTCCCCCTGCTCAAGAAATCACATATACAGTGGGGAGAACAAGTATTGGAAACACTGCCGATTTTGCGGTTTTCCTACTTACAAAGCATGCAGAGGTCTGTAATTTTTTATCGTAGGTACACTTCAACTGTGAGAGACGGAATCTAAAACAAAAATCCAGAAAATCACATTGTATGATTTTTAAGTAATTAATTAGCATTTTATTGCATGACATAAGTATTTGATACATCAGAAAAGCAGAACTTAATATTTGGTACAGAAACCTTTGTTTGCAATTACAGAGATCATACGTTTCCTGTAGTTCTTGACCAGGTTTGCACACACTGCAGCAGGGATTTTGGCCCACTCCTCCATATAGACCTTCTACAGATCCTTCAGGTTTAGATTCTGTCTCTCACAGTTGAAGTGTACATATGATATAAATTACAGACCTCTACATGCTTTGTAAGTGGGAAAACCTGCAAAATCGGCAGTGTATCAAATACTTGTTTTCCCCACTGTACATGCCCATCTGAAGTTTGCCAATGAACATCTGAATGATTCAGAGGACAACTGGGTGAAAGTGTTGTGGTCAGATGAGACCAAAATGGAGCTCTTTGGCATCAACTCAACTTGCCGTGTTTGGAGGAGGAGGAATGCTGTCTATGACCCCAAGAACACCATTCCCACCGTCAAACATGGAGGTGGAAACATTATGCTTTGGGGGTGTTTGTCTGCTAAGGAGACAAATTCACCGCATCAAAGGGACGATGGACGGGCCATGTACCGTCAAATCTTGGGTGAGAACCTCCTTCCCTCAGCCAGGGCATTGAAAATGGGTTGTGGATGGGTATTCCAGTATGACAATGACCCAAAACACACGGCCAAGGCAACAAAGGAGTGGCTCAAGAAGAAGCACATTAAGGTCCTGGAGTGGCCTAGCCAGTCTCCAGACCTTAATCCCATAGAAAATCTGTGGAGGGAGCTGAAGGTTCGAGTTGCCAAACGTCAGCCTCGAAACCTTAATGACTTGGAGAATATCTGCAAAGAGGAGTGGGACAAAATCCCTCCTGAGATGTGTGCAAACCTGGTGGCCAACTACAAGAAACATCTGACCTCTGTGATTGCCAACACGGTTTTTGCCACCAAGTACTAAGTCATGTTTTGCAGAGGGGTCAAATACATATTTCCCTCATTAAAATGCAAAAATATAACATTTTTGACATGCGTTTTTCAGGATTTTTTTATTCTGTCTCTCACGGTTCAAATAAACCTACCATTAAAATTATAGACGGATCATTTCTTTGTCAGTGGGCAAACGTACAAAATCAAACACTTTTTTCCCTCACTGTATGGACAGATGACTTGAATCCCTTCTCTCACATTTCATCTTTTATTTTTATTTTACCTTTATTTAACCAGGCAAGTCAGTTAAGACCAAATTCTTATTTTCAATGAAGGCCTAGGAACAGTGGGTTAACTGCCTGTTCAGGGGCAGAACGACAGATTTGTACCTTGTCAGCTCAGGGACTTGAACTTGCAACCTTCTGGTCACTAGTCCAACACTCTAACCACTAGGCTCTAACCACTAGGCTACCCTGCCGCCCCAGGGAATGGGGGATGGATCTGAGGAATGGCCAAACTGTCCAGTGTCAAAAAATATTCTGTTTTGTGTTTTTTTTTAAGGTTTTGAAGGGGCAGGTACATTTGTAGCTCTTACCTGTCTGTCTGTTTGTCACGTCCATCTCTTCGCCTGTCTCTGAGATGTGGCCCCTGAAACCCTGATAGCCCAGCCAGGTGACAACAGGCTGTAATCTCCTTCACCGACCAACGCCCACAGTGTGATTTAGACCTGGGTGGGGTGTCAGAAATACCTTTTGAGAAAAAAAACTCCCTTCCCCACACGGAACGGTGTGATGATGGGACGTTTCAATAGATTAGCGTGAAACTCAGAGCTCCATGCCAAGAGCTGGTCCTCCTGAGCGAGCTGCGCAGAGGAGCACAGCAGACACTCCTTTTGAATGACTGTCTCATCTGTCTGCATTGCCAAGAACAGGATCTCGACGTGTGAGTTATTATAGGACCAGACCCTTTAACCCAGAGAAAGGAAAGGCTGTTGGGACGGCTCAGGTGTAGAAAAGAACAAAGCCAAGCAGGAGGTTGCCTCGTCGTGACTGACTGCTGGGATCAGTGGTATTTAGACAGCAGGCCAGGTGTGTGTGTACGCAAGCCAGGAAGGAATGCTCAAACAGAAAAATGAGGCCAAAAGATTGATTTTCATGATGATGACAATTTTATAGTATAGGGAGGAGAGGAGAGGAGGAGGAGAGTAGGGGGTGTAAGGATGGAGGCCCTATTTGAATCCCAGGATTGAGCTAATGGAGTTTATTTCTGACAGAGCTCGGGCTAATGACACTGCTAGAAGATCACTACTCTCACTGGAGGAAGTGCCTGATGTAGGACCAAGGGAGGAAGAGAGGGATGAGGGAGGAATATGTGAGAGGCAGAACCATCTAGACTAGAAAAGGTTCTGCTAGAGGACAGCCCTACAGCCATTTTCTCTGCAGCATTTCTCAGATTGGAGAAAGTATAGGGGAAATAATTAGGATTACAACCTAACAGCGGATGGACACTTACTTACTTTTTGGACCAGCCATTTAGGACTACTACTTACAACTGACCCCTTAATATAATAAATACTTTTTCCTGACACAAACTATGGGAAGCAAAACAAACAAAAATAGACAGTTTAACCTATCATTATCAGGCCTGTAATAACAACCAGATGGAGAGGAGTTCAGGCATACCAAATTCTTGAGGTAATAATGGGCTTCCATGATCCATCTATCACCCCTCACCCAACCTCACTTTGTTGTATGGTTGGCTTTGTACATGGAGTAGTAAGTCTAGTCAGGCTATACCGTTTTTCACACTGTTGACACCATGATAATAAATTAGTTAGTATTAGCATGATCTAAAGTCTAGTGAGAACTTGGATTAATCCTACAAGTTATCAAAGGTTATTTTTATATTTTGTATGCATGCTCTTTGGTTGTGTTTTGATCAATGACATTCCTCTTCTGTAGTCTTTCCCCGTTGCATTCCACTCTATCCACTGGAGTTGGGACTGGGAGTACCTGGCTTATATCTTCCACATGCTGCACTGAACGCCTCTTGATTTTCCCGTACGGAACAGGAGCACGCAGATAAATTCTTGGCCGTCTCGTCCAGCACGAGGCCATTAGTCTCCGAGGACACAGCTTATGAAGTCAATTTTACGCTGTCCAGTTTGATTCCTTCTTCCAGGGCCAGATGTGGACGTCCCATCCAGACACACCAGTGTTACGCTGTGTAGTCGAAGAACTAGGAAGAGCACGTACGTTCCCCCTCTTGGAATGTCAGAGGCAGTAGGCACATAGATAGTGATCTAAGTGCCATCCGTTATAATGTGTCACAATGTTGCCCCTTTACAGAGATTCATTCAGTAAATGGAGCGGAGAGTAATCTGGAGCAGGCAGCCGTTACAACTGTCTATTTCTCGGTCTCTACTGCTGTTGACCAGACCTTTCAATGCACATGCAATTCAACCAGAGGTTCTTAAAGAAACACCATTCATGTTATTTAGAGACTGTAAATTGCTGACCCATTACCTTTAGCAGCCAGCCTACAATGTAATACCCACATTGGAGTACATTGCTGTGCTTTCCTTGTGTTGACCTGTGTGTGTGTGTGTGTGTGTGTGTGTGTGTGTGTGTGTGTGTGTGTGTGTGTGTGTGTGTGTGTGTGTGTGTGTGTGTGTGTGTGTGTGTGTGTGTGTGTGTGTGTGTGTGTGTGTGTGTGTGCGTGTGCATGTGCGTGCGCGCGTGCGTGAATAAGACTCTGAGAGTGTATGGTTTATGAATAATTCTTATGGCCGCTCTTCCTTGCTTGCTCTCTTTGTGGCCTTTGCTGTTCTACCCGTAGCCCTGGTGAATCCTGGGATCTCCCAGCTGTGTATCTGGGGGGACAGTAAGCTTGCGGCGTCGGCCGTCTGGGACCTCCATGTCCAGGCGTTTGGCTGGATGAATCTCCGGCCTCTGGCTGTGCTCCAGCACCACCCAGACATGGTGCTCAGCTTGGCCCTTCTCAGACCACCAGGACTTCAAGGACCAAGGCATCAGCATCTGGTCCATAATAAACCAGAGCTCAGATTCAGACATTGGGTGAACCACTGGGCTCTGTGTATTCTGTAGGAATCCCAACTTTGTGACTGACTCCATGTACTGTTTGTCTCATACTACACGCTTAGACAAAGGGTTCCAAAGGGGTTATTTTGAGTTCCATGTAGAACCCTCTGTGGAAAGGGTTCTACATGGAACCCAAAAAGTTTCTACATGGAACAAAAAGGGTTCTACCTGGAACTGAAACGGGTTATTCAAAGGGTTATCTTATGGGGACAGCCGAAGAACCCTTTTTTTCTATGAGTGTGTGGAGGGAGTCCTCTCCTCAGTAATCATGCCAACTGTTTTACAGTTAATACTCCTTATACTCTCCCCAGTCTGTATCTGAAATAATAATAATTGAATAAATTGTTGGGTGCTTATATTTGTCCTATTTCACACTTGTCCACTTATGTATTAATACCAATGTGTGAATTGGAAATGTGTTTTTTTGCATATGCCAACTCTCCCTGAGACACCAAAGTGCTGTACATACTACAGGTGGATTGTGTCGATTACTGGGCAGGATCTTCTGGCTCGGAGTGTGAAGACATTTCCGATCATGGCCTTACCTTCCTGGAAGTACCACCTCTAGAGATTTCCCCTCTCCAATAGTTTATTTCTACATAGCCAAGATGGATCAGGTCAGGATGAAGTCTTTGTGCTTCCAAACAAAAGCTGTAAATAACTCAAGATGGCGGGTTAGTTCTTCTGCTTACAATTCATTGAGACTCAACTTGAGGAATTTTAACACCTTATTTTGTCAAATCCAATTGTTTTATTGTGTTTGCTAATCTGATAGGAGTTTTGCTTGAGCGGACTTGAATTTGAAGATATAAATTGCACATGAAGTGCTGTGTAATCCAGTGTTGTGGTTCTAGCAGTCAAACAGGGTTAACCACAGGACTGGGACAGAGTAGACAAAGCTGTTTGTTAAGTAGAGCCACTGAACAAATGGCCCTCAACAATAGGGACCTGTCGGGATATGGACTAAAGTTAGAGGTTAGACTTTTATTTTCAGTTTGGTCTTAAATGTCTATCTGTTTCTCTTCTTTGTAAATGTAGTATGTTGCCTATCTATAGGGGAGATTATTGGTGTGTCAAATACATACATTTATTTTCTAAATATTGGAAAGTAAATGCTATGCTTTTTTCTGTTGTATTTCCTGGTAGGCCTAATAAATATATATTTTTCGGTACATCCACAAAGCATTATGTATCACTGCACCGTAGAATCTAAACTAGTCCTCCTTGGTCAGGGTAATTGAGAAGCCGCCATACTTGTTGTCAAACGACCAGAGAAAACAGAGAAGTCTTGTTTTTTTACCGGGTTTAAATGGTGTCTAATAATATCCCAGTGAGTCAATGAGCAGCATGGGATCTCACGTGTTACATGGCCGCGCTGCAGACACCGCTAGGACTTCAAATAGACGTTCACACAGACGCTCTGCTTCATAAAGCCCCCTCTCCTGGGATGACCTAGACAGGAGTAGCTCGTCAGACTACAGGAAAAGGTCAGAGAAATCAAAGGCTCCAGACATTCATAATAGCAGCGAGCTATTCCTCTTTTCCAAGTAAGAGGAAAGAGCAACCCGTTCATTACATGAAACTAACTCCCCTGTGGCGTGCTCAGTCCTTGTCTTCCCTCCGCTCTGCTCTGACTTCTCTCTCCATACCTTTGTCCGTGACCTCTACCGCGACTTCTCTCTCCATACCTTTGTCTGTGACCTCTGCCGCGACTTCTTCAATCTCTAATAGCTTCCTACTTCTCCTCTAGACTTTGAACAAACAACAGAAGTGGCATGGGGCGGCTTCCGTCCATTCTCTGATAAATCAAATGCTGCTTCATTGCTGCAGATGTGTGCTGAATGGAGGAGCGACCTACAAGCTAAGGGAGGGAGGAGGGGGCCGTCGTAAATCACCTCATAATAGATTATTTAGGAAGTCAATAAATGGAGAGAGGAGAGGACCCCACAACAGGGCCGACGTCCGGACGCACAATAACACCGTAGAAATGATTTGCACTGACTACCCACACATCCAACCCTTACACTCAAACTTACTTGTACACACACACATACACACACACACACTCAGAACTCGTACACACACAGTCAACGCTGCTGTTCTATTATATACTATTGATTCCACTGCCCACTTTATATTTGTAAATCCAGTCCATTATTACGATGCATACTACCTATTCTATCACTTCTTCTACTTGTTCTTTTTGACTTGACTCTTTTCATTGATATTATTGATTCATGTTCTGCATTGTTGAGGGAGCTAGCACCTTTTATACCTGCTGTAAACTGTGTATGTGGCATGCATTTAGTTTTTAGTTTTATTTGTATTTATTGACCTGTGCCTCACTTATCACTTAGCTGTGTCCATCATGGCCTTAGAGGGCAAGGGTCAGCGGGTCATTGTGACTGGATATTTTCTCTGCTCAGTCAAGAGTCTTGAGCTTAGTTTAGGCCTCTGCTATTACAGCACAGGGCTGAATAGACCTTGGCGGATTAATGGTGGGTTGCATTACTGGGTGTTGATGATGACGGGAGATCAACTGATCTTGAATGTTTATAAAATAGAAAATGAATAGGACTATGATTGTAAGAAAATAGTCATTCTCTGCTTGAGAGTAGGTAAAATGCTACGCTTTGTGGGCCAAGCTGTTTTTATTTCTTGTATGCACACTAATATGAATGTATCACGGATCTCGCTCTCTAGTGATGATGGGGTTTTATATTCACCATAAAATGTCCATCAGTGATGGCAAATGGAACATAAACTGTAGTACCTTCGCTTGCTGAAAAGCTTTGAGAAAATAAATTACTCCAGTAGGTAAACGATTCCAGTAGGTATACCTTGGCTTATTTTCAATATCTGTCCCCAGATATGCCAAGCTACCTGGGTATGGCAGGAGAAATGTACACAAAGGTAGAACAAACTGAGCACCGCTCTGATAGGCCTGTCACAACAGATGGGCCTGATGCAGATGTATGTCAAACCATGCCTCTGGTTGCATTATCATTCATTATCCTGAGTCTCCTCATACCTCAATCTGTGTGCATAGCTAGGCTATACAGAAATACCACAGAATTTCACTCTTATCAAGTTGTATTTGTCTGTTTGATTGCGGTTAGGCTATTTTCCACATACCCACTCATGATATTAGATAGTGGGGAAACACTGGAAATCATGTCACTAGAAATCGTGTTTACTTGAGCTGAATGTGCAGAAAAATAATTAACATCTATTGCCCAATTTTAGAAATGTAACATAAAAAAAGACAAGCATCATGGTGATAACCACTGTGACAAACTTGTATGCATTTTCTTTTTTTTCCAAATATTTTTAGTTTCTGCTACATTTTGGTATCTTTTTCTGTAAAAAAATGCAAATCATAAAGTCAACCCCTAAAACATGAACATTATTGTTGGGCTGCTGTTTTCCATGCAGTATTTAATTACACTTGTTCTACTGTTTGGTTCCTCTAGCAGGATTATTTTCTGTTGGGTAGTGGCATATTTACAGTGGGGCATGAATATAGGCTACGCGTAAATTAAATGGATATCAAAAGAGTGCATTATCAACGATAATATTTATTAGGAGTTGTGCTAATTTCGACCAGAAATGTACTCTCGTAAAATCGTGCATTTGTTGTGCCACGCCCAATCTGTCATGCCTGAAGGTCATTTCGGATTTAGTCGGAACTCTCATCTCACGCATATTTAAAAAATATATATATATATTGTCTGATATAGCCTACTGCGTATCATCGGTCACATAAATAATCATATTGTTGTGAGATTCCTTTGTTGTGTGAAAGAAGCGGTAATTATCCGTCAGTTGGATGACCATGGACCCCTGTTCTGTCCTCACCTGGCGGCCCCCAGCGAACAGACAGTCGGTGAGTGGCGCAGCTTCGGCGACCACTGGCCCCACATCAAGGCGAAGCGCTGCGAGGATAAACACAGCTGGGTCGACCTAACGGAAGAGTCCTGGGTCTCAGTGTCCTCGGCTTCCTGATGGGCCACTTGTCATTACGCCCAGCCGGGGTTCAGCTCACGCGAAGAGAGACTCAATTCTCCTGACTGCTACGTCCTGTCCAGGTCAAACCAGGAATATGGGGGTGTAGGGGAATGTGTACTTATGTGTTTTTCATATGCAAAAAAACGTTAATGTGTATAATACATATAATAATGTCATTATTGTTGGTATTATTGGTCAGATGTTGTAACATTTGTTTCTATATTGAATAACAGTCGGCCTAGGTAAACTTTTCGTGACTTTCTTTGCTTTCAAATTTCTCCATAATCGAACTTTTATCGTTGAATTCATGTAGATCTTTCAATGTAAATGTTATAATTATGTATAGGCCTACTTTACATTATTAGTTATCGAATAATGTTTTCAAATTATATTATTTTGTAGAAATGTAATGTTAGACATAAAAACTTCGAATCGAAAGTAGCTTATTGTTTTTCCAATGCCCATTTGATAATCAGTTTATCCATGTGTTGAAGTGTAGGCTACATCTTAATTTTGTTAAAAGGATGGAAATATGTCGTCCTAGTTCTTCTAACCTATACAGTAAAATGATATCGTCAGTCTTTGGGGGAAAACAATTATTCGCCTCAAAGGAGAGCAGTTCCTAGGATAAACAAATATTCCATGTATTCCTGAATGCCATATGTTCATGCCTCTGTTTTTGGTGTTAGTAGCCTACCCTAAACATAAATTATACGATCAATTGGTCGCCGGTAAAATGAGTGGAAACATTATTTAACCTTTGATACCTTCACAAGTCATTACAGGCAGGGGTCAACCTCAACCTGCACGCGGGCGTCCTTTTCCTCTACCTTGGGACCCTTCCGCAGCTGCATGCGTTGGAAGAGAAAAATGCAAAGGCCTAATTCAAATGAATAATGACGTTTCCTATTGTATCATGGCATTCTCGACTCCCAGATCCCCAAACAACATGATGTTTTGGCAGGAATTATTCTTGACGTCGAGGCATCCCTCTTAGGACTTCAAATATAGACAGCTCTGCACGGAATGACAATTTCTGTTTTCAGATGTTTACCCTTTTTAGCTAAAAATATCTCACGACTGTCGCATTTAATGTGAGGAGTTATATCCTTTGAGGGGAAATGTTTTTAGTGTTTTCTTCTTGTCTGTGTGGAAGAGATGAGGGGGTCTTCTTTTTCTGGGAAGTCAAGTGGTTGGTTGTATGACCATGGTTATTATAAAGCCGTTCCTGCTCTTGATATTGTAGATGCTTGTAAGGTAATATTTTTGTGGGTGCTTATATTTGTCATATTGGCTATTTCACACATGTACAACACGTTTGCATGCATGTGTGAATTGGAACAAACATTTTTTGTTGCATATCCTGACTACCTGAAACACTCTCATAGAGTGGGATCACAGCCAGGGTCTGCCATTATCAACGGCGATCCTGGAGCAATTAGGGTTAAAGGCAGGATGCCCTGCGTTGGCCGGGAATCGAACCTTGGTCAATAATAAGTTTGAATCTTTAGGGCAGTATTTTGTTTTCTCATAATTTAATTGTTGCAATGGCACAAATTGACTTATATCTTTGTCTAAACCAGTTGACAAATCTGTCAGCAAAACTATTTTGTTTTATAGCCTACACATTTTTTAAAAATATTATTTTGATAATAAAAATATAAAATAATATAAAAAAATACTAATAGGTTGCTGAAATAACCCCACCTACAAATAGCATATACACAGGAAAAATAGTTAGATTTTGTTTCAGAAAAAATAAATAAGGTTTGATTTAATAGAATGGGATGGATAGAATGTATTGATTGAGTATCAGATGTTGTTGCTATTGGCAGATTATTTACTAGGTTGCTCAATAGCATGCCCAGTTGTAAGAGGGAAAAAATATGTTCATGCTATTCAGTTATTTGCCTACACACACACACAATTAATGACTTTGGCCTTTCCATGTGTGTATTTACTTTTTGAAGTATGATCCTAGACATCTGCCAAATTACTGTGCAACTATGTGTGTGTTTAGCATGATTCCTCTATGCAACACACCATTTAATAATTCTGGTGTTCCAGGTGTGGATGCTGACATTTGAACTGTAGCATATCAGTGCACAACCTAATGTTTAGACAGGTTCCTAGTCCTATTTCTCACATATACACTGACTTAACACTATCAACCACTGGGTAAATGCGGCTTGAGAAAACAGAACAATGCAATCAATGAGGCAAGGTCTTTCCTGGCCCTATGATAGCACACAGGGATTTGAATGGAGAACTGGGAGAAAGATGCTTTATGAATTCAAAGTAAAGAATTTCATATTTATTTTACAGTTACAGAACAGTCATTCTGCTTCGTTATTGACTTTGAATTGTTGCAAGTCAGTGCCATGGTACAATCTTCTCAGGGCGGCATCTCAAGATGGTTAAAAAATATTTTTTTCTTCTAAAAAACAATTAGGTGTTTCAACACCTATCCAATGAGCTCAACATGCAAATGTCTGGTCTATCTATGGAAGCTTGATTGACTATATAACATATGGCTTTTCTGAAAGCAAAAATGACAAAAAGTGCATCCAACACAAAAAAAAGAATCAATTCCAGTCCGAATATAATGCATCATCCATGTTTTAAGAGAAGGCCCCGGTTAAGCTGTTTCCTCTGTAAGCTGGCTCACTGTCTGCGCCGCTCTACCACGCAGGCAAAAAGGTGCCCTCATGTAGAGCTATTGCTGTCAAAGTTCAGAGGTCAAGACAGACCCCTGCTCAGTCTCAGAGGGCCAGTCTGTACTTCCTGCCAAGATACGTTTCCCTTAAATAAATACGGTAGTTTTTGTCTCTCTGAGGGAATGGGGTATCCAGCAACCGGGTGTGCTGCACAACCTCCCAACCTTCTAACCTCCTGACGTTGCATCAGCCATGAAGACAGAGTTGTGTTGTTGTCCCTCCACTCCTGCGTGTTTCCTTTTCCACAGCGCTAGCTAGTAGCCGAAGCCCAGGTGTGTGGGCCGTGGCTGCCGGCTACAGCTATACAGTCATTATCTGGGACCGTAGTCATAGTTAGCGGGGGCACTAGTTGTGGAGTACATGTTAGCTGTGGCTGGGTTCATGTGGTGGTGGTACGTGTGTCCTCTGATGCCGGGTAAGGGGTAGGGTGACGGCCGGGTCTTAGCCCCCAGGTAGTGTTCGTAGGATGTGGGGTACTTGTAGGGGTGGTGGTGCAGGGTGTCTTGGGCCAGTGGGTGGCCGTCCGGGATACGCAGGTCGTGGGGAGGGCTTGGCCGGCCACTGGTGAGGGGGACGGCGTGGAGGCCTCCTTGGACGGGGAGGGCAGGGCTGAGGACACGTGACATCAGCTGGTGGGCGGGGTCAGCGTGTATTGGCGTGCCATTGGGGTCCCGGTCGTAGTCCCGCCTATTGTCCTCTAAAGTCAACAACAAACAAAAGCAGACAGTCAGAGATAGGCTGACTGTAAAGTAGTCACATTAGCCAAGCATTAGCATAACAAAGACATTTTTATAATTGTGCAATCTACATTGTGAAAGCTACATTTACTGCAGGTGATCTCTGTTCAATATTTTATATGGATATTAACTTATGAAAGATAACATTTACTCGTATTTCAGTTATAGCATTGCTAAATTGAGATTAAATGTGTACTTTGTTCTATAAGATAACAATTCCTGGATTCAATAACTCTCTCAGTGAAAGTAATGAACTATATTCCTCATCTGAGACAAAGGGAGGGCTACAGACCTTTCTCTGAGCCGTTCTGAAGTGGGGGAGAAGACATTGGATTCCTTGTTCTGGCAAAGGCACTCATAATTGGCAGAGAGCCTGGCCTGTGATTCCTGGGCCTGGAGCAGAGAGAATGGATTTAGTTACACTGACTGTACCTACTCTTTTAATGTGTGTCAGAAATACCAATATCTTAACTATGTAATAAGGTAGAGAAGGCAGATAACAGAGCCACAAGACATAACATGAGTAAATTACATTTACATATGTTTGTGTCACATTTGCTGTAAATAGGCTATTACATATTTCTTATTCACTGGTTCCATTCAGACAATTTGATGCACTTTTGTTAAAATGTATCCAGTTCATTGTCATTGATGAATGGAGTAAATTGAGTTTCAAAGTGTGTGTTCTCTCACCAGTCCTCTGGATCACAGTCCCTGAAGCCTTTTGCGAAAGGATTACTGGCGATTTTTAGCTGCGTTATCTACAAGGAAAAGGACAAAGTCAAGTAAACATTCATGTCAAAGTGGAAAGTCCAATAGAACAACACATCATTACGTGACATATACACGATTGTTCCAGGCTTTTGGGTTTAGGCTATGATTAAACACGTGAACGTGTAATATTCATGAAATACATAGTAGCCTAGGCCTCCTATACTCGACACGAAAAAATAGAGTGGAACGTATCTCTGACTATGGCGAGATAGATCTACTAACTAGTGAGGCTCAAAGCATTTACCGTTACGTTGACTTAAAGAACGACACTATAGCGACCCCCTTTCTCCTTTTATCGAAACGTAGTTTATGCCAATATATTATAACCAACATGAAGGTAGGCATTTCTCAACAAACAAATGGAAAACGTAGTTTTGATCATTCCCTACAGTTTAACAAGTTTTGTGACCTTGACACTGAAATGAAATGCCAGCTGAACATGTCATTTTTAACAATTGATGAGACCAATAGTTTTGCACATCCGCGAATGAAGTTATGTGGTCATGAATATCCGGAATGAGTTGATCAACAAACTTAAAGCCCCTCGGTGCGCGTTGGAGACCCGTTAGAGACCGAGAGGTCAAACAGATAACACAGAGCAGGAAAGACAGAGGAAAAAAAGAGAGTAACTGGACAGCTGTGCAGGGGCATCAGTGAAAAATATCATGTAAACGAATTATCTTCAGCTATTTGATACAAGAAAAACATTTGTTTAAAGTACACGGGATCAAAGCAAGAATCAGTTGCTCCATAAAAGGAATGATGCAACGTCAAATAGCTCTTTTTACATTTCTTATATTTGGTTTACATCTAAAGATGGTTCGTTTAATCCTTAATGTGTTTCACATAAATTTTGATTTTTTGGGGGGGGGGGGGTTTTGTATGTAGTCTAATTTTGTCATAATTTTGTGCATTATAGTCGGGTTTACTAGCAGTAGGCCTACATGGTGTTCATTTGTGCCCTGTTGGAAATATGTAATAGTCAAATCATGCACACATGAATTAAAACATCTAGGATTCGTTTGTCAATCGAATTATTTTTAATGCAAATGATTAGGCTATGACTTACTAGGCTAATTCTATGAGTTTCACTTCATTATTATTAGTAGAGGCAAACAGGCTGGGTCCACGTATATCCTGCTGTTTAATGCCTTCCGCTTTATGCTTGGCCTTATTCACTTAGACTTTTTAAATAGCCCCATGGTGCAAAAACACTGCATAAAGTTCGTGAAAACACAAAAACACACTACAACAAGCATCTATTATCATGCTGTGATTTTATCATATAGGCCTAATGTGTGTTATTATATCTGCATAGCATGTAAAGTGAGATATCCTTACCCTGTGGTTCTGGTACGCTGTGACCGCCGTGAACCGTGTTTCCTCAAAAACAAAGGTCTTATAATTCTCCTCCGCATACTTCTCACTGTCTTTGCGTGGGTCCACGTAGACGACGTGGAATCTCGGCTGGTATCTGTGCATTGAGTTCAGAATGATCTGCAGCGGGAGCGGGGAAAATGTTAGGCCTAATGGAATAAAACTGACTTATAAAATTAACTCAAAAGCTCAATGGACATAAGTCGATCGCGATGTCTATAAAAAAAATGTATTTTCACAATCCCCTGATGGCTAATCAACGCAGGGGTTAGTTAATAAGCACAATTATCCTGAAAGGCAACCCATTTTACGCACTAACCATTTTACGCACGATGAAATTGATCAAATTATTAAAATTATGTAAAAATCAATCAGATCTATTCATCAGGAATGAGTAACCTGGAAAAAACTATAGGTGTAGGGAAATACATTAGAAAAAATGAACTCTGTCCGTGGAAACATTTTGGCACACAAGACAAACGAATGTGCAGGTGCTTTATAAATATAAATATTGTACTCTCTTTCAAGTCATTTGAAAGCAATGGCAAGCAGTGCAAATAAATATTTTTTTTGTAAACTAAGGTCTTCGTTAGAATACTTACATGTCCATTGTCATCCAGTAAATTGTTAGTCAGTTTTAGTTTATCGAATGAGACTATCTGCTTCATCCACTGTGCGCCCTTGGCGGGAGAGTCCGGGTGGTAGTGAACTCTCCCGGGAGTAGCAGGGTCAGCTTTACCCGCCACCAGCCAGGAGGAGCTGTGAAAAGCATACCTAAGACAGGAAGAAAGGAGCAACATTTTAATTGAGGTTTCATAGACCTACATTCTGTTTTTCAATTGAATTCCTTGTCTCGGGCCTATACTTTGAGTTGGATACATGCTCATTGGAACATATGCCATAGCCTATACATTCACTGCAGCGAAAGTAGACTGGCACAACATATTTTCCAACAAAAGTATAGATTTGTATCTTGTTCATTTGGTAAATAAAATGTACCTGTATCGTTTGTCGTCGACTGGTAGGAAATCCATTAGCAGCATGTAGTCTGCCATAGGATCCATTCCAAATATTTTCACTTGAAATGTTGGAAACATTCGCCTGACAGAAGAAAACACATGATACGTTTACATCGGTTTTCTTTGACTTGGCTCTATCATTGTCTATGGGTTCATCTGCAAATGTTTGTCACTGGGGTTTACTTGCGTGGGATTTGGGAGATTGTGGCAAATCCCCGTCAGAAAATAAATGATATGTTGTGATATACTTCGCGATATTATTTTAGATTACACCATTTAGCCATTTTTCTTTTTTCAACAGTCGAAAACATTATCTCACCCGCAGCCACAACAATAGTATTGTTATAGGGTATGCATTTTGCATTAGGCCTATATGTTGTTGCATGTTATAACGCCTTCCAAGGAAGAAGGAGGACCAGGATTTTCGTTTTTTGTATGAAGTGATTCAATGCATGAATAAACAATGTTAGAGTATGGTTAAATTTTTGCAAATTACGCTGAGCTTTATTTAACACTGTACAGTGGTTTGCGAAAGTATTCACCCCCTTCACATTTTTCCTATTTTGTTGCCTTACAACCTGGAATTAAAATGTATTTTTGGGGGGGTTGTATCATTTGACTTACACAGCATGCCTACCACTTTGAAGATGCAACATATTATTCATTGCGACACAAACAAGAAATTAGACAAAAAAAACAGAAAACTTGAGCATGCATAACTATTCACCCCCCCCCCCCCCCTCTACTTTGTAGAGCCACCTTTTGCAGCAATTACAGCTGCAAGTTTCTTGGGGTATGTCTCTATAAGATAGGCACATCTAGCCACTGGGATTTTTGCCCATTCTTCAAAGAAAAACTGCTCCAGCTCCTTCAAGTTGGATGGGTTCCACTGGTGTACAGCAATCTTTAAGTCATACCACAGATTCTCAATTGGATTGAGGTCTGGGCTTTGACTAAGCCATTCCAAGACATTTAACTGTTTCCCCTTAAACCACTCAAGTGTTGCTTTAGCAGTATGCTTAAGGTCATTGTCCTGCTGGAACGTGAACCTCCATCCCAGTCTCAAATCTCTGGAACACTGAAACAGGTTTCCCTCAATAATTTCCATGTATTTATCGCCATGCATCATTCCTTCAATTCCGACCAGTTTCCCAGTCCCTTCCGATGAAAAACATCCCACAGCATGATGCTATCACCACCATGCTTCACTGTGGGGATGGTGTTCTCGGTGTGATGCGAGGTGTTGGGTTTGCCCCAGACACTGTGTTTTCCTTGATGGCCAAAAAGCTACATTTCTGTCTCATCTGTCCAGAGTACCTTCTTCCATGTCTGGGGAGTCTCCCACATGCCTTTTGGCGAACACAAAACCTGTTTGCTTATTTTTTTCTTTAAGCAATGGATTTTTTCTGGACACTCTTCCATAAAACCCCGCTCTGTGGAGTGTACGGCTTAGTGGTCCTATGGACAGATACTCCAATCTCCGCTGTGGAGCTTAGCAGCTCCTTCAGGGTTATCTTTGGTGTCTTTGTTGCCTCTCTGATTAACGCCCTTCTTGACTGATCTGTGAGTTTTGGTGGGCGGCCCTTTATTTTATTTTTTATTTTACCCTTATTTAACTAGGCAAGTCACTTAAGAACACATTCTTATTTTCAATGACGGCCTAGGAACAGTGGGTTAACTGCCTGTTCAGGGGCAGAATGACAGATTTGTACCTTGTCAGCTCTGGGGTTTGAACTTGCAACCTTCTGGTTACTAGTCCAACGCTCTAACCACTAGTTGTTGTGGTGCCATATTCTTTAAATTTTTTAATAATGGATTCAATGGTGCTCCGTGGGACATTTCTGATATTTTTATAATCCAACCCTGATCTGTACCTTTCCACAACTTTGTCCCTGACCTGTTTTGAGAGCTCCTTGGTCTTCATGGTGCCGCTTGCATGGTGGTGCCCCTTGCTTGGTGGTGTTGTAGACTCTGGGGCCTTTCAGAACAGGTGTATATATAGTGAGATCATGTGACATATCATGTGATCATACTTAACTAATTATGTGACTTCTGAAGGTAATTGGTTGCACCAGATCTTATTTAGGGGCTTCATAGCAAAGGGGTTGAATACATTGAATACGCACCACTTTTCCGTTTTTTTAGTTTCACTTCACCAATTTGTCCGTTACATGAAATCCCCCCAAATCCATTTAAATGACAGGTTGTAATGCAACAAAATAGGAAAAACGCCAAGGGGGGTGAATACTTTTGCAAGTCACTTGCATTTCTCTTCTGCCCTTTGATGAATTCTAATCACACACACACGTTGTTGCATCAAGGGACAAGTATTTTCATTCACCCTATCTTTCATAAATTGGCCTACTCTCTCTTTCTCTCTCCCCTCATGCACACACTTGCAGACGGGGTGGGGTGTCTCATATACCTTAAAACGTTTTATTGTATGTGAAGTAATCCGCCAAACCAGTGAAAGTGATCCTAAAATCCTTGCTCAATTAACGTCAGTTTCTATTCAATGCTGCAGTTGTGGATAGGTGAAGCTAAAGTAGCTTTTAAAGTGCTCTCCCTCAGATCCTGTGTTGCTCAGTGTCTCTGGAATGACAGATGTTGTTCTGCTGTCACCCTATAACACAGAGCAGGTCAACTGAGCATTCGTAAATGCCATCTCTTATGGACCTCAAATCCTAAAATAAATCTTGAATAATAAACGCAGTAATTCATAGTATGGCAAGTGGGCCTAAATTGTCCAGTAACAATTGCCTACGACATTGCATAAATAATGCCTATGGTCATATAACGAAATTCACCAATATGTTTTTTGACTGCTATTCATATTTATGCTATCAAATGCTATCAAATATTGTTTTATTGCTCCGTTGCCTACGAGACAGCATGTAAATATCAAGGTTATATTATGAGAGAAAGAAATAGGCATAGGCCTGTAATTTTACTAATACCTGGATTGTTTACAGTAGCAAGTTATTTTAATGCAAAACTTTCTAGCTTTTGAAAAGCGCAAAATGTTGTATTTTGATAGGGTATTAAAAGGAAAGGGGTGCATAACCGTAACAGTCGAATAAATAGCTATAACTCAAAAGTAGGATATTCGTCATAATCTTCATGATTGATGTATTGTAACAGGCCAAGTTACTCATTCCTGTCGATTTGGAAATATTTGTCTGTTTTCGCTGCATAACATTTAGAAGTTGTTCATTTGCAGGTTTAGAAGAAGTAACTGCTAAATGCTCACTTTTGTCCATTAAACTGGTAGCATAGAGAGTAGCATACAGAAATCGGTGGTGGTAGTCAGTCGTTTTAACTGTAATACAGTTGATTGGTGATGATGGGGTTGGCATCCATACAAGCATTACTACCTCGAGTTCCATTGACATCTTTACCGCATCTATGCCATTGCCCGAAAAATGCGAATTCTGGAACGTTCTTTATAGCTCTCTATCTGTTTTAACAATCTCATGTATTGTCCCCTACATGCCTTAGCTATGGTGTTATTACTCAGTATAAGATAGGAAAGCACACGTTTAACCTTTGTGAGGTGGGCCTTTATGTCAAGGAAAGCATGACTCACACAGGGGAAACAGAAGGGCCTTTACGCATACAATTATCCCCTAAAAACGCATGCGTAACTTGTATCAACGCCCTTTCGAATATCGTAATTTTATTCAGTCAGAAATAAGAAGCTTTCTCTGCCCACACGTGTAGGCCGTTTTAAATGTTTGCGGTGAAATAGCCTACCCTTCATTGTATCCACTACTCCAAATGAAATAGAAATGCTTAATTTCAGAGAATGTTTAACATAAAAACTGCAGGCACAATATTTGATTCGGTTACAGTCTGACTAGAAATGATATTTAACACAACAGGATATTCCTTTAATAGGCCTAGTTTTTGAGGGAATATTTTATCTAAATATTACAGTAAAATGAGCTAAGAGATGTTTTCAAGAGGTGGATAAGCTTGTATATTGCTGCGTAATTTCTATTGCAACATCACACCAACATCAATTTGTAATTGAGTAAATTACACACCAACTTTAAATATCTTCTCCCAACGTATCTCATGATTTAGGCCTACTTTGCGTGTGTAAGCTCTCATGGCATACATTTGAAATAGGAAACTAAATATTTGTTCATAACATGAGCTTATATCTGGAAGCCCAATGCACCCTAACCCAGTGAAGCCTGCATGTCTCATGGTGTAACTTCCACTCACCTTCCAGCCTTAGTAACTATCATCTCCGTTCCCAGGTGATTAAATTCATCCCATAAAGCTTTCATCTCCAACTGAACGTTAATGTTGGCCACCTTAGGGTTCTTTTTCACCAGAGACTTGCTGTTTGGTGTGGAACTGGGGGACGACGAGGAACAGTTGGAAGACCCGGTGTCGCTCTGCTGGGCCTGTGCTGGGTTCGACCCCGAGTAGTTGTAGCTGTGTTGAGCGGCCGGGCATGACTCAAAGTGGGTGTCATGTTGGCTGTAGGGGTCCCCGGGGGACGGAGAGAGATGGTAACTCCCCGGTGCGTTGAGGCTGCTTAGGCTGCTGGTCGTGAAGGCTGCAACATCGCAAAAATGGGACAGCTGCGTCAGCCACGGACTGGATATTGCTGAAATCATTCCAAAAGCTGGATTTTACTATATGCTTTGCACACTGAAAGCAGTTGTAGTCTTGAGTTATTTTTTTTCAAAGTCAAACAGCCTTTATAGATTTTCGAATAGTTTTAAAATAGTTTCCGTTTCGTGCGTCTATTAGTATTTTCTGCGTCCATTAATCCTCGCTGTTGCATCCAATGCTGTAATAAACTACAGCCTAAATCCTAAAATGCCAGTTGCCTTTAGTGAATTCGCTCGCAACGTTTCTCGCAAAAAGTTAAATAGCGAGGGAAAAAAAACATTTCGAACTTTTATTTTGCTGCGTCCCTAATTATAATTCCCAATACTGACCAAAAATGTTTTTGTAGAACTATAACCCTGTGCATACACGTAAATTGTTTTTTCGAGGGATTGTGTTAAAAAGTATTCCAGGCGGCCTCCGCTCTGCTGCGCTACTGCGGTATGCTAGACTGCAATCCAGACTTCTCTCTTATCTCTCTACAGGGCCTCCCCTTCACGATAAAACCGGTTCTTATTTCTATTTAGATAAGGAACTGCAGGTAATGTGCCTTTCCTCGCCTTGGGACGAAACTGATTGACAGTGAAGTGCGCCCCTTTTAATGGGCTTTCCGGCACCCATTTACTTTTGGATAAGGGTATCGCCCACATCGTCCTCCTGTAACAATAGACGGGCTAGCTGGCACAGTGAAGGGACAACTTTTTTACGAGGTAAACAAACACGTATATGCATGAACAAACAAACGCAACATTATTTTGGGGTTAATGTATCTTGGATTATTATTATATGCCAAATGGAACTGGGATAAGGGACCCAATTCCACTGTGTTGGACATAGGCCTATTGTCAACTGTTTTTATCATTAATACGCGCTGGTGACCCATGTACCCCCGCCCCTAAATTCTCATTCCTTATTTTCAAAATGTGTTCTCGTTCTCTTCTCTGATGGTAGTAGCTTGTGTAAGAACTGAAATCACTATTTTGACAAGATTCTGCAGTTCTGTAAAGATATCATTCGCCTATGAACACAGTTTTTTTTCCGAAGTTATGATTAGTTTAAGTTATGAATAACTTCCTATTGTCATATGCATCATATTTTTTCGCGGAATATTCCTATAGTGTATACTGGATGTGACTTTTCGGGAATATTTTTATAGGAACTTACCTTTACATTGTAGCCTAGTCTAGCATCAACATTGTTTTATTGATAGAGTTACACTAACTCAAACATCTGGATGCTCAATTTTAGTATATTGCCGGAACAAGATCACATCTGTATGCAACAACAACATAAACAACAACAACAACAACAACAACAACAACAACAACAACATGAGATGAGCAACAAACAAACTTGAAGCAAGCAAATATTTACAAGGTTATTGTCAAGACCGCGCTCGTACCTTCCATTTCTCTGGTGACAGTGCTGTAGTGCATTTTAAACGAAGTGTAACAGTTGTGCTGGTTTTGCTTGTCCAGGCCAGTGCGGTGTTTGTCAAATCTTGCGTTTCCTGCTTGTTCCGCAGCTGAAATCAGAGAGGCTATACTGAAAGCATTTGCTTTTGGAGAGAGGGGACCGCTGTCGTCCATAGGCGAGAAATCAGGTCGAGAAATCCGTCTCTCCTCTGCTTCCTTTACGCCCTATTCCAGAAAACAGAAGGCTAGACACAATGCGCAGGAACATACGCTGCAATAGTTTTACATTTCTCCTCTAACATTCGTTGATATTCAGTGACCTTTTGGCGAAGTAGTTTAGGTAACTCCGCTGTTTTTAAGGCAAAGTATTTCCACTGAATCTTTTTGAAGATATGGTCAACATTTATAACTTTTCCATTGCACGAATTCAATTGATATGCCCAAACACGTCCACTTGATTCAAAACCTCGTTCATCCGCAGAGAGCTCTTCCCTTCTCCCCCATTCCGCGGCTGGGTGATGTCATAAGAGTTCGCTCGTCTGCCTTGAGGAGAAGCTACCGCAGAGAGAATGTCAAAAGTGAGAGCTCCACGCCTCCCTTGCAGGGCTCGAAAAAAAAGTGTGCACACTTTGACTGGATGTTTTATTTGAATAAGATCTGGTCAATCATGTGCCACATTTGAATACACTTTGGGAAAAAAGTATAACGTCATTGCGGATGTCCGGTTTGAAAGTGCTGCAATTATACAGTAAATTATATTACTGGGTCTTTTGGTTGTGCAATGATAGCGCGCGTAATTTCCAAATACCTTGGGCATGGGGCCGTTGTTGTCCTGAGCTTCTTGGTCAAATGAACTAGGCATTGTTGTTGCGTCTATTCTTATGGAGTTTGGATTAATGTATTAATTTATGGTTATTTTGTTCCCATAATTTCCCAATTGTACGTATTGCCTAATTGGTGCAATGGCTGCACTACCCAATACAATATGACCTCACTTAATACCTGAATACTATTGATCTCACGATCAGACATTAGTTAGACATTTGTTTAACTCATATGGATTATAGCGTTTTATTTTTCGTAAACTACATTTTGGTCTAGCCTATTTTTTGCCTGCCAATTGTAATCTCAACGCGTACAGCTTTATTCCATCGTATGATAGTTAGTTTGTGGCTGGCTGGACATATTGGGTCTTGTAGTCAGTAAACAAAGTTCAGCGCAAGTGTTGCAGAATAAAGACTGGGGCTACTGCCCTGTGAGCCTGCTATAATGCAAGGAGAGCTGCCTCGTGCGCTTTGCTAGACACTTGACCTTTATCTTGCGTTTACAGTATCTCTTATCAGTTTATCAAGCTTCATAATTAATTAATAGTAACAAAAGTTTTGTTTGGTTGAGTTACTGCGATAGCAACCGGGATTGAGTCTAATTTACACTTGGGCTATTGAATAATGCCGTTGCTGCAGCGGGCTAATGGGATAATTTAGTGAGCTGCACCGCTGTTGTCTTTGCAGATTAGACCTATTTGTTTTGGATGTTTTCTTAATGCAATCAAACATAAATAAACTACTGTGGTAATCTGTTGTTTTTAAGTGTAGAATTGTACATAATTATTTGGATCATTAATATAATTTAGCCCTTATCTTTAGCCAACAGAATTAACTCATGCAATAACCTTGAAAAGGAACACATTTATTTGACCTTAGCCAGCAATCCCTCATGATTTATCTTTCTTTAATTACTACAGCATCTAAGCAAAGGCCAAATACACTTAAGTCGTATGTTGTTATACAGTAGCATCTTAAAATGCTAAACCAAGTGTGATAGACAAATAGGTCCACACCATTTCATGATGGGATATAAATCAAGGACATGTATTATCACTTTATTGCCATGTCGTCTATCGGCCTCAGTGTTCACTGTGCTGTTTTGATATTTCATGAAAATGCAAGACTAATATTGTTTTATTATCTTGAAGATTAAGTAATCAACCTAAAGAAAATGGCCATGTATTTCGTTATTTTTTATCAGATGATGCCATTGATACCAGCTCACTTCATCATTGCCATGTCGGAAGCGTCCTTTCTTTGTAAATACTCAGGTGATAACAGACAAAATACAGAACCTGATCAAATAGGAAGACTCTTTAGGAATTCGCTTGAAGGCCTTGGCGCACATGCGGGAGGCGACAGAAAACACGTATTCAACAAGCTTTGCACGAATGAGCTATGAATTAGCAGACACATAACATTTTCTAAATAATGAGAGTAATGGTTTATACTCTCATGAAGTAATGTTTTTTTTTATATATATACAGTATGTTCATTACTTAATGAATGGACAGCCTAAACATATTATGTTTCCTATTGTGTTTCCTGACATGAGTGTTTTATCTTCACCTATAAATACAATTATACATTTTAGACTAGCCTATAGCTAGGTATACGTTCACGTTGCAAATAAGATAAAATAGCAGTAGCTCAAAGAATTGGTGGACATAGGCTATTGCCATATTGGCCATATTCGTAGTAATTTTAACGGCGATATTTCCTGACCATTTGAAGCCCATATCTTACATTTATTTAAAGCGTGGTTAGTTTGGTGGGACACTCCGCAGCGCTGGTAAAGTTACCTGTCATGACTCTCGCTGGCTCCTCACCATGTTCAGTTGCCAAACGTTCTTGGATGTTTCAGATATAAATGCCATGAATAGAGCCGACGTGATTCCTTATTCTACAACAGAGGCATATTTGTTATGCAAAGCATATTCCAAACTGAATGTTCCAAAACGTTGCGTCCTGCTGAACGCGCCCGAGGTGTGCCTGTTGCAACTTTGCATAGTTTACCGTGGTAGGTCTACCTCTGAAGTTTTTAAGGTTCTTTTGCGCGCACTGAGAATCATCCGGTCATAGTTACTAGTTTTAATGGTGCCTTTAACCTAGTTTATGCTTTGTCTCGGTTAATGTGTCTAAACATTTATTAAGCCTTTGTTTGTTTATTTGTGAATGTATTCAAAAGTGGTCATCTTAATAGATGGCCCTGGTTAGTTAGTTTGCATGATTTAGACTGTTAAAATCGTGTTCTCAGCATCCATCGTCAAAAGATACAGATATACATCAACAATTGTATGTCTTAGGCTACAGGGGCGGGATAGATCATTTAGCCTACAAATGATGGAAAACACAATGACTGTTTTTGTATTTATTTGTATCTTTTATATTTCAGTTAGGCCTATTTAAATGGACCATAGCAGACAATATTTATCTGTCGTTATTCCGATCTAGTCTATAAGCGTTAATGAGGCCCACTCAAACATTAGCCCAGCAATAATGCTGTGGAAGCCTAATTTAGAGTTATTGCCTGATTTAAGGTCAATTGTGTTTATTTTACGCAGTAGCTTAATGTAATTTATTTCGTCCTGCTGTATGTTAGTTAGCCGACTCGTCGAGAAATACTCGATAGGTTATTCCCTTATTTGGATGTTGACGCATCCGAAGAGGCCTCGGTGGATCTTGTCCAAATCCGGGACATCATCTCCATCAGTGACGCAGATATTCCGTCTAGATAAGGAGCAGCCAGCGGGGACAGCAGTGCCATTGACCTCCAAATGCAGGAAACCGGGGACAAAGGAAGTGATGTTGAGCCAATGTATTTTACTCATCTCACTGTTTGTAGTTCTCTTGGTTTTTATGTTGTTTCAAGAAGGAATGCCATAGGCCTATTATTGTTCACACGTTTCATATGTAGTCAAGAGTGTAACTATTAACATTTGAAATGCAATTTTGTGATCAATGTCTGATATTCAACAGCTTTCATTGTCCTCCGTTTGCAATTGCCCCTTTAGACCTGTGCTTTTGAATATACAGTACCTTAATCCATAGATTACACGTTTTCATTCATTCATCTTCTACTTTCTGCCCGACCAATGGCATGTTTTAAACAATCATCTTCTACTTTCTGCCCGACCAATGGCATGTTTTAAACATTCATCTTCTACTTTCTGCCCGACCAATGGCATGTTTTAAACATTCATCTTCTACTTTCTGCCCGACCAATGGCATGTTTTAAACATTCATCTTCTACTTTCTGCCCGACCAATGGCATGTTTTAAACATTCATCTTCTACTTTCTGCCCGACCAATGGCATGTTTTAAACATCCATCTTCTACTTTCTGCCCGACCAATGGCATGTTTTAAACATTCATCTTCTACTTTCTGCCCGACCAATGGCATGTTTTAAACATTACCCATCAAGCTTAGCGATATAGGTAGTGATGCCATTTTCTTATTTTTAAAGAAACGTTTTCACGTTAGTCTTATACTTCCATAAAGCGGAACACACATTCATGAAGTAGCCTAGGTTAAATGGCCCGAAAACGTCGTGCATAATTCAATGTTTTAGGGGGTAAAGCATGCATCAAGTTTACAGGCGCAATATTTGTAAAAAAAAATGTTTTAATGTAACCTTTATTTAACTAGGCAAGTCAGTTAAGAACAAATTCTTATTTACAGTGACGGCCTACGGGGGATCAGTGGGTTAACTGCCTTGTTCAGGGGTAGAACGCCAGATGTTTTACTTTGTCATGTCGGGGTTTCGATCCAGCAAACTTTCGGTTACTGGCCCAACGCTCTAACCACTAGGTTACCTACCTGTGGCACCAGTGGACACCGGTGGTTTGTTTAACCTCTTTTTAAAACATTTTTTTATCGTGCCCAATCATGTTTTACTAGGAATAATATGCACCTATGCACTTTTTTGGGCACGTGATATTGTGTACTTATATAGGCTTTTGAATGATTTGTGTTTTGCATATAGGGCTATATTTCTTTTGAACAGTTCGATTTGGAATATAGCGTACCCTTTTTTTAGACACTTGAAAGATTTATATTCACTGGGTTACATGTATTTCTTTGATCCAGTTCTCCGAACAGATAGCCTATTTGTTGTTCATGAAGTGAATAAACCAGTGTCACACCATGGACGAAAATCCTTTCAACATGTATTTATCTCTAGTCTTCCTACCTCATCTCTTGCTACTATACTTCTCCCATGTACCTTATGTAGCATGGTCTAGTGTCCTTTTGTGTTTCTTTATAGGGTAGGCTATAACTTATGTTGTCTCCAGTAATATGTGTACACCACTGCGCGTTATGCGTGGCTTGCGCAATGAAATGTGTATAGCAAGCAATATTTCGTTTATCATTTCCTTTTACCCCTAGGAGGGATGTATAAGTCTCTGCAAAAAAACAACATTTGTAGCCTGCTGTTGGGTTTTACGTTATTTGTATTAGATGTTAAACAATATACGAGTAGGCCTATAGCCTACAATATTATAATATACATTACAAGTATATTATTGTTGTTGTTTAGAAGTGATTATTATAGCCTGTCTATTCATTCTTATTGCTGTTTGTTGACTTCGTTGTGCATGTTGTTTTTCTCGCTGTCAAAAGTTTGAAGTTGCCTGTTGATATATTTGGTAAGTCTTGTGTGGTCCGCTACTCTGTGCTAAATATTCTTCTGTTGTGGTAACATGATAAATCGCAAAAACAAGAGCTCCAGCCCATGCCTCATTAAATAACTTGGGACACAGTATCTGTTTAGGCATGCTCTCTGTTATCTTTGTGTGTTATCAAACGTCTAGGTGCGAAGTGGATTTGGCTTAGACACTTCGGCATGCTTGCCTCAGTACAATAATACTCTATTGCATTTTTGGACTAACTGGTCCATGTCTGTAAAAAAATAATTTACAAAATCCCTAACACACCCACGCGTAAGTCTTTTAGTGGTTGCTTTTTAGGATCGTGTTCTATAGAAATAAATTAATAATTTCATCATTTCTGACCGTAATACAGCTTCAACGACTTTCTAACAGATATTTTCAATTTCTAGAAAACCCCCAAAGGTTCGATGTTAATTAGAACCTCAAAATCAATTAACAAACGATACATTTTAGTGGTGTCCAAGGATCATAAAACAACAATTTTAACATTCATATAGCGTGACTGAAAGTGTTGGGACAGACCAGCACGCTTCATATATAAAATTCTATCCTATGTAAATATTGGTCTAAATCCTTGAATAAGACAGGGAGGAAGTCAGCTAGTTGACCGCTGACAGTTGACTTGCTGAATAGCTGCTGTCCAGTCTCTCCACGGACATTTGGAAGTAATAAACAGCCAATAGTGCACATATAACAAGTCTTATAAAATGCCATTTAGACCATTTCACTTGAAGAAATTATTGGCCGCCTCATTGATTAGCTTCCTAAGTGGCTGACTGTCTGCATTCGATTATATCCGCATGAGAGTATTTAATTTAGAGTTTTATTAACCAGCCATCAAAACATTTAATTGGATAATGTTTACGTTTTTTCAGTGATGAATGTAGGCTAATAGCCTGTATTATTACAGTTATTTGATTTTCATTTACGTTAGTTCATAACTATTTATTCCGATTTCGATTCAGATACATCACATTAATAAATAACTAGCGGTCTAAACTGAGATTATATCGAATAATTAAAAATGTCATGCATAATTAATAATATATTTTGTAATGTGCCGTTTCTTTTGTGCAATGTGGGGAGCTATGAATCATTTTCTATCATGATAATGATATTGATATAACAAATTAATGTTGTCACATTGGATACCAAATTATAGTAAGCCCCATGCACTCTCTTATCAGAAAAATATTCATTTTACAAATGAACACGAATTCGATAAGGCAACATAATGAACTAAATGTATAGAATAGATAGGCTAACCCCTGAATACCTAGGTTAACGTGCAGAAACAACGAGGCATAAAGAACTAGAGCAAATTGGTTTCAAGTCTTGTATCAGAAAGCCGGCCCGGCCATCAGGTGTTTTTAAATCTAGGCCTACATATGGCGATGAACTTTCCAGCCTGAGACCACCCGATGACCAGCCACACAGGTGTTTGCTTCAGTGTAGACTCGTTAGGGATAATCGGGTTGAAAGGCACTTTGACTGCAGTGCACTTTAACTTGCACTATTTTCAATTCCTTGCAAGTTGCAATTTATAGCCTACTTATGATCATAACTTTTTTTCTCCATTGGGTGAAGACAATATCGCATAGGCTATTTGTGATTGGTAAGTTGTTGGACTTTTTGTGAGATTTAGATGACAATTGCATGTGACCGAATATGCGACCAAAGTTGAAGACATACAATTAATAGCTTTTGGAAAATTTACAGTAAAACACGTTTCCTTTTTGGCTTGAAAATCTACCTTTCCTGTTCAACCCTTTTTATTTTTGGTCATCTTTGAACACGGATATGGGCATAAAAACACAATGGACACGAACACAATGGACAGATCTCTGACCATCATCCCCCAGTGTCCATACCAGGGAAAATTCCAACACTGCAAAAACCTCGATTTTCTCACGCAAACAAATCACAGCAGGATTTGGAACCAGTGATTGTTCATTTGTGGAGAGCGATGTGATTTATTATTTAGTAGTCTATATTGCTATTTACGTGGTAAGCTAATATTCATTCTAACTTTTGCAAATTGAGTTTGACTGTTCATATTTATTTTAATCACTTATATTTGTTAATAGGTTTGACCAGTAGGTTGGAAAGAGAACGAGGTGCTTTGCACGTTTAGAACTGAGAATTGCCCAGAGGCCTTGATGAAAGAACCAAAGGATGCCAGCACATATTGCTAAAAACATCATATGGTGCACCTGAGAGGAAATTGAACTAAAAAATGTATATGCCTTTACCTGGGAATTGACCAAAAGTAAGGCCTATGTTCTTGAATGTTGGGCATAATTTGTGCAGTTCATACAGGATATGTATAAAATACACACACATTGTCATATTAAGAGCTAATAATACATTGACAGAGCAACTGAAAAGCTGAATCCCTGTCCGTACTCTCTCTCTGTCTGGGCTCAAGTCTGGGTTATTGTGCAGGATGATGTGCTTGTGTAGAAACGGAGAATTTCAATCACAGCATTTCTCCTCTTTTTCAATCTGATGATATTTGGTTTGTTTTTAGAGGATAATGTGAAATCTTCATAAAGTAATAATATAATAACATGCATTCACAAAAAACATTTGAAAATAGTACTACAAGATTAACTGTCTGGTATGATGACTGAAAGCTAATGATGTATCCTGGTATCCCGTCTTAGTGTGTTAAACCAACCTGAAGATATTAAGCTATCAAGACCCCGGGTATAAGCATCACAGTATAATTTAAAGTACACCAAGTTAGACCAAATTACTTCCTCTACCTGGCTATGTAAAAACAGTCAGTGGGAAAGCCATATTTACTCCCTCTCCCCTCCCTCTCCCCCCCCCCCCCCCTCTCTCTCTCTCTCGTTTTCTCTCTGTGAAGATTTGTGCCACCACTGTGTTTGTTTATTGGGAGGGAAGGTCTTCTCCACATGTCTTTACAGAGTTAACAAATATAGGCCTGACAGCTGCCAACTGTACCCTTCAACACGTCTGAGCAGCCTGGCCAGCCAGTGTTCACGTCAGTCCCTATGCACCTCACCTTAGCCCTGATACAGCCCTGCAGCCCTACCTGCCAACACTGAGGCACAGAGATTGGGGCAGAGACCGACTGAGTGGCAGCCATTAGCCCACATTGAAGATTTTAACAAATGTAATCCCCAAATCACAGTCTCCCCTAAAACCACTACAGTCGTTCAGAGCGTGTCTGAGCACTAATGTGGAGACGTGGCAGTGCTTTCTACTGTGTCCCACTGGAATGGTGTGTTATGTCTGTGTTATTAAGTGGTTATTGCAATGAATACTCTTGTTTGAATGAAGATACGGCTATCATGTTTGTCGATGTATGTTTGTAGATTGTCTTGTAGTTTTCATAGAAAAGGTAATACTGAGTTCAATCTTTATGAATGTTATCTTGGGGTTCGTTAAGCAGATTTCGCAGACAGAGAAAGAAAGAGAGTGAGAGAGAGAGCAAAACAGTCTGGAATGTCTGAAGGAGCAGAGGGCAGATCAGATCCCTTTTCAAAATCACTTCTTCTCTTTCCCTCTTTTAGCTTTTGAAAAGTATCCTTTTCCTATCTGTGACGTCATCACCTCACCTCTCCCCGCCTCCGATTGGCCTGCCCGTAAATAGCTTGCATTCCTGGCATAAAGAACCGACGATATGGACCTGAGGCCTCAGTGATCTCCCAAATTAATGAAGGCCTTTCTTCCTCCTGACCTGAGCAGGATCTGGGTTCTTTGTATCTCTAATATGTCTTAACGGGATACTTCAGGTATCTGCTAGCATGCTAGATTATGCTCTTTATAAATCTGCCACTGCCTGTTTTCTTCTTCTCAGTTAGGCCCATGAGTTTAAAAGGCTCCCCCCTCCATGATACCCCCTTCACTCAGTATTTACCCCAGTCAAATGACCCCAGTCAAATGCCATTACAGACAGGCCCGTAACGTACCAGCTATCAGCACTGTGTGTTTTCCCCTCCTGAATTCCTCCTTAGGAGCCCCTGCAGCAGAGATTAAGAATAATGTTTTATTATTATTTTAAGTAGGTTAAGTCAGTTAAGAACAAATGATTATTTACAATGACAGCCTAGGAACAGTGGGTTAACTGCCTCGTTTAGGAGCAGAACAACATATTTTTACCTTGTCAGCTCGGGGATTCAATCTAGCAACCTTTCAGTTACTGGCCCAACTCTCTAACCACTAGGCTACCAGCCACCCCTGGTGTCATGTCCAACTCAGTGCGGTTGTTAAAACCTGTACTGTTAAGTTCCTGAATGCAGCTGAGTGACGACTTCCTTTTAATTCGGTCCAGTCTCTAAATGCACCTTTCAGGAGCTGGAACCCAACCATCAGCTCCTTTTTCTTTTCCTCTTCTCCACCACCCCACCACCCCACCGCCCCACCGCCCCACTGCCCCACTGCCCCCCTACCCGGTCCCATAGGTTGTCCAGAGGAAAAGGCCTACCTTGGGGATGGTAACACGATGACTACTGATTTTAAAGTGCCGTTTTGTTCTGTGACGGTGGGATGAGATTCCTGCGCACCCCACACAGAGCCCAGACAGTGAAACTGGGGATCAGAAGGGTAGAGATTCAGTCTCTGGAATGCTAACCCCCCTATAACACACAGGCCATCGCCTGTACTGGAAACGCATAGTGGAGGAGACAGGAAAATTAGCTACAATATGGCTTTTTGTTTAGGCATAGCCGTCTGGGATGCGAGAGAGAGGGGAAATATTATTGCTGCTTCCTGTGCTCCTCTTCCAGCACACCGCTGCCTTCCCCAGATGAAGAGCAGGAAGTCACATGGGCCCTACACATAATGTGGAGAATGGGGGCCAATCCAATTCCAAAGCCCCAGGAATTCCCTTCCATAACTCTGCCCAGGGTCACCTGATAACGGACATGTTTTAATAATCATTTGGTGTGTGCTTATATTTGTCCTATTTCATACATGTACAAGTGTGTATTATTGAAAATGTGTTTTTTGCATATCCCAACCCGAAACACCCTTGGAGAGTGGGCTCACAGCCAGGATCTGCCATTATCAACAGTGACCCTGGAGCAATTAGGGTTAAATGCTTTGCTCAAGGGAACAACAACAGATTCTTCACCTTGTTGGCTCTGGGATTCAAATTAGCGACCTTTTGGTTACTGGTCCAACACGCTAACCACTAGGCTACCTGCCATCCTGCAATTTCTCCCCGGCCTCTTCCCCTTCACCACTGCCTGCATTCAGAGAGTCTCCACAGCACAGTATACTGTACCTGTGCTATGGACTCAGCTCCATGGTAAAGAAGAGGGGATATTTGATGTTATGTAGCCTGCTCAGATCTGTTGCTGCCTTAGACTCAGTCTCGGATGGTGATCCAGGTCACAGATCCTACTGTGTGCAGCCTGTCACTTTGCGGCTCAGGGAATCCATTGAAACCTCAGCTCGTTGGGCTCAACCAATGGCAAAGCAGCGTGGGCCGCCTGATACTGATTACAGTGATTCATCATCTCAGGCCATCCCCACCACCACATGTTGTTTTGATCTCTTTCTCGCCAGCATGGTGACAGTGAGAGATGAGGGACCATGTGGCCAGGCCCGGGCCGGTCGGCACACAGCCATGGAAACCTGCCTGCCTGCACCACCACTAGCAGCCCAGGGCTGGGCCCAAGCTCAGGGCCTATCTTATTCATTATGATTTAAAAAGTCAAACTGATCCTAGCTAAGCACTCCTACTCTGAAACATTTAGTGTATATGGGCCCAGAGCTCCATACCTAGCCCAGTGCCAGGGACCCCACCTCAGAGCTCCAGTCCCAGCCTTAGCCCTATATCTCAGTGGGGTGTGGGTGTCTTAGTCCAACTGGCTAATTGCAGACCCAGTGCAGTGTAACATTAGGTGATGGGAGGATTATGGCATGTTGCCTTGTGTTCACTTGGGGGCTAAACTGACACTCTCTCACCCTTGACCGGACAGTTATAGAAACCTCTGTAGTTGGCCGGGGTCTGGGGGTCTGGTCCAGATAATGGGGGGACTACGTGGCCTTGGCCTGCATCCCAAATGGTACCCTATTTCCTTCATGGTGCACTACCTCTGACCTGAGTCCTATGGGCCCTTGTCAAAAGTAGTGTACTATATAGGGAATAGGATGCAATTTGGGATGCAACCCTGGTCAGGCAGGCAGAGGCAGACCACATGACTGCATGGCTCCTAACTCTAACACAAGCAGGACTGTTGTGTTCGTGATGTCAAACACTTCCTCCATTTGCATCCATTAGCCTGTTGTCGTGGCAGCGAGGAACATTTGCACCCAGAAGGAAAACAAAGGATCCAGATTACATGTCCTGTTTTTAATGAAAGAGTTCCCTCAGCTCAGCTGTTAGATTTACAAACACAAAAATACTCTGTTCATGTGTGTAAAATTAATAAAGATTAAAATGTTATTAACTGAGTTGTTAAACAGTATTCTAATATTTAATGAATACACATTAATTGATATATTTCAAGAACATATACATATTATATATTGTCTATTGCTTGTTTTCATCACTTTCATATATATAGATATATATATATATATCAAAACAAAATCTATAATGTCTATCATTTATCAATAATATCTATTTAGCGTAATTGTCCTTCATTAGACTTATTTGAACAGAAATGTGATCCAGCACTAATGTTATGTACATTTCTTTGGTTATTTTCAATCACATTAAAACATTTCAACTATCCATATCTTCTTCTAATGATGCATTCATTCATCATTTGAGGGATAATGTTATGTATTCATTTGTCAACTTTTGTGAGATACATTTTTTGAAAACGTGAACTACAAACAATTACTAATATTTGAAATGTTGGTTAAAACTGGATGACAAATATAATTATTTTTGACCTGTCCCAAAATGAATGGAGATGATTATTAAAGCTCTGCTATTACAACATGTGTGTTTGTATGTTTGAAAGTAATTTAGAACTCATTTAAATTGATCAAAATATACTTTCAGATACAGTATAAGTAACCTACTGCATACAGTATATGATGAGAATTAATATCGTTACTCTGTCTGCTCTTTGTAGGTCTACATACAGTATGTTACTGTCTACTGTCTATGGTCTTCACACAGTATGTTACTGTCTACAGGCCTTCATAACAGTATGTTTATGTCTACTGTCTACAGGCCTTCATATAGTATGTTACTGTCTACAGGCCTTCATACAGTATGTTACTGTCTACAGGCCTTCATACAGTATGTTTATGTCTACAGGCCTTCATACAGTATGTTACTGTCTACAGGCCTTCATACAGTATGTTGCTGTCTACAGGCCTTCATACAGTATGTTGCTGTCTACAGCTTTCATACAGTATGTTACTGTCCTCCAACAAATCAACTGTAAATTTTGGTCTTCCCCAAGGTTCTGTTTTAGGACCACTATTGTTTTCACTATATATTTGACCTCTTGGTGATGTCATTCGGAAACATAATGTTAACTTTCACTGCTATGCGGATGACACACAGCTGTACATTTCAATGAAACATGGTGAAGCCCCAAAATTGCCCTCCCTGGAAGCCTGCGTTTCAGACATAAGGAAGTGGATGGCTGCAAATGTTCTACTTTTAAACTCGGACAAAACAGAGATGCTTGTTCTAGGTCCCAAGAAACAAAGACAAATGACATACAGTCATCTCAAATAAAACTGTGAATGACCTCGGCGTTACTCTGACCCTGATATCTCTTTTGACGAACATATCAAGACTGTTTCAAGGACAGCTTTTTCCATCTACATAATATTGCAAAAATCAGATACTTTCTGTCCAAAAATTATGCTGAAAAATTAATCCATGCTTTTGTCACATCTAGGTTAGACTACGGCAATGCTCTACTTTCCGGCTACCCAGATAAAGCACTAAATAAACTTCAGTTGGTGCTAATTTTTTAAATCATATTACTCCAGTGCTAGCCTCTCTACACCGGCTTCCTGTTTTTGCAAGGGCTAATTTCAAGGTTTTACTGCTACCCTGCCTCTAACCCTATTACAGGGGCTGGCTTACTGGTGCTCTTCCATGCCGTCCCTAGGAGGTGTGCATCACTTGAGTGGGTTGAGTCACTGATGTGATCTTCCTGTCAAGGTTGGCGCCCCCCTTGGGTTGTGCCATGGCGGAGATCTTTGTGGGCTATACTCGGCTTTTTCTCAGGATGGTAAGTTGGTGGTTGAAGTATCCCTTTAGTGGTGTGGGGGCTGTGCTTTGGCAAAGTGGGTGGGGTTTATCCTGCCTGTTTGGGGGTATCGTCAGATGGGGCCACAGTGTCTCCTGACCCCTCCTGTCTCAGCCTCCAGTATTTATGCTGCAGTAGTTTATGTGTCGGGGGGCTAGGGTCTGTCTGTTATATCTGGAGTATTTCTCCTGTCTTATCCGGTGTCCTGTGTGAATTTAAGTATGATCTCAAATTCTCTCTCGCTTTCTCTCGTTTTCTTTCTTTCCTTCTTTCTTTCTTTCTTTCTTTCTTTCTTTCTTTCTTTCTTTCTTTCTTTCTTTCTTTCTTTCTTTCTTTCTTTCTTTCTTTCTTTCTTTCTTTCTTTCTTTCTTTCTTTCTTTCTTTCTCTCAGAGGACCTGAGCCCTAGGACTATGCCTCAGGACTACCTGGCCTGATGACTCCATGCTGTCCCCAGTCCACCTGGCCGTGCTCCTGCTCCAGTGTCAACTGTTCTGTCTGCCGCTATGGAACCCTGACCTTTTCACCGGACGTGCTACATGTCCCAGACCTGCTGTTTTCAACTCGCTAGAGACAGGAGGAGCGGTAGAGATACTCTGAATGATCGGCTACGAAAAACCAACTGAAATGTACTCCTGAGGTGCTGACCTGTTGCACCCTGGACAACCAATGTGATTATTCTTCTTTGACCGTGCTGGTCATCTATGAACATTTGAACATCTTGGCCATGTTCTGTTATAATCTGCTCCAGGCACAGCCCAGAGCCCTGGTTCCTCTCTAGGCCTCTTCCTAGGTTCTGGCCTATCAAGGGAGTTTTTTCCTAGCCACCGTGGTTCTACACCTGCATTGCTTGTTGTTTGGGGTTTTAGGCTGGGGTTCTATACAGCACTTGACATCAGCTGATGTAAGAAGGGCTTTATAAATACATTTGATTGATTGATAATATCTACAGTCTACAGACCTTCATACAGTATGTTACTGTCTACTGTCTACAGTCTTCATACAGTATGTTAGTGTCTACAGACCTTCATACAGTATGTTACTGTCTGCTGTCTACAGTCTTCATACAGTATGTTACTGTCTACAGGCCTTCATACAGTATGTTACTGTCTACAGTCTTCATAAAGTATGTTACTGTCTACAGGCCTTCATACAGTATGTTACTGTCTACAGTCTTCATACAGTATGTTACTGTCTACAGGCCTTCAAACAGTATGTTACTGTCTACAGGCCTTCATACAGTATGTTACTGTCTACAGGCCTTCATACAGTATGTTACTGTCTACAGGCCTTCAAACAGTATGTTACTGTCTACAGGCCTTCATACAGTATGTTACTGTCTACTGTCTACAGTCTTCATACAGTATGTTAGTGTCTACAGGCCTTCATACAGTATGTTACTGTCTAAAGGCCTTCATACAGTATGTTACTGTCTACTGTCTACAGGCTTTCATACAGTATGTTACTGTCTACTGTCTACAGGCCTTCATACAGTATGTTACTGTCTACTGTCTACAGGCTTTCATACAGTATGTTACCGTCTACTGTCTACAGGCCTTCATACAGTATGTTACTGTCTACAGGCCTTCATACAGTATGTTACTGTCTACAGGCCTTCATACAGTATGTTACTGTCTACTGTCTACAGGCCTTCATACAGTATGTTACTGTCTACAGGCTTCATACAGTATGTTACTGTCTACAGGCCTTCATACAGTATGTTACTGTCTACAGGCCTTCATACAGTATGTTACTGTCTACAGGCCTTCATACAGTATGTTACTGTCTACAGGCCTTCATACAGTATGTTAATGTCTACAGGCCTTCATACAGTATGTTACTGTCTACAGGCCTTCATACAGTATGTTACGGTCTACAGGCCTTCATACAGTATGTTACTGTCTACAGGCCTTAATACAGTATGTTACTGTCTACTGTCTACTGTCTACAGGCCTTCATACAGTATGTTACTGTCTACAGGCCTTCATACAGTATGTTACTGTCTACAGGCCTTCATACAGTATGTTACTGTCTACAGGCCTTCATACAGTATGTTACTGTCTACAGTCTTCATACAGTATGTTACTGTCTACAGGCCTTCATACAGTATGTTACTGTCTACAGTCTTCATACAGTATGTTACTGTCTACAGGCCTTCAAACAGTATGTTACTGTCTACAGGCCTTCATACAGTATGTTACTGTCTACAGGCCTTCATACAGTATGTTACTGTCTACAGGCCTTCATACAGTATGTTACTGTCTACAGGCCTTCATACAGTATGTTACTGTCTACTGTCTACAGTCTTCATACAGTATGTTAGTGTCTACAGGCCTTCATACAGTATGTTACTGTCTACAGGCCTTCATACAGTATGTTACTGTCTACAGGCCTTCATACAGTATGTTACTGTCTACAGGCCTTCATACAGTATGTTACTGTCTACTGTCTACAGGCCTTCATACAGTATGTTACTGTCTACTGTCTACAGGCCTTCATACAAGTATGTTACTGTCTACTGTCTACAGGCCTTCATACAGTATGTTACTGTCTACTGTCTACAGGCCTTCATACAGTATGTTACTGTCTACAGGCCTTCATACAGTATGTTTATGTCTACAGGCCTTCATATAGTATGTTACTGTCTACAGGCCTTCATATAGTATGTTACTGTCTACAGGTCTTCATACAGTATGTTACTGTCTACAGGCCTTCATACAGTATGTTTATGTCTATTGTCTACAGGCCTTCATACAGTATGTTACTGTCTACAGGTCTTCATACAGTATGTTACTGTCTACAGGCCTTCATACAAGTATGTTACTGTCTACTGTCTACAGGCCTTCATACAGTATGTTACTGTCTACAGGCCTTCATACAGTATGTTACTGTCTACTGTCTACAGGCCTTCATACAAGTATGTTACTGTCTCCTGTCTACAGGCCTTCATACAGTATGTTACTGTCTACTGTCTACAGGCCTTCATACAGTATGTTACTGTCTACAGGCCTTCATACAGTATGTTACTGTCTACAGGCCTTCATACAGTATGTTTATGTCTACTGTCTACAGGCCTTCATATAGTATGTTACTGTCTACAGGCCTTCATACAGTATGTTACTGTCTACAGGTCTTCATACAGTATGTTTATGTCTACTGTCTACAGACCTTCATACAGTATGTTTATGGCTACTGTCTACAGGCCTTCATACAGTATGTCTGCAGTCTAAGGTCTACAGGTCTTCATACAGTATGTTACTGTCTACAGGCCTTCATACAGTATGTTACTGTCTACAGGCCTTCATACAGTATGTTAGTGTCTACAGGCCTTCATACAGTATGTTACTGTCTACTGTCTACAGGCCTTCATACAAGTATGTTACTGTCTACAGGCCTTCATACAGTATGTTACCGTCTACTGTCTACAGACCTTCATACAGTATGTTACTGTCTACTGTCTACAGGTCTTCATACAGTATGTTTATGTCTACTGTCTACAGGCCTTCATACAGTATGTTACTGTCTACAGGCCTTCATACAGTATGTTTATGTCTACAGGCCTTCATACAGTATGTTTATGTCTACAGGCCTTCATATAGTATGTTACTGTCTACAGGCCTTCATACAGTATGTTACTGTCTACAGGCCTTCATACAGTATGTTACTGTCTACAGGCCTTCATACAGTATGTTTATGTCTACTGTCTACAGGCCTTCATATAGTATGTTACTGTCTACAGGCCTTCATACAGTATGTTACTGTCTACAGGTCTTCATACAGTATGTTTATGTCTACTGTCTACAGACCTTCATACAGTATGTGTATGTCTACTGTCTACAGGCCTTCATACAGTATGTCTGCATTCTAAGGTCTACAGGTCTTCATACAGTATGTTACTGTCTACAGGCCTTCATACAGTATGTTAGTGTCTACAGGCCTTCATACAGTATGTTACTGTCTACTGTCTACAGGCCTTCATACAAGTATGTTACTGTCTACAGGCCTTCATACAGTATGTTACCGTCTATTGTCTACAGACCTTCATACAGTATGTTACTGTCTACTGTCTACAGGCCTTCATACAGTATGTTACTGTCTACAGACCTTCATACAGTATGTTACTGTCTACAGGCCTTCATACAGTATGTTACTGTCTACTCTCTACAGGCCTTAATACAGTATGTTACTGTCTACAGGCCTTCATACAGTATGTTTATGTCTACTGTCTACAGGCCTTCATACAGTATGTCTGCATTCTAAGGTCTACAGGTCTTCATACAGTATGTTACTGTCTACAGGCCTTCATACAGTATGTTAGTGTCTACAGGCCTTCATACAGTATGTTACTGTCTACTGTCTACAGGCCTTCATACAAGTATGTTACTGTCTACAGGCCTTCATACAGTATGTTACCGTCTATTGTCTACAGACCTTCATACAGTATGTTACTGTCTACAGGCCTTCATACAGTATGTTAGTGTCTACAGGCCTTCATACAGTATGTTACTGTCTACTGTCTACAGGCCTTCATACAAGTATGTTACTGTCTACAGGCCTTCATACAGTATGTTACCGTCTATTGTCTACAGACCTTCATACAGTATGTTACTGTCTACTGTCTACAGGCCTTCATACAGTATGTTACTGTCTACAGACCTTCATACAGTATGTTACTGTCTACAGGCCTTCATACAGTATGTTTATGTCTACTGTCTACAGGCCTTCATACAGTATGTCTGCATTCTAAGGTCTACAGGTCTTCATACAGTATGTTACTGTCTACAGGCCTTCATACAGTATGTTAGTGTCTACAGGCCTTCATACAGTATGTTACTGTCTACTGTCTACAGGCCTTCATACAAGTATGTTACTGTCTACAGGCCTTCATACAGTATGTTACCGTCTATTGTCTACAGACCTTCATGCAGTATGTTACTGTCTACTGTCTACAGGCCTTCATACAGTATGTTACTGTCTACAGACCTTCATACAGTATGTTACTGTCTACAGGCCTTCATACAGTATGTTACTGTCTACTCTCTACAGGCCTTAATACAGTATGTTACTGTCTACAGGCCTTCATACAGTATGTTTATGTCTACTGTCTACAGGCCTTCATACAGTATGTTACTGTCTACAGGCCTTCATATAGTATGTTACTGTCTACAGGCCTTCATACAGTATGTTACTGTCTACAGGCCTTCATACAGTATGTTAATGTCTACAGGTCTTCATACAGTATGTTACTGTCTACAGGCCTTCATACAGTATGTTACTGTCTACAGGCCTTCATACAGTATGTTACTGTCTACAGGCCTTCATACAGTATGTTACTGTCTACAGGCCTTCATACAGTATGTTACTGTCTACAGGCCTTCATACAGTATGTTACTGTCTACAGGCCTTCATATAGTATGTTACTGTCTACAGGCCTTCATACAGTATGTTACTGTCTACAGGTCTTCATACAGTATGTTACTGTTTACTGTCATACAGAATTGTAATGTCTGCAGTCTAATGTCTACAGGCCTTCATACAGTATGTTAATGTCTACAGGTCTTCATACAGTATGTTACTGTCTACAGGTCTTCATACAGTATGTTACTGTTTACTGTCATACCGAATTGTAATGTCTGCAGTCTAAGGTCTACAGGTCTTCATACAGTATGTTACTGTCTACTTTCTACAGGTACACTGTGTTACTGTCTACAGTGTGTTTACCTTGCAGTGAACATTGGCCATAGCAGTGGTGGTCTGCCCTATTCCTCTTTGCTCAGAGCCTTTAGTCACATTTTTGTACAGCCACCTTAGCATTATCCTGTACAGGAGGTTTCTCCTTTGAGATGGGACATTAGTGCTCTACTCTTAGAAAGCATTGTGTTTAAAAAAAAATGGTTTTCCTCAGACTACCTTTTAAAACAAGTGTTTATTCAATAATGTTACTTCCTTTCTACATTTCATGAGCCCACATCATTTGTTCATTCTCACTCACACTGTGGAAAATAAATGTGAAATCTGTGACTAATGAGCTGAGATACTCAGACAACAAAACATCCTTCTCGATCACACATTTCTAGCAACCTCCCATTTTGGTTACAGTAGAAAAGGCTAAACACTTGAATGAAAATTGGGGTCTTTGGGGGGGGGTCTATGTTTGGGTCTGATTTCTCAGGTCATTAGTCTTCATTCGTACAGTGAGTTTTGAGAGGTTGCCCAGGTTGGCCCAGATTGAATGTAATGATATTTATGTCGTAGCACGTAGTCTTTCTCTTATAGCACTCTCATAGCTACAGAGACGTGATTACATATGATAGAACTAACAGTGACAGGTTTTAAAAACATTTATATTTGTTATTTTCCTTTTTCATGTAACATAGTTATATGAAAGGAAGCAACTGATATGGAGTTCCCTGTATGAGTTAACACCCACTGTTATTAGCACTGTAGTCTATCGAGGAGCAACGAGGAGAGCTAGGACACATCCCTTAGCCATGGTGTCAATTGGCCATATATCACAAACCCCCAAGGTGCCTTGTTGCTATTATAAACTGGTTACCAAAGTAATTAGAGCAGTAAAAATAAGTGTTTTGTCATACCTGTGGTATACGGTCTGATATACAACGGCTTTCAGCCAATCAGCATTCAGGGCTCGAGCCACCCAGTTTATATTAAACTTTTTGGAACATCCAATGAAAACGTCCCCACCATCCTCTGTTTAGACCAAGATTGGAAGAGTTTTGTTTCCTTGAAATTGGTCTCTTGATAGTATTAAGACGATTCTCCCGGTAGTATGAATTATTTTCCGTGCAGTGGTGGTGCAGTTTCCAGAAGCTATTTAGAGTCCTCCTCTCATGCATGATGTGCATATTATTTGTGATTTGATAACATGATTTCACCCATCTTCATATTTTTGATCCCTCCAATATCAAATTTTCGAGCGAGTGACTTGCATTTTAGTTTTTACTTTCAATGCAATTTCCAAACTCGTGTTCGTTGGATAGCAGGGGAGTGCTGGACAGATTGGATTCTGTCTGTCTGTCTGTCTGTCTGTCTGTCTGTCTGTCTGTCTGTCTGTCTGTCTGTCTGTCTGTCTGTCTGTCTGTCTGTCTGTCTGTCTGTCTGTCTGTCTGTCTGTCTGTCTGCAGGAGGATTTGTAAAAAGCTGTAGCTCCCCTATGTGGTACGGGAGTGTAAGAGCACCTGGCACCTCATGATGGGTAGAGAAAGGGGAGAAAGGGGGGAGAGAGGGAGAAGAGGGGGAGATATTTGTAGGAGAAAATCCTTGCAGATTCACTGATTCCTGGCATTCACACAGTCAGTGTTTGGCCTTCAGGGTCCAAAGCCTGTATCTGTACTGAGTTACATCAGAACCAAACCAAACTGCATGAGTATAGAGGGAAACTCTGAGGGGGAGCTCCTCTCAGGAGCGATGAGTAATGCTTCAACCCAAATGGCACCCCATTCCCTACATAGTACAGCTTTTGGTCAAAAGTAGTACACTATGTAGGGAATAGGATGCCATTTGGAATGCACATACGCCTGTGTTGCTCAAGTTGCCCCCAGATACACAACTACTCACCTTGAGGTAGATCTTTCGCACACACACACACACACACACACACACACACACACACACACACACACACACACACACACACACACACACACACACACACACACACACACACACACACACACACACACACACACACACACACACACACACACACACACACACACACACACACACACACACACAGAGATGTTTGCTTGGGATTCTTTGGTTCAAGTTGGTGTTTATGGTGTGCTGTGGTGCCCTCAGCATCAAAGAGGTGTAGTGTTCCTAATGTTGTATCAGGTGTCTTCATCTACCAGATCACTAGCAGGCCTGGCTGTCTGAGTGCAGGCTTGAGATAGATGGTCACCTATCTGGGCATCAGTCCACTTCAGCTCGCCTCAAAATATTTACCTGACATGTCTCCCTGGGTGGCAGGCTATCTGAACACACACACACACGTACGCACGCACGCACGCACGCACGCACGCACGCACGCACGCACGCACGCACGCACACACACACACACACACACACACACACACACACACACACACACACACACACACCTTAAGAGGTATTCCTGCATCATGCACTATTGGCCATGGGCCTTTGAGGAAGCCACTCGCCTGTTTACTGATGCAAATTAGCCAGTAGCGAGCCTTCCAGAGGATCAACAAGTATGGAATGCACGGTGGGTGGTGGTCTCTGCTCCCCCACCTCTCCCCCATCACTCCCCCACTGCCCCCCACCAGTCCCCCACTGCTCTCCCACCACCCCCCACTGACCAGCCCCTCGACCCCCACTGCTGGAATGCTCTCAGTGGGTCTCACTCTGACAGGAGCATTGGGTCAGAGTATCAGGGTGTTAGGCCACGGGGGTCTGACACTGACACTGACACACTGTGCTCTCAGGGCTGTAGAGTGGAGGGTAGTGGAGAGCAGTGGGATGTGGAGTGGAGAGTAGTGGAGAGAAGTGGGATGTGGAGTGGAGAGTAGTGGAGAGCAGTGGGATGTGGAGTGGAGGGTAGTGGAGAGCAGTGGGATGTGGAGTGGAGGGTAGTGGAGAGCAGTGGGATGTAGAGTGGAGGGTAGTGGAGAGCAGTGGGATGTAGAGTGGAGAGTAGTGGAGAGCAGTGGGATGTGGAGTGGAGGGTAGTGGAGAGCAGTGGGATGTGGAGTGGAGAGTAGTGGAGAGCAGTGGGATGTAGAGTGGAAGGTAGTGGAGAACAGTGGGATGTGGATTGGAGGGTAGTGGAGAGCAGTGGGATGTAGAGTGGAGAGTAGTGGAGAGCAGTGGGATGTAGAGTGGAAGGTAGTGGAGAACAGTGGGATGTGGAGTGGAGGGTAGTGGAGAGCAGTGGGATGTGGAGTGGAGGGTAGTGGAGAGCAGTGGGATGTGGAGTGGAGGGTAGTGGAGAGCAGTGGGATGTGGATTGGAGGGTAGTGGAGAGCAGTGGGATGTGGAGGGTAGTGGAGAGCAGTGGGATGTAGAGTGGAGGGTAGTGGAGAGCAGTGGGATGTAGAGTGGAGGGTAGTGGAGAGCTGTGGGATGTAGAGTGGAGGGTAGTGGAGAGCAGTGGGATGTAGAGTGGAGGGTAGTGGGCTTCCGAGGTGTTGAAGCTGTTGAAGCCTATAGCCTCAGTCTAAACTTTAGCCTGGCCTGGGAGGGCTGGAGGGGCCTGAGAACCAATGAAGCAGAGCGGACATTAGTCTATTCTGTAGGAACAAAATAATTAAGATAAGGCTAGCAATAGCATAGTTTGGCAACCATTTTATGCTAATCTGGTCCTAAGTCTGAAATTGGATAATGCTATGCATTACAGTATTTGTGTATTACACTGTGTATTGTGTTTTTGACACAGTTGTCATGCTTTATATTTCCTGCTCACGAAGTAGAAAAAGTGAATTATTTTGATAGCCAACAACAAGTTGGGTTCTGCCCTCGACAAACGTGTAAATAAAGTTTTCCCAATGGGATTCCTGCTGCTGGTTGTTTAAGCTTTGAATGGTGAGAACAGCCGACTCCATCTTTTCCCACTTACTGACCCAAGGACAAAGCTGTGTTGAGCTGTGGGTGTGTGAGGTACTCACACTTTTCTGTGTGTGTGTGCTCGCAGCTGTGTTGTGATGGAAAAGCAGACTTGTGTTCAGCTGAAACAGTGGAGGGTCTGAAATGACTGATGTATGGACCCCAAACAGAGAAACCACCCCGAGACCTCTAATGAGTGTGTCTGTTGAAATGTTTCTTACTGAGGCAGCGACAGATACCAGGCTGCAAGCCTAGCAAATAGTTTTTGTGGGCAGAGCATTTGATCTCATGGGAATATACACACACACACACACACACACACACACACACACACACACACACACACACACACACACACACACACACACACACACACACACACACACACACACACACACACACACACACACACACACACACACACACACACACACACACACACACACACACACACACACACAGATCTGTAGCCTCAACTCTTGCCTCATCTCTAACCCAAGACTCAACAATAGCCTCAACTCTAACCCTAGACTCAACTCTAACCCTAACCCTAAACAACACCCAAACTGAACCCCTGCCTCTAACAACAATACACATTCCCCATACTGTACCTTCCTTACTGATGCTCATACTCATCCCCCAGACCCTACCCTGCCCCAGCCCACCACAGGGGCCTCTGTCAGGGCTAAGGGACACTAATCACACCCCAGCCTGCCCAGGGCCTCAGAGGGGTGGGACCCTACCAGACACTTCTGCTCAGCCCTCCCTCTCCCTCCCTCTCCAGCAGCCACACCCTCCGATGTTTGGCAGCCTGCAGTGGTGTGGTGGTGAAACGGTCTAGCTTGAATCACAAAGACAATCTGTCAGTGCCTTGGCTGATGTGATTCAGCTGCAGCTGGTGCAGACTGCATGAGGGATTTGACTCAGACTCAGACACTCAGACCCATTCAGTCAGAGCCCTGTGAACTGAACAGTGTTATCAGTTAGCTGTATAGCTCCCCCTGCTGTTAGTGTCTCTGTGAGAGGGAGACATGGATCTGGAATGTGCATTGTGTATCAGTACAGCCTGATGTAGAAGCATCGTAACGTAGGAGGAGATGGATAGTGGATCCAGCAGTGACTGGGTGGTCCACTTGATTCATCCTGCCCATATCCCCTCTCCACTACAGCACATCCCCCTTGTCCCCCTCACACAGAGACAAACTGTAGATTCCCCCCCCCCCACACACACTGTTCCCCTGAAGCTCTTCTCTGCCCCTCTGCTCTATGATTAGCAGCCCATGACACCTGTGGGGTTTGGTGTATGTGTGTGAGCAGGGAGTTAGGGAGATGGGGGTGGAGGAGGTTACACTAGAGAGTTTGTAGTAGGGGCTGGGGAGCACTCCTGGCCTCCTGTGGAGGACCCTTCATCTTACTGTCTGCCTCAATGCTTCCCTCAGTGCTCCGAGGTGTATTTCCTGTTAATTGGCTTCCGACTTGTGGCATTCTCTCTCCCCCCCCCCCACCCCCATGCCTCCAGGGCTTGGCCCTCTCGTTGCTGTGCAATATGCTTCCTTTCTTTAACTTTAGCTTCCTCTTTAACATTCCTGTGTGTAAGGCAGGCAGGCAGCAGAGTGATCTGCAAAGAGACAAAGACTTGCAAAGAGAAAGAGAAAGCGAGAGAGAGAGACAGAGAGAGAGAAGGAGAGTGAGAGAGAGAAAGAAAGAAAGAAAGAAAGAAAGAAAGAAAGAAAGAAAGAAAGAAAGAAAGAAAGAAAGAAAGAAAGAAAGAAAGAAAGAAAGAAAAAAAGCAGCACTTGCCATTACATTTTTGCGTACACACAAAATATGTTGTTTTATCATTACGACTGCTCAGACATGCATTAAAGAGCAACAATCTGAAAAGTGTCCCTCCCCTCTTTTTTCTTTCCTTCTCTCCCTCTCCTCATCTCCCTCTCCTCATCTCCCTCTCCTCATCTCCCTCTCCTCCTCTCTCAGTTTTGATTTATCCCCTGCTCTGTTTTCCCTGGCCCAAATGGCCCGGGAGTTTGCACTAGGCCAACTCAACCAGAACCGATGTCATTCAAATCCAGTTAAATAAATGGTCCTATAAATTCACTCCAATAATAAGCCTGGGTGCTGGAGGAATGTGTGGCGGGGAGGGATGCAGGGATTGAGGAAGAGAGGGACTGAAAGAGGGGAGAGCGAGTGTCAGACCCAGACAGCCTGTGCTGCAGTGTGAGAAAGGCAGGCTGCTGCTGTTTGCTTGTTAAAGAGGGGACATCTCTCTCTCTCTCTCTCTCTCTCTCTCTCTCTCTCTCTCTCTCTCTCTCTCTCTCTCTCTCTCTCTCTTTCTCTCTCTCACTGGGAGCTGGGGTGGGAGACTCCAGGCGAATGGGACCTCAGGGACACTTTAACTCAGCCCACCCAGAGATAGTCTGAGGCTAGGGCCAGCAATCAGGGCCCAGCCAGCCAGGGCTACTAATCTTCAGGACCCTGTGAGAACTACAGTGTCTTAATGAGGTGTCTGTCTGGAACGCTGTTCTATATAGGTCAAATGGATCAGGGAAATAGTGTTGGTCAGTGGGATTAATAGTATATCGTTCATGTGTTTTCATAAGCAGATGATTATTCTCTTACCACTTCTAATTTCTGTATGATATATTATATCCTTCAATAGCGTCTGTCCTCCTCAGTGTCCTCGATTTCCCTATGTAGGCTAATAATCATAACCACAACTGTCTCTGGAAGTAACATGCCGTTGTCGATTGTTGACATACATCACAACCTGCATCAAATGACCTTTAACTCCATAAACTAACCAATGAACCCTAAACTGTTCTACATTCCACATCCATAGGTGGATCTAAGCAGCAGACTCCTTAGTGGAGCAGTGTTTTTGGGGGGCTCATTGGATCGTTTGGTTGGTCTGTGTGTTTACCCTGAAGCTGATTTATCGGTGCTTCCGCAGTAGCCGGGTTGGCTTGCAGCGCATGAGAAAGCAAGCGCCCGCCAGGCCCCCACACCATCTCAGCCAGGCAGTTAGACTGTGTGGGAAACAGGAAAGGCCAATATTAGTCCTGTTACCATACAGGGATGCGCTAACACAACTCCGCGACAGAGTGACGGATCGCAACAAGGGCGTCATGTTGTGTAAGTGTCTCATTCACACCACAATTCAATAGCGAACATGAGAGAGGAGGTCCGCTAGAGCACATTAAAGCATCAAAGCCCCCACAATGCCTTCTGGGAAACAATGACAGGTAGGGGCCACAGGCCCGCTATTGCGCGCACTGTAAACGTTGCACTCTCCACGGGCTCCACGCTGCCTAAATGATATTACCTGGCACTATAAAACAAACACGCCCTGCCACACTTTGAACTGAGGGGCTTTGTTTGGACTGGCAACCCCAGGGGGCCATGAGGCAGGAGTGGGTGGGAGAGGGTGTCCATGCAGGCCAGGAGGGACTCAGCCCCCCAACCCCTCCTCCACTGAGTGACTGAGCTACTGTGTGATGCCAGTGATCCGCAACCCGCTTACTGCCTTGAATCGCTCCCACCCCCCTCGCCGCCCCTCTCCTCAGGAGAAAGAAAAATCACCCAGAGCACCTTGAAATGGGTCTGGGACAGGGTGATCTGGGGTTGTTGCTGGTTAACTCCCTGCAGCCTATCTAGCCTGGTTAAAGGAGGCAATTGTCATGCAGCAGAGAGTGAGGGCGTGGAACAGGTCAGACCCAGCTCAGCCTGACCCATATATAACCACTCAGTGGACTAGAAAGTCTCTGTCTGTATATCTATTACATGTATCTAACATTGGAAAATAAACTGTGTGGAGGGCAAACGCTGACACAGTGGAAAAATGGGCTGACGATATGAAAGGCGGGGATAATTAATGGTTGCCACGGACAATGAAATAAAAAAGGAGAAAATAGAGTGTATACTGTGTGTGTGGTGTATACTATATGTGTGTTTGTGTGGTGTGTGTGTGTGTGGTGTATACTATATGTGTGTCTGTGTGTAGTGTGTGTGTGTTTCTGTGGTGTGTGTGTCTGTGTGTAGTGTGTGTGTGGTGTATACTATATGTGTGTCTGTGTGTAGTGTGTGTGGTATATACTATATGTGTGTCTGTGTGTAGTGTGTGTGTGGTGTATACTATATGTGTGTCTGTGTGTAGTGTGTGTGTGTTTCTGTGGTGTGTGTGTCTGTGTGTAGTGTGTGTGTGTGTTTCTGTGGTGTGTGTGTCTGTGTGTAGTGTGTGTGTGGTGTATACTATATGTGTGTTTGTGTGTAGTGTGTGTGTGGTGTATACTATATGTGTGTCTGTGTGTAGTGTGTGTGTGTTTCTGTGGTGTGTGTGTCTGTGTGTAGTGTGTGTGTGGTGTATACTATATGTGTGTCTGTGTGTAGTGTGTGTGTGTTTCTGTGGTGTGTGTGTCTGTGTGTAGTGTGTGTGTGGTGTATACTATATGTGTGTCTGTGTGTAGTGTGTGTGTGGTGTATACTATATGTGTGTCTGTGTGTAGTGTGTGTGTGGTGTATACTATATGTGTGTTTGTGTGTAGTGTGTGTGTGGTGTATACTATATGTGTGTCTGTGTGTAGTGTGTGTGTGTTTCTGTGGTGTGTGTGTCTGTGTGTAGTGTGTGTGTGGTGTATACTATATGTGTGTTTGTGTGTAGTGTGTGTGTGGTGTATACTATATGTGTGTCTGTGTGTAGTGTGTGTGTGTTTCTGTGGTGTGTGTGTCTGTGTGTCTGTGTGTAGTGTGTGTGTGTGGTGTATACTATATGTGTGTTTGTGTGTAGTGTGTGTGTGGTGTATACTATATGTGTGTCTGTGTGTAGTGTGTGTGTGTTTCTGTGGTGTGTGTGTCTGTGTGTGGTGTATACTATATGTGTGTTTGTGTGTAGTGTGTGTGTGGTGTATACTATATGTGTGTCTGTGTGTAGTGTGTGTGTGTGTTTCTGTGGTGTGTGTGTCTGTGTGTAGTGTGTGTGTGGTGTATACTATATGTGTGTCTGTGTGTAGTGTGTGTGTGTTTCTGTGGTGTGTGTGTCTGTGTGTAGTGTGTGTGTGGTGTATACTATATGTGTGTTTGTGTGTAGTGTGTGTGTGTTTCTGTGGTGTGTGTGTCTGTGTGTAGTGTGAGTGTGTTTGTGTGGTCTGTGTGTAGTGTGTGTGTGGTGTGTACTGTATGTGTGTTTGTGTGGTGTGTGTGTCTGTGTGTAGTGTGTGTGTGGTGTGTGTGTCTGTGTGTAGTGTGTGTGTGGTGTATACTATATGTGTGTTTGTGTGTAGTGTGTGTGTGGTGTATACTATATGTGTGTCTGTGTGTAGTGTGTGTGTGTTTCTGTGGTGTGTGTGTCTGTGTGTAGTGTGTGTGTGGTGTATACTATATGTGTGTCTGTGTGTAGTGTGTGTGTGTTTCTGTGGTGTGTGTGTCTGTGTGTAGTGTGTGTGTGGTGTATACTATATGTGTGTCTGTGTGTAGTGTGTGTGTGGTGTATACTATATGTGTGTCTGTGTGTAGTGTGTGTGTGTTTCTGTGGTGTGTGTGTCTGTGTGTAGTGTGTGTGTGGTGTATACTATATGGGTGTTTGTGTGTAGTGTGTGTGTGGTGTATACTATATGTGTGTCTGTGTGTAGTGTGTGTGTGGTGTATACTATATGTGTGTTTGTGTGTAGTGTGTGTGTGGTGTATACTATATGTGTGTCTGTGTGTAGTGTGTGTGTGTTTCTGTGGTGTGTGTGTCTGTGTGTAGTGTGTGTGTGGTGTATACTATATGTGTGTTTGTGTGTAGTGTGTGTGTGGTGTATACTATATGTGTGTCTGTGTGTAGTGTGTGTGTGTGTTTCTGTGGTGTGTGTGTCTGTGTGTAGTGTGTGTGTGGTGTATACTATATGTGTGTTTGTGTGTAGTGTGTGTGTGGTGTATACTATATGTGTGTCTGTGTGTAGTGTGTGTGTGTTTCTGTGGTGTGTGTGTCTGTGTGTAGTGTGTGTGTGGTGTATACTATATGTGTGTTTGTGTGTAGTGTGTGTGTGGTGTATACTATATGTGTGTCTGTGTGTAGTGTGTGTGTGTTTCTGTGGTGTGTGTGTCTGTGTGTAGTGTGTGTGTGGTGTATACTATATGTGTGTCTGTGTGTAGTGTGTGTGTGTTTCTGTGGTGTGTGTGTCTGTGTGTAGTGTGTGTGTGGTGTATACTATATGTGTGTTTGTGTGTAGTGTGTGTGTGTTTCTGTGGTGTGTGTGTCTGTGTGTAGTGTGTGTGTGGTGTGTACTGTATGTGTGTCTGTGTGTAGTGTGAGTGTGTTTGTGTGGTCTGTGTGTAGTGTGTGTGTGGTGTGTACTGTATGTGTGTTTGTGTGGTGTGTGTGTCTGTGTGTAGTGTGTGTGTGGTGTGTGTGTCTGTGTGTAGTGTGTGTGTGGTGTGTACTGTATGTGTGTTTGTGTGGTGTGTGTGTCTGTGTGTGTGTGGTGTGTACTTTATGTGTGTTTGTGTGGTGTGTGTGTCTGTGTGTAGTGCGTGTGTGTGTGTGGTGTACTGTATGGGTGTTTGTGTGGTGTGTGTGTCTTTGTGTAGTGTGTGTGTGTGGTGTGTACACTATGTGTGTTTGTGTGGTGTGTGTAGTGTGTGTGTGGTGTGTACTGTATGTGTGTTTGTGTGGTGTGTGTATCTGTGTGTAGTGTGTGTGTGTGTGGTGTGTACTGTATGTGTGTTTGTGTGGTGTGTGTGTCTTTCTGTAGTGTGTGTGTGTGTGGTGTGTACCGAATGTGTGTTTGTGTGGTGTGTGTGTCTGTGTGTAGTGTGTGTGTGGTGTGTACTGTATGTGTGTTTGTGTGGTGTGTGTGTCTGTGTGTAGTGTGTGTGTGGTGTGTACTGTATGTGTGTTTGTGTGGTGTGTGTGTGTGTCTGTGTGTAGTGTGTGTGTGGTGTGTACTGTATGTGTGTTTGTGTGGTGTGTGTGTGTGGTGTATACTATATGTGTGTCTGTGTGTAGTGTGTGTGTGTTTCTGTGGTGTGTCTGTCTGTGTGTAGTGTGTGTGTGGTGTATACTATATGTGTGTCTGTGTGTAGTGTGTGTGGTGTATACTATATGTGTGTCTGTGTGTAGTGTGTGTGTGGTGTATACTATATGTGTGTCTGTGTGTAGTGTGTGTGTGTTTCTGTGGTGTGTGTGTCTGTGTGTAGTGTGTGTGTGTTTCTGTGGTGTGTGTGTCTGTGTGTAGTGTGTGTGTGGTGTATACTATATGTGTGTTTGTGTGTAGTGTGTGTGTGGTGTATACTATATGTGTGTCTGTGTGTAGTGTGTGTGTGTTTCTGTGGTGTGTGTGTCTGTGTGTAGTGTGTGTGTGGTGTATACTATATGTGTGTCTGTGTGTAGTGTGTGTGTGTTTCTGTGGTGTGTGTGTCTGTGTGTAGTGTGTGTGTGGTGTATACTATATGTGTGTCTGTGTGTAGTGTGTGTGTGGTGTATACTATATGTGTGTTTGTGTGTAGTGTGTGTGTGGTGTATACTATATGTGTGTCTGTGTGTAGTGTGTGTGTGTTTCAGTGGTGTGTGTGTCTGTGTGTAGTGTGTGTGTGGTGTATACTATATGTGTGTTTGTGTGTAGTGTGTGTGTGGTGTATACTATATGTGTGTCTGTGTGTAGTGTGTGTGTGTTTCTGTGGTGTGTGTGTCTGTGTGTAGTGTGTGTGTGGTGTATACTATATGTGTGTTTGTGTGTAGTGTGTGTGTGGTGTATACTATATGTGTGTCTGTGTGTAGTGTGTGTGTGTTTCAGTGGTGTGTGTGTCTGTGTGTAGTGTGTGTGTGGTGTATACTATATGTGTGTTTGTGTGTAGTGTGTGTGTAGTGTATACTATATGTGTGTCTGTGTGTAGTGTGTGTGTGTTTCTGTGGTGTGTGTGTCTGTGTGTAGTGTGTGTGTGGTGTATACTATATGTGTGTTTGTGTGTAGTGTGTGTGTGTTTCTGTGGTGTGTGTGTCTGTGTGTAGTGTGTGTGTGGTGTGTACTGTATGTGTGTCTGTGTGTAGTGTGAGTGTGTTTGTGTGTAGTGTGTGTAGTGTGTGTGTGGTGTGTACTGTATGTGTGTTTGTGTGGTGTGTGTGTCTGTGTGTAGTGTGTGTGTGGTGTGTGTGTCTGTGTGTAGTGTGTGTGTGGTGTGTACTGTATGTGTGTTTGTGTGGTGTGTGTGTCTGTGTGTGTGTGGTGTGTACACTATGTGTGTTTGTGTGGTGTGTGTGTCTGTGTGTAGTGTGTGTGTGGTGTGTACTGTATGTGTGTTTGTGTGGTGTGTGTGTCTGTGTGTAGTGTGTGTGTGTGTGGTGTGTACTGTATGTGTGTTTGTGTGGTGTGTGTGTCTTTCTGTAGTGTGTGTGTGTGTGGTGTGTACTGTATGTGTGTTTGTGTGGTGTGTGTGTCTGTGTGTAGTGTGTGTGTGGTGTGTACTGTATGTGTGTTTGTGTGGTGTGTGTGTGTGTCTGTGTGTAGTGTGTGTGTGGTGTGTACTGTATGTGTGTGTGTGGTGTGTGTGTCTGTGTGTAGTGTGTGTGTGGTGTGTACTGTATGTATGTGTGTGTGTCTGTGTGTAGTGTGTGTGTGGTGTGTACTGTATGTGTGTGTGTGTGGTGTGTGTGTCTGTGTGTAGTGTGTGTGTGGTGTGTACTGTATATATGTGTGTGTGGTGTGTGTGTCTATGTGTAGTGTGTGTGTGGTGTGTACTGTATGTGTGTGTGTGTGGTGTGTGTGTCTGTGTGTAGTGTGTGTGTGGTGTGTACTGTATGTATGTGTGTGTGGTGTGTGTGTGTCTGTGTGTAGTGTGTGTGTGGTGTGTACTGTATGTGTGTGTGTGTGGTGTGTGTGTCTGTGTGTAGTGTGTGTGTGGTGTGTACTGTATGTATGTGTGTGTGGTGTGTGTGTCTGTGTGTAGTGTGTGTGTGGTGTGTACTGTATGTGTGTGTGTGTGGTGTGTGTGTCTGTGTGTAGTGTGTGTGTGGTGTGTACTGTATGTGTGTGTGTGTGGTGTGTGTGTCTGTGTGTAGTGTGTGTGTGGTGTGTGTGTCTGTGTGTAGTGTGTGTGTGCAGTGGTGTAGTGGTGCCTGAAGAAGTGGGTATACTCAGATTTTGGCAACATGTTCCAAACAAGAAAAAAATGACATTTTTTTCTTCAGGTTTTCGCTCTGTCACTGTTTTAAAAATGTTTTTACAGAAAATTGGATGTAGTAAGTCCACAACAGTGCTTAAAACACATAAGAGACCACTTTTGATGTCTGGGATTTTGTTGTTGAAATTTTGATTTGTAAGTGTCGTTACCCTTCAATTGAAGTGTGCAGGCATCTAGCACTGCTGTTCGGTTTGCTGTGTTTCTGTAGCCCATGAAGTTGAGTTTGCTAAACAAATGGCCACTGGATTGATGCAATAATCATGATATCATTCTACCAGGTTGGCATAGAGTACTTTGTAGCTAGTTAACATTTAACTGAGAAGGTTTTAGGGAAAACCTTTCTATCTACCAGAAGATGGTTAGGCCTGTCTTTAGCATCACTATATTTGTCCTGTTCCTTAATTGTTTTAAACCTGGACGTTTTACTTCAGAAATAAGGTACAAGAGGCGGTGCTGTATCAATACACAGTATCACATACACATGGTTAGCAGATGTTAATGCGAGTGTAGCGAAATGCTTGTGCTTCTATTTCTGACAGGAATCTCTAAAATAAATTATACATCTAATTTATTTATTGTCCTATCATGGGGAACTACATTTAAAAAATAAATTATACATCTAATTTATTTATTCATGGTACTGTATTGATGGAACGGTCCACAATCCTATACCCTAAACACCAACCTGAATGACCCAGATACTAAGGAGAAGCCCCTAACTGTTTTATGGGCCTGCTGTAAGCGGTCTGTATGCAGCCAAAATGTGGTCAGAGAACCACACAAGGGGTTATATCTGACATCCATCATCTAGGACGTGACAATGGATGAACAGGATTTTCAAAATATATACACTACCGTTCAAAAGTTTGGGGTCACTTAGAAATGTCCTTGTTTTTGAAAGAAAAACATTTTTTTTTGTCCATTAAAATAACATCATATTGATCAGAGATACAGTGTAGAGGTTAATGGTTTTTTTGTTTTATTTTGTTCTACTGTATTATTGACTGTATGTTTTGTTTATTCCATGTGTAACTCTGTATTGTTGTATTGTGTCAAATTGCTTTGCTTAATCTTGGCCAGGTCGCAGTTGCAAATGAGAACTTGTTCTCAACTAGCCTACCTGGTTAAATAAAGGTGTTCTCAACTAGCCTACCTGGTTAAATAAAGGTGTTCTCAACTAGCCTGCCTGGTTAAATAAAGGTGAAATAAAGACAATTTAAAAAATAAAATAAATAAAATGTTGTAAATGACTATTGTAGCTGGAAACGGCATAATGTTTATGGAATATCTACAGTTGAAGTCAGAAGTTTACATACACCTTAGCCAAATACATTTAATCTCAGTTTTTCACAATTCCTGACATTTAATCCAAGTAAATATTCCATTTCTTAGTTCAGTTAGGATCACCACCTTATTTTAAGAATGTGAAATGTCAGAGTAATAGTGGAGAGAATTATTTATTTCAGCTTTTATTTCTTTCATCACATTCCCAGTGAGTCAGAAGTTTACATACACTCAATTAGTATTTAGTAGCATGGCCTTTAAATTGTTTAACTTGGGTCAATTGTTTCAGGTAGCCTCCCATAAGCTTCCCACAATAAGTTGGGTGAATTTTGGCCCATTCCTCCTGACAGAGCTGGTGTAACTGAGTCAGGTTTGTAGGCCTCCTTGCTTGCACACTCTTTTTCAGGTCTGCCCACAAATTTTCTATAGGATTGAGGTCGGGGCTTTGTGATGGCCACTCCAATACCTTGACTTTGTTGTCCTTAAGTCATTTTGCCACAACTTTGGAAGTCTGCTTGGGGTCATTGTCCATTTGGAAGACCCATTTTGCGACCAAGCTTTAACTTCCTGACTGATGTCTTGAGATGTTGCTTCAATATATCCACATAATTTTCCTACCTCATGATGCCATCTATTTTGTGAAGTGCCCCAGTCCCTCTTGCAGCTAAGCACCCCAACAACATGATGCTGCCACCCCCACAACATGATGCTGTCACCCCCGTGCTTCACGGTTGGGATGGTGTTCTTTTGCTTGCAAGCCTCCCCCTTTTTCCTCCAAACATAACGATGGTCATTATGGCCAAACAGTTCTATTTTTGTTTCCTCAGACCAGAGGACATTTCTCCAAAAAGTACAATCTTTGTCCCCACGTGCAGTTGTAAACCGTAGTCTGTCTTTTTTATGGAGGTTTTGGAGCAGTGGCTTCTTCCTTGCTGAGCGACCTTTCAAGTTATGTCGATATAGGACTCGTTTTACTGTGGATATAGATACTTTTGTACCTGTTTCCTCCAGCATCTTCACAAGGTCCTTTGCTGTTGTTCTGGGATTGATTTGCACTTTTCGCACCAAAGTACGTTAATCTCTAGGAGACATAACGAACGCGTCTCCTTCCTGAGCGGTATGACGGCTGCGTGTTCCCATGGTGTTTATACTTGCATACTAATGTTTGTACAGATGAACGTGGTACGTTTGTAAATTGCTCCCAAGGATGAACCAGACTTGTGGAGGTCTACAATTTTTTTTCTGAGGTCTTGGCTGATTACTTTTGATTTTCCCATGATGTCAAGCAAAGAGGTACTGAGTTTGAAGGTAGGCCTTGAAATACATCCACAGGTACACCTCCAATTGACTTAAATGATGTCAATTAGCCTATCAGAAGCTTCTGAAGCCATGATATAATTTTCTGGAATTTTCCCAGCTGTTTAAAGGCACAGTCAACTTGGTGTATGTAACTTCTGACACATTGGAATTGTGATACAGATACAGATAAGTGAAATAATCTGTCTGTAAACAATTAAAAATTACTTGTGTCATGCACAAAGTAGATGTCCTAACCGACTTGCGAAAACTCTAGTTTGTTAACAAGAAATTGTTGAAGTGGTTGAAAAACAAGTTTTAATGACTCCAACCTAAGTGTATGTAAACTTCCGACTTTAACTGTAGGTATTATTTTTTGTCCAGATGGGATATAGCAGTGTGCAGTGTGATGGCGATTGCGTCATCTGTGGACCTGTCAGTGCAATATGCAAACTGAAGTGGGTCTAGGGTGGCCGGTAAGGTGGAGGTGATATGATCCTTGACTAGCCTCTCAAAGCACTTCATGATGACAGAAGTAAGATCTACGGGGCGGTAGTCATTTAGTTCCGTTATCTTTGCCTTCTTGGGTACAGGAACAATGGTGGCCGTCTTTAAGAATGTGGGGACAACAGACTGGGATAGGGAGCGATTTAATATGTCCGTAAACACACCAGTCAGCTGGTCTGCGTGTGCTCTGAGGACATGGCTGCGGATGCCGTCCGGGCCAGCAGACCTGCGAGGGTTAACAAGTTGAAATGTTTTACTCACATCAGCCAAGGAGAAGGAGAGGGGGGGGGCAGTCTTTGGTAGCGAGGATATGTGGGAGTGTGAGTGCATGTATGTGTGTCTGCTGCTCTGCATATTTGTCTGCATATGCAGTATGTATCAATGTGTGCATATGTGTGTCTGCGTCTGCCCGAGTGTGTGTATGTATGGGGAGTGTAAGTGTACATACGTGTCTGGCTAACATTTATGGCTGCTCCATGTGTATCTATCATTCCCTCTGCGTTTACCAGCCACTTCAGTGTCTGTACACCAAGTGTAAACAACGTTTATCATGCAAATTAGTGTCTTTACCTCCAGCCCCAACAAAGAGGACCGTTGAAGGCAGCTTGGGCATTTACAACCATGTTGAATTTTAGACTCCAGATTATAGGCTTATTCCAGACATTGTGTTGTGCTTTTCTGTCACTCACACTCAGCTGATGCTCCCTGTTAGACATATCTTGGGCATCCTGGACCCATCATTAAGGTTTTGACCAATATGCAGTCAAATAAAGGGCTGCAGCAGGAACTAAAGAGATGTATCGCTCTCTCTCTCTCTTTCTCTCACACCCTTCTCTTCCCTCCCTTTTTCTCGCTCTCTCACCCTTACTATCCCCCCCCCTCTCTCTCTGGAAGGTGGGAGGTGATGTGTGTCTGTGTATGCTGCTGATAGTAGTAATTTCGGTGAGAGGCTGAGAGGCACCTCTGGGGACAGTACATCCGCCCCGGCCCGCCGCTTCATTTGTGGCTGTGAAATATGACAAGAGGCTCCCAGCAGGAGAGCAGAGATTTATGTGGTACTTATAAGCACTATCTCTCCAGGAGATCACACCCACAGATAGACCCAGCACAGCAAGTGAGCGAGAGGCCAAGTCCTCTATAGCAGAGATTTTTTAACTTTTCTTGCCCAGGACCCCCGTCCAGGCAAACTGCCGACCCAGGGATCCCCATCATATGTTAGCAAAAAAATATATAATCTTGTCTTACGATCAGGTGAATGAAAATGGCATGTAGAAGTAATAAACAATATATTTTGTAGGGAGTTATATTATATGTATTTTGCCATGGCTAATGTTCCTCTGCTCAAACATTATATCAAAATCAAGTTCTCTGAATGCCCATTATTTAACATTCTTCGATCATCCCTGACTGTCTAGCTTTTATTTGATTTTGAGTTCTCAAAGATGGTATTATTAAAAATATTGTTCAAGATCTTTTCTGCATGCTTTCTGGTTTTGGTCATTCTAGTTGACACTGAAACCTAAGATGTTTTGATACAGAAAAAACCCTGTAATTAGCTCCAATGACTGTAATTTCCTCCATATTAAAGGGATAGTTTGTGATTTTGGCAATGAAGCCATTTATCTACCTCCCCAGAGTTGGATGAACAGGAATAGCTACCATGCTAACATTTCCTGTAGACTTCCAGTCTTTGCGCAAGTGTTAGTTAGCATTGGCTTGTGAAACTGCCTCTAACGTCCTTTATACTGGACGCAGAGACTTAAAAATGGTTTCCACGATGGTATTCTGTTTCAGCTAGCGATATTCCCCAAATATTTTTTGGCACATAAAAAAGTCCCACAAAATATATACAAAATATTCTGACCCCCTGCAGTACCTCCGTGGAAGCCTATGGGGACGCAGACACCAGGTTGAAAACCCCTGCTCTATAGAAGCCAAGCTAGCTACGCTAATTCCTCTCTCTGGTTCCGTCACGCTCCCGCTCTCTCAATGGGATCTCACATGAGATGCGCAGAACAGCTGGCAGGCATATTCACGGTAATTTTCAACCTCTCCTTGTCCCAGTCTCAAGGTAAACACATTCAATCCTGTTCTCAAAACTCTAAGGCTACCTGCCACAATGACTACCGACCTGTAGCACTCACATCTGTAATCATGAAGTGCTTTGAAAGGCTGGTTATGGCACACATCAACTCCATCATCTCGGACACCCTTGACCCAGTCCAATTTGCATAACGCCACAACAGATCCATAGACAATGCAATATCAAATGCACTCTACACTGCTCTCACCCAACTAGATGAGAGGAATACCTATGTGAGAATGCTGTTCATTGACTACAGCTCACCATTCAACACCATAGACCCTCCCTGGGACTTAACACCTCCCTCTGCAACTGAATCCTGGACTTCCTGACAGGCCGACCCCAAGTGGTGAGGGTAGGCAACATTACCTCCGCCACACTGATCCTCAACTTGGGGGCACTACAGGGGTGTGTGCTTAGTCCCTTCCATATTCCCTGTTCACCCATGACTGCGTGGCCATGCACCACTGCAACAGTGGAGGGGGGGGGGGGGGGGGCACGGGGCTGCAGTGGGGCGGGTCGAGAGCTTCAAGTTCCTCGGTGTCCAAATCATTAAGGACTTAAAATGGTCCACACACACACAAACAGTCGTGAAGACTTTTCAACCTCCCCCTCAGGAGGTTGAAAAGATTTGGCATTTGCCCTCAAATCCTTATTGAGAGCATCTTGACTGGCTGCACCACTGCATGGTATGGCAACTGAACCATCCTCGATTGCATGGCGCTAGAGAGGGTGGTGTGGACAACCTGGTACATTACTGGGGCCGAGCTCCCTGCCATCCAGAACCTCTATATCACGAAGGCAGAGCCAGAAAATTGTTAAAGACTCCAGCCACCCAGGCCATAGACTGTTCTCTTTGCTACCGCATTGGCAAGCATTTCCGGAGCGTCAAGTCCGACTCCAACAGGCCCCTGAACAGTTTCTGTCCCCAAACTATACTGTAAGACTGCTGAATGGCAAACAAAATAGCTACATGGACTATCTGCATCGACCCTTCTATTTTATTTGAGATTTTTGCACTGTCTCTATGCACACTCACATACTCACTCTGTGCACATTCTACACACTCACTTACACACATACTCACACACTTAATTTGCTCACACACACATAACATGCACGCACATTCATACTGACTATACACACACACACTCACATACAATAATCATACACGCTGCTGCTACTCTGTTTATTATATATCCTGATGCCTAATAACCTTACCCCTATACATATCTAACCCTACCTCTCCAGTATCCCTGCACATTGTAAATATGGTGTTGGCACTGACCCTGGAAATGACCATATATATAGCGTACTTACTTTCTCGTGTTCTTCTTATATCTATTTGTTGTGTGTTTTTGTTGTACTTTTTACATTTATTTTTCATCGTACTATATTGTTGGGAAAGAGCACACAAGAAAGGCATTTCACTCTATTAGTGCACGTAACAATAAAACGTTGAAACTTGAGCACTAAAACTAAGTGGTGCTGTATTGAAGCATTCAGCGTGCCTCTTTCCCTCTTTCCCTCTTCCCCCACCCCCTAGTGTGGGGTTAAGACATGTTCCCTGCACTGTTTCAAGTACAGGAGGCTTTGGGTTTGACAAGAGCTACCTTCTATTAAGACATGTCCGTGACAAGGCAACAATACTCTCAGATCTGTGCTAATAAACGTCAGCGCTTTCACACAAAAGAGGTAAGACACTGACCTTACCTTCTCTGGGAGGGCTGGTGGTGTATATTGCAGGGTAGTGTGTGGTGTGTGTTCACCTGTGACAGTGCCAGTCGTTAAGGAGTGAGGAGAGATGAGCTCATGAGGGCTGGGCCAGGGAGGGACTGAGGAGCATGTTTAATACAGAGACTGAGACTGTGGCCTGTCTCCAATCCTGCCCTAATTCTGCCCTTTGACTGGAAAAGTCAAGAACGCTGCATGATGGGAGAGAGTGAGAAAAAAAGAGAGGAGAGAGAGAAAGAAAGTTGAAAGAAGGGAAGAGAGACAATAAAATGGGGAGAAAGAGGTCCTTTGAACAAGTATTGAATGAAAGACTCTCCGCCTGGAAACGACAAGGGGGAATTACGGAACATACAAACTGCAGGTGTGCCCCCCCCCACACACACACACTTACATCCAAGTACTCATACACAGAGACACACTCACATGTAGATTCATCTTCTTGGCGGCATGGGCAGCTGCAGCCGTTTCCCAGAAGCACATATGATGTGAGGTGGGTTTAGCCATATCTCCATGGGTTTAGCAGTCTTTATGAGGGCAGATCCTCTGTGTGTGTTTGGCTGCCCGGGCACAGCTGACATGACAATAAACACACCCTACCGCCACCATGTAGACACTGCCACATAGTAAGGGGATTATGGGAGTGAAAGTCTCATAGACACACAGTTACGTCAGACGTACATACGCACACACACATAGACGGGAACACACACAGATACACACACTTAAAATGACCACTACAAACTCTCTCTCTCTCTCCCGCTCTGTCTCTCTCTCTCTCCCCTGTAGCTGATTAATAGTTTTGTAGTGTTTTGTCAGTAGAGAATTCCACAGGAAACCATTGTAATTAAGAAAACTAGACGTTGGATTCATCTATTTACTTTCCCCAAAATGATCATTAGCGAGGTTCTGGTTATTTCATTTGTCTCTGACTGAGAGTTTGGCATGGGACACATATGCAGGCCCTGGGCCTATCCCACGATCCCTTAGCCTGTGTCTCAAACAGCACCGTTTTCCATATATAGTGCATTTGTTTTGACCAGAACCCTATGGGCCCTGTCGAAAGTAGTGCACCACATAGGGAACAGGGTGCCATTTGGGATGCATCCTAAGTGTGATGACTTCATTAGGACTTGATTTGTCTCTCTATAAACACACTGGTCTCTGTGAGATATGAACTCATAATGACATAACCTGGCCTCATTTATCTCACATACTACAAGTGTTCTGAAGCTTACAAACCGAAACCCTCTGTGGGAAAAATAAACTTGCAGCAATGAAGGTCTTAGTGATTGGAGTATAGCCTGCTGAAATGTAAAGCTACTAACCAGAACTAATATATATATTTTTTTTTACACTTAGCTAGAAGTAAAGGGAGTTTAACGTGTGCGGTTGACTTTTGGACCTATTGATTTACTGTGTCTGAGGGAAGTGTGTGAGTTTTGAGGGGTTGTACGTTAATCGGTTGATCAGTGAAAGTGTTGGTGCTGTAATGTCCTCCGCTCTATTCCCAGTGCGTGGTGGGTCGGTGAGAGTTTAATATACACTCCTAGTTCTGTGTGTGTGTGTGTGTCTGTACAGTGATTCATGAGTAGGCCTCTCTCACTGGCTGCAGTGTTTAGCACTCTGCCCTGGCCTGTCATCCACACTAGGCCTCACCATAAATTAGTGATCATTTGAAGTGACGTTAGTGAGCCTGTACGTTGTCACTGTGTGTGTGTGTGTGTGCGTCTATGCTTGTGTTTGTGTGTGTGTGATGCCTGCTTGGTTTAAAGAGAGTGATTTACGACAGACCTGAAGCACATAATTTCTTCAGCGTTTAGAGGTTAGTTTGCTAATACCCTATGAGTACTCCAGGTTTTCACTACGAAACGAGCAATCGTAAATCCGACAGTCACGCTAATGGTCCAGCTATCTTAAACTGTTGGATGTATTTTTAAATACTGAGAGGTGCAAGTACTGTATAGAGGGATGTACAAATCCCAAATCAAACAATCACTCACTAACCTCACATAGGGTTTGTTACCTGGACCCAGATTAAGTCCTATTCCTGGACTAAAAAGCATGCTCAAATAAAAATCTACATCTGAAAGTTCTTATGTAGTCCAGAATTGCGCTTAATCTGTGTCTGGGAAACCAGCCCCAGAGAGAGCTGGAACAATACAGAGAGGAGTCTACTCCAGACAGTCATGTGGTTTTAATCATATCAACACCTGATGTCATTGTGTTACATATACAGTGCTATGATTATTGGGTTTTTATGCAAATATTCTTCCAAACAGTATTAAACTCTTGACACAATGAATAAAGTATATATTTCCTAGCTGTGCTGCTGACATGCCTGGAGACATTAATCCATGCTTGATCATTTAGTAACTAACTTTACAGCATGTTCTCTTTGTGTTCTGAAATCAACTCCCTGTTTTCCCCTCAGTGAATGAATGGGATGGGTAAAAGAGAGAGCGCTTGCCTTGTCGGTGCTTGTTCAAACACGCAGAATTCAATAAAAGGAAGAGTAAATGAAAAACTGGTTTCCTGGATAAAATCCCACAGCGATGTTACAGAGTACCACCTACTGAGTCTGTGTCAGGCATGTCAACCACAACACCTGGGAGAAGTAGGAGGAATAATAGACTGTGTGGAGTGTATAAACTCTGGGTAAGATAATACTTGCCTGATCCTAGAACTGTTTGTGCTGTCTCGCCAACTCCTAATGACATTAGGAAGACAGCGCAAACAGATCTGGGACCAGGCTAAGGGAATACTGCTTGCCATTTAGACTGGTTGTCCTGCTTGCCCTGTTAGCTCTACAGAACTGGCTTTAGTATCTTACATCAGTCGCTTTCAAACAGTTCTCAGTCATGGGAAATGTATCCTGTGTGGCCCCAAAGGATGCTTGGAAGGATTAGGAGGGGGTCCTGAGGTTCGCTGACTCTGAGCTCTGTATCTCTCAGGGGGGATGACTAGCAGGACCAAGCCCCTGCAGCTTCTCAAAGGCTGACCAGCGGAGCCAAGCCCTGCAGCTTCTCAAAGGCTGACCAGCAGAACCAATCCCTGCAGCTTCTCAAAGGCTGACCAGCAGAACCAAGCCCTGGCAGCTTCTCAAAGGCTGACCAGCAGGACCAAGCCCCTGCAGCTTCTCAAATGCTGACCAGCAGGACCAAGCTCTGGCAGCTTCTCAAAGGCCGACCAGCAGAACCAAGCCCTGGCAGCTTCTCAAAGGCTGACCAGCAGAACCAATCCCTGGCAGCTTCTCAAATGCTGACCAGCAGAACCAAGCCCTGCAGCTTCTCAAAGGCTGACCAGCAGAACCAATCCCTGGCAGCTTCTCAAATGCTGACCAGCAGAACCAAGCCCTGCTGCTTCTCAAATGCTGACCAGCAGAACCAAGCCCTGCTGCTTCTCAAATGCTGACCAGCAGAACCAAGCCCTGCTGCTTCTCAAATGTTGACCAGCAGAACCAAGCCCTGGCAGCTTCTCAAATGCTGACCAGCAGAACCATGCCCTGGCAGCTTCTCAAATGCTGACCAGCAGAACCAAGCCCTGGCAGCTTCTCAAATACTGACCAGCAGAACCATGCCCTGGCTGCTTCTCAAATGCTGACCAGCAGAACCAAGCCCTGGCAGCTTCTCAAATTGTCAGTGTTACAGCTATTCCAATATTACACTAATATGTACTGTGAAGTCAAGACGTCTGTCACGACTTCCACCGAAGGTGGCTCCTCTCCCTGTTCGGGCAGCGCTCGGAGGTCGTCGTCGCCGGCCTACTAGCTGCCACCAATCCCTTTTCTTTTTCGTTTGGTTTTGTCTGTGTTGTGTTCACCTGTGTCTAGTTTAGGCTAATCAGTGGGGTATTTAATCTCGCCCTACCTGCTAGGTTTTGTGTGGGATTGTTTGTGTGTAGTTGCTTTCTGCACTGCATGTAGCTTTATGTTCGTTTTTGTATTTTGTTGTTTTTTCAGTGTCATTTAAAATAAAGAAAAATGTACGTCTACCACGTTACACTTTGGTCCAATCCATCTTTAAATGATCGTGACAACATCTGTATATTCCAATTGTGATTTTGGGCAGCTTAATGCACATCAGTCTAAAAATAAAGACAGTGCTCCAAAGTAACCAGCCACGAGAGGGGATTCTGATAGCCTAGAGAGGATATGGAGGCTGCCTGAGCCCTAAAGCCCTTAGACACCTTCATAAAACCAAGTAAGATGTTTCCATTGACAACTGATAAACTAAACTAATGATACATCCATGGTTTTACATTTGTTTTTATCCTGAAATCAAGCTGAGAGGTTAGTTACGTCATCTTGTTCAATGCTGTCGAGACAAACTGACAGGTTACGTAAACTGCCAATGCCCCATAACAGATTCCACTCAACAACAAGCCCCAGCAGAGACATGTACTGTATGTGCTGCACTGGAGCTGCTGCTGGATTTATGCCATTTATGCTGAAGTGGCATCCATTGTGTCCCCTCAGTTTTCTGGGCTGGTGCTGTGCTCGCTATACCTACCCTGTTGACTGCTCCCTGTGGGGTTTGGCTCTCTAGTGACTTCCTTTGTCCTGACTCCCGTGCCCTCCAAGCTGTCCAAACACACAGCACCTTAGAGAGGATTATGGGAATCTGGTGTATGGGAGGAGCACTCCCACCCTGTCTATAAGGAGAGGAGGAGGGAAGAAGTAGAGGAGGAGAGTGTTGAGGCGGCTCCCGCGCCTTTCAGACCCACTGCCCTAAGACTGCTTTATTAAATTGACTATTGCCTTCATGGAGAGGGGTCAACAGGTGTCAGTCTCAGTACGGTAGGGTGGTAGACTTAGGATGTCCACTTTGACCCCAGCAGTAGACTGGACAGCTGTGGTGGCTGTAGAAAAACAGAGTTGAGGTGGGGCTGATGTAACGTCTCCCCATTAAATGTGAAATGAAATTAAACAGAATTACAGATTATTCATGTATTCCTATGTAAAAACAGAAATGTAATGTGTACATGTATAGATCCATACCATGATTGTAATTCCCTTATCTTACCTCATTTGCACTCACTGTATATAGACTACTGTATTATTGACTGTATGTTTGTTTTATTCCATGTGTAACTCTGTATTGTTGTTTGTGTCGCACTACTTTGCTTTATCTTGGCCAGGTCACAGTTGTAAATGAGAACTTGTTCTCAACTAGCCTACCTGCTAAATAAAGGTGAAATAAAAAACAAAATACAAATAATTTTTATTCCGCAGGGTTGAAATTCTGTTGATTGGTCAAAATGATACCTGTCACTTTAAGTATGGCGTCATGTAAGTAGGAAGGGAAGAGAAAAATGGCTGCTGTGCGATAAATAAATAAATATTTAAATGTGTGTTTGAAAACTTTGAAACAAAATATTTCAGTTACTGTTGTAAAACCTGTTCCTTACGATTATCTGCCTGGAAATCACTGGACTATTCTCACAAAATCACTTGTTGATTGACTCTACTGTAGTTCCTATGTAATTATAATTGATCTTACTATTTCCTATGGGGTTATAATTTCTATTTTGTGGATGCACATTTGTTCAGGAAGGACAGGTGATTGTTAGTAGCAATGATACCTTAATTATCTAGGCTTATTGAGTGCTGATTTTTAAAATAAAAAACAGGAACCTCCAAACCATACCAGATCTGGTGATGAGATCAGACCCCTCTTTCTGATCGTATCTGACACCAAGTCATTCTGTGTGATCCTTTGGGTCGACTCAGCCACCCTGGAGGTAGCAGCAGGGGAGTAGATGTGTTTAGGAGCCCCTGGGTAACAGCAAAGCCAATCGCTGGCTTCTGGGTCTGTCGTTGACGGCTCCTGGTTTTCCCCCCTTTCCCCATTTCCATCTCCTACCCCCTCTCCTCACCCATCTCCATCACCCCCCTCTCACCCTCGCTCACTCTCCCTCCATCTCTCTTCCCCTCTATTCCAGCTGCAGACAGGAGCAGGGAGACCTCCAGCCAGACAGCCAGGTCTACAGAGGGCCTTGCCAATCAGAACTCTGGGAGAATCTCAATTGGTTTTGCTCGACTCGTTGCGTACTCCTCTCTTCTGACCTCTCCTTGCCTGCTTTTGAAAAAGTTCCCTATGAGTTGAAGTGTGGAGAGGAAAGGTGAAAACAAATGGGCTAGTATGAAATGAAACTCTCCTCCACTCCTCCAAAATAAATGTGTAAGGTGATAAAAACAAATGCAAGACATTTTTGGGAAAGAAGGATAAAAATAAGTGTTTTGTTTGAAATATGTACATGCTTTTCTCCGACAAGAAACCAACAGCTGTTTCAAAGGGGCGTGACTGGTTTAAAAAAAGTAGGTACTCAAGGAGGGGAGTAAACTCCTCTGTTCACCTACTAAAGAATTGACACTCTCCTCGACCACTTATCGGCTTCTGGGTAAAGGAGAAGAGGAGTCGAGGATACGACACACTTTTTCCCAATTGAGAATTGTCCCCTGAAAGCAACAATGATGTTATCCTGGCAAGGCTAATGTCACACTCCACCCCAATGTCATGATGTAACGAATTCACATGCACCGAATTAATGCAGTATATTGCGTTATATAGTATGCTTTGTATTATGTTAATCCATGCGTTATATTTCACACGATACAGATGAGGTTAGACATGGTGTATAAAACATAATGATACTTGTATAATGTAATGAATATTGGAACATGTGTTGCAATGAGCCTGCCATGCCCATAATCCATTTGATATATTTTTGTATCCAGCCAAATCAGACCAGAAATTGGTCTCTCTTCACACTCTCTTTACCTTGAGAGAATCCCTAGTGTGTTCAGCGGCATCTGTAAGTGGCCATTTTATCAAGCGGAGGTGATGTCGCCGAACAAAGACGTTCTGCAGAGTTGTTCTGCGGCGCTGTTCTGCGGAGTTGTTCAGCGGAGTTGTTCTGCAGAGTTGTTCAGCTGAGTTGTTCAGCTGAGTTGTTCTGCAGAGTTGTTCAGCGGAGTTGTTCTGTGGAGTTGTTCAGCTGAGTTGTTCTGCAGAGTTGTTCAGCTGAGTTGTTCTGCGGAGTTGTTCAGCGGAGTTGTTCTGTGGAGTTGTTCTGCGGAGTTGTTCAGCTGAGTCGTTCTGCGGAGTTGTTCAGCGGAGTTGTTCTGTGGAGTTGTTCTGCGGAGTTGTTCAGCTGAGTTGTTCTGCGGAGTTGTTCAGCGGAGTTGTCTGTGGAATTGTTCTGTGGAGTTGTTTAGCAGAAATGTTCTGCGGAGGTGTTTGAGGAAGGAACGAGAGGAAGGCTCCACACCACTCTCTCACTAGTTATCTTCTGATTATCTAATTTTGCCTTTTGTCAAGTATGTGTGTGTGTTTTCTATCCCAGTTCGCTTCTCTCCCTGTAGGTTTTTCAGACTCTCCCCACCCTGTGGCTGCAACCGTTGTAATATAGTGTATCCTGCACACACAACCTAGTTTCCTGGAACTGCCAATCTGCAGTCAATAAGGCTGAGTTCATATTAGCCTATATTGCCCTTCAGTCCCTACTCTTTTTGGCTCTGACAGAGACATGGATTACCCCAGAGAACACTACTATTCCAGCTGCTCTCTCGTCATCCGACTGTGTGCTCTCATAGTCTGAGAGCATCTGGTCGTCTCGGGGGTGACACAGAGCTCCTAATTTGTCCTAAATTGAGATTTTCTCGTTTCCCCCTCTCTCACCTCTCTGTCTGTGGTCACTGTCACTTTTCAACTCAATCTAAACTTTGTTGTCATCTATCACCCACCAGGAGACCTCAGATAGTTCCTCAATGAGTTTGACACCTTGATAAGCTAATTTCCCGACGATGGCTCACCACTCATCACACTAGGAGACTTTAACCTTCCAACGCCTGACATTAATTAAATTCTTTACACCTCTTTCTTTCCACTCCTTTCCTCGTTTGACCTCGCCCTTTCCCAGTCACCTCTCACTCGCAAGGCAAGCAGTACACTTGACCTCATATTCACGCTGTTCAACTACTAATCTCACTGCAACCCCATCCATGTCTCAGATCATTACTTTGTTTCATTTTCTCTTCATCAACCTTATCCACTCAGCCCCTACCCAAATGGTCATGCGCCGCTGCAATCTTCGCTCTCTTTCTCTCACTAATCTCTCCTCTTCTATCCTATCCTCTCTCGCTTCAGCTATATCCTTCTACCTCCTGTCTCCTGACGGCCTCTTCGACCATACTCTCCTCCCTTTCCTCATCCTTTGACTCTCACTGTCCCGTTTCCTCATGGCCGGCCCAACCTTCCCCTTCCACTCCGTGGCTGAGTGATTTACTGCATGCTCACAGAACAGGCCTGCGGGCAGCTGAGCAAAACTGGAGGAAAACTAAACTCCTGTAGGACCTATCATCCTTCCACTCCCTCCTCTCTACCTTCTCTTCCTCTGTATCCACTGCTAAAGCCGGTTTCCATCACTCTAAATTTTAAGCTTCTGCCTCCAACCCTCTTCTCCACTTTCTCCTCCCTCCTTAATCCTCCACCTCCTCCTTCTCCCTCCCTGCAGATTACTTTGTCCAGCGCAGCCTACTGAGCACACTGGTCCCACTCACACAGAACTACCCTATACCCCTCTGACTTCAAGATGGCTGGAGTTGCTTCCCTGCTCAAGAAACAAACACTCCCTAAGATGTCAAAAACTACAGACCGGTATCCATTCTTTCTTTTCGTTCCTAAACAATTGAGCATGCTGTCTCTGACCTAGTCTCTTGTTATCTCTCTCAGAACAATCTTCCAATCTTCAAGGCGGCTCACTTAACTGAGTCGCTCTTTGTGTCATGGAGTCCTCTCCGCTCTGCCAAAGCTGACTCTCTCGCCTCTGCTCTCATCCTCCTAGATTTAACTGCTGCCTTCGACATCATGAACCATCAGATCCTCTTCTGCACCTTCTCAGGTTGGGCGTCTCAGGCTTTGCACAGTCCTGGATTACATCCTACCTGGCAGGTCGCTCCTACCAGGTGGTGTGGAGAGAATCTGTGTCTGCACCACGTGCTTTCCCTTCTGGTGTCCCCCAGGGGTCGGATCTAGGCCCTCTCCTCTTTTCTCTTTACACAAAGTCACTCACATGGTCTAGTCTCATTGCTATGCAGATGACACACTTTTTTTGCATCTCCCTTCTGACACCCAGGTTGTGACACACATCTCAGAGTGCCTGACAGACATTTCACCCGCTCCTCTGCACACTCCACTGGCTTCCAGTTGAAGCATGCATCATCTTCAAGTTCCTAGTGCTTGCCTATGCAGCAGCAAGTGGAAGTGCCCCTCCTTATCTTCAAACTATGCTCAAACCCTTCATCCCAACCCGATCACTCTGTTCCGCCACCTCTGGTCTCTTAGCCCTCCCACCCCCACGGGAGGGCACTCAGCCCAGTCAAAACTCTTCTCTGTCCTGGCACCCCAATGATGGAACAAGATTTCCCCAAAAGTCAGGGGAGTGGTCCCTACCCATCTTCCAAAAATGTCTGAAACCCTACCTCTTTGAAGAGTATCGTAAATAACTCTCACAACGCTGATAAATACTTTGTTGAGGGAAAATGCACTTTAAGTGATTGTGATATGTTGTTGCCTCACCTAGCTATCTTAAGATGAATGAACTAATTGTAAATTGCATCTGCTAAATGACAAAAATATGGTGCATTATTATTATTGCTAGCATTCTCAATGGTCCAAAGCATGTAAGTCCTGAGTAGTCACTGTATGTTTTTAACTATTAAGAGCATGAGACATTTGTTTGCCCAGCATTAAAAGGTGGCAATTGTAATGATGTGTGGCTCTGTTCTTCCAAAGGCTGTACTAACTTGAGAATGTTATAAGCAGCAGTGCATTTGTGGTGTGAAATAGACAGATGACTCTAAATCTGACGATTAGTTGAGTAAACTCAGAGATGTCACTTCTGCCCAGAAGAGGGTTGAAATCCTGCAGGTTCGTGCTGTGAATGTGTCATACCTGAATGCATTCTCTCACACAAAAAAAAGATTAGCGGTTCACTTCCTAGCAGTTCTTTACGCTTCCAATAATCCAACACATACTATGGTTGATTCAGAGGGGTTGGGTTAAATGTGGAAGACACATTTTGGTTGAATACATTCAGTTGTGCAACTGACTAGGTTTCCCCTTTCCCTTTATGAGGAAGTACTTCTGAGACATAAACAATACTACAAGAGTTTTGGAAGAGTTCAGAGAATTGTTACCATATATCATACCAGATTCTCAGGATAAGTAGGCTAATGTGAGTTGGGACTGTACTGTAACTGTAGATGACATATGAACCCAGGTTACAGGATCCTTGTTTTCATTGAGGTGGTGTAGTATTCTAAACCATCCCAAGACATAAGGCATTGAGTAAACTTCCATATCTGAAGTAATTACTGTTCAGTGGAATGTCTCATGGCAGATACTTCAATGCATGATTGGCCTATCACTATTCAGACACCTGCTTGAGTGATTATAGCAAACCAATAGAATCCCTGGCCAATTCGTTTGCCGCTTGGTGAGGCTGTAAAGTTAACGACACTGGCAGAAAGTGTAACAGTGAGACTGTAATTTATCCCCCCCCCCCTCTCTCTCTGTTAGGTCCTACCTGGAGGTGTGCAGTAGCACGCATCGCTTGAGAAATCAGTCCTTGGCGGCCCTCCAAGCCTCTCATCAAACAAAGAATTAATGTACTGCCCCCTGGCCCTTTTTTCCCCCTCTATGCAAGCAGTATGAAAGTAATGTAGACAAGATAGATTACATGTCTCCTTATAATGTTAGTGTCTTGCCAACTGGTGTAAAACTATGGGGGGGAAAAGTCCTGATAATAAAAAGCTAAACATCATCCCCCTATAGGAACACAAACTTGTCTGGTGTAATGACACTTCGGACTGAATATTATTTTATAGCGATGACGAATTGCAGGTATCTCTTGTGGCTTTGTGTGACCTTTCAGGGTGGCTTGCCAACTGGCTCCACGCAAGCTATGTTTGACTGATGGCTACAACTGACCATGCACAATCCTCACTGACCGCCAGTCATCAGCATGTCCCAGAGCTGACAGTGTCCCTCCAGTGAGCATGGGCTTACCATGAGCATGTCCATGCCAACTCAGCCTCTCTGTCCAATGAGTCAGCCTATCCAGTGGGCATGTTCCACCCCCTTACCATCAGTTGCGGCTATTCATGGTTGCCAAGGGAAGACAAAATTGCCCCCCCCCCCTGAAAAAATACAAAATAACCATACAAAATGATTTATAGTTTGTCTCTCTGTGTTTCAGAAATGTCCTGCAATGCACATCAGGCTGAATGTATCTCACCGAAGAAAGCATCTGAGCGAATGAAACAGCACCCCTCTGTCTCAGTATGTGTAGCGTCTCTATCTGAAGCTGTCTGGTCAGAAAGAGTTTGACATTGTTAACGCCCGTAGCAAGAAAGCCATCGAGCATTTGGCCTCCCTTCATTGTTTGGGATAAAATAATAGCTAAACTGAATGAGCCCAGCTGTGAAACATCAAGGGAAGCCAGTGTCAAGGGAAGCCAGTGTCAAGGGAAGCCAGTGTCAAGGGAAGCCAGTGTCAAGGGAAGCCAGTTTGGATTTGACTTTCAGACCAATCACATCACAAGCCAAACGTTATTATTGACAGAAAAAAACTTTGTGTTGTGTTGTTGTCCTCCGGTGGCTAGCTAGCTAGCTAAAATCATCACATTGCTAAATTAGCCATGGATGGAGATAGGCATTTGGACTGGTTTTACTTAATTCTCCGTACTGGCCAATGATTATAACAGTGGTTCTGATCTAACCATAGTTCATACATTGTGCCCCTGGGCTGAGAGGATGGAAGTTCAGCATGTAACTAGACATAGTATGCTAATGTGAACTACCTGGCCTGGTGTATCATTGCCCATGAAAGAAAGTTAGGCCAGCGAGCAAATATTTTAGCCAGGTAGCCTAGGACAACAAAAACTAAAAACGTGTACTATATGACAGTGTCATGGACTATTTAGGCAACATGAAAGAGGAGGATAGCATTGGCGTTTCTCTACAAGTAGGTTGAGTCAACATGTTGTTTTCTACTTGCACGCACACACACACGCACACACACACACACACACACACCACACACACACACACACACACACACACACACACACACACACACACACACACACACACACACACACACACACACACACACACACACACACACACACACACACATACACACACACACACACACACACACACCTCCACACCCACCTCCTGGTTCACTCTCTCCACTTACCCATCACTCTCCGGGTGATACCCTGAGGTGAGGCTGACCGAAACCCCCAGACGTTCCATAAATGCCCTCCACACTCGGGAGGTAAACTGGGGACCCCGATCAGAAACAATATCCTCGGGCACCCCGTAGTGCTGGAAGACATGGGTGAAAAGAGCATCCACAGTCTGCAGGGCCGTAGGGAGACCGGGCAACGGGATAAGACGGCAGGACTTAGAGAACCGATCCACAACGACCAGGATCGTAGTGTTCCCCTGAGAGGGGGGAAGGTCAGTAAGAAAATCCACCAATAGATGGGTCCACGGTCGTTGTGGAACGGGGAGGGGTTGTAACCTTCCTCGTGGCAGGTGCCTAGGAGCCTTACTCTGGGCGCACACCGAACAAGAGGAAACATAGAATCGCACATCCCTCACCAAGGTGGGCCACCAGTACTTCCCCCTAAGACCTCGCACTGTCCTAGAAATACCCGGGTAGACTATGAGCCCATCGAATAAATTTATCACGAACAGCGAGCGGCACGTACCTACGACCCTCCGGACACTGTGGAGGCGTAGGTTCCTCTCTTAGCGCCCGCTCGATGTCCGCGTCCACCTCCCATACTACTGGTGCCACCAGCTTAGCCGCCGGAATGATGGGAGTAGGATCGATGGACCGATCCTCAGTGTCATAGAGGCGGGACTGCGCGTCGGCCTTAGTGTTGAGGGAACCTGGTCGATATGAGATCGTAAAACGAAATCTGGTGAAATACATGGCCCACCTTGCCTGACGAGGATTCAGTCTCCTAGCTGATCGGATATACTCCAGGTTACGGTGGTCAGTCCAGATGAGGAAAGGGTGCTTAGCCCCCTCAAGCCAGTGTCTCCTCACCTTCAGAGCCTTAACCATAGCCAACAACTCCCTGTCCCCCACATCAAAATTCTGCTCCGCTGGCCCGAGCTTCTTCGAGAAAAAAAAGCACAGGGGCGGAGCTTTGGTGGCGCACCCGAGGGCTGTGAGAGCACCGCTCCAATCCCTGATTGAGAACCATACCCGGCCAAAACAAAGAAATACAAAACATAGAAAAAGGAACATAGAATGCCCACTCAAATCACACCCTGACCAAACCAAAATAGCGACATAAAAAAGCTCTCTAAGCCATGCAAACCTTCTCAGCCATGCAATCTGGTTTCAGAGCTGGTTATGGGTGCACCTCAGCCACGCTCAAGGTCCTAAATGATATCATAACCGCCATTGATAACAGACATTACTGTGCAGCCGTATTCATCGACCTGGCCAAGGCTTTCAACTCTGTCAATCACAACATTCATATTGGCAGACTCAACAGCCTTGGTTTCTCAAATGATTGCCTCACTTGGTTCACCAACGACTTCTCCGATAGAGTTCAGTGTGTCAAATCGGAGGGCCTGTTGTCCTCACCTCTGGCAGTCTCTATGGGGGTGCCACAGGGTTAAATTCTCGGGCCGACTCTCTTCTCTGTATACATCAATGATGTCGCTCTCGCTGCTGATGTAACAACATCTAACAACATATATTTATGTTAGATCACCACCAAGTTCAAACACACACAGACATTTTTCACAGCCAAGGATAGAGTCACAAAAGCAGAAATATAGATAAAATTAATCACTAACCTTTGATTATCTCCATCAGATGACACTCATAGGATATCATGTTATACATGTATTGTGTGCTTTATTCGATAATGTGCATATATATATATATATATTAAAAAAGTCTCAGTTTACATTAGCGCGTTACGTGCAGTAATGTTTTGATTCCAAAACATCCAGTGATTTTGCAGAAATACTCACAATAAACATTGATAAAAGATGCAAGTGTTATTCACAGAATTAAAGATAAATGTATCCTCTATGCAACCGGTGTGTCAGATTTTAAAAAAACTTTACGAAAAAAGAATAATCTGAGAACTGCGCTCAGAACCCAAAGAAATAGCCGCCAATTTTGGCGTCAACAGAAGCTACAAAAAAACTATAAATATTCACTTACCTTTGAATATCTTCATCAGAAGGCAGTTCCAGGAATCCCAGTTCGACAATAAATGACTGATTTGTTCCATAAAGTTCCATAAAGCCCATCATTTAGCCACTTGTTGTTAGGTTGTTCTGACCAATCCTCAAAAAGCACCATCCTCAAAAAGCACGAGCAATTCCTCCAGACAAAAACTCAAAAAGTTCCATTACAGGTCGTAGAAACAAGTCAAATGATGTATGCAATCCATATTTAGGATGTTTTAAACATTAATCAGCTATAAGGTTCCAACCCGGGGAATTTCATTGTCTGAAGAAACACATTGGAACAGAAGAACACTCTCTCGTGACCTCGCGCAATGAGACCGAGGCTTTCTGCCAGACCACCCACTCAAAGAGCTATTATGAGCTCCCCTTTTATAGTAGAATCATACAACCAGAATCTAAAGACGGTGACATCTTGTGGAAGCTGGACTTCAAATGGCACTGTTTTCAAAATCTAGGTCTCACTTCCTGTTTGGATTTGAGTTCTGTTATACTCACAGACATAATTCAAACAGTTTTAGAAACTTCAGAGTGTTTTCTATCCACCAGTAATAATATGCATATATTCCCATCTGGGAAAGAGTAGGAGGCAGTTTACTCTGGGCACGCCTTTCATCCAAAAGTGAAACCTCCAGATGAGCTTCGATGCCAAACAACTATCCTTCCGTGGCCTCCAACTGCTCTTAAATGCAAGTCAAACTAAATGCATACTCTTCAACCGTTCGCTGCCCGCACCTGCCCACCCGTCCAGCATCACTACTCTGGATGGTTCTGACTTAGAATATGTGGACAACCACAAATAGGGGACAACTACAAATACTACAAACCTAGGTGTCTGGTTAGACTGTAAACTCTCCTTCCAGACTCACATTAAACATCTCCAATCCAAAATTAAATCTAGAATTGGCTTCCTATTTCGCAACAAAGAATCCTTCACTCATGCTTCCAAACATACCCTCATAAAACGGACCATCCTACCGATTCTCGACTTCGGCGATGTAATTTAGTAAATAGCCTCCAACACTCTACTCAACAAATTGGATGCAGTCTATCACAGTGCCATCCGTTTTGTCACCAGGGCCCCATATACTACCCACCACTGCGACCTGTACCCTCGCTTCATACTCGTCGCCAAACCCACTGGCTCCAGATCATCTACAAGTCTCTGCTAGGTAAAGCCCCGCCATATCTCAGCTCACTGGTCACCATAGCAGCACCCACCCGTAGCACGCGCTCCAGCAGGTATATCTCACTGGTCACCCCCAAAGCCGATTCTTCCTTTGGCCATCTCTCCTTCCAGTTCTCTGCTGCCAATGACTAGAACGAACTGCAGAAGTCTCTGAAGCTGGAGACTCTTACCTCCCTCACTAGCTTTAAGCACCAGCTGTCAGAGCAGCTCACAGATCACTGCACCTGTACATAGCTCATCCATAAATAGCCCATCCAATCTACATCATCCCCATACTGTATTAATTTATTTATCTTGCTCCTTTGCACCCCAGTGTCTCTACTTGCACATTCATCTTCTGCACACCCTACCATTCCAGTGTTTAATTGCTATATTCTAATTACTTCGCCACCATGGCCTATTTATTGCCTTACCTCTTATTAACTTAACCTACCTCATTTGCACATGCTGTATATAGATTTTTCTACTGTATTATTGATTGTATGTTTGTTTATTCCATGTGTAACTCTGTGTTGTTGTATGTGTCGAACTGCTTTGTTTTATCTTGTCGCAGTTGTAAATGAGAACTTGTTCTCAACTAGCCTACCTGGTTAAATAATGGTGAAATAAAAAAATAAAAAAATATTTGTGTCTCGGGTGGAATTACAGTTTGGAAACCTTTATACACAACTGATCAAGGACACAATTTCAGGGAACTCCACTTAGCATAATGTGCTCATTTCCTATTCCATGTATATTGATTCGATTACAGGCTAAAAATGGCCAGAAACAAAGAACTTTCTTCTGAAACTCGTCAGTCAATTCTTGTTCTGAGAAATGAAGACTATTACATGCGATAAATTGTCAAGAAACTGAAGATCTCGTACAACGCGGTGTACTACTCCCTTTACAGAAGACCACAAATGGTCTCTAACCAGAATAAAATAAAGATTGGGAGGCCCCGGTGCACAACTGAGCAAGAGGACAAGTACATTAGAGTGTCTCGTTGGAGAAACAGACGCCTCACATGTCCTGAGGTTTGTTTTAATGGTATATTCCTCCGCTGTAGTGTATGTGGTAGTGAAAGGGTTTTCTGATGATCAATTTGCCTTTTAAAATTATAAACTTGGATTAGCTAACACAACATGCCATTGGAACAAAGGAGTGATGGTTGCTGATAATGGGCCTCTGTACGCCCGTGTAGATATTCCATAAAAGATCTGCTGTTTCCAGCTACAATAGTAATTTACAACATTAATAATGTCTATACTGTAATTGCTTTTCTTTCAAAAACCAGGACATTTCTAAGTCAAATCAAATCAAATCAAATCAAATTTATTTATATAGCCCTTCGTACATCAGCTGATATCTCAAAGTGCTGTACAGAAACCCAGCCTAAAACCCCAAACAGCAAGCAATGCAGGTGTAGAAGCACGGTGGCTAGGAAAAACTCCCTAGAAAGGCCAATACCTAGGAAGAAACCTAGAGAGGAACCAGGCTATGTGGGGTGGCCAGTCCTCTTCTGGCTGTGCCGGGTGGAGATTATAACAGAACATGGCCAAGATGTTCAAATGTTCATAAATGACCAGCATGGTCGAATAATAATAAGGCAGAACAGTTGAAACTGGAGCAGCAGCACAGTCAGGTGGAAGTTGAAACTGGAGCAGCAGCATGGCCAGGTGGACTGGGGACAGCAAGGAGTCATCATGTCAGGTAGTCCTGGGGCATGGTCCTAGGGCTCAGGTCAGTTGAAACTGGAACAGCAGCATGGCCAGGTGGACTGGGGACAGCAAGGAGTCATCATGTCAGGTAGTCCTGGGGCATGGTCCTAGGGCTCAGGTCCTCCGAGAGAGAGAAAGAAAGAGAGAAGGAGAGAATTAGAGAACGCACACTTAGATTCACACAGGACACCGAATAGGACAGGAGAAGTACTCCAGATATAACAAACTGACCCCAGCCCCCCGACACATAAACTACTGCAGCATAAATACTGGAGGCTGAGACAGGAGGGGTCAGGAGACACTGTGGCCCCATCCGAGGACACCCCCGGACAGGGCCAAACAGGAAGGATATAACCCCACCCACTTTGCCAAAGCACAGCCCCCACACCACTAGAGGGATATCTTCAACCACCAACTTACCATCCTGAGACAAGGCTGAGTATAGCCCACAAAGATCTCCGCCACGGCACAACCCAAGGGGGGGGCGCCAACCCAGACAGGATGACCACAACAGTGAATCAACCCACTCAGGTGACGCACCCCCTCCAGGGACGGCATGAGAGAGCCCCAGCAAGCCAGTGACTCAGCCCCTGTAATAGGGTTAGAGGCAGAGAATCCCAGTGGAAAGAGGGGAACCGGCCAGGCAGAGACTGCAAGGGTGGTTCGTTGCTCCAGAGCCTTTCCGTTCACCTTCCCACTCCTGGGCCAGACTACACTCAATCATATGACCCACTGAAGAGATGAGTCTTCAGTAAAGACTTAAAGGTTGAGACCGAGTTTGCGTCTCTGACATGGGTAGGCAGACCGTTCCATAAAAATGGAGCTCTATAGGAGAAAGCCCTGCCTCCAGCTGTTTGCTTAGAAATTCTAGGGACAATTAGGAGGCCTGCGTCTTGTGACCGTAGCGTACGTGTAGGTATGTACGGCAGGACCAAATCAGAGAGATAGGTAGGAGCAAGCCCATGTAATGCTTTGTAGGTTAGCAGTAAAACCTTGAAATCAGCCCTTGCTTTGACAGGAAGCCAGTGTAGAGAGGCTAGCACTGGAGTAATATGATCCAATTTTTTGGTTCTAGTCAGGATTCTAGCAGCCGTATTTAGCACTAACTGAAGTGTATTTAGTGCTTTATCCGGGTAGCCGGAAAATAGAGCATTGCAGTAGTCTAACCTAGAAGTGACAAAAGCATGGATTAATTTTTCTGCATCATTTTTGGACAGAAAGTTTCTGATTTTTGCAATGTTACGTAGATGGAAAAAAGCTGTCCTTGAAATGGTCTTGATATGTTCTTCAAAAGAGAGATCAGGGTCCAGAGTAACGCCGAGGTCCTTCACAGTTTTATTTGAGACGACTGTACAACCATTAAGATTAATTGTCAGATTCAACAGAAGATCTCTTTGTTTCTTGGGACCTAGAACAAGCATCTCTGTTTTGTCCGAGTTTAATAGTAGAAAGTTTGCAGCCATCCACTTCCTTATGTCTGAAACACATGCTTCTAGCGAGGGCAATTTTGGGGCTTCACCATGTTTCATTGAAATGTACAGCTGTGTGTCATCCGCATAGCAGTGAAAGTTTACATTATGTTTTCGAATAACATCCCCAAGAGGTAAAATATATAGTGAAAACAATAGTGGTCCTAAAACGGAACCTTGAGGAACACCGAAATTTAAAGTTGATTTGTCAGAGGACAAACCATTCACAGAGACAAACTGATATCTTTCCGACAGATAAGATCTAAACCAGGCCAGAACATGTCCGTGTAGACCAATTTGGGTTTCCAATCTCTCCAAAAGAATGTGGTGATCGATGGTATCAAAAGCAGCACTAAGGTCTAGGAGCACGAGGACAGATGCAGAGCCTCGGTCCGATGCCATTAAAATGTCATTTACCACCTTCACAAGTGCCGTCTCAGTGCTATGATGGGGTCTAAAACCAGACTGAAGCATAAGTGACCCCAAACCTTTGAACGGTAGTGTATATTATTTTTTTTCATAATAAAATTTGTGAACTAGCACTTTATTACTCCTGTACTAGCTGAGAAAAATACTCCTCAGCTCCCCCAACCCAAAACATCTTCCCGCGGCCATGTGCTGACGTGATAACACTTCTCATCATTTGACTTTAATGTCTCTGATTTGGAACAAACCACAGATCCCTTTATTTTACCCTGTTCTGACTTGCCATTCTAAATAATTTACAAAGAGCATGTGGATGTGTAATCAGACTTGGGTTAAAATAGTTTTCTGTTTTCTTCCTAATATTTTAGCTGCACTTGATTGAGCATGCCTGATGCAATGGTACCAATGGAATAATCCCAAATAATCCCCCCCCATTTTGACACACCTGGCAGGCTCCATCAAACACTCTCTAACTATTTGAAAGGAAACAAATACTATTTGAAGCCAGGTCTAATGTAACCGTGTAGTCCACAGCAGGGCTCACTAGCATAGGGATCTCCTCGCACTGTTTTGTTTTTTGAGAAGCGCCTCACTAAGAATGACACTTGAGAGACGTCTCGAAGCCAGCTGTGAGTAATGGGTACAGCAGAGATGTTCAATCTGCTGCTCTTGCTAACTGCCTGTAGGGCTTCCTAGTTTCTTCTCGACGCTGCCATGGAGAGACCGCTGCATTTATCTTGATTTTGATAAAGCATATAATTACCTTCTTGCCTTATGTCTGCGTTATCTGTGTAGGACTACTCATACTGCTACAAGATAAATGCTGTCATTACATTATAAATGGATTTTGATGTAATTAAATTGATGTCGCCAACTTAATTGAGTGTGCTGTACACTGGTGTGTTTTGGCATATCGTTTAGTTTGAGAGAATTAGTCACTGAGAGCTGGATTCATAGTGGTATGTTCCTTTTTAAACATTTGACCCAGAACACTTTATTAGTTCTGGTCTAGGCAGTTAGTTCCTCTGCAGGTAGAGAGAGATTTCAGAGAAACGCATGCTTAATTCTGCACAGGCAGACCTCTGTCTCCATCCCATTACAAAATCCTCTTTCGCTACGCACTCTGAGAGTCTCTCGTCCCTGCCAGTGCCTGCTGTGAGGGGTGTGAGCTAAACCAACAACTGTCTGCATGATGAAAGGGTGAGCAGTGGGGGTCTCACAATGAACCCTGGGTCAACCAACTGCCAAGATGACTATATCCCCGCTTCCCCTTTCACTACCACATGCACTACAGAACAGTAATATATATTTCACTACCACATGCACTACAGAACAGTAATATATATTTCACTACCACATACACTACAGAACAGTAATATATATTTCACTACCACATACACTACAGAACAGTAATATATATTTCACTACCACATACACTACATAACAGTAATATATATTTCAATACCACATGCACTACAGAACAGTAATATATTTCACTACCACATACACTACAGAACAGTAATATATATTTCACTACCACATACATTACAGTACAGTTGAGTACAGTAAAATGCCTTTCACTACCACATGCACTACAGTACAGTACAGTACAGTAATATACCTTTCACTACCACATAGAACAGTACAGTAATATACCTTTCGGTACCACATACACTACAGTACAGTAATATACCTTTCACTACAACATACAGTACAGTAGAGGAATAAAAATGTCACTACCACATACACTACAGTACAGTACAGTACTATACCTTTCAATAATGCATACACTACAGTAATATACCTTTATTACCACATACGCTACAGTACAGTAATATACCTTTCACGACCACATACAGTACAATAGAGGAATATGCATTTCACAACCACATACACTACTATACAGTACAGAAATATACCTTTCATTAACACATATACTACAGTAAAGCACAGTAATATACCTTTCATTACCACATACAATACAGTAGAGTACAGTAATAAAGCTTTCACTACCACATAAACTACAGTACAGTACAATAATATACTTTTCACTACCACATACACCACAGTACAGTAGCATACCTTTCACAACCACATAATGTACTTTCATTACCAAATACTTTCATTACCAAATACATCACAGTACAGTAATATACCTTAAATTACCAAATACACTACAGTACAGTAAAATACCTTTACTACCACATACACGACAGTACAGCAATATACCTTTCACTACCACATACACTACTGTACAGTACAGTAATATACCTTTCAATAACGCATACACTACAGTAATATACCTTTATTACCACATACACGACAGTACAGCAATATCCCTTTCACTACCACATACACTACTGTACAGTACAGTAACATACCTTTCACTAAAACATACACCACAGTACAGGACATTAATATACCTTTCACTACCACATACACGACAGTACAGCAATATACCTTTCACTACCACATACACTACTGTACAGTACAGTAACATACCTTTCACTAAAACATACACCACAGTACAGGACATTAATATACCTTTCAATACCACATGCACTACAGTACAGTAATATACCTTTCACTAACACATATAGTATAGTACAGTACAGTAACATACATTTCACTACCACATACACTACAGTACAGTAATATTCCTTTCAATACCAGACTGTAATATACCTTTGACTACCACATGCAGTTTAGTACAGTAATAATAATTTCACTACCACATACAGTACAGTACAGTAATATACCTTTCACTACCACACACACTACAATATAATAATATACCTTTCTCGACCACATACAGTACCGTAGAGGAATATACCTTTCACTACCACATACACTGCAGTACAATACAGTACAGTAAAATACAGATCAATAACACATACACTACAGTACAGTAATATGCCTTTCACTACCACATACACTACAGCACAGTACAGAAATATACCTTTCACTAACGCATACACTACAGTAAGGTACAGTTATATACCTTTCACTACCACATACAGTACAGTACAGTACAGTGTCGTGTCTTTACTATCATTAACTGAAGACTTGTAGTTTTTTATCAAAGATTCTCTGTAATTAGTTATTATGCGATTAGACTGATTAATCATGGAACCGTAATTACTAGGAAGTCGGGGCACCAAGGAAAAATATTCAGATAAGAAAGTTATCATTTCCTAAAATAGTCTCATTCCAAACGTCATAAATTGTTGGTTATCTGAACGAACTCAGTCTTCACTATGAGTCATCCATACATCAATTGTCTTAAATCATTTATTCATTACTAACTAAGTAATTCACAGAAATGCATAAACAAACAAACAAGGTAAATGTGGTTACATGAAATGATAGTAGAATGTGCCCTAGTGGGCTAAACCAGCATGGGGGCTTGTTAGACAAAAGGGGAAGTGGGGGTCGACTAAGAAGTCACTACAAAGTGATAATTATAAGAATTGAAATGCTAATCCTATGCACATGAACGCTCACTCATACGGGAACAATTGCAATCAATATATCTTGATCGCTGGTTAATTTATTTTGTAGAATTGTCCGTCTCTCTCTCCCTCTCTCTCTGTCGTGGTTATAGTGGATAGTTCAGAGTGGCATTCGTTATAGAATGGATGTTTCGGCGGTCGTCGTTCTTCGCGTTCAATGATACCGAATACCTAGCTGCAGACTAGTAATTAATATCAAAGACTTGTTCTTATTCTGTTGGTATCGATAGTCTAAGAGTTTAACCACGTGGTATGGTTAAAAGATTCAGCAATGGTCTACAACCTTTGTACTCCCGTGATTGAGAGAAACATGGTCTGCAACCTTTAGCCATCTTGTAATTGAGGTAAGCTCGGTCTGCTGATCGAAAACCTGAGTGGGGGTTTTATTCGGAAGGGCCTGACCCTAACTGGGCTCAGGGGCGGTCCTCTGATTTAGTTCAAATCAAAAGGGAATTGTATTTTTCTTCATTAAACAGTCCAAACTCATATTACACAATTATACAAACAGTATCATATTCACTCATTCATCTTATACAACAATTAGATGTAAACCTGATATCTGAGGCTATTATATAAACAGTGTTATGGTAATGAGGCCACACCGTCTCCCATGAGCTTCCCCAAGTTGTGACAAACGGACCAGTTCGTATATTCAGTGGTAGTCGGTGGTAGTCGTGACAACACTACAGTACAGCACAGTAACATACCTTTCACTAGGACAAACACTACAGTACAGTACAGTAATATACCTTTAACTAACACATACACTACTGTACAGTAACATACCTTTCATTTCATTACCTTTCATTACCACATACATAACAGCACATCATGTATGCTTCCCCATAGGGATGGTGCCAGGTTTCCTCCTGACTTGACGCTTGGCATTCAGAGATTCTTGTTTATCATGGTCTGAGAGTCTTTTAGGGGCCTTTTGGCAAACTCCAAGCTGGCTGTCATATGCCTCTCTATGCCACTCTACCATAAAGAGCTGATTGGTGGAGTGCTGCAAAGAGGGGTATCCTTCTGGAAGGTTCTCCCATCTCCACAGAGAAACTCTAGAGCTCTGTCAGAGTCACCTCCCTGACCAAGGCCCTTCTCCCCCGATTGCTCAGTTTGGCTGGGCGGTCAGCTCTATGAAGAGTTTTGGTGGTTCCAAACTTCTTCCATTTAAAAATTGAGGGCACTGTGTTGGGACCTTCAATGTTGCAGACATTTTTTGGTACCCTTTACAGATGTGTGTCTCAAACCAATTCTGTCTCAGAGCTCTATGGACTTCACTCATGGCTTGTTTTTTTCTGTGATATGCACTGTCAACTGTGGGACCTTTTATAGACAGGGTTAGGGTTTTTCCAAATTATGTCCAATCAATTGAATTTACCACAGGTGGACTCCAATCATGTTGTAGAAACAGCTCAAGGATGATCAATGGAAAAAGGATGAACCTGAGACTCATAGAAAAGGGTCTGAATACTTATGTAAATATACATTTGTATTTTCTTTTTCTTAAAATCTGTTTTCGCTGGGTCATTATGGGGTATTGTCATGATCGCCGTTGGAAGCATACTCGGACCAAAGCTCAGATTGATCTGGGTTCCACATATTTATTGAAGTGAAACTTAGCAAGAACAAAAACAATAAATCAATAAACAAACAACGAAACGTGACTACGTGGTGGGAAAAGGTGGGAAAAACAGCCACTTAAATATGATCCCCATTTAGAGGCAACGATTACCAGCTGCCTCTAATTGGGAACCAAACCAAAACACCAACATAGAAATTAAAAACTAGAACACCCCCTTGTCACGCCCTGACCTACTACACCATAGAGAAGCAAGGGCTGTCTATGGTCAGGGTGTGACAGGTATTGTGTGTAGATTGCTGACAAGTTTAAAATTTTTTAATTCATTTTAGAAAAGGCTGAAATGTAACACAATTTGGAAAAAGTCAAGGGGTCTGAATACTTTCCGAAGGCACTGTACCTTTCACTACCACATACACTACAGTACAGTAATATACCTTTCACTACCACATACACTACAGTACAGTAATATACCTTTCACTACCACATACACTACAGTACAGTAATATACCTTTCACTACCACATACACTACAGTACAGTAATATACCTTTCACAACCACATACACTACTGTACAGTAATATACCTTTCACTACCACACACACAACAGGACAGTACAGTCATATTCACCTTACAATGACTCCCAACTGGGGTATCCTTATTGGGATAGTGGTTAGGGCGTTCATCTTTGGGTCAGGTGATCCAAGTTTGTGGCCCGCAGGAGACCTCATGCTCCTCCCTCAGTTTATTACACTGGTGTCAAAAGTTGGATAGTGCTTGTTGGTTGTTGAGACCACGTGTTTGTAGGTATTTCCTGTACTTATGTAGGCAGGCCTATTATTCACTTAGTGAGAGTTGTATTTACCAAGGTTCCACTCCAGGCATGTTTAAACTCCTATTTATAAAACTCTATACCCCCATGAACCAGCAAGTTCTGTGCTCCTCCCTCCTCCCAGATGTAAGAGGTGTCCTTGACTCCTCTTTTAGTGTAAATCTTGTTTGTCTAGTTTTTGATTGACATTTTGAAAGAGGGTAGACGAATATGTACCCAAGCGTCTTCGCTGTCAGTTCCTCTGTGACACATTGCTGACCCAGAAACGCCACTGTCAACTGTGGAAATATGGGTGGGGTTTTTGGAGATGGAAGTGGTTTTGTCTCTTCAGCTCTGTAAGAGAGTAGCAAAAGCATTCTCACCCTTGTCAACTTCCACCGTAAACTTCAGCTCCAAGCACCACTGTTGCAATATGAACACTCATTGTGACAGTAGGGATATAATTTAGACTGTTCTGCTGCCGTGGTGGAGAATCTGTTTTTTGACAGGTTTCCATTTCAAGCTGGATGACTTCCTGAAGATAAGACAGTGTTTCTGCAATGCTTCATTAGATAAATAAATGGGAATCCAGTAAACGCATAGAGGGCTGAAGTGTCTGTCAGAGATGTTTAAGTGTCTCAGTTTGCCCTCTCAGAGATGTTAGTGTCTCAGTTTGCCCCCTCTCAGAGATGTTTAAATGTCTCAGTTTGCCCCCTCTCAGAGATGTTTAAATGTCTCAGTTTGCCCCCTCTCAGAGATGTTTAAGTGTCTCAGTTTGCCCTCTCTCAGAGATGTTTAAGTGTCTCAGTTGGCCCCCTCTCAGAGATGTTAAAGTGTCTGTTTGCCCCCTCTCAGAGATGTTAAAGTGTCTCAGTTTGCCCCCTCTCAGAGATGTTTAAGTGTCTCAGTTTGCCCCCTCTCAGAGATGTTTAAGTGTCTCAGTTTGCCCTCTCTCAGAGATGTTAAAGTGTCTCAGTTTGCCCCCTCTCAGAGATGTTAAAGTGTCTCAGTTTGCCCTCTCTCAGAGATGTTAAAGTGTCTCAGTTTGCCCCCTCTCAGAAATGGTAAAGTGTCTCAGTTTGCCCCCTCTCAGAGATGTTTAAGTGTCTCAGTTTGCCGCCTCAGAGATGTTATAGTGTCTCAGTTTGCCCCCTCTCAGAGATGTTTAAGTGTCTCAGTTTGCCCCCTCAGAGATGTTTAAGTGTCTCAGTTTGCCCCCTCTCAGAGATGTTTAAGTGTCTCAGTTTGCCGCCTCAGAGATGTTATAGTGTCTCAGTTTGCCCTCTCAGAGATGTTTAAGTGTCTCAGTTTGCCCCCTCAGAGATGTTAAAGTGTCTCAGATTGCCCTCTCAGAGATGTTTAAGTGTCTCAGTTTGCCCTCTCTCAGTGATGTTAAAGCTAGCAGGAATCCACTGGAGGTGCATTGCAACTAGGTGGTCTTGACTTTATTCCTACAGGTATATAGTGTGCTACTTTTGACCACGGCCCTGTCAGCCCTGTCACCCCTGTCGCCCCTGTCGCCACTGTCGCCCCTGTCAGTCCTGGCCAAAAGTAGTGGACTATATATGGAATAAGGTGCAAGTTGAGACTAACTGTGGTGGTCAAATGAGACACATTGTTCTTGGGACTGGAAGTAAAGTGTTATTTTCCCCCTCTTAATGCCTGTAGCAGCTGTCTCAATGAAACACACAGTACAGTTGATTTGTTAAGCAGGAAACATTAGGGGGGGAAAGTGTGTTTGTACAGGTATATGATTATTGTAGAAGTGTTGGCGTTGGGGGGAAGTACAGGGAAAGTCAAAACACTGAGCATGTGTCCAGCTGCTTCCTGGTAACATCCACCACTGACCACACCTGGGTTCAAATACTATTTGATATCATATCAAAATACTTTAGCAGGGCTTGATTGACTGCCTGGCACAATGGAACCGCTAGAATAGTAGCAAAAGTGCACACCTTGCCCAACTGGCAGCCTAGGCAGGCTAGAGCAAACACTGAAAATATTCCAAATATTTGTTGTGTTTGAACCCTGGTCTTCCATTGACTGACTGTTCCAGAAGTGCTGTGGAGGTTCTATTTAGAGCTGTTAGTTTGTGGGGACAATGGGATTGGGTAATGAAATACTCTGTTGACAGAGGATGAGTCAGAGTGTGACCTTCTGTGAATACAAAGCTCACAGACAGTGCGTTCTGTCTTGTCTCACACACACACACACACACACACACACACACACACACACACACACACACACACACACACACACACACACACACACACACGCTATTGAAAAAACATACACATTTGAATATTCCGTTTTTTGGGGGTGAATGTCACTCAGAACTTTTCTCATCCCAAACGCTTAATCTCAGTAAAGGTTTGATTTGAGTATATTTCAGAGTAAAATGGAGGGAACCCGCTACTAGGGGAGAGCAGCTGAGTTAGGTCAGTGATTCCCAGATCATATTACACTCCACCACTCCAATACAGTAGTCATTTCCAGAGTGAGTTCGACCCAAAACAGCAGGAGACAAAGAAAACAGCCATGAATGACATTTCTCTGGCTGCTGTCACTCCATTGTCTGCAGTGCTTTGGCAAACATGGAAACACACCTAACAGGATGGCTTATTCCTCTATCATTGTGTTAAGTTTGGAAAATGTTACATTTTCTTCATTTCAAGCTGAGAGGAAATATGTTGAGAAACAGTACGTGTAGCTGTGGGCTTTGATGTGTGGTGTGATGAGGAATCCCATTGGAGCTAAGTACTTTGCCAAATAAAACACATTACTGATAACTGACTGGAGTTCCCCTGAGTTCCCTGAGCTGTTCAGAGGGGAGGATATGGCATTTTATAATATATCAGCAGAAAGCCATTGATATTATAATCCTCGAAGCTGAATAACAGAGATTGCATTAACTTTGAAATATCACACGGTGATATTTTCCAACATGGCACTTTTGGCTGAACATATTCTGCTTTCATGGCAAGAGGACCAGATACAGTTGTACCATTCAGAACATTTGATAGCATAAATCACTAGTGAAGGTGAGTGACAGCTCCTCCTGCAAAGGCCTATAATTAATCAGAGCCTCTGACTATTTACCCAACCCCTGCTATGCTACTGACAGCATGATGGATTGTAGAAGTTGCTCAGGCTAACAGGGACGGTTTGTCAGTCTTAAAGCTCTGGCATGGTGCTGTTATTTGGAATGCATAGAACTGTCCTGGCAATACAGCCGAGGTAATTAATGATAATCACCCAAAAATGGCAGTTTGTCATATGGTTGGTGAAGTATGAGCCTTAAATGTGGGGATCATTGCTGTCATTTGCGAGTAAAGGGTCAATTAATTTTAAGTACAGCAGTACAGCTTTACAGGCCTACTTTGGTTTATACAGCTGCACCATCGAGAGCATCCATGCATATTATCCACGAATAGTCATTTTACCCCTACCAGCATGTACAAATTACCTTGACTAACCTGTACTCCTGCATACTGACTTGGTACCGGTACCTCCTGTATATAGCCTCGTTATTGTTATTTTATTGTGTTACTTTTTATTTTATTTTTTACTTTCTTTATTTAGAAAATATTTTCTATTTCTTGAGCTGCATTGTTGGTTAAGGGCTTGTAAGTACTGAAAGCATTTCACGGTAATAACTGTTGTGTTTGGCACATGTGACAAATAACATTTGATTTGATTTGAAACACGCAAGCTGTAAGGAATCAAAGCCTACACACACCGAATTGAGAAATCACCTCCACCCACCCCCCACCCCCCTCTCCTTCTTGTTTTCAAGGTGAAAACAAGGAGGAGAATAAAAAAACAAAAACAATAAAAATATTTTTTGATACCGCAGTGTTTCCTGTTCACCTTTATTTACATTTCCTGTGATTTACTACCTCACACTAGAGGTGGGTATTCTGGGCTCAGGCTGGCAGAGAGAAAGAGGGAGGGACGTGCCAGATCCAAAGATCCACCTTGCATCCCAAATGGCACCCTATTCCCTATATAGTTCATTACATTTGGCCAGAGCCCTGGTTAAAAGTAGAGCAACGCATTGGGAATAGGATGCCATTTGGGATGCAGCCCCAGAGAGCTGTGCTGTGGTCCCCTGCCAAAGCTAACAAGGACTGTGGCTCTGCTGAGCTATCACACCATCTATCTGTGACTCATGCTTCTAGAGAGCTGCCAGGCCAGTGGTAGACTGCCAGCTAGCCCAGCCTTTACCTGACAGATAATGGGACGACCGACCGACATTCACAGGAATCCTCTTACCGGCAGACAACTCATGAATAGGAGGACTACTGAATGACTGCATATAGATAAATAAATCACAGGGAGGAACTGACTCAGAAGTGATAATGTGCTATAAGCCACATGTGAATAGATGTTTTTAGTCTTTATTTCCAGTGTTAGGATCACTTGACTGCACCCACAGCATGGTGATGTAGTCCTAATGTTGAATGTGAACTGATTGGCTAACAGAGTAATTAAGTGTTCTAGAGGACCAGTAGTAGAGAGGCTGGCTGAACAGCTCGCTGTGTTAATCATAAATAGATCCAGGTGGTTTGTTTTATTCTCCTCTCCTCCACCCCCTCCATTTTCCATTCAATATAACTGCCCACTCAAGACCTGCAAAGCTGGCTGGGAGAGATGAACTTGGTTGTTCAGACATAAGCACTTATATTCAGACAATTAGCATTAAGTGTAACTGACCGTTCATGTATAGGAACTTTTTCCACCATGCAAGTTCAGTCAGCCTCTACACGCCTGCTTAGCTGGTCCAACAGTATCGTCATTGCAATACTACCTACCATACCTAATAAGTTAACCACCCCTCATCCAGATCCTCCAAACCACCAGATCCTCCTCTCCCTCCTCTCCCTCCCCAGAGAGTGATGATGCCCAACATGAAGGCTGTGGTCTGTGGGCTCTGTATGACAGTACACATGCTGCTGCTGCAAGGTCCTCTTTGTTCTCTTCTCTTCTACTCCACTCCAATCCTTCACACCATTGACTATCAATGGGTCAGCGGGTGATCTCACAGCGGGTGATCTCACTGTGAAACCACAGGGTTTATAAATGTGGGCCGAGGAGACTTATCTGGAAGGACCAGGGTCGCCATGGGAACATACGGCTGGGAGATAAACCACGTCTGAACATTCTGAGAATGATCAAGGATACTGGTGTAGATAATTAATTATTTCAATTTTTTCCACGACTGGAAAGAGCTAAGCTGCAGCTGACCAATATTCATAATAAATTCCTCATGCTTTGACAATATGTTGAGTGGACTTTCTGATTGCCTGGGCTTAGGGTAGCACTCTAGGCCCCTTATTGCCCCATAGGTTTTACATTACACTGAAGAAGTCCCACACACACTGTCTAATTTTCCCTCTCAAGCATTCTCTAGCTCACTGTGTTAAGATACATATAGTGCTTTCAGAAAGTATTCACACCCCTTTAGTGATTCCACATTTTGTTGTGTTACAGCATGTATTCAGGTACTTGTACTGTAGTGACGCCTCTTGCACTTAGAGGCAGTGCCTTAGACCGCTGCGCTACTCAGGAGCCCAACACTTTTGGCAGCAATTACAGCTGTGAGTCTTTCTAGGTAAGACTCTAAGAGCTTTCCACACCTGGATTGTGCAACATTTGCTCATTATTCTTTTCAATAGATTTTCACATACATTTAAGTTAAAACTGTAAGTCAGCCACTCAGGAATATTCACTGTCTTCTTTGTAAGCAACTCCAGTGTAGATTTGGCCTTGTGTTAGGTTATTGTCCTGCTGAAAGGTGAATTCATTTGTCTGGTGGAAAGCAAGTTCCAAGTTCAGTCTGCTTTGCCCCAAACATAACACTTTGATTTGCCCCAAACATAACACTTTTCATTCAGGACAAAAAGTGAATTGCTGAGCATATTTTTTGCAGTATTTTTTAGTGTCTTGTTGCAAACAGGATGCATGTTTTGGAATATTTTTATTCTGTAGGGGCTTCTTTCTTTTCACTCTGTCATTTAGGTTAGTATTGTGGAGTAATTATAATGTTGTTGATCCATCCTCCGTTTTCTTCTATCACAGCCATTCAACTCTGTAACTGTTTTAAAGTCACCATTTGGCTAATGGTGAAATCCCTGAGCGGTTTGCTTCCTCTCTGGCAACTGAGTTAGGAAGTACTCTTGTGTCTTTAGTGACTGGGTGTAATGATACACCATCCAATGTGTAATTAATAACTTCACCATGCTCAAAAGGATATTCAATGTCTGCTTTTTAATTACATTTTTTAAACCCATCTACCAATAGGGGCCCTTCTTCACAAGGCATTGGAAAACCTCTCTGGTCTTTGTGGTTGAATCTGTATTTGAAATTAGCTGCACAACTGAGGGACCTCACAGATAATTGTATGTGTGGGGTACAGAGATAAGGTAGTCATTCAAAAATCATGTTAAACACTATTATTGCACATGGAGTGAGTCCATATTTTTTACTCCTGAACTTATTTAGGCTTGCCATAACAAAGGGGTAGAATACTTATTGACTCAAGACATTTCAGCTTATCATTTTTAATGAATTTGTAAAAATGTCTGAAAGCATAATTCCACTTTGACATTATGGGGTATAGTGTGTAGGCCAGTGGCCCAAAAAAATCTAAATGTAATCCATTTTAAATTCAGGCTGTAGCATAAGTAAATGTGGAAAAGTCCAGGTGTGTGAATACTTCCTGAAGGCACTGTACCTACAAATCCAACCGATTATGAGATGAAATATGAATTGCCATGGATATTATGTTTGTGGTTCAAGATGTAGATACCCGTTGTCCTCCTCTGAGTTGAGAGGTTACCTTTGCTACACACTCACAATTAGAAATAATTTTGTGTCCTCTTAGAAAATAAATAGCAATATCTTTGCTTTTCTGGATGGTATAAAAGCTATAAATAGACGTGATAAATATGGCAGGCCTATGTCATTCTCCCTGATGCAATCAACATTAGCGTGAGAGGGCTTATTGTAACAGAGAGAGTTATGGGCAATAGAGAAAGCCTTGGATCAGTCGGAGTTTGGGGTGTTGGATTTTGGCACAGAGTGGATACTCAGGAAATCCCTTGCACAAGGACAGACGGCCCGGCCTTTTCTGAGAGACTCACAGGTGTCTCAACAGGTCGTGGCAGAGCTATACATCTGGCTCTGGGTTGTGGTGGTAGACAGACAGCGTTACGTATGGCACCTGGTATCTCTCCATAACAATATCACCAGCATGACCGTCACATCAAATCAAATCAAATCAAATATTAATTGTCACATGCTTTGTAAACAACAGGTGTGGACTAAAAGTAGAATGCTTACTTATGGGCCCTTTCCAACAATGCAGAATACAATGCAGAATACAATGCAGAATACAATGCAGAATACAATGCAGAATACAATGCAGAATACAATGCAGAATAATAATACAATAATAACAAAAGTAATAAGACATTTAAAAATAAGTAACAGGAATAGATACACAATGAACGATGATAGCTTGGTTATATACCAGTACTGAGTGTAGGGGTACGAGGACATTGAGGTAGATATGTACATACAGGTCGGGGTAAAGTGACTAGACAACAGGATAGATTATAGAGTAGCAGCAGCATATTTTATGAGTGTGTGAGTGTGTGTGAATCTAGGGATGAATCTAGTTCATTATGGTCCCAATGTGCCCTGTATGTCCTGCTTCTCTGTGACCTCTATAACTGAATTAAATCAACATGTTTCACTGGTGTCCATTGCTAGAATGTGTCATTTGTATCAATGCAGCTATTTAATTTATAGACACAACAACTAGGTAACATAGTCTGTTGGGATAAATATTTGAATTGTTATTGACAATAGTCCCAAAGGCATTGAGAGGATTTGAGGCCATTGCTTTTAATCTTGAAAAATCCCCTCTCATCCTAGCCTGGCCATTTGCGGTACTTTTACACACTCTCTCCACAGATCCAGGTGGAGATTTCTGCGACAGATACAGTGGTGCAAAAAGTACTTCATTGTCATACTTGAGTAAAAGTAAAGATACCTTAATATAAAATGACTAAAGTTAAAGTCACCCAGTAAAATACTATTTGAGTAAAAGTATTTGGTTTTAAATATACTGAAGTATCAAAGTAAATGTAATTGCAAAAATATACTTAAGTACCAAAAGTAATTTAAAAATCATTATATTAAACAAACCAGATGGTACCATTTTCTGTTTTTTATTTATTTATGGATAGCCAGGGGCACACTCCAACACTCAGACATCATTTACAATGTGTGTTTAGTGAGTCCGCCAGATCAGAGACAGTAGGGATGACCAAGGATGCTATCTTGATAAGTGCGTGAATTGGACCATTTTCCTGTCCTTCAAAATGTAACGAGTACTTTTGGGTGTCAGCGAAAATGGAGTAAAAGGGTAACTAATATAGTGAAGTAAAAGTAAAAGTTGTCCAAAATGTATAGATACCCAAAGAAACTTTTTAAATTGTCTTTAAAGTATTTTTACTAAAGTACATTACACCACTGTACAGATCCTAGTACAGTCAGTGGCGTAGCTGTGGGAATATCCCTCAATGTCTTCAGTCTGCCTCTGTCTCAGTCCTCAGACTAGGCCCAGTCTGCCATGGGGGTCCTTGGTGTGGAGGGGCTATTCTCTGCCCCTGCCCCCCAGCTAGTATATTCGGCTAGGGCTTGGTGAGTGCTGCCCACTGTGTTTTGTTCATCAATGCCCTGATGACCTTGGCAGTGTCAGGCAGAGCTAAGAGGCTGCACCTGCTGTCTGTTGGAGTGGAAAGACATGATACTAAAAGAGTCTATAGTGTCAGTGTGAACCATGAACTATGTTGTGTTCAGCCATTCTGTGTAATGTAGCTCAATTGCAGTTTGATTTGTTTTATTGTTTTAATAATTTATGCTATGCTACAGTATGTTGTTTTAATAATTTATGCTATGCTACAGTATGTTGTTTTAATAATTTATGCTATGCTACAGTATGTTGTTTTAATAATTTATGCTATGCTACAGTATGTTGGCATGCATTGTGTACATTGTTTGTCAATTCAAATAACCTTTCAATTTACATTTACGTAAGAGAAAAACCTGTTAAGAAAACAAAGACACTCTTGTTTTAACACGTACAGGATTTATGTCCTTGTCTGCAGGTACAGGAGGTTCCAGGGCCTGATTTGTAAATGAGCGTGCTGTCTGTCTGGTGCTATCTTACGAGCCTCCTTGTCATTAGCATGGAGGAGCAAGGTGGAAGAGTACAAATGATCTCTATCACACCTAACTAGCAGCTACTAGCTGTCTATCAACACCTGGCTGAGGAGAGGCAGGAAGTAGTGCAGCCTCCTGCAAAGGGTGGAGAGGGAGCATTCCTTCTCTCTCTCTCTCTCTCTCTCTCTCTCTCTCTCCCCTCTCTCTCTCTCGCTCTCACTCTACTGCTGTTGTTGTTATGCCAGTGTTTAACTTAGAGGTGAAAAAACTCTATGAATCATAATGGACAAACTACAGCAGCTGTGATTGTAGTGATGGAATGATGTTGTTGGTTTTGTCCATGCAAGGATCGAATGAGATGTTCTGACGTGTATTACAGCTGTAATGCCACTGTGAAGTGGCATGATACGGGGTAGTTTTCACCTTATGGTCTAAACATAGAAATATAAATATTGGAGTCCGAATCCCCATTCTAGTAATTGGGTTTGTGATAGGCGGACTGCCATTCAATTGATTATATTTTTATGTTTACACATTCACTTCCAGTCATTTTTTACCTTAGAGTTTTGTCACTGTGGTCGAACAATATCAAATTCCTCCATTTCCCCACTCCCACATCATCATATGGGAGATTATGGTTTCATAAATGAACCATATTGTCGATGAGTGTTATCTTTATGTACCTCAGAGTAAAATATTACAGACCGTTGACTTCACTGCTGCAGTGTAAAAAAAATGTTGTTTGTGTCCTCATGTTCCATGAGTAAGTGTGAGTTATCTGGGAGGTGGACGAGGTGGGATATTTATAGGCAATGTTCCCCCTATACAGTATCAGCCCACGGAGAGAAGCATGAGATTGAAATTCACTCAATTTTCCAGAGTTTCCCTGTTAACACTATCAACGTTTCCCTTTACTGTGGAAATTGTGATCGAATCAACGTAATATTAACCACTTTCAATACAGCAAAACAAACTATGCAAGATATTTTGTTGTAGGCTGAATGTCACGCCCTGACCTATGATGTAGTAGGCCCGGGTGTGACTTGGGGGTGTTCTAGCTCAATATTTCTATGTTGGTGTTTTGTATGGTTGCCAATTAGAGGCAGCTGGTAATCGTTGCCTCTAATTGGGGATCATATTTAGGTAGCCATTTTTCCCACCTGTGTTTGTGGGATATTGTTTTGTGTTTATGCATGTGCACCACTACTTTCACGTTTCGGTGTTGGTTTATTGTTTTGAAGTTTCACCGAAATAAAGATGTGGAACTCTACACCTTGGTCCGTCTTTAATGACGAGCGTGACACCAAGGCATCGGCGTAGGATTCTATTGCATTGACACTGCATGACAGCCCTTACACAGACCTTACAGACTGGTGCAGCATAACCAATCAGAGCTGCAGTAGGCCTATATGCAAACAGACCACTGCTGTATCTGGATCTGTGCAATTCACTTTGAACTGGACTGTTTACAGCATGAGAGGATGTGAGTAGATGTGCTTGTTTTTAGATCCAAGCGAGAGCTGCATGCAGCCACCTGTGCACATTTTGTTAATATCCTTTGCTAGTTAGTGAGTTATTAGCCCAGCTATAGATATTTGTAGTCAGCAATAGGGGAGTGATTGCTTCTTACAACAGCACAAAACGTGTACATTTCTAGACATCTTTAAAAAGCAAGTCAGGTAAAGAGCTTTTTTTTTGGTCTCAAAGGGGTCAATGTTCTATTTTGAAACCGGCTTGAATAAGAGGCAGATGGTAGCATAATTTGTCTAATTCTCTGTAATAATGACATGGGAATAATAATGCATTTTATTTTGTAAAGGGTTTCTTGCATCATATAACACAACATTTTCAGTCACCTCCGTGTCTGAAGTTCAAGTGGATAAACAGGTTAATGTCAAGCCCTGCATTTTTTTTATTTTTACAAAAGTCTAATGGAACGTAGGTATACATTAAACACCACACATTGGCTACAACTATAGGCTGAATGATAGAACAGCTATTTCCATGTTAAAAGGGTATGGGATGCATTTTATCCATTGTTTTTGATGGTAGGACATACATTATGATAAAATAGTAGCCTACTTGGACACTATTAACCTGTAACTTAAAGCGGGTACAGCCCCAGTGTTTACAGTAAACGTATACTGGAAGTTGCACAGAATTTTCACAATGTTCAAGTTTGGCTCAGCAGACCTGAACCTTGCTCAGTGCCAAAAAAAATGCGAGGGAACATTGTTTATAGGTCTCTCTTTTGTACCTCAGAGATGCACTTCAGGTTAGAAAAATAACTGCTTTCAGTTTCATTTGATTGATTGCTAAAAGGAGCTTCTGCTGTTTCAGTCAAAACAGTCCTAAATCAAACTTGTCACAAATCTCCATATTTAACAAGGCATCACAAACTCTGAGAGGGGAGAAACAAAAGTATGTTCTGAAGCATGGTTGCATACGCACCAGTTTTAAAAGTTTTGGTGAAGTAAAATTCTTTGATTAACTTCTAAGAATAATTATTGAGTTACCGAGTTATCATCAGAACTTACATATATCTTATCTCTATATTTTATACATATATATATATATTGTCATGTGTTGCTGCCTTGCTATGTTGTTGTCTTAGGTCTCTATGTAGTGTTGTGTGGTCTCTCTGGTCGTGATGTGTTTTGTCCAATATTAAATAAATAAAATGTTTTTTATCCCAGCCCCCGTCCCCACAGGAGGCCTTTTGGTAGGCAGTCAATCTAAATAAGAATTTGTTCTTAACTGACTTGCCTAGTTAAATAAAGGTTAAATAAATCAAAATAAAATAAATATTTGTGCACTTTTATGATAATGTCTTCAAAACCAGTTTGAGATGCTTTAGAACAATTGTTATGATTAAGAATACATCAAGTTAGAAAGTCTAAATTGTATTTTTTTATATAAGTTCATTTTGCCAATGTTTCCAAGATATCTTGCTATATCTGCTGGTGGTAATTTATTTTTGTTAGAAGTTACAATTGTTTTGACTTTTATAAGTTCACAGGAGTCGGGTCACAGTGGTTTTATGGTCCAGATGGGGTCCAGTCCCTGCTGTCCTTGATGTCCACAGAACCATTTCAAAACAATTCCACCCACATTCATATGATTTATTATGCATATTTAAGTATTATACACCTGTATATATTGGTAAGCCATATCCCTATATGTGCAAGTAGTCTCCTCTGTATGGGTTCCCTAAGGCTATGTCCAAAATGGCACCCTATTCCCTATATAGTGCACTACTTTTGACCAGAGAGCTATGGGTCATGGTCAAAATTAGTGCACTATGTAGGGAACAGGGTGCCATTTGGGACACATAATAGGAGTGGACGGTTCCACCTGGACATCATCCTGGCTGCTGTGCTGTGGTGTGGGGCTGTGGGGCTGCTGCAGTCTGGGTCTCTGGGACCTCGGACACCCTGTCCTGGCTGATGATGCTGATGAATCTGCCTGATCCTTGCCCTGTGGCCTCTACCAGATCCATCCTGCAGGGAAACAAGCGTGTCTCTCTCTCTCTCCGCTGTGCGTCCCAAACGGCACTCTCTTCCCTATATAGTGCACTAATTTGAACCAGATCCCAGTGGGGGTCCCTGCAAAAAAAAGTGGTATACTATAGGGAATAGGGCGCAATTTGGGAAACAGTCTCTGTCTGTGTATCCCAGACCAAATATATATATATATATATGAGCTAGCTAGCCCCGGCCCAAACTGCTATATGATCACTCTGAACCATTAATACCAATTTGCCTCTCTTTATGATTTTCACATGCTTTTGACCTCCTCAAAGATCTCTTAGAATCTCCTCACCACAATAAAAGGACCATATTCCCTGGAAAACCACATGGCACTCTGTCTCTGATCTTTCTTAACATGATTTGTGAAGCGTTTTTGACCACAAGACATCTACAGGAGAGGTATGTGATGTATGCTGTATGTATGGGGGAGAGAAGTCTGATATCCCCCAACCACATTTAGCTTAATTTATTGTGTCCTGAAACACAGCCCTCAGGGACGTCTGTTGTAGGCTGTTATATGCCAATTTGCCACACAACGAGACCGGTATTTTTTCTCCCGTTCATAGAAGTTTTCAAAATACATAAAGATTGTATTTGCACTCAACACATCAACAAATATACCCCCCCCCCCCCTCCAGGTGTCATCCCCTGTTTTTATACCTGTGTTTTCTGTCTGTGCCGGTTCGTTTTGTTTGTTCAAGCCTACCAGCGTTTTGTCTCAGCTCCTGTTTTTCCCCAGTGTCTCTTTTTCCCACCCTCCTGCTTTTGACCCTTGCCTGTCCTGTCTCCGAGCCCGCCTGCCTGACCACTCTGCATGACCCTGACTCCCGTCCTGTACCTTTGCCCTACCTCTGGATTACCGACCTCTGTCTGACCTGAGCCTGCCTGATGTCTTGTACCTTTTCCCCACTTCTCTGGACTATTGACCCCAGCCTGCCTTGACCTGTCTATTTGCCTGCCCCTGTGGGATTATTAAACTAAAATTATTAAATTATTAAATTATTATTGGTTATCCGATGTGGTCTGCATCTGGGTCTTACCTTCATATCTGATCAATTAAAGCATATCCAATCATCATATAGGGCTTGTCAACTCACAACAAAAAAATCACCCTTCTCAGTTGACCCCAATAATATTACATCATTATTGTCTGACTGGTGACATGCTTACTATATGATGTTTTCTGATAAATGTATTCAGTCTCTAATTTCCTGAGGTTAAGTGTTGACAATGTCAAAGATTTGACTGAGTTACAGTTCATATGAGGAAATCAGTCAATTGAAAAATATCCATTAGGCCCTAATCTATGGATTTCACATGACTGGAAATACAGATATGCATCTGTTGATCTGATGAGTATGCAGGCCATGGAAGAAATGGGACATGTTCAGCTTCCAGGAATTGCATACAGATTCTTGCGGCATGGGGCTGTACATTATCATGTTGAAACATGAGGTGATTATGGCGCAATGATGGGCCTTAATCTTGTCACGGTGTCTTTGTGCATTCAAATTGACATCGATAAAATGCAATTGTGTTCGTTGTCCGTAGCTTATGCCTGCCCATACCATAACCGCCACCATGGGGCACTCTTCAGAGCGATGACATCCGAAAACCGCTTGCCCACGCAACACCATACATGTGTTACTCTGTTGTGAGGCCATTTGGGCATACTGCCAAATTCTCTAAAACAAAGTTGCAGGCGGTTTATGGTAGAGAAATTAAAATGAAATTATCTGTTAACAGCTTTGATGGACAATCCTGCTGTCAGCATACCAATTGCACGCTCCCTCAAAACTTGAGACATCTGTGGCATTGTGTTGTGTGACAAATCTGCAATGTTTAGAGTGGCCTTTTATTGTCCCTAGCACAAGGTGCAGCTGTGTAATGATCATGCTGTTTAATAAGCTTCTTGATATGCCACACCTGTCAGGTGGATGGATTATCTTAGCAAAGGAGAAATGCTCACTAACAGAGATGTAAACAAATTAGTGCACAACATTTGAGAGAAATAAGCTTTTTGTGCGTATGGAAAATTTCTGGGATATTTTATTTCAGGTCATTAAAACATGGGACCAACAATTCACATGTTGCGTTTGTTTTGTTCAGTGTAGGTAATCTCTAGAACATGTAGTAGTAGTAGTTGGTCTGGTTTTTCATCCGGTTACCATCTGTTTCATGATGAATTGTAATAGAGTCTAGTCAGGCCCATGCAGAGCAGCCACACCCTGCCTAAGTTCCTAACCGTGTCGTGTCTCCAGAGCCAGGTTGTTCTATTGAACTGGAGCCTTTGACTTGTTTTGTGACTGATGGTTTGTCAGTAGAGTAAGCGGGATGGGAAGCCCTGATGCCAACGTGTCGTGTTTACTTTTCACTCAGCATATTAGATATCCTCACTTCACTGTGCCCTGATGCTGGTATCAGCTGTGCGTGAGTGCCTGCGTAAGGTGTTTGTGTGTGTCCTTGTCCAATTCTTCATTCCATCCCTCCACAGACACACCAGTGAGACCAGACTTTGATCGGTGTATCACTCAAGAATTTCATTCCCCCCTTCTACCCTCCTTACACCGTTCCCTCCCTTTCCCCATCCCCCTGCAACACTATGTACATATTTTTCTTTCTGTCTGGCGTAGATAGAGATCAACCGAGGACTATCTAAGACTGGGGACTTATCCCTGAATAGGAAGTCTAAATGCATAAACCAAAACAACAACACTGACAAAAATCAATGGCTCTGTGCTGTATGTATGAAAGGGGAGATAGTGACCAGTGGATATAGGGCAGGTATTCCTGGATCAAGAGGCTAAGCATGGAACTGGGGGTGGGGCTGAGGATGGGACTGAGGCTATGGTACTGGGGCTATGGTACTGGGGCTATGGTACTGGGGCTATGGGACTGGGGCTATGGGACTGGGGCTATGGTTCTGGGGCTATGGTTCTGGGGCTATGGTACTGGGGCTATGGGACTGGGGCTATGGTTCTGGGGCTATGGGACTGGGGCTATGGGACTGGGGCTATGGGACTGGGGCTATGGGACTGGGGCTATGGGACTGGGGCTATGGGACTGGGGCTATGGTACTATGGGACTGAGGCTATGGGACTGGGGCTATGGGACTGAGGATATGGGACTGAGGCTATGGGACTGAGGCTATGGGACAGAGGCCTATGGGACTGAGGCTATGCGACTGAGGCTATGGGACAGAGGCCTATGGGACTGAGCCTATAGGTCTGGGGCTCGGGACGGGTCTATGAATGAGGCTAGATATGGGACTGGGAATAAGCCAAGAGATGAGGCTGGGGCTACAGCTAGATATGGGGTTTTAGGGATGGTGATAAATAGCGCTGGAGTTAGAGATGGGTCTGGTGGAAAGGTTTGGTGGCTAGGCCTGCTCTAATGACAGTGTGGTGGGCAGCTGGATCCTGTTTTCCAGTCTGATTGGGGAGCCAGCATAGCGGGGCCGAGGCATGGACAGCTCCTGCTCCATCTGTGAGCCCTATGTTCATTAGAGGACCAGCACTGGTGCAATGTGGCTTCTTCTTAAGTATATCAAGTTAAAAAGGAAAGATTGGGCACAGTGGGATTTTCCTGATAGAACAGGGAGGATAAGAGGACAGCATTAGTGAACTTCAATTGGAAACTACAACGGTGAGACACTTGAAAGTAATCTCTGATCACCCTGCTTTATTCCAGGCTGCGTTTATTCTCTCTTTCATCTCTCTCTCATTCCACAAAGCATGTTCAGGCATTTGTGTGTATTTTTTTCATCTATCTTTCTTTCTTTTTTGTCTTTTATCTGGCCCGCTCATCTTGTGATTTTTGGAGACCTGGTTTCTGTGTTCTGTGTTTATCTCTGTTTTCCCCAGGCTGTGCTGCCTTGCTCCACTCCCCTCTGCCTGCCGCCCGCTGGCCTGGCCTGTTCCAGGCAGAATGCCAATTGATCAGGTTTCAGTCTGCTTGTGTTTGCTGTCTGTGACTGGACTAGCAGAAACCAATAAACACTACACTTCCCCCTCCGTTAAGGAACCATTCTTGCCGTGCCAAAAGGCACGAGGCATTAATTTTGACCTATAGGGAATTGGCTCTTTCTTCCGCCTTCTCCTCTTCCAACAACGTTTGCCCCCTTTTTTATTCTTTACCTAAATTCCTTAAATACCTGCCAATATGCAGCGTGCAACCTAACAAATACAGCCAATTAGAAGCTGACCTGGGCTCTGACACTCCTGGGAGAGGATGATTGAGTTATTTAATGTATCACTGTAACTGAATCTGTTATCCATCATGTTGTAGACCCCGGGACTCCATTAATCTTCTATTCTGGGGAGGGAGACCACAGGGTACTGTTGGCGTGGTCCGGCTAGCTGCCCTGTTTCCAAATGTTTGAACCTTTCTGCCATATCTGGATTGAATTGGTCACCCCCCTTCTTCTGTTTCATGTGGTTTGTAGTTGCAGCGGGGCTCATGTGGTTTGTATTGTCCTACAGATGGTTGGAGCACCACCATCTTCATTTATGAACAAGATACCTACTGGGTTTGCTGATCTTTTTTTAAACCTTGAGTCCGAGTCGAGTCCCAAGTCCCTTGTGTTTGAGTCCAAGTCAGATTCCTTTATGCTCAAGTCACGAGCAGGGGTTAAAGTAAGGCAGTACGGTCCGGTACGGCATCCTGGCAAAAATAAATAGTGGGGGTATGCCATACCGGTAAAATGTGAGCCTATCACAATTAATACAACATGCCATTACTGCATGTCATCTGCATGAAAAATATGTGAATTGACTGTAAACCGGGTGGCATACGCTCCAAATTGTGTTGTGGTTTGAGGAGAACACTCACATTTTGTTAAGGCGGAGATAAGTGGCCGAGACGGTTGTGGACAATGCGGAGATGAGTGGCTGACATCAATTCAGGCAAGTGTAGGCCTAATGACAATCACAGAATGTCATTACAATACACGTAGATGTTTTGTAACAAATGTCTCTTCCTTATCATCACATTTTATTGGTCAGATGTTATTGCGGGTGTAGCGAAAATGCTTGTGTTTCTTGCTCCAACAATGCAGCAATATCTAACAATTCACTACAATACACACAATAGAAACAAACCTAAAAGTAAAACAATGGAATTAAGGAGTATATAAATATTAGGATGAAGAATGTCGGAGTGGCATATACTAAAATATAGTAGAATAGAATACAGTATATACATATAAGATGAGTAAAGCAAAAATATGTAAACATTATTAACAGTGACTAGCGTTACATTATTAAAGTGGCCAGTGATTTCAAGTCTATGTATATAGGGCAGCAGCTTCTAAGGTGCAGGGTTATGTAACGGGGTGAAGCCGAATAGTGATGGCTATTTAACAGTTTGATGGCCTTAAGATAGAAGCTGTTTTTCAGTCTCTCGGTCCCAACTGCACCTGTACTAACCTGATAGCGGGGTGAACAGGCAGTGGCTTGGGTGGTTGTTGTCCTTGATGATCTTTTTGGCCTTCCAGTGACAATGGGTGCTGTAGGTGTCCTGGGGGGAAGTAGTTTGCCCCCGGTGATGCTTTGGGTAGACCACACTCTCTGGAGAGCCCTGCGGTTGCAGGCGGTGCAGTTGCCATAACAGGTGGTGATACAGCCTGACAGGATGCTCTCAATTGTGGATCTGTAAAAGTGTGTGAGGGTTTTAGGTGCCAAATCTATTAAATTTATTCAGCCTCCTAAGGTTGAAGAGGTGATGTTGCATCTTCTTCAACCACACTGTCTGTGTGGATGGACCATTTGAGAATGTCAGTGATGTGTACGCTGGGGAACTTAAAGATTTCCACTGCGGAGCAGTCCGTCGATGTGGATAGGGGCATGCTCCCTCTGCTGTTTCTTGATGTCCACAATCAGCTCCTTTATTTTGTTGACATTGAGTTAGAGGTTATTATCCTCCCACTCAAAGGGTCTCGTTATTGTTGGTAATGATTGAGTTGGAGGCGTGCGTGGCCATGTAGTCATGGGTGAACAGGGAGTACAGGAGGGGGCTGAGCACGCACCTTTGTAGGGCCCCTGTGTTGAGGATCAGCAAAGTGGAGGTGTTGTTTCCTACCTTCACCACCTGGGGGCAGCCCGTCGGGAAGTTGCAAAGGGCGGGGTTCAGACCCAGGGCCTCTAGTTTAATGATGAGCTTGGAGGGTACTATGGTGTTGAATGCTGAGCTATAGTCAATGAACAGCACTCTTACATACAGTTGAAGTCGGAAGTTTACATAGTCATTAAAACTTGTTTTTCAACCACTTCAGAAATTTCTTGTTAACAAACTATAATTTTGGCAAGTCGGTTAGGACATCTACTTTGTGCATGACACAAGTAACTTTTCCAACAATTGTTTACAGACAGATTATTTCACTTATAATTCACTGTATCATATTTCCAGTCGGTCAGAAGTTTACATACACTAAGTTGACTGTTTATTTAAACAGCTTGGAAAATTACAGAAAATTATGTCATGCTTTAGAAGCTTATGATAGGCTAATTGATATCATTTGAGTCAATTAGAGGTGTACCTGTGGATCTATTTCAAGGCCTACCTTCAAACTCAGTGCCTCTTTGCTTGACATCATGGGAAAATAAAAATAAATCAGCCAAGACCTCAGAATTTTTTTTGGGGACCTCCACAAGTCTGGTTCATCCTTGGGAGCAATTTACAAACGTACCACGTTCATCTGTACAAACGTTAGTATGCAAGTATAAACACCATGGGAACACGCAGCCGTCATACTGCTCAGGAAGGAGACGCGTTCTGTCTCCTAGAGATGAACGTACTTTGGTGCGAAAAGTGCAAATCAATCCCAGAACAACAGCAAAGGACCTTGTGAAGATGCTGGAGGAAACAGGTACAAAAGTATCTATATCCACAGTAAAACGAGTCCTATATCGACATAATCGACACATGGGGACAAAGATCATACTTTTGGAGAAATGTCCTCTCGTCTGATGAAAGGAAAATAGAACTGTTTGGCCATAATGACCATCATTATGTTTGGTGGGGAAAGGGGAAGGCTTACAAGCCGAACAACACCATCCCAACCGTGAAGCACGAGGGTGGCAGCATCATGTTGTGGGGGTGCTTTGCTGTAGGAGGGACTGGTGCACTTCACAAAATAGATGGCTTCATGAGATGGGAAAATTATGTGGATATATTGAAGCAGCATCTCAAGACATCAGTCAGGAAGTTAAAGCTTGGTCGCAAATGGGTCTTCCAAATGGACAATAACCCCAAGCATACTTCCAAAGTTGTGGCAAAATGGCTTAAGGACAACAAAGTCAAGGTATTGGAGTGGCCATCACAAAGCCCTGACCTCAATCCTATAGAAAATTTGTGGGCAGAACTGAAAATGCGTGTGCGAGCAAGGAGGCCACCAAACCTGACTCAGTTACACCAGCTCTGTCAGGAGGATAGGGCCAAAATTCACCCAACTGTGGGAAGCTTGAGGAAGGCTACCTGAAATGTTTGACCCAAGTTAAACAATTTAAAGGCAATGTTACGAAGTAAATTGAAGTGGGTCTAGGGTGGCAGCTAAGGTAGAAGTGATATGATACTTGACTAGTCTCTCAAAGCACTTCATGATGACAGGAGTGAGTGCTACGGGACGATGGGCATTTAGTTCAGTTACATCTTGAAGCATGTGGGGACAGCAGACTGGTATAGGCAGAGATTGAAAATATCCATAAACACTCCAGCCAGCTGGTCTGCGTATGCTCTGACAGGTAGAGATGCCGTCTGGGCCAGCAGCCTTGCAAGGGTTAACACGCTTAAATGTCTTACTCACATCGGCCACAGAGAAGGAGAGCCCACAGTCATTGGTAGCGGGCCGCGTTGGTGGCACTATATTTTCCTCAAAGCGGGCAAAGAAAGTGTTTAGTTTGTCTGGAAGCAAGACGTCGGTGTCTGCGACGTGTCTGGTTTTCCCTCTGTAGTCCGTGATTGTCTGTAGACCCTGCCACGTACGCCACGTGTCTGAGCCGTTGAATTGTGACTCCACTTAGCCTGTTTTATTGCCTTACGGAAGGAATAACTGCACTGTTTGTATTCTGCCATATTCCCAGTCACCTTGTCATTCTTAATTGCGTTGGTTAAAACTTTCAGTTTTGCACAAATGCTGCCATCTATCCACAGTTTCTGGTTATGGTAGGTTTTAATAGTCACTGTGGGTACAACATCTCCTATACACTTCCTGATAAACTCCATCACCATATCTGTGTACTACTTTGCCAAAGAGAGGGCTGTGGACGTTTGAGGCATTTGTTACTGTCTTGAACTGAGGCATTTGTTACTGTCTTGAACTGAGGCATTTGTTACTGTCTTGAACTGAGGCATTTGTTACTGTCTTGAACTGAGGCATTTGTTACTGTCTTGAACTGAGGCATTTGTTACTGTCTTGAACTGAGGCATTTGTAAAAGTTCTGAGCTGCAACGATTTTCCGTTGGCTGAGAAAGGCGTGATCATAAGCTATATCTTTTCAAACAATACACCAGCATACCCCCATGAAGGCCTTTGTAGGAGATGTCAATGTTTTGAGAATATATGGACAGGAGACAAATTGTGTACATACACATGGGCACACACAGTCTGTTGTACACACACACACACATACACATACACATACACACACAGTCTGTTGTACACACACACACACATACACATACACATACACACACAGTCTGTTGTACACACACACACACATACACATACACATACACACACAGTCTGTTGTACACACACACACACATACACATACACATACACACACAGTCTGTTGTACACACACACACACACACACACACAGTCTGTTGTACACACACACACACACACACACACACACACACATACACACACAGTCTGTTGTACACACACACACACACACACACACACACATACACACACAGTCTGTTGTACACACACACACACATACACACACAGTCTGTTGTACACACACACACACACACACATACACACACAGTCTGTTGTACACACACACACACACACACACACACACACACACACACACACACACACACACACACACACACAGTCTGTTGTACACACACACACACACACACACACACAGTCTGTTGTACACACACACACACACACACACACACACACACACACACACACACACACAGTCTGTTGTACACACACACACACACACACACACACACAGTCTGTTGTACACACACACACACACACACACACACACATACACACACAGTCTGTTGTACACACACACACACACAGTCTGTTGTACACACACACACACACACACACACACACACACACACACACACAGTCTGTTGTACACACACACACACACACACACACAGTCTGTTGTACACACACACACACACACACACACACACAGTCTGTTGTACACACACACACACACACATACACATACACACACAGTCTGTTGTACACACACACACACACACACACAGTCTGTTGTACACACACACACACACACAGTCTGTTGTACACACACACACACACACAGTCTGTTGTACACACACACACACACACACACATACACACACAGTCTGTTGTACACACACACACACACACACACACATACACACACAGTCTGTTGTACACACACACACACACACACACACATACACACACAGTCTGTTGTACACACACACACACACACACACATACACACACAGTCTGTTGTACACACACACACACACACACACACACAGTCTGTTGTACACACACACACACACACACACACACACACACACACACACACACACATACACACACAGTCTGTTGTACACACACACACACACACACACACATACACACACAGTCTGTTGTACACACACACACACACACACACACACACACACACACACACACACATACACACACAGTCTGTTGTACACACACACACACACACACACACACACACACACATACACACACAGTCTGTTGTACACACACACACACACACACACACACACATACACACAGTCTGTTGTACACACACACACACACACACACATACACACACAGAGTGAGAACACTGAAATTCTCCTATTCCTGTTGGACGGCCTGTAATATTCTTCATAGGTCTGAGAAGAAAAACGCTGTCAGAGGAAAACAGAGGTATATCCTGAACAGTCTGGCACACAGCCTCTCTTTCTGACAGAATGTAAACCATGTTTATCTTTCTCCTACGCATTTACTGACTGGCATTCTCCTCCTCTAGACTTATGTCACTTTCTTCAAGGTGAACATATTGATACAATTTGAGAAGTATTTCTGATGACTTGTTCTTGACTGAAATAGAAGATAACTTGGAGAAAGACAATGGACATTGCACAGTAAAGCATTACACTAAAGGTACAAGATCAACAAAACACAACATGTAAAGCTACCCTAAGTCATCTGTCAACAAACTCTCTGCCGATTTTAAAGTAGGCCTAATCATTTTCTATAATGGCTTTTTAAACACAAATAATTACTCTAATTATAATAAGTACTTTTTTTGTATTCCTCAAACAAATAACTTTCATTAATGATTTATAATGAACTAACATATTGTCTCAGTAGCCTGAGCTGTAGTTACCAAAAAGTGTCTGAAGTTAATTTGACCCCAAACTATTTTACGCTCCCTCTTCTCCATAAAGAACCATAAATCACTTTCCTGTAAACAGTAGTGACATGGAGCCTCATGTGTATTTTGATATACATTTAGGAGACCTCAAGCACTGAAACACGAGCTCTCCTCTGTTTGGGAGACAACTGTAGAGACGTTATAATCACATCTGTTTTGGTGGAAGCTCATTCCTGTGTGTTTGTGTGTGTGTGTTTTTTCCTTTTGGAGACGTAAGCAGTAAGCACGTTGTACACAGATGCCATTGTGCTAATTTGTTCTTATTGCTACGAATTACGTTGTCGTGCTTAAGCATGATAATGCTACCAGTAACAATAATGCAGATACAGAGTCGCGCTCTGCGTCGGCAGCTGTGTCGCCACCATAGGGTAGTCCTGGATCTCTGTAATATAAGTCCTTATGCGGGATTTAAAGGATTTCATTAAAATTGGATGCTTGCTGTTCCATTGTTAGTTTGCTGCTCCCGATATATCTGTGTGGGTCTGTCTGTGTGAGCTGTGTCCTCCCTCCCAGCAGCTTTTCATCAGGTCATGGTCCTGCATTAGGCTCTCAACACCAGACGACAACTGGCAGCCTCAGCTCCTGAAACCCAGGAGAAGTGCTGAAAAACGCCCTTGATTATGTATGGCCCATTATCAATTGTGAGAGAGGGGACCACAGCGATAATTTTTCTGGGGCCTGGCGGCCTGCGTCCGATGTGCCTGACCTTGGTACTTCTCTTATCTCTCTAATCCCAAGCTCATCCCTTTCCTGTCCACACCGGCTCAATATTGTGGCTCTGGGACTGACCCCGTACAGAGGAGGGCAGGGAGGGACCTAACAAGAAGTGAGTTAAACAGGCTGGGGATGAGATGGGGCACACACACATACACACTCAGCAGTACCTTGATACTCCAATCCAGAGGGCCACTCTGGGGTCCAGGTGCAGGGTCTTAATGAACCAGGGAGTGAGGGTGGTGTTGTGTTCTCCCAAGCCCATGTGAAGTCTCACTCATCACCCCGCCCCTCTTTAACCCTGGATTAGTTTCCTCTTCCAGGTTTAGTGGCAGGATGCTGCCCTCAGCCTGGGCCTTTTCCCACTACCTGAACAGTGTGAGATAGCCTTTGTTTCCCTGGGGAAGGATATTACTGTAGCGCCTGCTGCATAGAGTTGACTTAGTAAAGCCAGCTTGGAGTTCTCACAACAGAAGTGGTTGTGCCCATCTGGCGTAGCAGACAGGACTCTTTGTTCCTAGTCCTTATGAATCCATCCTGTTATGGTTGTGTTGAGATATACTCTTATGCTGCAGCGCTATTGCATAAAGGTTTTGCAGTCTTATTATTTGGATGATATGTGTAAATAACACATGATCTCTACCCTGAAGTTAGTGATCGCCACTCATTGCATGACATTCATCTAGCATTGAGAACCCTCATTTCTTAACCAGCAGCATATCCTGTCCTTTAGAGGGACTGCAACGTTGTGTGACCCTAATGCATGACAAATAGACAATGGAACAAACTGAACATATGGGTCCATTGTAAAGACCCTGTACTCATTGTACAAAGCATCATTTTAAAAAGTGTCAATCATAGCATCAGGGCCTCTGTTCAAATCATATCAGTGCTGATCTAGGATCAGGTCCCCCCTGTCCATATAATGTTATTCATTATGATCTAAAAACCTATACTGATCCTAGATCAGCACTCCAGTGAATATGGGCCCAAAGCAGCACTTATAAGTCTGGTTCCGGATTAGAGCATCTGTCTTGCTGCACCCACCCCAGGTACGTAATTTTCCTGGAAGCCTGTGTGTTTGTTTTGGTAGGGAACATGACTGGTTAGATGACTGGGAAATGGAAGAGTGCATGTCTCCCTGCTAATTATGATATGGCTTGGCCTTGTTTTCTTTTCAATACATCGGTTTACTTTAGATGGAGAGATAGAGGAGCGTGTGAGGTGAGAGAAACAAGTGCCTTCCTCAGGTGGAAGTGGTGAAAATGGGTTTGGAATGTCTTGTGAATGCACACGTATGCACACAAACACATGCCTTGTCTGGCCATTCATACAGCCTGGGTTATCTGTCCTCTTTTCTTCATTGGCTTCCTCACACCTGCTGTGGAATATGTCCTCGCTGGAAACAAAACGCCTGTCAGTACTTCAGCACGTCCTGGGCCTGCTCCTCAGAAGTGCAGAAAATATTTCTGCCCCCCTTTCTCTCTTCTCTTTCTCTCAATTTAATTTAAGGGGGCTTTATTGGCACGGGAAACATATGTTTACATTGTCAAAGCAAGTGGAATAGACAATAAACACAAGTGAAATAAACAATAAAAATGAACAGTAAACATTACACTTACAAAAGTTCCAAAAGAATAAAGACATTTCAAATGTCATATTATGTCTATATACAGTGTTGTAAGGATGTGCAAATAGTTAAATATAGATTGTATTTACAATGGTGTTTGTTCTTCACTGGCTGCCCTTTTCTTGTTGCAACAGGTCACAAATCTTGCTGATGTGATTGCGCACTGTGGTATTTCACCCAATAGATATGGGAGTTCACTAAAATTGGGTTTGTTTTCAAATTCCTTGTAGGTCTGTGTAATCTGAGGGAAATGTGTGTCTTTAATATGGTCATACATTTTGCAGGAGGTTAGGAAGTGGAGCTCAGTTTTCACCTCATTTTGTGGGCAGTGTGCACATAGCCTGTCTTCTGTTGAGAGCCTCTCTCTCTTTCTCTATTTCTTATACTCCCACCTCCCCTTCCTTTAAAATGTTTGAAAAAAAGGTTAAAGATATAATCAAATCCCTAGATTGGCCCTTTGTTGTATTATTGTGTAGTGAGAGTAGCAGGAGGTCAGTGGTGTGTTGTAGAGATCCTCTGGGCTGCCTGGCTGTGTCTGCTGAGAGGTGCATGGACATGGAAGGGTGTTGATAACAGAGACACAGGGAAGTTACAATATGTGCTTATTGATTCATCACAATGCTACATTAAAGCCTGGTACGGCTCTGCTACATATATATACAGTAACGTGTCTAAATTAAGCCCGCTGTGAGTCTAATTTAAACATCACATTTGAATATGTTGAAGTTGGTAAGGATATGCAGTTTTGTGATTGTATTTGCTTTAGGGCCATTTACTTCAAAGGTTAACACAATATTAACTCCTATTAAATGGCTGACACAGATCTCTGTGTTCAGACAACATGTAGGCCACTATAGCTGCACAATTTGGCAGTAGATGATAGAAGATTGTAGCAGTGAATAGCATCTCCTGAACTATCGTATAATATTCCTTGAGTAACCAGTTGGCAAGGATTGTTCTCTGAGTCCTGGCGAGGGTTTTTCTACGTGTGTGTGCTTGTGTGTGTTCTGTGTTCTTCATTTTCCGTATTCTTCATTCATTCTTTGTGTTTGTGTAGCCTAGCGGTTTGAGTTTTGGGCCAGTAACCGCTAGGTCGCTGGTTCAGATAACTGAGTCGACAAGGTGAAAAATCGGTCTATGTGCCCTTGAGCAAGGCACTTAACCCTAATTTGCTGCAGGGGTATCGTATTACTATGGCTGACCCTGTAACACGATACGTGTCTATGTAGTTGCGTGTGTAGGCTTCTGAACACTAGTATTTCTTGTTAAAGGCTGCAGGGACTGCCAACCTACCTACAGCGGTGGCCTAACTAACTGACACCCCATGCAACCTGTGGGGCCTGACAAATGGAAAAACCTGATGATGAATGAAGCACAATTACTAAGGAGGGTAACAAATGTTCCTAATGATTTATACCCAGATCGGGTTGCTTTATTTTCGCCCGGCAACCATTTTTCCAGGAGGACAGTGGTGGAGCAACCCCTGCTCCAGGCTCCATACGATGATGCTCTCATACTCTGCTGCAGACATTGACTAATGGGCTATTTGAGACCACCGCCATTGATATTTACCTCATTTTCCTTGCTCTAGATTACATAATAATGAGGGGGCATTGTCAGGTTTGAGGTTACCTCTTTATTTAGTTATTTTGTCTGGAGGTGATGGGGGTCCCCTCTCACTAGTCCTGTAGGTCTTGGGTCGCTTTCTGCCCCAGGCGGTGTAGGGAGAGTCAGGGTAGGTCAGACTGACACCCTGGGAGCTCAGAGAAACAGAGAAATGAGCCCTTCTCCTTATGTTCATGTCTAGCTCTCTCAAGTCAACACACTCTCTCTAAAAAACAATAGAATGTTGTTCCTCTTTAGTGACAAGCTTTCTCTTGTCTGAAGTACAAGTTCAGTATAGAATCGAGTACTGTATTAAACTAACATGAAGACATAGCATAGCTATAATGTACATAATTTTATTAGAGGCAGGATATCATTATATTTACTGTAACAGTCTCCAAACATGCTCGCTATAGACGCTAGAAGGTACTGGGTTTGTTGCACAAATCAAAGGGCATGTGATTGAATTCAAAGAAGCCAAAAGGTGTGCATAATTCCTATCAAAACTGCGTGCTCTTTCCACTCAACAGGCAAGGCTGCTGAAGAGACATCTCACATTTTTATTTCTTTAACCTGGTAGGCCAGTTGAGAACAAGTTCTCATTTACAACTGCAAACTGGCCAAGATAGAGCAAAGCAGTGCGACAAAAACAACAACATGGGATAAACAAATGTACTGTCAATAACACAATAGAAAAATAGATGTACAGTGTGTGCAAATGTAGTAAGAATAGGGAGGTAAGGCAATAAACAGGCCATAGAGGTGAAATAATTACAATTTAGCAATTAACACTGGAGTGATAGACGTGCAGATGATGATGAGATCCTGGGGTGCAAAATAACAACAACAACAAAAACAACATGGGGATGAGGTTGTTGGGTGTGCTATAGGTACAGGTACAGTGATCGGTAAGCTACTCTGACAGCTGATGCTTTAAGTTAGAGAGGGAGATATGTCTCCAGCTTCAGATTTTTGTAATTCCTTCCAGTCATTGGCAGCAGAGAACTGGAATGAAAGGCGGCCAAAGGGGGTGTTGGCTTTGGGGATGACCAGTGAAATATACCTGCTAGAGCGCGTGCTACGGGTGGGTGTTGCTATTGGTGACCAGTGAGCTGAGATAAGGTGGGGCTTTACTTAGCAAAGAATTATAGATGACCTGGAGCCAGTGGGTTTGGCGACGAATATGTAGCAAGGGCCAGCCGACGAGAGCATACAGGTCGCAGTGGTGGGTCATATATGGGGCTTTGGTGACAAAACGCATGGCACTGTGATAGACTACATCCAGTTTGCTGAATAGAGTGTTGGAGGCTATTTTGTAAATGACATCGCTGAAGTCATGGATCAGTTGGATTGTCAGTTTAAGAAGATATGTTTGGCAGCATGAGTGAAGGAGGCTTTGTTGCGAAATAGGAAGCCAATTCTAGGTTTAATTTTGGATTGGAGATGCTTGATGTGAGTCTGGAACGAGAGTTTACAGTCTAACCAGACACCTAGGTATTTGTAGTTGTCCACATATTCTAAGTCAGAACCGTTCAGAGTAGTGGTGCTAGTTGGGCCGGCGGTTGAGGGCATCGATCGGTTTAAGAGCATGCATTCAGTTTTACTTCCATTTAAGAGCAGTTGGAGGCCACGGAAGGAGTGTTGTATGGCATTGAAGCTTGTTTGGATGTTTGTTAACTTCTTATGGTATAGGGGACGCTTGCGTCCCACTTGGCCAAAAGCCAGGGAAAATGCAGTGCAGCAAATTCAAATAAAATCATATAAAATCAAACTTTCATTATATCACACATGTAAGATACTAAATTAAAGCTACACTCGTTGTGAATCCAGCCAACATGTCAGATTTTAAAAAGGCTTTTCGGAGAAAGCATAAGAAGCTATTATCTGATGATAGCACAACAGTAAACAAAGAGAGTAGCATATTTCAACCCTGCAGGCGCTATAAATATCACAATTGGTCCTTTTGTTTGATTAATTCGGTCCATATATATCTAAAATAACTGTCACACCCTGACCATAGTTTGCTTTGTATGTTTCTATGTTTTGGTTGGTCAGGGTGTGATCTGAGTGGGCATTCTATGTTGGGTGTCTTGTTTGTCTATTTCTATGTCTGGCCTGATATGGTTCTCAATCAGAGGCAGGTGTTAGTCATTGTCTCTGATTGGGAACCATATTTAGGTAGCCTGGGTTTCACTGTGTGTTTGGGGGTGATTGTTCCTGTCTCTGTGTTTTGCACCAGATAGGACTGTTTTAGGTTGTTTTGTTAGTTTATTCGTGTACAGTTTCTTTATTAAAGTACAATGAATAACAACCACGCTGCATTTTGGTCCGCCTCTACTTCACCTAAAGAAAACCGTTACAATATCCATTTATTTGGCGTGTTTGATCCAGAAAAAAACAGCTTCCAAATTGCGCAACGTCACTACAAAATATCTCAAAGGTTGCTTGTAAACTTCGCCAAAACATTTCAAACTACTTTTGTAATACAACTTTAGTTATTTTAAACGTTAATAATCGATCAAATTGAAGACGGGTCTATCTGTTTTCAATAGAGGACGAGAGGAAACTAAAGCTACTTTTCAAGTCTTGCGCAACTCTCAACAGTGTTACCCATTTCCTAGATGACCGTACTTCTTCATTGCACAAAGGAATAACCTCAACCAAATTTCAGAGACTGGTGACATCCAGTGGAAGCGGTAGGAACTGAAAACAAGTGCCTAAGAAATATCGTTTCCCAATGAGAATTCACTGAACAGACCTAAAAAATCTATTCTGAACGGTTAGTCCTCTGGGTTTTGCCTGCTACATCAATTCTGTTATACTCACAGACATGATTCAAACAGTTTCAGAAACTTCAGAGTGCTTTCTATCCAAATCTACTAATAATATGCATATCTTATATTCTTGGCATGAGTAGCAGGAAGTTGAAATTGGGCACGCTATTTATCCAAAAGTGAAAATGCTGCCCCCTGTGTCCAAAGAAGGGCCAAATGTATACAGAATGATGTAATCTGCGTAGATGGTTCAGACAATCACCAACAGCAACATCATTGATATATACAGAGAAAAGAGTCGGCCTGAGAATTGGACCCTGTGGAACCCCCATAGAGACTGCCAGAGGTCCGGACAACAGACCCTCCGATTTGACACACTGATCTCTATCTGAGAAGTAGTTGGTGAACCAGGCGAGGCAGTCATTTGAGAAACCAAGGCTATTGAGTCAGCCGATAAAAATGCGGTGATTGACAGTCGAAAGCCTTGGCCAGATCGATGAAGACTGCTGCACAGTACTGTCTTTTATCGATGGCGGTTATGGTATCATTTACGACCTTGAGCGTGGCTGAGGTGCACCCATGACCAAATTGCATAGTGGAGAAGGTACGGCGGGATTCGAAATGGTCGGTCATCTGTTTGTTAACTTGGCATTCAAAGAATTTAAAAAGGCAGGGCAGGACCGATATAGATCTATAACAGTTTGGGTCTAGAGTGTCTCCCTCTTTGAAGAGGGGGTTGACCGTGGCAGTTTTCCAATCTTTGGGGATCTCAGACGATACGAAAGAGAGGTTGAACAGGCTAGTAATAGGGGCTGCAACAATTTCGGCGGATAATTTTAGAAAGAGTGGGTCGAGATTGTCTAGCCCAACTGATTTGCAGGGGTCCAGATTTTGCAGCTCTTTTCAGAACATCAGCTGTCTGGATTTGAGTGAAGGAGAAGCGGGGGGGGGGGACTTGGGCAAGTTTCTGTGGGGGGTGCAGAGCTGTTGGCCGAGGTAGGGTTAGCCAGGTGGAAAGCATGGCCAGCCTCAGTGCAGTAGGCAGCTGAAAGGAGGTGCTCTTATTCTCCATGGACTTTACAGTGTCCCAAAACGTTTTGGAATTAGTGCTACAGGATGCAAATTTCTGTTTGAAAAAGCTAGCCTTAGCTTTCCTAACTGACTGTGTATATTGGTTCCTAACTTCCCTGAAAAGTTGCATATTGCTGGGGCTATTCGATGCTAATGTAGTACGCCTTGGGATGTTTTTGTGCTGGTCAAGGGCAGTCAATTCTGGGGTGAACCAAGGGCTATATCTGTTCTTAGTTTTACATTTTTTGAATGTGGCATGCTTATTTATGATGGTGAGGAAAGCACTTTTAAAGAGCAACCAGGTATTCTCTATGGACGGGATGAGGTCAATATCCTTCCATGATACCCGGGCCAGGTTTTTTAGAAAGGCCTGCTCGCTGAAGTGTTTTAGGGAGCGCTTGACAGTGATGAGGGGTGGTTGTTTGACCCCGGACACATTACGGACACAGGCAATGAGGCAGTGATTGCTGAGTTCCGGGTTGAAGACAGCAGAGGTGTATTTAGAGGGCAAGTTGGCCAGGATGATATCTATGAGGGTGCCCATGGTTACGGATTTAGAGTTGTACCTGGTAGGTTCCTTAATAATTTGTGTGAGATTGAGGGCATCTAGCTTAGATTGTAGGATGGCCGGGGTGTTAAGCATATGCCAGTTTAGGTCACTTAACAGTACGAACTCTGAAGATAGATGGGGGACAATCAATTCACATATGGTGTCCAGGGCACAGCTGTGGGCTGAGGGTGGTCTATAACAAGCGGCAACAGTGAGAGACTTATTTCTGGAAATGTGGATTTTAAAAGTAGAAGCTCCAATTGTTTGAGAACAGACCTGGATAGTATAACACAACTCTGCAGGCTATCTCTGCAGTAGATTGCAACTCCGTCCCCTTTGGCAGTTCTGTCTTGTCTGAAAATGTTGTAGTTGGGGATGGACATTTCAAGGTGGCCTTCCAAACCAGGATTCAGAAACGGCTAGGACATCAGGGTTGGTGGAGTGTGCTAAAGCAGTGAATAAAACCATTTGGGACCAAGCTTTAACACGCATGAAATCAAAGCTTTTATGGTTACAGAAGTCAATAAATGAGAGAGCCTGGGGAGTAGGTGTGGTGTTGGGGGCTACACGGCCTGGGTTAACTTCTACATCAAATCAAAGTGTATTTGTCACGTGCGCTGAATACAACAGGTGAAATGCTTACTTACAGGCTCTAACCAATAGTGCAACAGAGGAGTAGGAACAGAGGAGGAGTAGGATAAGGGTAAAGGCTATAAGAACTGGACGTCTAGTGTGTTGGGAACAGAGAATAAAAGGAGCAGATTTCTTGGCGTGGTAGAATAGATTCAGGGCATAATGTACAGACAAGGGTATGGTAGGATGTGAGTGCAGTGGAGGCAAACCTAGGCATTGAGTGACGATGAGAGCGGTTGCGTCTCTGGAGGCACCAGTTAAGCCAGGTGAGGTCTCCGCATGTGTGGATGGTGGGACAAAAGAGCTCTCTAAGCCATTTAGGGCGGGGCTGGGTGCTCTACAGTGAAATAAAACAACAATAATAAATAACATTAACAGCAGTTGACAAGGAATATTGACATTAGGGAGAGGCATGTGTAGCCGAGTGATCATAGGGTCCAATGAGCAGCAATAGGTGAGTTGCGGAGCCGTTCGGTAGTTGCTACTGCGCTAGGCGAGCTGGAGACACTGCGATTCAGAAAGCTAGCGGGCCGGGGCAAGCAGATGGGTCTTCAGGCAACGTCGCAACGGAAAAGCCTGCTGAAACCACCTTGGATGATTACGTCGGCAGACCAGTCGTGATGGATCGGCGGGGCTCTGTGTCGGCAATAAAGGGTCCAGGGAAATTGGCAAAAGAGGTATTGTAGCACAATAATTAGCTGGTAGACCTCTTCGGCTAGCCGGGGGATGGGCCTAGCTCTAGGCTAGCTAAAGGCTAACTGTTGCTTTCTTCGGGACAGAAGCATTAGCCAGGAGTGGCCACTCGGTTGCAGCTAGCTAGCTGCGATGATTCGGTGTAATGGTCCAGAGTTTGCGGTAGGAATCCGGTGATGTGGTTAGGAAAAGCAGTCCGATATGCTCTGGGTTGATATCGCGCTGTGCAGACTGGCAGGTATTGACCGGGCTGAAGCTGGCTGGTGTCCGAGTTAACGGTGAAGACTGCTAGCAGTGGCTAACTGACTACTAGCTAGTAGCTAGTTAGGTGGCTAGCCTCTGATGGGGGTTCCTGTACTAAAGTATAAAAATAGCAAATCCGTACCACATTGGGTGAGGCGGATTGCAGGAAAGTATATTCAGTCCATAGATGGAAAGTGAGATTCAAATGTATTCGAAATCTACACACAAATAAAATGAGGAAAACTATTATTTAAACGGGACAAGACAAACACACGTCCGACTGCTACGCCATCTTGGATTTTTACATACTGCATTATGCTGTCTGAGGGGCTCTGACCTAGCATCATGTATTCAGTTTAGGCACAGTTCCTCCTCCATGTTCATAAAAGTGTGAAATGTGTACTCTCCCTCAGAGCGTGTGTACACGCCCTGAGTAGCTCTGCCATCAGATGTCTGTTGAGATAAAAGCAGATCAATACAATTGAGAATAGTTAACCGAGGGCCCTTTGGAAAGGTTCTAACCATGCCATACTGTGTATCTACATTATTAATTACTTTGATATCTTGACACGCTATATGGAAGAGGAATGAAGTTGAAAACATTACACTCTCTCTCTCTCTCTCTGTCTCTGTCTCTCTCTCTGTCTCTCTCTCTGTCTCTCTCTTTCTCTTTCTCTGTCTCTGTCTCTGTCTCTGTCTCTGTCTCTGTCTCTCTCTCTGTCTCTCTCTCTCACTCTCTCTCTCGCTCTCTCTCTCTCTCTCAAAATACCCTACTGTCCTGTAACGTTACATTCTCATAGAACAAACTGTATGTGCAAAAATGAAGTTTGGAACTCTCTGGTTACGGCATTGCAGTCCAACAGGTGGTCTGTCTAAGACCCCCGACACAAACCAACCATGATCATAATTTATATTCCTTCTGGATATTTACAGTGGACAATATCCCTCCCTCCCTTCCCTCTCCACTACTGGAAATGAGCTCTTAGCGTGTAAGACATCAATCAGTATAATATTTATTAAGAAATACTGTAAGCATGTTCTATGGTCTAGAGGTGCAGAGGTATAAGCATTGCAGCATGGAATCTCTTAAAAGGCAAAAGCTAATTTGGGTGTCACTGTCAGTTCTATTTAGCATGATTGATCTCTTAATTGTACACTAGAGAAATAATATAATAACTAATGAGTCTGGGTTGAAACCATTAACCATCGGTAGTGTATTATGATTGTATGCATCATAAAGAGAAACCCAAACTGCAGTTAAATGGGATATTGTGTCCCTGATAGTTTTTTCTGTCTCTTTAGAAATTCACTCTAGATGTGATTTTTGTAATTACACAATGTAAGCCTATAGTAGCCTATAGATATGTAACTGTTGGATGGTTTGGCATGATCTAAGAAGCTCTGAAATGCTTAAAGGGGCAAACTGCAGTACAAATCATATTAAAGCGGACACCCCACCACTGATTTGGGATGGGGCTGGAGAAATGTAACCACTCTCAAATTCATAGACAGAGCTATGGATGCAAGGATAGTTTTAACTATGTCTTGAGGCTATAAAGTGCATGTTTACAATTATTTACAAAAATTGGAGTAAGAAAACATATCTTTTAGGTGCTGATGGGGTAAGACAGTTTAACTAAGCTCATGAGGCCTTTCTAAATTATATTCTTCAAGAATCAATGGCTATATACGTGTATATCATCCATTTAAATGTCCCAAAATGGATGTAGCAATCACAGATTGGCCCTTTAACATACAACTTAAGGTGAAACTGACAGTGTTTCAACTACTTTGCCAATATGAAACAAACAGACTCATAATATCAGTAAAAAATATCAAATTCCCAGTTTATGCTACAAATCCAACTTCATGAGGTTTTTAAAATAGGTTCTATTTTACTACAAATTCCAAGAGGTACGACTAAGGCATTGTTGGCAGAATTGATGGATGCAGTTCAATGCATGATTAATATAATTCATCAATATATTTCTTGGTATCAGGTTGTAAATCACAGCTGTCCTGGAAAATTGTTTGCTGCCTCCACCCATTCAGGATGAACTGTTTCAGTTTCAATAACTCTATTTTGCACAGAAACTGATAAAGGCTGGGAATGTGAATACAATCAAACTAGTAAAGGCATTGACCATAAGTCAAGTCATAATGTGGCTAATAGGCTAGTGTATCTATTTATGTAGCAAGCTAAAAACACAGCAACAACTAGCTGCTGGATGGAATGTTTTTTTAACTAGGCAAGTCAGTTAAGAACAAATTCTTATTTATATTGATGTCCTACTGGGGAACAGTGTGTTAACTGCCTTATTCAGGGGCAGAATGACAGATTCTTACCTTGTCAGCTCAGGGATTTGATCCAGCAACCTTTCGGTTACTGGCCTAACCACTAGGCTAACTGCCACCCCATTGGAGGAGTGAGTGGGTGAAGGACCTTTCTACCTCATATCATTTTTAGGTAGCTACAGTATAGCTAGAGATGCAGGTGCCATTTGGTTAGCTAGCAGAAAATATGAATCGCTTTACTAGTTAGCTAGCTATGCTGAACTTGAACAACTGTTATTCAGTTAGCATATCTCTTGCATCCGTAAATTCACTCTGCAGAGTAACTGATGAATTTACAAACGTGCAACACCTGCTGAATATGATCGGTGTCACTGTCAGTAAATGTAGGCAAAAAAAGTAACAGTTTGCCTCAAATGCTCTAGAAAACATGTACTGTAAGCATAACCAGCTCTGCTCGGGCAATTAACATGGTCAGAGTGAGGTGTTCTCTCATTTGTGTCTGAAAGTAGCTAGCAAGCTTGCCAACTTTAGCGGGTTAGCTTGGGTGCTTGACTACCATTGTGAGGAACGCTCAAATCAACCCTACTTGTCAATCAAATGTATTTGGCGTTGATCAAATGGGCGGGCAGGCAAGTTCCCATTCATTTGTCAAAATGTGGGTTGGGACAAGCATGTATTGGCTGGAAAGCTGCAGAAGGACAAGCAGGCTACTATTCCCTATCGTTTATCAGTGCAATTTGAAGGCCAACTAGCTTAAAATGTTTGAGAAGGTTTATCTAATGTTCCCTAGTTAGATTTGAGCTCATCTCGCTCTGGCTAGCATTAGTTGTTGATCTTGTTGTTGATGTACATAACTGAGGGGGAGAGAGCCTACCTTTTCATGGTTATTTGATCAATAGGACTGTAAAGTTCCCAAATGTAAGAGGACTCATTTACTCATTTACTTGTTTGCAGAAATCCATTCAGGTGTATTTTGTGGCTTTTGGTGAACGTAAACACACTGCCCAGGTCAAAGTGAATGAAGGCAGGCCCATGTGGCAAATGACTTATTTGCATAAAGGCCTCTGAAGACATGTTTTAATGAGGTTTTATTTGCTGCAGTGTCTATTAATTGTCCAAATGCACGTCCACTTTCCCACTATATTGCTAAAGAATTTTCACAAATGCCTAACTACACGTCATTCCCCAACATTCAGAGAATTTATGAAAATGTGAAAATGACCATATCTAAGTGCTCGCTTGTCAGAATATGTTTTTCAAAAGTTGTCATATTCTTCCTGGGTGTGTATATGAACAGGTTTTTACTGCGATTTCATGTTGCTAAAATGCTGTCAGTTCCACTTTAAACATGGATCTGTTTACGGTTCAGTGCATTCCTCATCCAAACACATTGTAGAGTAAACCTATGGACTACAATAGAACCACGAGTCCATCTGATTGATCTAAATGAGCTCAGTGACAACTGAAGACCTGCCTCTTGCATTCCTCCATTCAGTGGAGGTTTCTGAGGGGAGGACGGCTTATAATAATGGCTGAAATGGAAACCATGTGTTTGATGTATTTGATACCATTCCTCCTATTCTGCCACACCATTACCATGAGCCCTTCCTCCCCAAATAAGGTGCCAGCAACCTCCTGTGCCTCCATTACTGTACCAACGCACACATCCGTACAAACAGCACACACGCTCGCACGCACACACACACACATACATACACACACAACCCAAATACTCTATACGTCATACAGATGCAAGCACTTGAAACACAAACACACACACACTCCCTGGTTTTGGTTGTGGCGTGTGTCAGCCACAGGGCCTATGAGAGTTATTAGGGTGTACTGACTGATGTGAAAACCTGGAAACAGGGGGCGGTCGAGGCTGCCTTTCATCTGATGTCCTGTTCATCCTCACTCCTCATGGCATGCTGTCGCCCGGGGAAATGCCTGTCACAAATCCCTCCCTTGCCCGTCAGAGACACCCGGTGCTACACACAGCCAAGGGCTCCTCCATAGACACAAACAGAATGTATGTGACACTCAGGTTATGTTTCAAATAGTACCCTATTCCCAACATAGTGCACTACCTTTGACCAGGGCCCATAGGGCACTATATAAAGAATAGGGTGCGATTTGTGATTCAGCCTCACTCTACCTCAGTTCTTTTGGCATCTGGACAGCAGAGTCTGCTAGGAAATATGGAGAATACAGTGTATGTATCGTTATTCACCAAGACCCTAGCTTACATTAACAGACCAGTAGGTTATAACCTTAACTGTAGTCACACAGTAAGTGATTATATAGTAATAATCTCTCTCTCTCTTCGGGTTAAATGGTCCATAAAAGTGTTCAAGGCACAGTGTGGGGAGTCTTGTCCCTGTTCAAATTAAGCCACGTGGCAGGCATCAGGGTGAATTCCTAAGACATGGCTTACTTACTTATTATGTTGGTATCATTTTTGGGGGGTTCGTTTAGCCATGTGTTCTGAAAATAACTATCATTGATATTTCCTTTCCCTCTACTATAAGACCAGAGACACTCAACGCCAAAAACAGCTCTTTGCCCGAAGGAAAATGTCTCAGTTCCTGTGCAAATAAAAAACAGAACACAGCTAGGCAAGACAAAACAGCAATTATCCACCCTGGGGAGAAAGACAGGTTACTCCAGTTCACACCAATATTTTCTCTTTTCTGTCTGTTCAGCACCAAGTTCCTCCATAACAGAATTTGTATTGTCATCTCTTTTCTTGTGGGACAAATGTGGTCTCCTACAATAAATGCTTTTTGGGTCAAATAGTTATTTTGGATACTCTTTAAATATTGACACATACTTTGTCAATGAGAGACAGTGATACTTGGCCTTGCAGTTCCTGTAGGATTCCTTATTATTCAAACTGGAACTGCCATCAATTCTGAGCTCTATTCTACATACTCATCTTTGCTTTGTTCTACATACAAATACGAGTCTCTGTATGAATTGCTCCCTAAGCCTGGCTGACAGGCGATATAGATTTTTTAAGACATCTCGCATGGAAGCTTCTCCACACGTTCTTAAGTAATAAGAGATTACAGGTAATCTCCAGGTAATAGCAGGCAGGCATTCCTCCGCACTGAGGGGTTCGAGGGCATGGGGAACATGTTGGTTTTGACCTAAAAGGTTTATAATCACCAAGGGGTTCGAGGGTATGGGGGACATCTTGGTTTTGACCTAAAATGTTTATAATCCTGTCTCCACATATTAATTTGTTTACAGATCTACAGGAAATGAGGGCAGGTTCCAGGGGAAAGGATACGGTGGAGACAATGTTGAAGTCTCTGTGTCTTGTATGTGTATACAGGTACAGCTGAAGTCGGAAGTGTACATACACCTTAGCCAAATACATTTAAACTCAGTTTTTCACAATTCCTGACATTTAATCCTAGTACAAATTCTCTGTTTTAGGTCAGTTAGGATCACCACTTTATTTTAAGAATGTGAAATGTCAGAATAATAGTAGAGAGAATGATTTATTTCAGCTTTTATTTTGTTCATCACATTCCCAGTGGGTCAGACGTTTACATACACTCAATTAGTATTTGGTAGCATTGCCTTTAAATTATTGTACTTGGGTCAAACGTTCCACAGTAAGTTGGGTGAATTTTGGCCCATTCCTCCTGACAGAGGTGATATAACTGAGTAAGCTTCGTAGGCCTCCTTACTCGCACATGCTTTTTCAGTTCTGCCCACAAATTTTCTATAGGATTGAGGTCAGGGCTTTGTGATGGCCACTCCAACACCTTGACTTTGTTGTCCTTTAGCCATTTTGCCACAACTTTGGAAGTATGCTTGGGGTCATTGTCCATTTGGAAGACCCATTTGCGACCAAGCTTTAACTTCCCGACTGATGTCTTGAGATGTTGCTTCAATATATCCACATAATTTTTCTACCTCATGATGCCATCTATTTTGTGAAGTGCACTAGTCCCTCCTGCAGCAAAGCACTCCCACAACATGATGCTGCCACCTCCGTGCTTCACAGTTGGGATGGTGTTCTTCAGCTTGCAAGCCTCCCCCTTTTTCCTCCAAACATAACGATGGTCATTATGGCCAAACAGTTATATTTTTGTTTCATCAGAACAGAGGATATGTCTTTAAAAAGTATGATCTTTGTCCCCATGTGCAGCTGCAAACCGTAGTCTGTCTTTTTTATGGCGGTTTTGGAGCAGTGGCCTCTTCCTGCTGAGCGGCCTTTCAGGTTATGTCGATATAGGACTCGTTTTACTGTGGATATAGATACTTTGTACCTGTTTCCTCCAGCATCTTCACAAGGTCCTTTGCTGTTGTTCTGGGATTGAGTTGCATTTTTCGCACCAAAGTACGTTAACCTCTAGGAGACAGAACCCATCTCCTTCCTGAGTGGTATGACGGCTGCGTGGTCCCATGGTGTTTATACTTGCGTACTATTGTTTGTACAGATTAATGTGGTACCTTCAGGCATTTGGAAATTGCTCCCAAAGATGAACCAGACTTGTGGAGGTCTAAAAAACATTTCTGAGGTCTTGGCTGATTTCTTTTGATTTTCCCATGATGTCAAGAAAAGAGGTACTGGGTTTGAAGGTAGGCCTTGAAATACATCCACAGGTACACCTGCAATTGACTCAAATGATGTCAATTAGCCTATCAGAAGCTTCTAAAGCATGACATAATTTTCTGGTATTTTCCAAGCTGTTTAAAGGCATAGTCAACCTAGTATTTGTAAACTTCTCACCCACTGGAATACAGTGAAGTGAAATAAGTGAAATAATCTGTCTGTAAACAATTGTTGGAAAAATTACTTACTCATGCATAGAGTTGATGTCCTAACTGACTTGCCAAAACTACAATTTGTTATCAAGAAATTTGTAGAGTGGTTGAAAAACGAGTTTTAATGATTCCAACCTAAGTGTATGTAAACTTCAGACTTCAACTGTATTTGTTTTTGACAGTGGAGGCTGGTGGGAGGAGCTATAGAAGGATGGGCTTATTGTAATGGTTGGAATGGAATTAATGGAATGGAGTCAAATGTGGTTTCAATATGTTTGATGTGTTTGATATCGTTCTATTAATTCAATTCATTATAATAAGTCAGTCCTCCTATAGCTCCTCCCACCAGCCTCCACTGGTTTGTGCATGACTAGGTTTGATGGGTTTGCGTGATGTGTTGTTTTCTATGTATGTGTAAATTAGAAAAAAGGAGAGGGAATAGTTGTTCTTTGCTTTTGTTATTGCTTTGTGCTTGTATGTACAGTATAGTATATTTCTTTACTATCATGGTTCCAGCCCAATGTTGGTCTTGTATTCAGGACACATATGTAGTGTACTTATAACAGTGGTCTCAGCTCCTAACCATTCCACTGAAATAAACATTTACACAGTCCTCTTCCTGCCGTGTAATTGACGGTGCCTGAAACATATAGATTGAGCCAGTGACAATCTAAATGCCAATAGTAGTGGGGTCAACCAGAAAGTGATCTGGCCAAAAAAAAGCTAAATTTCTAGATAAAGGGACCTTGAAAACACTTGTAGCAGCATTAGTGCAGCCTCACTTTGACTATGCTTGCACTACCTGGTACAGTAGCTTCCCCAAGTTCATCAAGAACAAGCTACAGACAGCTCAGAATAAAATGTCAAGGGTCATTCTGAATCATGTTGGTCCTTCTCAGCTCAGTGAACTACAGTGGCTATCAGTTGATCAGGGTAATTCAGCTGAAGCTGGGACTGGCCCATAAAATTGTGTCTATAGACAGTACTGTACCCCAGTACTGTTAGGGACTCTCATTCCCTAGACACAAGAGGAAGTGCCACAGATTATGAGTGGTACTGGCCAGAAGACGTTTTCATATATACGGCAGTGGCAGAGTGGAACAAACTCCTGGCTGAGAAAAAACTGTTTCTGCCAGTCTTTAGTTTAAACACTCCTGCAAGGCTTGGTTAATCTTGAGATAACGTCCGAGCCAAGTGTAAAGCCACTAATGGTGTGATTTATTAGATGCTCATATTAGCTTTTTTGTATACATCTAAATATGTGCACATTGTGTATGATTGAATGTATGGCACAGAGTGCCCATGCAGCCACTTGCCAATAGAGGACCACAATGGAAACAAGTCTGACTTTTTTTCTGTGTGTGCGTATGTGTGCCAATCCCAGCACATCAAGAGGATTGAGAACGGCCTGTTTTCCACCTCTGCCATCTTTTACCACAGAGGCTGCCTTACCTCTCACATGGAAATACATAGAAAACAATACAAATCCTACTAAAAGTTTTAGGCTTTCAAAGAAACTCTGTTGAATGGACCTGTACCATATCTAATAGTCTTTAGAAAGGGTATCAGAAGGAAAGCTGAGGTAACTACCTGATTTCTATGTGCTCTGGATGATCTACATGATGCGTGTGTTTTCCCTGCGTGCTGTGAGCCAGCTCATGAGTGCCTGCTCCATATGGGCACAGGGCGAGACCCAGATGCAGACATGGGAGGCAGAGGATTTGAGTCTCTGATATTTATTATGATCCAAGGGGCAGGCAAGAGAATGGTTGCAGACAGGCAAAAGATCATAACAAGGTCAGAGTCCATGAGGATCAGGCAGGCAGGCTCGAGGTCAGGGCAGGCAGAATGATCAGGCAGGCGGGTTCAGAGTCCAGACAGGCTAGGGTCACAACCGGGAGGACTCGCAAAACAGAGCGAAGGAAAAAGCAGGAGAGCGGAAAACACGCTGGTTGACTTGATAAACAAGACGAACTGGCAACAGATAAGCAGGGAACACAGGAATAAGTACCCGGGGACTAATGAGGAAAACAGGTGACACCTGGAGGTGGGTGGAGACAATCACAAAGACAGGTGAAACAGATCAGGGTGTGACATGCTCTCCTCGGCAGATGTGAGGGATTTGCTGTGAGCCAGCTCATGTGCGCCTGCTCTCCTCGGCAGATGTGAGGGATTTGCTGTGAGCCAACTCATGAGCGCCTGCTCTCCTCGGCAGATGTGAGGGATTTGCTGTGTCCTGCTGCCAGAATCAGAGATGCCTGTTTAAGGTCACTGACACTGAGATAGATGGCCATTTAGAGGAAAGGTATCCCCTTAAATTGATTGAACCTGCTGCATCACACAGTCTATCTTTAAATAAACACACACCCGATGCACACACCCAAGCTCACACACGCACACACCCTCACGCATGCAAGCACGCACACACGCACACACACACATACGCACTCGCACACACACAGTAGATTAAGTGAATCGTTGTCTGGGTTATCTGCTAGCATGTCTGGTCTGTTGGCATGAAGACCTGCTGGCCTGGAATATGTGATGAATGACACCAGTTCAGTCTCGTTTAAGGATAAGGATGAGCCTAATGACATTGGAGCAGCACATTAACAACAACAAGGCTGGGATTCAATCCACTGGACAGCCGACTATATGCACCTTTTAAATGTAATTTACGCTTGAACCGAAATTCCCTGTGTTTACTATGAATACAATCTCCACAAATGCTGGGAAATATACCTTTGAAAGGCAATTGTCTGCATTGTGTGAACTGCTCTATAACGCACTTTGGATTGATTTCCGGCTAAACTTATTGTAGCATCAGATTGTATTTATTTTATTTCAGCAATTATCACAGTTAAAGTCAAGGCTCCCTGTTGTTTCATTAACCTGAGAACTCATCAAACAGCATATTCTATCATCGCTAAGGCTGTTGCCTATTGACTCTGTTCCGACCCCATTGTTGGAGGCTGCTCTGTGCAGCTTCGCTGTTTGGAGAGGATTTAGAGCTGTCATATATGCGTGTCACACGCCTGGCGCTGTGCAGAGCATGGCGGTGAGGGCGGAGAGGGGGCCGGGATTAGATTCCGGGATTCCGGGATTAGATTCCTGCAGGGGAGGGTCGTGCATTCCGGCTTAGGTTTCCACACCACACGTCACACTCACCGTGGTGGAAAAGTTTCAGGGTGGGAGAGAGAGTCGTAGGTTGCATCCCAAATGGCATCAGGAACTAGATTCCATTTTTTTCTTGAGAGGATGGTCAGGAAGCCGGGACATAAATACAAATCATTTGCAAACTGCAAATTGACCACAAGAAGCCCAAACAGATATAATATTTGACAAAACTATAATTATTTCAAACCTTACTTACATTTGTATACGATCACGTGTCTCTCTATTATATGTGGGAATACTTGGGAACAGATTTTCAAAATGATGGGTACTGGTCATAATGTAAGTAGTGCACTAAATAGGGACACACCACATGTCCTGGTTTTATCTGGCACAGGTTGTCTTTTTGGATTGCCTCACTCTGAGGTACAAAACAATGCCCACCTTACTTACCTTAGTCATTCCATATCATTTCTCTTTACATATACAACAGCCAGAAACAATAAGCAGTGAATTTTCCATTTCTTTGCACAAAAGAAAAGACACAGAGCATAATGTAGGTTGGTTATTACACTGCTGTTGTCCTACTTTTCAAGTGTTGCAGTGCATTACAGTATCTCCTCTTTCCTGCAGCACAGCTTATGAGTGTGGAGAGCTCCAGCTAAAATGGAACATGTATTACAAAGCGCGACCACTTGACTGACTAAGCTCGCTGTCATCGTCTGAGAGAGTCCAGGGGCTTGTAACAACAGACAGCCAGGTATAACCCAGCCTCACTTTACCAGGGTGTTCCAGTGATTGTCAGCTGGAGAACCATCTGAAATGGCTGTGTGTGTCAACACCTCCAACTAGACTCACTGTTAGACTCACTCCGGATCAGAGAGGTACAGCAGTGTTGGTACATGCATGCACGGTTTTATCCCGTCATCACCCTGTTATGTACTACAGCACTGGTAGTGTGTCAGTGATCTGCGGAACATACACTGATATGGTTGATGTTGCTTTCAGTTGTCTTAGAGGTGGGAACATTTGGGATCACTTTGGCAGGTAGCTTTGTGAAGCTGTGAATCATGGAATTGACTCAGAGACGTATTGTGTAGAATACTTTCTTGCACTGCTCATTGTCATTACTGACATTATATATAGATAGATAGATAGATAGATAGATAGATAGATAGATAGATAGATAGATAGATAGATAGATAGATAGATAGATAGATAGATAGATAGATAGATAGATAGATAGATAGATAGATAGATAGATAGATAGATAGATAGATAGATAGATAGATAGATAGATAGATAGATAGATAGATAGATAGATAGATAGATAGATAGATAGATAGATAGATAGATAGATAGATAGATAGATAGATAGATAGATAGATAGATAGATAGATAGATAGATAGATAGATAGATAGATAGATAGATAGATAGATAGATAGATAGATAGATAGATAGATAGATAGATAGATAGATAGATAGATAGATAGATAGATAGATAGATAGATAGATAGATAGATAGATAGATAGATAGATAGATAGATAGATAGATAGATAGATAGATAGATAGATAGATAGATAGATAGATAGATAGATAGATAGATAGATAGATAGATAGATAGATAGATAGATAGATAGATAGATAGATAGATAGATAGATAGATAGATAGATAGATAGATAGATAGATAGATAGATAGATAGATAGATAGAGAGAGAGAGAGAGAGAGAGAGAGAGAGAGAGAGAGAGAGAGAGAGAGAGAGATGATAACTCAATGGTATCTTGAATATAGTACTTTCTTGCACTACTCCTTCAAAGCTTAGAGATGATCTAATGTTAAATTAAAGCTGAAAAAATATATATACTGTTGAAGTAATATGGCTAACGGCTCCTCTGCCTCACCTACAGCCCATTCTGGTGGGAAGCTGCTATAGACCACCAAGTGCTAACAGTCAGTATCTGGATAATATGTGTAAAATGCTTGATAATGTATGTGTAATCAACAGAGAAGTATATTTTCTGGGTGATTTAAATATTTACTGGCTATCATCAAGCTGCCCACTCAGGAAAAAACTTCAAACTGTAACCAGTGCCTGCAACCTGGTTCAGGTTATCAGTCAACCTACCAGGGTAGTTATAAACAGCACAGGAATTAAATCATCAACATGTATTGATCACATCTTTACTAACTGCAGATATTTACTTTAAAGCAGTATCCAAATCCATAGGATGTAGTGATCACAATATAATAGCCATGCCTAGGAAAACCACATTTCCAAAGGCTGGGCCTAATATGGTGTATAATAGGTCATACAATACGTTTTGTGGTGATTCATATGTTGATGATGTAAAGAATATTTGCTGGTCTATGGTGTGTAATGAGGAGCAACCACATACCACACTTGATGCATTTATGAAGCTACTTATTCCAGTTACTAATAAACATGCTCCCATTAAGAAAATTACTGTAAAAACTGTTGAATCCCCTTAGATTGATGAGGAATTGAAAAATTGTATGGTTGAGAGGGATGAGACAAAAGGCAATGCAATTACGTCTGAAATCATGTGACTAAACTAAATAATAAGAAAAAGAAACTACACTATGAAACAAAGATACATTATATAAAGAATGATAGTAAAAAGCTTTGGGGCACCTTAAATTACATTTAATTCAAATTCATTGAATCAAATGGCTTATTCATCACAAAGCCCACTGATATTGCCAACTACTTTAATGACTTTTTCATTGGCAAGATAAGCAAACTTAAGGATGACATGCCAGCAACAAACACTGATGCTACTCATCCAAGTATATCAGACCAAACTATTAAAGACAAGAATTGTACTTTTGAATTCTGTAAAGTCAGTGTGGAAGAGGTGAAAAGATTATTGTTGTCTATCAACAATGACAAGCCACCGGGGTCTGACAATCTGGATAGAAAATTACTGAGGATAATAGCAGACAATATTACCACTCCTATTTGCCACATCTTCAATTTAAGCCTACTAGAGAGCATGTGCCCTCAGGCCTGGAAGGAAGCTAAAGTCATTCTTCTACCCAAGAATAGTAATGCCCCCTTCACTGGCTCAAATAGCCGACCAATCAGCCTGTTACCAATCCTTAGTAAACTTCTGGAAAAAATTGTGTTTAACCGGATACAATGGTATTTCACAGTAAACAAATTGGCACAGAATTTCAGCATGCTTATAGGGAAGGACATTAAACAAGAACAGCACAGCAATTACACAAATGACTGATGATTGGCTGAGAGAAATTGATGATAAAATGGTTGTGGGGGCTGTCTTGTTAGACTTCAGTGCAGCTTTTTGACATTATTGATCATAGTCTGCTGCTGGAAAAATGTATGTGAATAAAGATGTACTTGTCTAACAGAGCACAGAGGGTGTTCTTTAATGGAAGCCTCTCAAATATAATCCAGTTAGAATCAGGAATTCCCCAGGGTAGCTGTTTAGGCCCCTTTGATTTTTCAATTTTTACTAAAGAGATGCCACTGACTTTGAGTAAAGCCAGAGTGTCTATGTATGTGGATGACTCAACAAAATAATGTAACTGTATAAACTGCCTTAATTTTGCCAAAGCAGCAGCTAATGGAGATCCATAATAAATACAAAATACAAAAATACTCCCTCACTCTACTCCCTCACTCTTCCTCACTCTTTTTTTTCAGGTAGGGTAGTCGTCTTGAAGAATTCCCTCTTTCTTCACCCTGTGGAAGGGTGTCAGGATAGGTGTCAGGATAGGACGAGGGAGGGGAGGGAGCCTGGGTCACTGGGATCTCTGTCACTAGTGTGGATATGAATATGAGGTCATGCTAAGTCGCTAGCTAACTCTGCGGCCTCTGTTCTGGGCTGAGCTGTGGCTCCCTAGCTCACATCTGTGTGGTTGCGTTCAGGACCAGGCCAGCCAGCCGGCCAGGCCAGAGGCAGCCAACTGCTCTCTGTCATTACTTCCCTAATGGAGGGATCCATTTCCCTCTGACCTCATCCCTCCGCCTTTACTCCACATCCATCCATCCATCCCTCCATTCAGCAATGATCCCTCTCTCTATTTGTCTCACTCCCCCCCTCTCTCTCTCCTGTCCCTCTCTCCTCTCCCTCTCTCTCACTCTATTAAATGTATCTCCCCCGCAATCTACATTCTCTCTCTTTTTCTTATTAGCTCACTCTCTCCCATAGATCTCTGTGGCATGGCAGAACAAGTACTCAATATTTTCACTTCATTAAAGCTGATACTCACTGAAGAAATAGACATTGTCCACTTAGAAATTTTTCCACTGATCAATACATTCAGTTTTGCTTGAGGCTATGTCTCTGTAGCAGTCAACCAAAATAATTGATGTATGAAAATAGCAGGGAAGTGGAGAACTAGTTTTCTGCGGGACTCTACACCTTTGTTTGTGACTGAGTAAACAGGCTGTTGTCATGCTGACTGCAAGGAAGGCTTGTGGTTAAAAGGCCTGGAGCCCTGGAGTGGCATTTCAAGTTCTCTTTTGATTCTGCCGCCGCAGAAAGAGGACGAGAGAGAGCGAGCAGAGACCCACACAGCCATCAACGCGCCATCTTATAGCGGTGTCTCCCAAGATGTGATGGATAGAATCAATAAAGCCTTGCTCTACCCCATCTTTATCATTAGTCCGCCTGAGCCGTTTGAAGAAGCAGCGTTTGAAAAGCAGGCTGTGCCTGAGTCTCAAATGGCATCCTATTCCCTAGGGCCCATAGGGCTCTGGTCAAAAGTAGTGCACTATATAAGGAATAGGGTGCCCTTTGGAACGTACCCTCTCACTATTTATAGGCCCAGCAGGGCTGGAGGGATCTTTCAGTAAGCTCATCTCATCTGGTCTGGTCTCAACTCATCTCCAGCTCTGAGACGAGAGAGAACCTCGCTGAGATGCAGAGTGAGGGATTAGCCTTTTATCACACTACTCCATGTATAATAACTCTGGTCGCTCCACAGCTCCGATTCATCATTCCTATTGGTTAGACACAGCTCTCTCTTCGACCAGTCCACACAGGACTGGCTATGGCCAAGGCTCAGTCCGCCCCAGTGATCGATGGCTCTGGGCTGGGACAGAGAGGGAAAGAGTGAAAAAGTTGTTATAGAAAAACAATAAGTGAGAGGGGGAGGGGAAAAGAAAGACAGAGGGGAAGAGAGAGAAGAGAATGAGGGATAGAAGGGAAATAGAAAGAGGGGGGATTCTGAGAGGCTACAGTGCGGATGAGGAGGGTTGTCAGAGAGAGAGAGAGAGAGAGAGGGAGCAAGAGACTAACCTTGCGGTGGGCCATGGGGGATGATTCTGAGTGCATTTCAGTGATGCAATTGTTGGACCACTCTGGGAGAAGAAAAAAGGGACATTTAAAAAGTGCTGGAGCAAACATTTGGTCGTCTGGCAACAGGGGTTACAAGCAGCGGTTGTACAGAGTTATGAGGAACGGTGGCGCATGATGTTTAGCCCCAGATATGGTTTCAGAATTGTGTGGGAGCGGAGAGGGGCACAGAGGGTCCACCTGTCCTGAGATGTCAGTGTCTGTGAGGGGTGACAGCCAGGGGCCACTAGAGTCTCTGCAGACTATGGCCCCTGGGGGCCTCTAGGGTCTGGGTCTGGGGGTTAGTGGAGGTGTGTTATTTGGGGTGTCCAGCCAACCAGAAGAAGCATTCAAGCAGCATATAAGCAAAATAGTAGCTCATTACATGTTACTAAACCATGTGGCTTAGATTAGAGGGTTGGTGTTTGGGAGGGTTTTGAGAGGGATAAAGAGAGGGGGAGGGAGGGAAAGAGAAAGAGAGGAATAGGAGGGGAGAGGGGAATAGAAGGGTAGAGGGTAAACAGGGTAGGAGTGAAGGAGAGAGGGATGGAGGGAGAGAGAGGGATGTAATAGAATCCTAATTTATTCCCTGAGGGGAGTCTGGTCCTTGGCTGTGAAACCATGGGCTGTGAAACCCTGGGCTGTGGCTGGGACTGGGGCCTACCCATGACACCTGTTGTTGGGCTGAGCAACGCAGCATCCCTCAGTGTGTGTGTGTGTGTGTGTGTGAGCCTCTGTGTGTGTGTCTGTCTGTCTGTCTGTCTGTCTGTCTGTCTGTCTGTCTGTCTGTCCGTCTCTCTCTCGCTCTGTCTATCTCTCTGTAATCCACACTTACTAATCTTCTCCCCTGAAGTCCCCTGCATTCCCCTGCTTTCCCCCCTGAAGTCCCCTGCTGAAGTCCCCTGCTTTCCCCCCTGAAGTCTCCTGCTGAAGTCCCCTGCTTTCCCCCCTGAAGTCCCATGCTGAAGTCCCCTGCTTTCCCCTTGAAGTCCCCTGCTGAAGTCCCCTGCATTACCCCTGAAGTCTCCTGCTTTTCCCCCTGAAGTCCCCTGCTGAAGCCCCCCGCTTTCCCCCCTGAAGTCCCCTGCTGAAGTCCCCTGCTTTCCCCCCTGAAGTCCCCTGCTTTCCCCCCTGAAGTCCCCTGCTTTTCCCCCTGAAGTCCCCTGCTTTCCCCCTGAAGTCCCCTGCTGAAGTCCCCTGCTTTCCCCCTGAAGTCCCCTGCTGAAGTCCCCTGAAGTCCCCTGCTGAAGTCCCCTGCTGAAGTCCCCTGCTTTCCCCCTTGAAGTCCTCTGCTGAAGTCCCCTGCTTTCCTCCCTGAAGTCCCATGCTGAAGTCCCCTGCTTTCCCCTTGAACTCCCCTGCTGAAGTCCCCTGCTTTCCCCCTGAAGTCCCCTGCTTTCCCCCCTGAAGTCCCCTGCTTTCCCCCCTGAAGTCCCCTGCTTTCCCCCCTGAAGTCCCCTGCTTTTCCCCCTGAAGTCCCCTGCTTTCCCCCTTGAAGTCCCCTGCTTTTCCCCCTGAAGTCCCCTGCTTTTCCCCCTGAAGTCCCATGCTGAAGTCCCCTGCTGAAGTCCCCTGCTTTCCCCCCTGCTTTCCCCTGCTGAAGTCCCCTGCTTTTCCCCCTGAAGTCCCATGCTTTTCCCCCCTGAAGTCCCCTGCTTTCCCCCCTGAAGTCCCGTGCTTTCCCCCCTGAAGTCCCCTGCTGAAGTCCCCTGCTTTCCCCCTTGAAGTCCCCTGCTGAAGTCCCCTGCTTTCCCCCCGAAGTCCCCTGCTGAAGTCCCCTGCTTTCCTCCCTGAAGTCCCATGCTGAAGTCCCCTGCTTTCCCCCCTGCTTTCCCCTGGTTTTTCAGCATGTCTTACACAGTGCTCTGTCTGTCAGTAGACTTATTCTAGTTCATTTGTGTAACATGTTCACTCTGGCAGCGCCAAGCTAAATCCTGATTGAATGACAGTTTTATGCCCTCTAAACCTGTCACACTGGGTGCACCTCAACCTGCTCTGGCTAAATGCTGCCCATAGGCTCTGATCTAGAATGAGCTTTACCTACTCCAATCCTAGGCCTAAGAATTTATAGTAACAGGCTGAATTCCTACCATGTAGAGGTTCAAATACCATCCCAACATACACTACAGGACAAGCATGTGTGCAGCACATCTGGTATGTATGCTCACTGTAATCAGTGTGGGAGCTCGGCTGTGGTTGGAGGATAGAACCTCTTATTTGGGTTGACATCTGAGGAAGTGATTTCAGCTGTCTCTTTGTCCCCTCCTGGTCTGCTAGCACTCTCCAGACAGCAGCCTCTGTCCCTGCCCAACACATTACAGCCCTGTTAAACAAGATGGCCCCAGGCCACAACACAACACAACATGGCATGGTCTCATCTAGGCCAGAACAAACCACAACTTGATGGTATAGTCTGACTCATACAGACATGATGTACTCAGTCGGAATATGATGAAACTCACACCGAAAAGTTTATGATTCTTGTCACGATTCTTGGCAAAGTTATGCAGGTAATGTTAGAAGTTGTCTCTAACTTTTGGCAGCGGACTGCCTGGGTGGATAGAACTCCCTTCATCCCTCCATCCCTCTGCCTGGCCGAGGTCAGTCTCTGAAGCCGACTCAACACTCCGTGTGTGTGTGATATGAGAGGCCTGCTGCTCGCCTGGCCAGCCAACCCCAGAGAGACCTGCTGGGGCCAGGGCAAAGCCCCACCCTGCTCCCATGACACCTGCTGCAGCTTTCAGCCTGTAATGTGTCAAAATCCTCACAGCAGACTCTGAGCTAGCAAGTTATCCCCTGTAATGCACCAAGTTAGGACGTTATGAATGTCCGTATCTCACGTCTCAGAGCTTTTGTGTTTTTGGTGGCCAGGAACTGAAAGATAATTATGTATAAATGTAAAAAATCAGGACAAGTGCTGCCATTGGGGAAAAATGTCATGAATAATATTGGTTTACTTTATCTGTGAGATACATCTACAGAAGCTCTTCCTGCCACAGTGAATAATATATTATCCTCTTGATGAGTCCTGTCAGTGGATCCAAAGTAAATATCTGTCAGTCTTCGATTTCACCCTCGGCTGACTGGGCTGTCAGAGTGCATTCGAGAGTTATGGATTATAACCTTTTCCAGAAGAGCAATACAAATTGAGAGTTAGTTTTGATCCTCTGAGCTGTCACATACCTTTAGTGTCACAGTGACAATCATCAGATGCCTTACTGCACGCGCCTAATTGACGTCACATTTCTTAATTTCCTCTACCTTTCCCCTCCAGTGTGGTTTGATGTTTCATTTGCTAAAATACCTCAAAGACAGAGGTAGAGAGTGAGAGAGAGAGAGGAAGAGAGAGGATGATGGAGAGAGAGAGTGAAAGGGAGATAGAGAGAACTCTATGACATGTCTTTAGGGATAGCCAGCTCCTGTTTTGACAAACTGAGTTCCATTGCCAATGCTAACACTGTGGAGGATTCCATGGCTACAGGCTAACACTATGTTAGTTAACCCTGGGCCAGCCGGCCAGCCAGCCTCAGCCTTGCTCCGGGCCCTCGGCCCTAGGCCCAGAAGCCAGACAGTGGCTCCTCTCGGGGGCCTATCACTTTGAGGACTCCATAAATAGCCAAAGCCATTCAAAGCACAGTGTTTGGCTGTAAGCTGTTTTGACATTGCCTAATACCTCTCTTAGACTTTGCCACAGTCTGGGGGTTCAGGGCCCTATTCATGACAGGCGAAACGTCCTAAATGGCACCCTACTCCCTATGGGCCCTCGTCAAAAGTAGTGCCAGGGATACAGTGGTAGGTCCATGGCTCATGTAACGTTCTGGGTGTCGTGAGTGGGAAGTCAGGCGCAGAAGAGTTCAATATAGTGCTCTTTTAATGCACACACGGTGAACAACGGCCATCCCACGAAACACTGGGTGCTCAAAACAAATGCCCCAGACACGGGGGACGAAAACTGTCCAGCAAACTCCACGAACATAAACCAACACGTTGGTCTACACCAAACACAAAGGTTACAATAATTCATCCCGCACAAAGAAACTGGCTGACTAATAAAGCCCAACTAATTACAACAAACTCAAAACAGGTGTAACCAATAAACACATAAGGAGGGGAAAGAATCAGTGGCAGCTAGTAGGCCGGCGACGACGACCGCCGAGCGCCACCTGAACGGGAAGGGGAGCCACCTTCGGTCGGAGTCGTGACAGCTCAAGCCTGGCCTGTGGAGACAAGAGCGGCCTTTTTCTGCTCTTGTGAGTAGGAACATGGAATGTTTCTGGCATGTGTCTTAGAAAGCTGGACTGCTGGTGATGTGAGTGATGTCAAGACTTAGCCTGACATCACTCACTCCTGTCAATCTCCCGTCAGTCTGACTAGTGTTAAAAGGTCTTCATTATGTCGACACTTTAGTCTGTGGGCTATTCTGAGGGGATATTCCTAGGGATTTCTAGATTTCGCATGCACAAATACACACACAAGCAAAAGTTGATATTGGCATAATGTTGAATTCGGCCAAAGCCGAAAGAAAGTGTATTATAAGAAGCTCTGGGTAAAACTGTGAATGACGTGTGGAGAGATCTGGTTACAACCCCTTCGCAGCACTCCAGTGTTGTGCAAGACACAAACTTAGGCAGCAAGGTATTCTAAGCATGAGTTGAATGTACATGTATATATTTGGGGGGGGAGAATACAGTATATAAATAGCTTATTACTGACTAAAGAAGAACAACATGTTTGAAAAAATATGTGACACTACAACATTACAACATACAGAGTTTGGCTTTGGAAAGGCTGGTGCAACTTTGTTGTGATGAGCAGGACTGTGATTACGAAACAGCAGGAAAGAGTGCCAATTATTTTACAAGGAAACCAAAATATGGCTGAGCAGTTGAAGATAAGATTCACCATGGTCTGTTGTCATGCATGCAGTCAGACCAAAGGGCTGTGGCTATTTGAAGCAGGCTTTCTTTGTGTGTTCTGCTTCAGTGAAAGGGAGCCAGTAAACTCCAGTAACCCACAGAAGACAAGACTGAGTTACTCTCAGTGAAATGTGCTTTGTTCAAACATTTCTCTCTTTCCTCTCTCTTCTTTTCTTGTCACATAGAGATAAAATCGGACTGGCCGGTCCCACCCATCCCCATTTGAACTTGGCCCAGGTTGTCATTTGTCTAAGGGGGCAACCTGGTCTCATAGACTAGATGTAATATAGTAAATGAAGATCGGGGACAGTCAAATTAGTATGATATGTTACATTTGGCATGGCTACTTAAGACAGAAGCTTACTTAAGGCAAAAACGAAAGGAGGGTGGTTGGCCCGGGTGGATGGGTTTGCGTTTTATTAATGAGAACTTCTAGCAACCCAAAGGTTGCGTGTTCGGATCTCATCACTCATCAACTTTAGTATTTGAGCTAATTATCACCTTTGCAACTACTTACTACTTTTTTAGCTACTAAGCAACTACTTAAGCCTTTAACATAACTCCTACCTTAAAGCTGCAATATGTATCCCAACCAAATTCACATAGAAATGCATATAGATCTGTCACTCATTGAAAGCAAGTCTAAGAAGCGGTAGATCTGTTCTCTGTGTGCTACTTCTATGCTTCCCACTCTTAAGTTTCGTTTTTGCGTCTTTTACTTTCGGTTTTGTAAACTAGCTTCAAACATCTGAAAATACAATATTTTTGGTTGTGGAAAATATATATCACAGCGGTTTAGATGTTACAATGCTTCTCTACACTATACTTTCTTGTTTTGTCACATAAACTGAAATTAGGCAAACTATTAGAATTTTAGCAACCAGGAAATGGCGGAGCGATTTCTGCATAGTGCTTCTTTAACCTAAATCCTTACCTTAACCCTAACCTTAAGCCCTAACCCCAACCCCTAGCCTAGCCAACATTAGCCACCTAGCCAACGTTAGTGTCACATAGCTAACGTTAGCCATAACAAATTGATGATATGTTAACATGATATGTTATGTATTGCAAATTGCTACGAATTGTTCTACGAATTGCAATTTGTAACATATCACATGAATTGTCATTCGTAACATATCATACAAATTGTCGTTAGTAACATATCATACGAAATGAATGATGGACATCCACAAATTAATACATACCATACCAAATGTAACATATCATACCAATTTGAGTGTCCCAGATTTTTGTTTACTATGTTACATCTACCCTTGAGGCCAGGTTGGAGGGGTGACAGGTCTTGTTGTAATTTGACTTCTAATCTTCTGGACAAACCCCATGACGTGTCTCAATCCAAAGCACCTTGGCCTTGTCCTTTAACGTGTTTGAGGGACAAATGGTGGAGAGCAGTTGGCTTTTATGGGAGGGTTATGGCTACAGCTGGTTATGCATTAGTGCCATCTATTGGTCAGTGAAAAAACACTGAGCTGTCTTTAGTGTTACGGGGGGATCTTTCCCCTGAATGTTCCACAGACTGACTATGACTGCATTGTCAATCTGTTTGCTCAAAATGTATACAGTAAAGAGTTGTTATGTTACGAACATACAAATAATAAATCTGTCAATTCAAACTGCTGATCAGTTCTCATTGTAGGAAAAGTTAACAATGAAGTGAATAACGGACACCATTCTCAAACCTGCTGTATAACCACAGCTCCACTGTATCTGAGAGACATTTTGTGTTAGTGAGTGTTTATCTTTTTTTCTAAGCAGACACCTGTCCAGCTAATGTTTAGTGAGGCCTAAAATCATAAAGTGATTCAATGTTAGTAGTCTATTGTGCCCATGTATAAAGTGCTTAAATGTCTTTGTTTTTTAATTACATGTATCAAACATCAAATAATGGCAGCAGCTGGCTTATAGGTAGTGTGTACAGTGTAATAACTTATAAACATTGAATAATTACAAAAGCAACAACACAATAGGGATACAAAAAGAGTATTCGTTTTTATGGCGCATTGTCAAATAGCAGGCTAAATGTAAGAAAACCGCGGGCAGAGCAGCGAGATAAAGACTTTGAAGGAGAATGTTGATACACTGTATCCGCCAATGAACAATCCACCTGCCGCCATCTCTCAGCGCTGCCATTTAAACAACCCAGAATCTCTTCCTGTGGTGCGCAAATTGACATGTCATCGCTTGACTATATTGATCAAACCTCAGGTACACCAGTGGACACCTTGTCCCTTTTTTTCATAAACCTCAAATACTTGAAACTCTGCCAGCCAGTGACGTGACTCTCTCCACCACCGCAGGGCTCAAAGTAAGTAAACAAGGTCTGAAAGCCTGCAATCGGTTCCCTTTAGAAAACACCACAAAACAACCTTTAACTGTAGCCTTTAGCTTTCAGGGCCATACAAACAGGAGTTAATGTTATCCTGCAGGACCAGCCCCAGTACCCATACTCCTCCATGCTTTAGTGTCGTCTGCTGACAGCTCCTGTTAAGGCTCTATTGTGTTAACATGGACTCAGAGGACAAGGGCTAGTCATTTCAAAGCACAAAGAATGGAGCATGGTGTGTACACTCCTCTTCTTCTCCACCTGCTTCTCTCCTCTTCTCCATGCTCTCCTCCTCACAGCTGATTTCCTCTTACCAGAAGGCATGGCTCTCTCCCTCTCCTTTTTCTGCTCTCAATCATATCTGGGTGATGAACGTCAATCCCCAGGCATCTCCTGTGTGGTTTTGCAGGGAAGGGGACAGGAGAGGAGTTTGGGTAGAGATCACTGGAACCTCTGAAGACAGGTGCAGGCCTAGATATGATTGTTAAAAAATGGCGATGACAGATTAGTTGCTCTCAGCCAGATTTATGTAGTTCGATGTTTTCCTTTTAGTCACTCAAAACCCCTTTCCTTACTCTTGCATCTTGTCATTTTACAGTTTGAAGTGCAACAGGCAGAGAGATGTCCAAGTGATCTCAAAAGTAAACAGCAATTTACAGTAGGAAACAAATGGAAAAATAATTTCACTCTAATAATTTGAGGTTTCAGATACTAACTGATACTAATTACTCACAAAATCATAAACGATTTAGTTTTTTGTCATCTATAATTAGAGCCTTTATTCAGTCCGCATCAAGGGTAGTATTGCAGAAGGTCCGAGTCAAAATTGAAAGGTAATTTCCAATTGAGCCGACATTTGCTGCATTTACAGTGAATGCATTCTCCGCGGGAACATTGCCTTTATATTTTAATCAAGCTATAGTGTGGAACTTCCGTGATACTTCGGCGATTCGGATTAAATCCAGCCCTGAATATTATTTTTCAAGCTAAATGTGTATGCTTCCCTTTCATTTTCACTCTTGGATCACTTTAGACTAATGGGTAAAATGACTTTATGTTCACCAAATGTTTCTATTTCTGAGGATATTATGTAAGAGCAAGCAATGTTTATTTCCATATAAACAAAATACAGAGGTCACCAAGGTTACAGACAAAGGGCTCTATGGGAGTGGAAGCCTGGTGTGCCAGGGATGACAGACGCTACCAGCTGATTGGCCGGTTCCTGCTCGGATGGGATTCGCTGTCAACAGGTCCCAATTAGCCAAATCAGAATAGGAGGAAGTGGTACAGAAAGGATACTTTGTTATAGTGCCACTGTTCTGTTTGTGAAGCTGGTGCAAAAACTAAACACAATCACTCCTTCTTTATATCCTCTCCCATTGACCCGTTCCAGATTCTATGGGGGTGAATTAACATGGGCTTTGTTCTTGTTGTGGTGTTGCTTTGTTGATTCCCAGTCCCAAATGAACCTATGGGACAATTGTTGTGGCCCTTAATGTTACCGATGATATAAATATTGCCTGTTATTGCTGCCTCTGTGAATCTGAATAGGATTCAATGGGCCAACCTGCTTCCTGACATAAATACATCATCAAGAGGACATTGTGATAACAGACAAACACAGGCACAAATTCAAACCATAAGTCTGGGGTTCATTGGAAATAATAGACCTTTAAAAAAGTTGTTAATGTGAAAATAGTGGAATAGAAACAGCATACAAGCTTTGTGTCCTAGCGGAGGATGTTGAGTCATTCTAGGAACAAAAATACCAGACCCACATACATCACAGTAGTCAGTCTGTGAAACAGAGTCTGTGAGTATTGTGCAAAGCAGAGGGGAACACTACAAAGCAGAATCAATGAGTTAACCAGCTAACTTTTATCAACAGCCAGAAATAACTATTGAGTTTCCGGTTTCATTTGTTGAGTCATGTAGACCATATCCATTTCAAGCTTATCTTTCAAAAAGAAAAATCTATATTTTCGAATAACCCTCTGATCTAATCAACACTTTTGCGTGGTGCTTTGTAAACAAACAGGGAATTGTTCGACGACTGGAAAGTGGGCAATAAAATGTCAAATCTTTTCCAAATCAGAACTGAGTTCATTTGCACGGCTGACTGTGGTACCAGCCAGTGTTAACTCTCAGATTATATTTAACATGTTTTGGGGTGTTGAATCCTTATAGTAAAGTCCATATCATGAAAGAGATGGACAGTACAACATAAATCATTTAGAATCAATTATATTCCTCCTACAGACTATGGTGTAACGTTAACCTTTTTAACTACATTGACTGACTGTCTTGCCAGGGCAGGGGTCAATGAGTGATTGGGCTTCGACCTCTGACCTGAGGAAGTAATTTAGGTGGCAAATCACGGAATGCCAGATTCATTTAGGCTGTTGGTCAGGTATCACTGAAGGCTTCAATACCTGTAGTGGCAGAGAGTGAGGATAGACAAGTAACAAGATCTCTCTCTCTCTCTCTCTCTCTCTCTCTCTCTCTCTCTCTCTCTCTCTCTCTCTCTCTCTCTCTCTCTCTCTCTCTCTCTCTCTCTCTCTCTCTCTCTCTCTCTCTCTCTCTCTCTCTCTCTCTCTCTCTCTCTCTCTCTCTCTCTCTCTCTATCTCTCTATCTCTCTATCTATATTCAGTTTAAGGTATTTATTGGCATGGGAATCATATGTTAACATATGAAATAGATAATAAACAAAAGTGAAATAAACAACCAAAATTAACAGTAAATATTACACTCACATAAGTTCCAAAATAATAAATACATTTCTAATGTGACGTTATGTATGTATACAGTGTTGTAATGACGTGCAAATAGTTCAAGTACAAAATTGAAAATACATAAACATAAATATGGGTTGTAATTGCAATGGTGTTTGTTCTTCAGTGGTTGCCCTTTTCTTGTGGCAACAAGTCACAAATCTTGATGATGTGATGGCACACTGTGGTATTTCATCCAATAGATATGGGAGTTTATTAAAAATGAGTTTGTTTTAAAACAAATTGTGGGTCAGTGTAATCAGAGGGAAATATGTGTCTCAAATATGGTCATACATTTGGTCCCAGTGGTCAGGTTTCTGCCACTGTGTACTCTTTGTTTAGGGCCAAATAGCATTCTAGTTCTGTTAATTCTTTCCAATGTGTCAAGTAATTATCTTTTAGTTATCTCATGATTTGCTCTAATTGTGTTGCTGCTCTGGGGCTCTGTTTGTATTTGTGAACAGAGCCCCAGGACCAGCATGCTTAGGGGACTCTTCTCCTGGTTCATTTCTCTGTAGGTGATGGCTTTGTCCACTTTTCTGTTATTTTTGTTTGCATAGAAGGCCCTTCTTGACTTGTCTCTCAGATCGTTCACAGCTTTGTGGTAGTTACCTGTGGCGGTGATCTTTAGGCTGAGGTATGTATAGTTTTTGGTATGCTCTAGGGCAACGGTATCTAAATATAATTTTTAATTGTGGTCCTGGCAACTGGCCCTTTTTTGGAACACTATTATTTTTTTGGGAACACTATTATAACACTATTATTAAAGAGAAGACATTTGCCTTTTATATTCTAGTAGGGTGAGGCCGGGCTCTGCAGACAGTTCTAGTACCCTCTCCAATTCAGTGATATATATATATATATATATATAAATAGGGGGGGGGGGGCTTAAGCTGCGTCCCTGTCTCACTCAATGGCCCTGTGGAAAGATATGTGTGTGTTTTTTGCCCATTTTTAAATGCACACTTGTTGTTAGTGTACATGGATTTCTTAATGTTGTATGTTTTTTTCCCCCAACACCACTTTCCATCAATTTGTATAGCAGACCCTCCTGCCAAATTGAGTCAAAAGCTTTAGGGTGTGCAGGGTGAATACGTGGTCTGTCGTACGGTAATTTCAAATCAAATCAAATCAAATGTATTTGTCACATACACACATACATGGTTAGCAGATGTTAATGCGAGTGTGCTTGTGCTTCTAGTTCCGATAATGCAGTAATAACCAACGAGTAATCTAACCTAACAATTCTAAAACTACTACCTTATACACACAAGTGTAAAGGAATAAAGATATATGAATGAGTGATGGTGCAGAACGGCATAGGCAAGATACAGTAGATGGTATTGAGTGCAGTATATACATATGAGATGAGTTTGTAAACAAAGTGGCATAGGTAAAGTGGCTAGTGATACATGTATTACATAAAGATGCAGTAGATGATATAGAGTACAGTATATACATATGAGATGAGTAATGTAGGATATGTAAACATTATATTAAGTAGCATTGTTTAGAGTGGCTAGTGATATATTTTTACATCAATTTCCATCAATTTTCATTATTAAAGTGGCTGGAGTTGAGTCAGTGTGTTGGCAGCAGCCACTCGATGTTAGTGGTGGCTGTTTAACTGTCTGATGGCCTTGAGATTGAAAAACAGCTTCTATATCTCTGTCCCAGCTTTGATGCACCTGTACTGACGGGACAGGAGTGGAGAGGGTAGTAAGTTTTAAGTTCCTCAGCGTACACATCACGGACAAACTGAATTGGTCCACCCACACAGACAGCGTCGTGAAGAAGGCGCAGCAGCGCCTCTTCAACCTCAGTAGGCTGAAGACATTCAGCTTGTCACCAAAAGCACTCACAAACTTCTACAGATGCACAATCGAGAGCATCCTGTCGGGCTGTATCACCGCCTGGTACGGCAACTGCTCCGCCCACAACCGTAAGGCTCTCCAGAGGGTAAGTGAGGTCTGCACAACACATCACCGGGGGCAAACTACCTGCCCTCCAGGACACCTACACCACCCAATGTCACAGGAAGGCCATAAAGATCATCAAGGACAACAACCACCCGAGCCACTGCTTCACCCCGCTATCAGCGATGACGTCACGTACCAGGCGGTGATACAGCCCGACAGGATGCTCTCGATTCCACAACCTATTGTGGGTAGGTTGTGGAAGGCTTCCCGGAACGTTTGACCCAAGTTAAACAATTTAAAGGCAATGCTACCAAATACTAATTGAGTGTATGTAAAGTTCTGACACACTGGGAATGTGATGAAAGAAATCAAAGCTGAAATGAATCATTCTCTCTACTATTATTCTGACATTTCACATTCTTAAAATAAGGTGGTGATCCTAACTGACCTAAGACAGGACATTTTTACTAAGATTAAATGTCATGAATTGTGAAATACTGAGTTGAAATGTATTTGGCTAAGGTGTATGTAAACTTCTGAATTCAACTGTATATTAAATCTCTCGCCCTCTCCCTCCCCCTCTCTCTTTCACTCTCACCCCTCCTTTCTCTCTCTCTCTCTCGCCCTCTTATCTCAGTCTCAAAGTGAAAAGTCCTCACAGGATAACGGACCACTTGTGCTCAAAGACACAGTAAAATTATCTCTAGAATGAAATGACAAACCCCTTTGCTGGATCACAGTGAAACGATCAAAAATAGTATTGGTAGTATTTATATTATTATCTATACTAACACATAGTATCTATAGAAATATATCTCATCCAAAAATTACAGATATTATAAATGTTGTATCTTTATTTGCGAGACTTGAATATCTATGACAAAAACACTGTTGCCATGTAACTCATGTTTTTTTGTAGAAGAGCTAGTCAGAGAGAGGGTTGGTTCACACCCAAACCCAAAGCCTTTGGTGGGGTAAATTATTTTGGGCCTGTCTGGCCTTTTAGAAGGTTCCCACTAATATTATTGTAGAGCTCCTATTTGGAGCATGTTATGAATGGCCAGGGGAGCAGACTGATGCCAGCCTCACATAGCGTGGTCCTGGAGTCCTGGAGTTGAGTCCCAAATGTAGTGCACTATGTAGGGAATAGGGTTCCATTTGGGATGCAGGCCTGGAGTACTAGCTCCGAGTCCTCTGTCACAATTACAGACACTTCCATCACTCTACTGTCCTCACACTGTCTGATGTCTGATGTATGATGGGGGTTCAACTGTTTGATCTGAAGAGAAAGGATTTCAGTGTGTGAATCAGACAGAAAGAGCTAAAGAGAAAGCCACTCAATAGAGTAATGTGTATTTTATTGGTCTTGGGGTAAATTTAGTGACTGAACAGTGTGAAGTTAGCAATATTTTTCCTCTCATATCTGTGAGATCTAGAACCTAAAAGGGTTCTTTTCCCCTATCGGAGAAACCTTTGAAGAACCATTTTTGGTTCTGGGTAGAACCTATTTGGTTCCAGGTAGAAACCTTTTGGGTGCCATGTGGAACTCTTTCCACAGAGGGTTCTACATGGATTCCAAAAGGGTTCTACCTGGAACCAAAACTGATTATCCTATGGGGACACCTGAAGAACCCTTCTGGAAAAAAATGTTCCTCTGAGTGTAAGGTCAGAATCTTTGTATTATGAGAAGTTAGTTGAGGACACAATGGAGGTGGTTGACTGATAGAATGTATTGGATCATTAACAGTTGTCTCCTGCTGCTCCAGAAGGAGACAACATTACATACAGAAAATAATATCCATAATAAAAACACAAGAAAGCTTGGGGGCTTATTTTCATTATGGTCCTCATTTTGCAGTGACATGACAGGGGGCAAGACTGACACTTCGCATTCACTCAATGCAATTAAAAACAACAACAATAGCAATTCTTAACAAATTAGTTGAGGTAGACTCTCTCTTCTCACAGCCATTAGTTTAGCTATGTGAGGAGACGACTAGTTGGGGTGGCAACCATATTTAGGGCCAGTCTGGCCGGGCCAGACAGACTCTCTCCTTCACTACCCCTCAGACCTGGGGCCGTATTTATCAAAGCATCTCAGAGTAGGACTGTTCATCTAGGATCAGTTTAGCCTTTTAGGTCATAATGAATAAGATTACAGTGGTGGATACGGCCCGTGGCCTGCATTTCCGAGGCTCTTGCTGATATTTTCCTCAGCAGGTCTGAGTGACAGTTATAGGTGGCTGTTCTCTGTGGCCCCCGGAGGCCCCGTCCCTGCTCCCTCTGTTCCCATGCCCATTAATCACCAGCCCTGTGGGGGCCAATCACATGCCGCACTGCTCCACTGGGGCCCCTGTCATGCCCACTTCCTGTGTCTACACAGGACCCAACCGGGTCGACCGTGGACACTGCCATAGGAAAAGACTGTGGGACAACAGAATGAAGTGTACGAAGGGTCAGTGCCATAAAGATTTTTTCCAACTTTTTCCAAAACATTAAGCCCAAGGCTTCTTTTGTTATGAGCATAACACAGCTAGTGTTACACAACCAAAGATAAACATTTAAGGGCCCTCTGAGATCTGCCTTAAACTAGCATTCTGAGAAAGCTACAGGGCTATACGTGATTTTATATGGAATGTTAAGAGAGACTACTCTATCTCCGCTAAAAAAACTGGGTTTCAGTGATAAACCTGGGACTACTCAGTCAGAAACTTCGCCACTTGGTCATCTCCTGGACTCTCCTACTCTATCAGTCCTTTTCAATTTTTCCAGTCCAGAATGGGCTTTTGTTTTCCCATAGCCTGCTGTATGTAGCCTCCTACACTTACAGTGCTGTGGTGGTTAAAGTCTTTAAGAATCAGATGTAAAAGTTTCCTGTCCTGAAGCTAAATTCCACAGATTACAGTGATCGATTGACCTAGTAAAGAGACCTTAGATGATGAGGATGATGTGTTAAACTGAGTGCTCCCCTTAACTGTATTGGAATAGTCCAAACTCATCCACCCGCCAATCAAACCCCATTTAAGTTAGAGGCAGCGGAGGGTCCAATAGCCTTGAACAGGGGGAGTTCCCTATAGATCACTAGACCTGTCCAGTGTGATTGAAATAGATTGAATGTAGAATGAAGTTTGGCCCTTGCAGAGCTTTTAACACTTGGGATAGGGGGCAGTATTTTGACGTCCGGATGAAAAGCGTGCCCAAAGTAAACTGCCTGTTACTCAGGCCCAGAAGTTAGGATATGCATATAGTTGGTAGATTTGGATAGAAAACATGCTAAAGTTTCTAAAACTGTTAAAATAATGTTGTATGTGAGTATAACAGAACTGATATGGCAGGTGAAACACCGAGGACAAACCATCCCCCCACAAAAATGTTCAGCCTACCACTATTTTCAATGGCTGTCACTTTTATTATAAGGCGATGTCCTCCCAGATTGCAGTTCCTAGGGCTTCCACTAGATGTCAACCGTCTTTAGAAAAAGTTTCGGGCTGGTTTTTGAAAAAATTTGCCAGAAATTGTAGTTTTTCTAGGTGGCTCCCATTTTGGCTTTAGTGTTTCCAAGTGCGTGAATGAGAGCACGTTCTTTGGTATTTTTCGCTGGTAAAGACAATAACGATTTTCCGTCTTAAATTTAATTGTAAATTTACGTATTAGGCTACCTAAGGTTTGATTATAAACACTGTTTGACTTGTTTGGAAAAGTTTATTAGTAACGTTTGGGATTCATTTTGTATGCATTTTGATGGAGGGAAACTGGGTGGATTATTGACTGGAGCGTGCCAGCTAAACTGAGTTATGGAAATAAAGAACGACATTATCAAACAAAAGGACCATTTGTGATGTATCTGGGACCTTTTGGAGTGCCTACAGAAGAAGATCATCAAAGGTAAGGCATTTATTATATCGACATTTCTGACTTTTTTGTCGCACCTGCCTGGTTGAAAGATGTCTTTCATGGTTTTGTATGCGGGGCGCTGTCCTCAGATAATCGCATGGTGTGCTTCTGCCATAATGCCTTTTTGAAATCTGACACAACGGCTGGATTAACAAGAAGTTAAGCTTTATTCTGATGTATTACACTTGTGATTTTATGAAAGTTAAATATTTATAATACTATAGTTTGAATTTTGCACTCTGCAATTTCACCAGATGTTGTCGAGGTGTCCCGCTAGCGGCACGTCTTTCCCAAAGAGGTTTTAAACAGCAGGGTAGAGCAACACATACACACACAGAAACACACACACGGTACACACACACAGACACACATACAAACACACACTTACGCTACTCATGCTGTGTTGGGGGCAATGTCGAACACTTGCCCCCAAGGTAGGCCCTGTGTGCTAAGACAAGCTTGCTCGGCTGTAGTGTGTGAGTGTTTGTGTGTGTGTACACTCCTAGAAAAAAAGGTGCTATCTAGAACTTAAAAGTATTCTACGGCTTTCCTGTCCTCATAGGAGTACACTTTGAATAACTATTTTGGGTTCCAGGTAGAATCCTTTTCAGTTCCATGTAGAACCCTTTCCACAGAGGTGTGTACATTAAATCCATAGGGTTCTACCGGGAACCAAAAAGGGTTCTAACTGGAACCAAAAAGGGTTATCTTATGGGGACAGCTGAAGAACCCTTTTGGAACCTTTTTTTCTAAGAGTGTAGGTTTGATGTGGCCCATAAAGCAGTCTGGGCTGTGAGTGACACATGGTTAGGTCTTAATGACCCCCAGCGCTCGGCTAAAGCTGCAGGCCCTGTGTTTACCTTCCAGCGCCATTCAACCTGCACAGGCCACTCTTTATGGTTCAAGACCAGGTCACAGCACACTGATGATGAGTAACAATCCCAACACACACACGCACACACACACACACACACACACACACACACACACACACACACACACACACACACACACACACACACACACACACACACACACACACAAGAATACATACATACACGCACGCACATACACACACACACACAACATGCATATCTGCACGTACACACACTCATGCAGACATGCACAAACATACACTGTACACACACACACTCTCTCTCTTTCCCACAGATTGCCCCTCGCATACACACATACCCTCTCACACAGAAAACATACACACAAATGCTCCCTGTGTCTCCGTGAGCAATAATCCTAGCAGCTAAATGAATAAGATCCCCTGGGCACTCTATCCCAGTAATTTATGGTCAAACAAAAACCGTTGAGACAAGGAGTTATGGCCTGTGAATTGCTTGTGTTGGCTGCCCCATAAAAGACATCACCTTGTCAGGCACAGTAGTGTACGGGATTCAGGAGTAGAGGAAGGGGTCGGGGGGTAGAGGGGTGTGTGTGTGTGTGTGGGGGGGGGGGGGTTCTGTGCTCGGAAAATCAGCTGCTCTCCATATGGGTGGCCTTTCTGCTCAACTCTCCCCCACTACAGATACCCCTCATCACCCCATCTCTCGCCCCCTCCATAGAGATCCGACATTCAAATCCCTCCGTTTGAAGAACAGCAAAATGCCACTGACTCCGATAATAGCTCACCCAATCCACTGAAGTGTCAAATCTATGATCAGGAAATGTGAACAAGCCTTTTTTCTCCGCTGCTGTAGACTTTATTTTAGATAAGACGTTTTATTCAAACACGACAGAAGAAAGTAGAAAAGCGTATTGAAATGATAGATAACGTAACATTGTGTGATGTACGTTTATACTGAACTATATTCTTCCTCTATCCTACTGAATGGGAGACTGAATATAATAATTGACAGTACATACACTAATATTTCACTTATTTTACAAAGTACCTTATTCTAAGTTTACTCCATGTGTGGCGAGCTGGCAGAGACATTCCCCGTTTCGTTCCCAGGGTTTTATTTAGCCTATTTAGGTGTGGAGCATCAATCTAAATGGCTTTTCCACTAATTGGAGGCCTCATTACAGCTAATTATGCTTCAGCTGTTGGTCTTCTCATCCCACTCCTCCTCTACTCCACTCTCCACACCAAATAACTCTTCACTGAGTGTCTCTGCGGAACACATACACACACACACACACACATATTTGTAGAGTGGAGCAACTAGCTATGCTGTGAGATGGCAAAAAGCAGGTGGTTCTGGGTAGGTCCCAGTGGGCACATTCTCACAAAGAGCAAAGAGTTAGATGCTCGGGATCATCTGGAAAACAAGTTAATCAACACAGCTCCAGAGAAAAGAGAGAGAGCTCCTGATGCTGGGATGCAAGTCTCCTGACAACAGAGAGAGAGAGAGAGAGCTCCTGGTACTGAGATGCAGGGCTCCTGGGCTGCAGGCTGAGTGAATGGGGGGCCATTATTAGACACTAGTATAGCCCTCGATCCCCCTATCAGGGCTGAGCTGTCATTATTGGGCTATTCTTGGGGGAAGCTGCTATAGACCACAAAGTGTTAACATTCAGTATCTGAAGAAAGTGTGAAATGCTTGATAATGTACAGTATGTGGTATCAACAGAGAGGTATATTTTCTGGGTGGTTTAAATATTGACTGGCTTTCATCAAGCCAGTCAATATTTACTAACCTGGTAGGTTACCAGTCAGCAGCACAGGAATGAAATCATCAACATTTATTGATCACATATTTTCTAATTCTGCAGAAATTTGCTTTCAAGCAGTTTCCAAATCCATCAGATGTAGTGATCACAATATAGTAGCCATACCTAGGAAAACCCCAGTTCCAAAGGCTGGGCCTAATATAGTGTATAACAGGTCATACAATACGTTCTGTAGTGATTCCTATGTTGTGGATGTAAATAATTGTTGTTGGTCTGTGGTGTGTAATGAGTAGCAACCAGGCACTGCACTTGACAAATTTATGAAATTGCTTATTCCAGATACTAATAAGCACGCACCATTTAGAAAACGACTGTAAAAACTTAAATCCCCAAGGATTGTTGAAGAATTGAAAAATGGTATGGTAGAGAAGGATGAGGTAAAAGGAATGGCAAATAAGTCTGTCTGCACAACCGATTGGCAAACGTATTGCAAATTGAGAAAAAGTGACTAAACTGAATAAAAAGATACATTATATAAAGAATGATAGTAAAAAGCTTTGGAGCACTTTAAATTACATTTTGGACAAAAAGGCCCACTGATATTGCCAATTACTTTAATACTTTTTTCATTGGCAAGATTAGCAAACTTAGGCATGACATGCCAGCACAAACGCTTAGACTACACATCCAAGTATAACTTATCAAATTCTGAAAGACAAGCATTGTAATTTTGAATTCTGTAAAGTGAGTGTGGAAGAGGTGAAAAAAATTGCACACCAGGGTCTGACAACTTGGATGGAAAAGTTCCGAGGATAATAGCGAACAATATTGCCACTCCTATTTGCCATATCTTTAATCTAAGCCTACTAGAAAGTCTGTGCCCTCAGGCCTTGAGGGATGCAAAAGTAACTCCGTTACCCAAGAATAGTAAAGCCCCCTTTACTGGCTCAAATTAACCAACCAATCAGCCTGTTAACAAGCATTAGTAATTTTCTGGAAAAAAAATGGTGTTTGACCAGGTACAAAGCTATTTTACTGTAAACAAATTTAGAACAGACTTTCAGCATTGTTATAGGGAACGACATTCAACAACCACGGCACTTACACAAATGACTGATGATTGGTTGAGAGAAATTGATGATAAAAAGATTGTGGGAGCTGTTTTGTTAGACTTCAATGCAGCTTTTGACATTATCAATCATAGTCCACTGATGGAAAAACGTATGTGTTATGGCTTTACACCCCCTGCTATATTGTGGATAAGAGTTACAGTGGGGAGAACAAGTATTTGATACACTGCTGATTTTGCAGGTTTTCCTACTTACAAAGCATGTAGTGGTCTGTAATATTTTATCATAGGTACACTTCAACTGTGAGAGACGAAATCTAAAACAAAAATCCAGAAAATCACATTGTATGATTTTTAAGTAATTAATTAGCATTTTATTGCATGACATAAGTATTTGATCACCTACCAACCAGTAACAATTCCGGCTCTCACAGACCTGTTAGTTTTAGAGCTACCCCCCTACTTTTTTCAATTTCCGCCTGAAGACATACCCAAATCTAACTGCCTGTAGCTCTGGCCCAGAAGCAAGAATATGCTTATTCTTGGTACCATTTGAAAGAAAACACTCTGTAGTTTGTGTAAATGTGAATTGAATGTAGGAGAATATAACACAATAGATCTGGTTTAGATAATACAATGAAAAAAAACATGTTTTTTTATTTTTATTGTTGTATCATCATCTTTAAAATGAACAAGATAAAACAAACATTCAGATAGGATGATGGGGACAATTTCAGAGACAAATATAAGAGGGCAACAGTACTTGTGCAAAGTTTCAGAATGATAACTTCCAAAATGAGTGTGCTACATGACATTTATCATGAAGTCACCCAGTTGTCCCACACAAGTAGCCCAAATGTACCCAAGTGGCCAAATTGGTGAATGTATACATTTTGAAACAAATAACTATATACAAAATACCAAAATGATATTATAACACACCCCCCCCAAAAAATTTAGAAAAAAATATGGGAAAAAAATAAGAGGAAAAAAATATACAGTGCCTTGCGAAAGTATCTTCACAACAGTATCTCGGACCTGCCTGGCGTGTTCCTTGTTCTTCATGATGCTCTCTGCGCTTTTAACGGACCTCTGAGACTATCACAGTGCAGGTGCATTTATACGGAGACATGATTACACACAGGTGGATTGTATTTATCATCATTAGTCATTTAGGTCAACATTGGATCATTCAGAGATCCTCACTGAACTTCTGGAGAGAGTTTGCTGCACTGAAAGTAAAGGGGCTGAATAATTTTGCACGCCCAATTTTTCAGTTTTTGATTTGTTAAAAAAGTTTGAAATATCCAATAAATGTCATTCCACTTCATGATTGTGTCCCACTTGTTGTTGATTCTTCACAAAAAAATACAGTTTTATTTCTTTATGTTTGAAGCCTGAAATGTGGCAAAAGGTCGCAAAGTTCAAGGGGGCCGAATACTTTCGCAAGGCACTGTATACATTTACAAAATAACATGGATAACTATTTACACACTTTCAATATTTGGAAGACCCTCAGTCCTCTATCAAATCAAATTTATTTATATAGCCCTTCGTACATCAGCTAAACCCCAAACAGCAAGCAATGCAGGTGTAGAAGCACAGTTGTCTTCCAACACACAACCATTGCATACTGCCGTTTACCTCAGCTCATTGGCTATCTACCGAGCTAGATTTCAAGACGATCAGTGGTCATTGGGTTAAAATACAGTCAATCAACGAAATAGTGGTCATATCATTGGTGCACAGTGATGTAATTACTTGTTGTCTTCAAATCGGTTTCTTTCAGTCAATACGTCCCGTGAAATGGCTCATCAGGTTTGGTTGTGTTACAAACTGGAAAAGTCTGGAAAAGTCACGTTCTGTGTGGGTTATTTACCTGGAATGTGTTGTCGAAAATGGAATGAGACGGAATTCACGACACAAGCGGTTCACAAAATGTTTCGTGTTAGGCTATAAAAATGGATTTGATCAAACAAAAGATAATTCATTGTGTAACAACGTCAACAATTTATTTTAATGCAGTATGTGTTTTTGTTACGCCTCTGCTGGTTGAAATAGTTTTTTTATGGGGCTCTATACTCAGATAATCGCATCGTATTATTTCGCAGTAAATCCTTTTTAAAATCTGACAATGCAGTTGGATTTGCAAGATTCTAGGCTTTCGATACCTGTGAGACACTTGTATTTTCATTAATGTTTAATATGACTATTTATGTAGCGATCACTGTATGTTGTGGAATTTCAGCCCCCTATCGGGTTCCGTGCTCAGAGAGGTTAAGAAGCCCTCCTGTTCTCCACTCATTACCTGTATTAAAACCTCTTAAGACGACCCCCTACTTTTTCGAACATTCTGTTAAAAATCGCGCAACATTTGCTACTCATGCCAGGAATATAGTATATGCATATGATTAGTATGTGTGGATAGTAAACACTCTGATGTTTCTAAAACTGGTTAAATCACGGCTGTGACTATAACAGAGCGTGTGTTTCATCGAAAAGCGCAAGAAAATCTGGTCACTGAAAACTGAAAAAAGTATCAATGCGCCACTTGCATGTATTGTTGAATGGAAACTAAATTAAATGGGGCCGTGATTGCAATTCCTACAGCTTCCACACGATGTCGCCAGTCTCGTCATTTCCGGTGACTTTGTTTCTTGGTCAAACGTACTAGAGAGATCACTTTCCATCCGGTCTCCGACAGGAAGGTTTGGAAGAGAGATTTTGGAAGATGATTTGAAATCATGGAGCTATTGAATACACATCGCCCCGTGATCAATTTGATAGATTATTAACGTTTACTGATACCTAAAGTTGGATTACAAAAGTATTTCGAAGTGTTTTGTGAAAGTTTATCGTCGACTTTTTTAATTTAAAAAAATGACGTAGCGTTTTCAAACTGTGTTTTTTTCTGAATCACACAGTTTCCATAGGTGGCTATTTTGGGTATATATGGACCGATTTAATCGAAAAAAAGACCCAATAGTGATGTTTATGGGACATATAGGAGTGCCAACAAAGAAGCTCGTCAAAGGTAATGAAAGTTTTATATTTTATTTCTGCTATTTGTGTAGCGCCGGCTACGCGAAATCTTTTGTTTACATCGCATTCAGGTATTTCGGGGTGTTGCATGCTATCAGATAATAGCTTCTCATGCTTTTGCCGAAAAGCATTTTAATAATCTGACTTGTTGGCTAGATTCACAACGAGTGTAGCTTTAATTCACTACCCTGCATGTGTGTTTTACTGAACGTTTGAGTTTTAACGAGTGCTATTAGCATTTGGCGTAGCGCATTTGCATTTGCTGATGGCTAGATGAGACGATTGCGTCTCGGGTCGACGTAAGAGGTTAACTGCACCTGTTTGAACTCGTTACCTGTATAAAAGACACCTGTCCACACACTCAAACAGACTCCAACCTCTCCACAATGGCCAAGACCAGAGAGCTGTGTAAGGACATCAGGGATAAAATTGTAGACCTGCACAAGGCTGGGATGGGCTACAGGACAATAGGCAATCAGCTTGGTGAGAAGGCAACAACTGTTGGCGCAATTATTCAAAAATGGAAGAAGTTCAAGATGACGGTCAATCACCCTCGGTCTGGGGCTCCATGCAAGATCTCACCTCGTGGGTTATCAATGATCATGAGGAAGGTGAGGGATCTGCCCAGAACTACACGGCAGGACCTGGTCAATGACCTGAAGAGAGCTGGGACCACAGTCTCAAAGAAAACCATTAGTAACACACTAGTACGCCGTCATGGATTAAAATCCTGCAGCGCACGCAAGGTCCCCCTGCTCAACCTGCGCATGTCCAGGCCCGTCTGAAGTTTGCCAATGACCATCTGGATGATCCAGAGGAGGAATGGGAGAAGGTCATGTGGTCTGATGAGACAATAATAGAGCTTTTTGGTCTAAACTCCACTCGCTGTGGTTGGAGGAAGAATGATGAGTACAACCCCAAGAACTTCATCCCAACCGTGAAGCATGGAGGTGGAAACATCATTCTTTGGGGATGCTTTTCTGCAAAGGGGACAGGACGACTATTGAGGGGAGGATGGATGGGGCAATGTATCGCGAGATCTTGGCCAACAACCTCCTTCCCTCAGTAAGTGCATTGAAGATGGGTCGTGGCTGGATCTTCCAGCATGACAACGACCCGAAACACACAGCCAGGGCAACTAAGGAGTGGCTCCGTAAGAAGCATCTCAAGGTCCTGGAGTGGCCTAGCCAGTCTCCAGACCTGAACCCAATAGAAAATCTTTGGAGGGAGCTGAAAGTCCGTATTGCCCAGCGACAGCCGAAACAGGAAGGATCTGGAGAAAGTCTGTATGGAGGAGTGGCCCAAAATCCCTGCAGTGTGTGCAAACCTGGTCAAGATCTACAGCAAATGTATGATCTCTGTAATTGCAAACAAAGGTTTTTTTTCTGATGTAGCAAATACTTATGTCATGCAATAAAATGCAAATTAATTACTTAAAAATCATACAATGTGATTTGCTTGAAATAGAGCCATGGTTGCATGGTTGCATGAAACTCTATTCCATATCAGGTAACTGATGCAAGCAGTAGAATCAGATTTAAAAAACAGATAAGAATACACCTTATGGATAAGCAGAGACTCAGAGGCACAGGCACAGATACACATGATAAGACATGTATAAGACTGTAACATCTTCTTCCAACTCACCCTCTCAAACACGTAGATGCCCTGAATGCAGCTCACTTTCCAGCCCACTTTCCAGCTCACGCTCTGAAACAAATAGATTCCCTGAACACAGCTCACTCTCCAGATCCCAATCACCTGAATTCTGATCACCTGTTCACACACCTGTATGTCATTATTACACACTATTTAGTTCAGTTCTTTGCATCCCATCATTGTGAGGTATTGTTTGTTTTGTGACACACTTCTATTTTACCTTCCTTTAACTATGCATGTCAGTTAAGAACAAATTCTTATTTCAATGACGGCCTAGGAACAGTGGGTTAACTGCCTTGTTCAGGGGCAGATCGAAAGATTTTTGCCTTTGGAGCGCTGTGTTTCCTGTAATTTAATCCTCCTGTGTATGATAGTTTTTGCCTGCATCACTAATGATGCCTTTTGACTATTCCCTGCCTGTACCTTAGCTTACCCGATGTCCTGTTATCAACCTATTGCCTGATCTCCCGGACTACGTTACTAGCCTTTTTCCTGCCTGTACTGTTGCCTTTTTGGACCCCCTGTGTATAACCTTCTGCCTGCCCCTGGACCCAGCTACCTGCCTCCTCCTGGGGTCCTTTAAAAAGAAACACCTGCTGCGCTTGAAACCAGCTCTGTCTCCCATCGTGTTCATTACAAAGACACACACATACTCATGGATTTTGTATTTTAGATATGTGATAGTAGAGCAGGGCTGACCCGTCACTATGGGGGGCTGTACAGCCCTCGCTCCCTCTACCAGGACTGACCCGTCACTATGGGGCTACACAGCCCTCGCTCCCTCTACCAGGGCTGACCCGTCACTATGGGGCTACACAGCCCTCGCTCCCTCTACCAGGGCTGACCCGTCACTATGGGGCTACACAGCCCTCGCTCCCTCTACCAGGGCTGACCCGTCACTATGGGGCTGTACAGCCCTCGCTCCCTCTACCAGGGCTGACCTTTCACTATGGGGCTACACAGCCCTCGCTCCCTCTACCAGGGCTGACCCATCACTATGGGGCTACACAGCCCTCGCTCCCTCTACCAGGGCTGACCCTTCACTATGGGGCTACACAGCCCTCGCTCCCTCTACCAGGGCTGACCCTTCACTATGGGGCTGTACAGCCCTCGCTCCCTCTACCAGGGCTGACCCTTCACTATGGGGCTGTACAGCCCTCGCTCCCTCTACCAGGGCTGACCCTTCACTATGGGGCTACACAGCCCAGGCCACTCATTATGTTACTCCAGTGCTGTTGTATGTACTGGACCTTGATTGATTAGCTTAATCAAATGTGTGTTAGTGCTGGGCTGTAACAAACGCCTGCTCAGCCTGCGGCTCTCCGGGACTCTGTGAGTTCTGGCCCTGTGAGTTCAAGCCCTGTGAGTTCCAGCCGAGTGAGTGAGTGACAGATGTGCTGGCTTAAACAAATTCACATATATACCCTGTATGCTACATGTATTACATCAAGGGCCCGGCCTCTGAAAGCGGGTCTCAGAATCCAGACCGCACTGTGTATAGGTAGAGTAGAGTAACTTTAGGGGGTCTCCTGACAGGTTCACAGGTCAGTTGCTGTACAAGGCTGCTGTGGAGGAGCTTGAAGTCCTACCTGCTGTGAGCTATGTGCTGGGGTGAATCAGACAGGAACGAGCCGCTGAGAGCAGGGGAAAGGCCACAGCATGCTGCCTGCTGCAGGTTTCACTAGCTGCAGAGCAGGCCTGCAGGTCTGACTGAGAGATGAGCAGCAACCTACAGAGAAGGTCTGACTGAGAGAGAAGAGCAGCTAGCTACAGAGTAGGTCTGACTGAGAGAAGAACAGCTACCTACAGAGAAGGTCTGACTGAGAGAGAAGGGCAGCTAGCTACAGAGTAGGTGTGACTGAGAGAGAAGACCAGCTACCTACAGAGAAGGTCTGACAGAGAGAGAAGGGCAGCTAGCTACAGAGCAGGTCTGACTGAGAGAGAAGGGCAGCTAGCTGCAGAGTAGGTTTAACTGAGAGAAGAGCAGCTAGCTACAGAGTAGGTCTGACTGAGAGAAGAGCAGCTAGCTACAGAGCAGGTCTGACTGAGAGAGAAGAGCAGCTACCTACAGAGAAGGTCTGACTGAGAGAGAAGAGCAGCTAGCTACAGAGCAGGTCTGACTGAGAGAGAAGAGCAGCTACCTACAGAGAAGGTCTGACTGAGAGAGAAGGGCAGCTAGCTACAGAGTAGGTGTGACTGAGAGAGAAGACCAGCTACCTACAGAGAAGGTCTGACAGAGAGAGAAGGGCAGCTAGCTACAGAGCAGGTCTGACTGAGAGAGAAGGGCAGCTAGCTGCAGAGTAGGTTTAACTGAGAGAAGAGCAGCTAGCTACAGAGTAGGTCTGACTGAGAGAAGAGCAGCTAGCTACAGAGTAGGTCTGACTGAGAGAAGAGCAGCTAGCTACAGAGTAGGTCTAACTGAGAGAAGAGCAGCTAGCTACAGAGTAGGTCTGACTGAGAGAAGAGCAGCTACCTACAGAGTAGGTCTGACTGAGAGAGAAGAGCAGCTAGCTGCAGAGTAGGTCTAACTGAGAGAAGAGCAGCTAGCTACAGAGTAGGTCTGACTGAGAGAAGAGCAGCTAGCTACAGAGTAGGTCTGAGAGAAGAGCAGCTAGCTACAGAGTAGGTCTGACTGAGAGAAGAGCAGCTAGCTGCAGAGTAGCTCTGACTGAAAGAGAAGAGCAGCTAGCTACAGAGTAGGTCTAACTGAGAGAAGAGCAGCTAGCTACAGAGTAGGTCTGACTGAGAGAGAAGAGCAGCTAGCTACAGAGCAGGTCTGACTGAGAGAGAAGAGCAGCTAGCTGCAGAGCAGGTCTGACTGAGAGAGAAGAGCAGCTACCTACAGTGTAGGTCTGACTAAGAGAGAAGAGCAGCTAGCTACAGAGTAGGTCTGACTGAGAGAGAAGTGCAGCTAGCTACAGAGAAGGTCTGACTGAGAGAGAAGAGCAGCTAGCTGCAGAGCAGGTCTGACTGAGAGAGAAGAGCAGCTACCTACAGTGTAGGTCTGACTAAGAGAGAAGAGCAGCTAGCTACCGAGAAGGTCTGACTGAGAGAGAAGGGCAGCTAGCTACAGAGAAGGTCTGACTAAGAGAGAAAATCAGCTAGCTACAGAGCAGGTCTGACTAAGAGAGAAGAGCAGCTAGCTACCGAGAAGGTCTGACTGAGAGAGAAGGGCAGCTAGCTACAGAGAAGGTCTGACTGAGAGAGAAGGGCAGCTAGCTACCGAGAAGGTCTGAGTGAGAGAGAAGTACAGCTAGCTACAGAGAAGGTCTGACTGAGAGAGAAGAGCAGCTAGCTACCGATAAGGTCTGAGTGAGAGAGAAGAGCAGCTAGCTACAGAGAAGGTCTGACTGAGAGAGAAGGGCAGCTAGCTACAGAGAAAGTCTGACTAAGAGAGAAGGGCAGCTAGCTACAGAGCAGATCCGACAGAGAGAGATGGGCAGCTAGCTACAGAGCAGATCCGACAGAGAGAGATGGGCAGCTAGCTACAGAGCAGATCCGACAGAGAGAGATGGGCAGCTAGCTACAGAGCAGAGCAGAACTATACTATGCTGCTGTAGAATAAGCAGCCTTACACTAGAGCACATAGGGAAGAGCGTTTGGCTTCTCTAATGGGCATGGTTAGCACAGTATAGACCCCTTCATTGATTAGGATAGCTTCCCTTGGAGAGTATGTCAGAGAGTCCTTATCCCTCACACCACACACATCTACACATGCATCATCATCACAATTCAGAGGGATTATTTGTGTGAGGAACCTCCTAAGATTAATGTGCAATACAGATAGAGCCAACTGTATTTGCTGTGTTCTGTATTTCCTGTGGCTGGCCAGGCTTTGCTGTCCCAGTGGAGTAAGGTTTTACCTGTGGCTGGCCAGGCTTTGCTGTCCCAGTGGAGTAAGGTTTTACCTGTGGCTGGCCAGGCTTTGCTGTCCCAGTGGAGTAAGGTTTTACCTGTGGCTGGGGAGGCTTTGTTGACCCTCTGTAAAGCACATGTTCTGGTGTGTGTCCCAAATGGCACCCTATTCCTTACTTTTGACCAGGACACATAGGATTCTGGTGCAAAGTACTCTATAGGGAGTAGGGTGCCATTTGGGACAAAGTTTTTTCACCCAGCCTAGTACTGTCTACTGGAGAACCAGATAATCAGGCCTCCAGGCAACACTATCCGGCCCACTGAGGCTCCGGGTTATAAATCAACTTGTAATGAATCTTTTCTTTTTAATCAATTACTCTACATTTCTTAGGGGTCCTATTAAATTGACATTGAGTGTTTCATTGAATTTCTTTGATTGTTTTCGTTAGGGGGCTAATCAAAACTTTGCATATGCATGTGATTACTTATGGATAACTTCAAGGGACAAGAACTGATATTCATACCCGAAATCTAACTTCAAGATTCAGAAAAAGAAAGCCTTAGAGATGGTCGGACACAGTGATTGTTCAGAAATGCTCATCCAAAAGGCCCCGGAAATGACCCTCCACTGTGTGATTCCACCATAGTATCATACAATATATACATGTATCATAGGACTGACTTTATGCTCAGGGGAATGTTTCTACACAATGTCAGACATGCTGCAGTGATTTCTCTCTGTGAACTAGCCCCAGGTTAACAGCGTATCAAATGTGGACAGTTCTACAGAAAAAAACAATGCCTCAGAACGCCCAGTCCTGTCAGCAGATATGCCCATCAGATAAAGAATGGGAACTTCTAGAAGAATGAATCACCTGCAAGCACACACAATGACCCTCTCCTGTACTTTACACACTGCTACACTGCATCATGTAACACATCTATCTATAGAACGGCTGTAGGTGAGGAAAGCCTGACTGTTGGAAAGTCATGCTCAGGCCATACGTTAGCTTTGAGGATGGCTGGGGTGCTGCTAATGTTTGACTACTGCACTATTTGTTGGGACAAGACCATGGACAGGTTGTTGAGTGTGTAGCTTCTTTGGAGTGTGTGTTTGGTGACAACAAGATAGCGCGGTAACACCTCTGACACACCTCATCAGTGATATTTCTTATCTGGTAAGGGGCCACGTTGAAAGAGGCCTGTCTACCTGTGGCGTCAGTACACAACTCTGAAGAAACAGTTTCAATTCATGAAAACTTTAGATAAACCACTCACATTAACGACTGCAGTGGGATATACTGCCCTTTCATGTAATTGCCATGTAGGTCAATTTATCCACTGATAGAATGGCTTAGTCATTAATGGGAACGTTAATTTCCCATTAGCTCCTTTTAGTGTGTGTGTATGTGTGTGTGTTCGTGCACGTATGTGTGTGTGTACACTTGTGTGTCTGTGTTTGTGCATGTGTGTGTAGCGGTGGGCTGTGAGATTGCTATCTCAAGGTGATACATCAGCCCTGGTGTGGCAGTGTGTCTCTGTAATTATCAGGCCTCAATAGGATGCTGTGTTATTTCTGCCGAGGGTGAGATGCTTATCTGGCTCTGTCAGGCACCTGAATGAATGAGCTCTGTTTCTCAGAGCTCCAGGTCACCTTCCGCAACACAAACCCAAGACAAACTAGCTCTCCTCTCTCAGAACCCAAGCACAACCGAGACACACTAGAGCCCGATTGGCTCCTCTTCCGCACCACAAGACAACATAACTCTACTGTCAGAGCTGTGGCTTAACTTCTACACCACAAGACAACATAACTCTACTGTCAGAGCTGTGGCTTATCTTCTACACCACAAGACAACATAACTACTGTCAGAGCTGTGGCTTATCTTCTACACCACAAGACAACTGAACTCTACTGTCAGAGCTGTGTCTTATCTTCTACACCACAAGACAACATAACTCTACTGTCAGAGCTGTGTCTTATCTTCTACACCACAAGACAACATAACTCTACTGTCAGAGCTGTGGCTTATCTTCTACACCACAAGACAACTGAACTCTACTGTCAGAGCTGTGGCTTATCTTCTACACCACAGCTCCATTAGTAGAATGTGTGCAATATTCACTCATTAATGGAGTTATCTTCATCTGCATCCATATGGCATAATACTTACATATTGCTTACGTAGACTTAATTGTGGAATATATACGCTATTGGTCAGCAGGCACATATTCAATTGAAGTATTTACATTTGTAAGTGTAGTGTCTTGGTGTGTTGCCTGTTGAGGCTGTGAGGGGGGTTCCCATTGACATATTATGTGTGGAGTGTGTGTATCATGCATGCACAAATGAATACACACACACACATACTGTACATACGCTCACACACTGGTCTGTGAGCTATGAGGAGTGACCTTACACACTGGTCTATGAGCTCTGAGGAGTGACCTTACACACTGGTCTGTGAGCTATGAGGAGTGACCTTACACACTGGTCTGTGAGCTGTGAGGAGTGACCTTATACACTGGTCTGAGCTATGAGGAGTGACCTTACACACTGGTCTGTGAGCTGTGAGGAGTGACCTTACACACTGGTCTGTGAGCTGTAAGGAGTGACCTTACACACTGGTCTGTGAGCTGTGAGGAGTGACCTTACACTGGTCTGTGAGCTGTGAGGAGTGACCTTTCACACTGGTCTGTGAGCTGTGAGGAGTGACCTTACACACTGGTCTGGGGGCTGTGAGGAGAGACCTTACACACTGGTCTGTGAGCTATGAGGAGTGACCTTACACACTGGTCTGTGAGCTGTAAGGAGTGACCTTACACACTGGTCTGTGAGCTATGAGGAGTGACCTTACACACTGGTCTGTGAGCTATGAGGAGTGACCTGACACACTGGTCTGTGAGCTGTGAGGAGTGACCGTACACACTGGTCTGTGAGCTGTGAGGAGTGACCTTACACACCGGTCTGTGAGCTATGAGGAGTGACCTTACACACTGGTCTGTGAGCTGTGAGGAGTTACCTTACACACTGGTCTGTGAGCTGTGAGGAGTGACCTTACACACTGGTCTGTGAGCTGCGAGGAGTTACCTTGCACACTGGTCTGGGGGCTGTGAGGAGTTACCTTACACACTGGTCTGTGAGCTGTGAGGAGTGACCTTACACACTGGTCTGGGGGCTGTGAGGAGAGACCTTACACACTGGTCTGTGAGCTATGAGGAGTGACCTTACACACTGGTCTGGGGGCTATGAGGAGAGACCTTACACACTGGTCTGTGAGCTGTGAGGAGTGACCTTACACACTGGTCTGTGAGCTGTGAGGAGTGACCTTACACATTGGTCTGCGAGCTTTGAGGAGTGACCTTACACACTGGTCTGAGCTATGAGGAGTGACCTTACACACTGATCTGTGAGCTGTGAGGAATGACCTTACACACTGGTCTGTGAGCTGTGAGGAGTGACCTTACACACTGGTCAGTGAGCTGTGAGGAGTGACCTTACACACTGGTCTGTGAGCTGTGAGGAGTGACCTTACACACTGGTCAGTGAGCTGTGAGGAGTGACCTTACACACTGGTCTGTGAGCTGTGAGGAGTGACCTTACACACTGGTCAGTGAGCTGTGAGGAGTGACCTTACACACTGGTCTGGGGGCTGTGAGGAGTGACCTTACACACTGGTCTGTGAGCTGTGAGGAGTGACCTTACACACTGGTCTGTGAGCTGTGAGGAGTGACCTTACACACTGGTCAGTGAGCTGTGAGGAGTGACCTTACACACTGGTCTGGGGGCTGTGAGGAGTGACCTTACACACTGGTCTGTGAGCTGTGAGGAGTGACCTTACACACTGGTCTGTGAGCTGTGAGGAGTGACCTTACACACTGGTCTGGGGGCTGTGAGGAGTGACCTTACACACTGGTCTGTGAGCTGTGAGGAGTGACCTTACACACTGGTCTGTGAGCTGTGAGGAGTGATCTTACACACTGGTCTGTGAGCTGTGAGGAGTGACCTTACACACTGGTCTGTGAGCTGTGAGGAGTGACCTTACACACTGGTCTGTGAGCTGTGAGGAGTGACCTTACACACTGGTCTGGGGGCTGTGAGGAGTGACCTTACACACTGGTCTGTGAGCTGTGAGGAGTGACCTTACACACTGCGCTCGGGGCCGTTTCTTATTATTCTTTACCATAATGTCTAGCAGCAGAGAACATGGATTTATTTGGCTCATTGATCAAAAGATTAAAGTGACGGCTGGGCTCCACGCGGGCGACTGTTTGGGTTGCTATGTCAGAGTCTGAAGCGTGGGGAGGAAATACTTCTGGAAACCGCAGAGACATTTTATTTTCACTCAAATGAAACATTGTTTGATATCCAGGATGCCACACAAATGGCACCCTATTCCCTATGTGGTGAACTACTGTAGGTCAAGGGCCTTGGTCAACAGTAGTGAACCATATATATACGGTGCCATTTGGGATACAGACCAGTCTTGCTGGTGGCACAGGGATTTGATAGTTCTCTCAGAAAAGACTCACACACACAGGGAAAACTAGCCTTTCATGTACTGAGGTTTATCCTCAATCAAGAGGCCTTTCCTGTACTGTACACTTCTCCTCTGATTGGCGACACAGCGGTGCTTTCGTGTGCCCTACAAGATTTGTTGTCTCTTTCTGCTGCTTACTTAACTGATTGAAATGGCTCTAATAGCATAACAGTGTGTTTAATTATAGACATGAAATCAAAGGCAGGTTTCTTTGAGTCTCACATTACATGTAATATCCAGTATGTATTGTATGTGACGGTACCAAAGTCAAAGTTTGTATGTTATGTTATGTTGTACTGCACCGTATGGTTGAAACCTATATATGGTTGAAGCCTTTTATCTTTGGGTAAGATGGAACGGAATGGCTATTTTTATTTTATTTCACCATCATCCAATAAATGAAAAACAGATACAATTGCTGTAGATTTAGTAGGATGACCCACATACCACTTTGTACATTCTCTAAATGTGAGCTTGTTTTAGAGATCAACCAGTTACATTCAGCCTGACACATTGTTTTCCCCTAACAGCTAATTCCCCAGTGTGCTCTGTACCTGAGAGAATCACCACAGTAACACTGCTGTTTAATTGAACTATTTCACCAACTCCATTAGGACTATGATAACCTCTGTCTACCAGGGCCAGGCATCTTAAATCCTAGTGACCTCTGCCTTTGACCTCTGACCTCTGAGTCCTGGACTTGGGCCCTGGCAGGGTAGGGTGGGGTGGCCAGGGGCCTGGGAGAGGGGCTGGGAGGGGGGCTTGAGTTACCTAAGCATGTGAATTCATTAACACATATCTGTCTACTTTCCCCAGTTATAAGGGGCATTTAAAGTGGACTGAGCAGCTCCTCTGGAACCTCAACAGCGAGACAGGCTGTCCATGTCACTCAAACACAGGTTTGCCAGCAGGACAGGCCACCTATTTATTTATTTATACCTACCTGCTATCAGAGATGGCTGATGATATTATATATAGCCTGGGAAGAGAATATGAGACTGGGACGCCATGTTCTTCACAGGCCATGGTTGTGTCTAAAATTGCATCCTGTAGTGCACTACTTTTTACCAGGGCCCACTGGCATCATATTCCCTATATATGCAACTACTGGTCAAACTTAGTGCACAGTATAGGGAATAAGGTTTTGGTCACACACAATGTGTGGCCTGATGAGCCATGAGAGAAGAATGGTTGACTGGTGAAGATAAGAGGCTGCTGGTAATGAAGACAAAAGGAGATAGTGAAACGTAGGTCTCTTACTCCCCCTCATGGACATGGACAGTAATGTGGAAAAGGTGTAAGGCACTCCACTCCACCTCACTCTCTTCTGTGGTGTAGAGTTGTGGAAATGTGTAGCAAGGTTGGTAATTAACTCAGCAAATTAAAGAAACGTCTTCTCACTGTCATCTGCGTTTATTTTCAGCAAAATGAACGTGTTAATATTTGTATGAAATAACAAGATTCAACAACTGAGACATGAACTGAACAAGTTCCACAAACATGTGACTAACAGAAATTGAATGTCCCTGAACAAAGGGGTAACAGTCAGTATCTGGTGTGGCCACCAGCTGCATTAAGTATTGCAGTGCATCTCCTCCTCATGGACTGCACCAGATTTGCCAGTTCTTGCTGTGAGATGTTACCCCACTCTTCCACCAAGGCACCTGCAAGGTTCCTGAGATTTCTGGGGGGAATGGCCCTAGCCCTCACCCTCCGATCCAACAGGTCCCAGACGTGCTCAATGGGATTGAGAGCCGGGCTCTACGCTGGCCATGGCAGAACACTGACATTCAGGAAATCACACACAGAATGAGCACTATGGCTGGTGGCATTGTCATGCTGGAGGGTCATGTCAGGATGAGCCTGCAGGAAGGGAACCACATGAGGGAGGAGGATGTCTTCCCTGTAACGCACAGCATTGAGATTGCCTGCAATGACAACAAGCTCAGTCCGATGATGCTGTGACACATCGCCCCAGACCATGACGGACCCTCCACCTCCAAATCGATCCCGCTCCAGAGTACAGGTCTCGGTGTAACGCTCATTCCTTCGACGTTAAATGCAAATCAGACCATCACCCCTGGTGAGACAAAACCACGACTCGTCAGTGAAGAGCACTTTTTGCCAGTCCTGTCTTGTCCAGCGACAGTGGGTTTGTGCCCATAGGCGACGTTGTTGCCGGTGATGTCCCGAGGACCTGCCTTATACAACAGGCCTACAAGCCTTCAGTCCAACCTCTCTCAGCCTATTGCGGACAGTCTGAGCATTGATGAAAGAATTGTGCGTTCCTAGTGTAGCTCGGACAGTTGTTGTTGCCATCCTGTACCTGTCCCGCAGGTGTGATATTCGGATGTACCGATCTGCCACTGTGAGGACGATCCTGTCTCCCTGTAGCGCTGTCTTAGGCGCTGTCTTATTACAATTTATTGCCCTGGCCACATCTGCAGTTCTCATGCCTCCTTGGAGCATGCCTAAGGCATGTTCACGCAGATGAGCAGGGACCCTGGGCATCTTTGGTGTTTTTCAGAGTCAGTAGTAAGGCCTCTTTAGTGTCCTAAGTTTTCATAACTGTGACCTTAATTGCCTTCCCTCTGTAAGATGTTAGTGTCTTTTTTTGTGTGTGTGTGATTTTTTTATCTCCCCAATTTCATATCGCTGGTGCGCGATAAGACAAGGATATCCCTACCGGCCAAACCCTCCCTAACCCGGACGACGCTAGGTCAATTGTGCGTCGCCCCACAGACCTCCCGGTCGGTTGCGACAGAGCCTGGGCGCGAACCCAGAGTCCCTGGTGGCACAGCTGGTGCTGCAGTACAGCGCCCTTAACCACTGCACCACCCAGGAGGCTGATGTTAGTGTCTTAGTGTCTTCCACAGGTGCATGTTCGTTAATTGTTTATGGTTAATTGAACAACCATGGGAAACCGTGTTTAAACCCTTCACAATGAAGATCTGCTAAGTTATTTGGATTTTTACGAATTATCTTTGAAAGACAGGGTTCTGAAAAAGGGACATTTCTTTTTTTGCTGAGTTTATATCAGTAAAAAAACTATAACTCATTTATAGGTCTACCTTTACTTGTTACGTCTGTGAACTTTCTTTATCCTCCCTCTTCCTGAAGGAGAAAATTTAGAAAATATATTTTGGTAATGGAATTTCAAGGCACAAGGCAATGTTTCTTAAACTTACATAAGGCAGAAAAATGTTTCCTAAACTAAATATAAGTATTTATATTAGTTGGCAGGGGGCTTTACTTCAACATTATTGTGTTTTGATGTATTTCTAATACCTTTTAAGACTTTTTCTGGTAGATGTTTTCCCCTTTCCTTATTCCTAATTGGAAATATGCCTTAATTTCTCAGAAATATAGACTCTTAGCTTTCATTTGACACCAACTTTGACATGCACCTATTTTATTTTTTATTTTTTTATTTCACCTTTATTTAAACAGGTAGGCCAGTTGAAAACAAGTTCTCATTTACAACTGCGACCTGTCCAAGATAAAGCAAAGTGACACAAACAACAACACAGAGTTACACATGAACAAACGCACAGTCAATAACACAATAGAAAAGAAAAATAGAAAGATCTAAGTACAGTGTGTGCAAATGTACTTCACATGTTGGTGCTCATGGGTCCTTTACATGGAAATGACCTTACCTCAAACTCCTAATCCTTACTCAGCACTAAAGCACAGAGAAGCACACACACTGTGTGCTTGTGTAAACCCAACTAACTCAGACAGATCTGTCCTTCAGTCCAACCGTGGCTGGGACCTGGGTGCAGACAGCCAACAGGCCAAACCCCAGGCCTCTGTCCCTTTTCCACATCACCATAACCTCCACGTCTCCACTGCCCAGCCGAGCGCAGCCAGCTCCCATTGAGCCCTGCTTTAAAAGTGGACCGGTCCGTGTTTATGTTGATCTGGACCCTCTAGCTAGTGTGTGTGTGTGTGTGTGTGTGTGTGTGTGTGTGTGTGTGTGTGTGTGTGTGTGTGTGTGTGTGTGTGTGTGTGGTGGTCAGACCAGGATCTCTGTGTGTTTGCTCAGGGCTGTGAGGGGGAACGAGATGGGCCGCTATCTGATCAAGGGCCTCAGGGGCCGACAGCTTGTCAGGACAGACACCGACCTTGCAGAGTAGAAAAGGTGTGTGTGTGTGCTTGGACATGTGTGTGTTAAGTGTGTGTGTCAGGACAGACATAGACCCTGCAGAGTAGAATGTGAAAACATGTAACCGTGATGGAGCTCCGATCAGGCCTCTAGATACGAGGCCCTGTAACAAGGATCTCCTGGTGGTGATTGTTTGATTACCACCCATCTGATAGCCCTGGAGATGAAGAATAAAGTGTTAAGGAAGCCCTGTGATTTCCAGTTAGTGTCCGGGATGGATTGTTAATGTCACACTGTGAATGTGTCTAGCCTGAGTCACTGGTTCTGGTTCTGGGTCTGGGTCTGGGCCCGGCCAAACTAAACAAAATATTTAATGTAAAATGTAAAACACGCCTTCTGCCATAAACATGTTTCGAAACATGGCCGACAGGCACTGAAAAATGAATTGAACCATAACTGTAAGCGTTCTGTGCGAGCTGGGTTTATTTATGTAGGTTGGATAGAGTGGCATATAATTATTCCAGCCCTGCCAAGGTCTTCTTTGTTTATCATTCATTTCCTCTCCTCTCTCGTGCTGAATTTTGTCCTGGGATAAGTTAACTAAGGCTCCACACATCTATCTTTAGATACTTTGACTTGACCACTCACCTGCTGCGTATGTGATTACCATGGCTTTAATTATTTGAAAATGTTGGAATTTGGTGTCTGGTGTCTGGTGGGCTGCTTGTGTTTTTGGAATAGTATTGCCTATACTGTGACTATTAATTACAGCTGTAGGATCAAACTACATTCCCTGCAAGTTTTTTGGAGAAGAGGCAGTGGATATATGTGTGTGTGTGTGTGTGTGTGTGTGTGTGTGTGTGTGTGTGTGTGTGTGTGTGTGTGTGTGTGTGTGTGTGTGTGTGTGTGCGTGTGTGTTTTTTCCATCCCCCCTCTTGCCACACCATACTAAAGAGCGCTTTTTTTCAAACATGACCCAGCAGTAGATACTGTAGCCTTGTGGTTCCCAAACCCCCCCTTCCAGCATTGGGGAACACTCTCGCCTGTGTGTGTGTGCCACATCCATTTCTATAGGCACAACTGTTCATGACACAAATGTTCACACTCCTCTTGTTGGCGGAGAGAACATTTTTCAGGTTTAAAGCTTATTTCCTTCAGTTCTACACATTTTGTCATGCGATGCAGAGAACATTTAGCGTTTTTAAAGCAAATTTTCTTGCAATTCTATACGTTTTGCCATGCTTATTGTTTATTCATGTGATATTTGAGTGACTCAAAAATTACAACAGAATCTATGGGCTAAAAATCCTAGATAAAAAATGTTAGCTGACATCGGCTCGTTGATCTGGAAAAAGAAATGACTGACATGGCAAGAGGAAGATGTATGATGCACTACCCAATTTCGAAATTGCACCTCAACAGTAGGTAGGTATACCAGTGGTTCCCAAACGGAAACCCCACTGCCGAGCGAGCCCCACAATTTGGGACCACTGGTATAGCCTACCAACCATTTGACTTTGTTTTGGGGCCATTTGTGCTTGGAGAGGGGAAATGGCCTGTGATGTTGTGGGACACACAGGTGTGTGTGAGTTGAAAGGGGGGCGGCCCTGTCTCCGTGGCGTGGCCTGATACTGTGCTGAAAGCTGGGCTCATTTAGCACGGCTAGGGGTCTACATTAGAGAGGGTGATGACAGTAACAGTTAGGAGGCCACTGGACACATGACTAGGTTTCACCTGAGAGGAGGGAGGGGACGCCAAGAAGCCCTGACCCTAATGTACTGGTGATAATAGTAGGAAAAGCACCTTTCCTTAGTTAACCTCTAACCCTTGGCTGTTCCCACACACAGAGAAACAGAGGGAGGGAGGGAGGGAGGGAGGGAGGGAGGGAGGGAGGGAGGGAGGGAGGGAGGGAGGGAGGGAGGGAGGGAGGGAGGGAGGGAGGGAGGGAGGGAGGGAGGGAGAGAGGGAGGGAGGGAGGGAGAGAGGGAGAGAGGGAGGGGGCAGAGACAGAGGGAAGGAGAGAGAAAGAGAGATTTTGTTTATTTCACTTCTGTTTATTATCTACTTCACGAGAGAGAAAGAGAGCGAGACACACCAACAGACAGACACAGACAGACAGACAGACACAGACAGATACACAGAAACAGACAGACAGACATAGACAGACAGGCAGACAGACACAGACAGATACACAGACACAGAGAGATACACAGAAACAGACAGACAGACACAGACATACAGGCAGACAGACACAGGCAGATACACAGAAACAGACACAAAGACAGACACAGACAGGCAGGCAGACAGACACAGACAGACACAGACAAGAATACACAGACAGACACACAGACAGGCAGGCAGGCAGGCAGGCAGACACAGAACAGACAGACAGACAGACAGACAGACAGACACAGACAAACATACACAGACAGACAGACAGACAGACAGACAGACAGACAGACAGACAGACAGACAGACAGACAGACAGACAGACAGACAGACAGACAGACAGACAGACAGACAGACAGACAGACAGGACAGGACAGACAGACAGACAGACAGACAGACAGACAGACAGACAGACAGACAGACAGACAGACAGACAGACAGACAGACAGACAGACAGACAGACAGACAGACAGACAGACAGACAGACATACAGACATAGACATAGACATAGACATACACAGACAGACATAGACATAGACATAGACAGACAGACATACAGATAAAGACAGAAACACACAGACACAGACAGACACAAAGATGGACACAAACAGACATGCACAGATACAGACAGACACAGACAGACAGACATATACATACACATAGACATATACATACACATAGACAGACAGACAGACAGACAGACAGACACACAGACAGGCAGGCAGACACACAGACAGACAGACAGACAGACAGACAGACAGACAGGCAGACACACATACATAGACAGACAGACAGACAGACAGACAGACAGACAGACAGACAGACAGACAGACAGACAGACAGACAGACACAGACACAGACAGACAGACAGACAGGCAGACACAGACAGACACAGACAAACATACATAGACAGTCAGACACAGACAGACAGATATAGACAGTCAGACACAGACAGACACAGACAGACAGGCAGACACACATACATAGACAGTCAGACACACAGACAGACAGACAGACAGACAGAAAAACAGACAGACAGGCAGACACAGACAGACACAGACAAACATACATAGACAGTCAGACACAGACAGACAGATATAGACAGTCAGACACAGACAGACACAGACAGACAGGCAGACACACATACATAGACAGTCAGACACACAGACAGACAGACAGACAGACACAGACACACAGACACAGACAGACAGAAAAACAGACAGACAGGCAGACACAGACAGACAGACAAACATACATAGACAGTCAGACACAGACAGACAGACATAGACAGTCAGACACAGACAGACACAGACAGACACGCAGGCAGGCAGACAGACAGACACACAGACACACAGAAAGGCAGGCAGGCACACAGACAGACAGACAGACAAGCAGGCAGGCAGGCAGGCAGGCAGGCAGGCAGACAGACAGACAGGCAGGCAGGCAGACACAGACAGACAGGCAGACACACATACATAGACAGTCAGACACACAGACAGACAGACAGACAGACAGACAGACAGACAGACAGACAGACAGACAGACAGACAGACACAGACAGACAGACAGAAAAACAGACAGACAGGCAGACATAGACAGACACAGACAAACATACATAGACAGTCAGACACAGACAGACAGACATAGACAGTCAGACACAGACAGACAGACACAGACAGACAGACAGACAGACAGACAGACAGACAGACAGACAGACAGACAGACAGACAGACAGACAGACAGACAGACAGACAGACACAGACAGACACAGACAGACAGACATGCACAGACAGACATACAGACAGACATAGACATAAACATAGACCTAGACATAGACATACACAGACAGACAGACAGATAAAGACAGAAACACACAGACACAGACAGACACAAAGATGGACACAAACAGACATGCACAGATACAGACAGACACAGACAGACATGCAGACAGACAGCCATATACATAGACAAATCAAATCAAATTTATTTATATAGCCCTTCGTACATCAGCTGATATCTCAAAGTGCTGTACAGAAACCCAGCCTAAAACCCCAAACAGCAAGCAATGCAGGTGGAGAAGCACAGTGGCTAGGAAAAACTCCCTAGAAAGGCCAATACCTAGGAAGAAACCTAGAGAGGAACCAGGCTATGTGGGGTGGCCAGTCCTCTTCTGGCTGTGCCGGGTGGAGATTATAACAGAACATGGTCAAGATGTTCAATGTTCATAAATGACCAGCATGGTCGAATAATAATAAGGCAGAACAGTTGAAACTAGAGCAGCAGCACAGTCAGGTGGAAGTTGAAACTGGAGCAGCAGCATGGCCAGGTAGACTGGGGACAGCAAGGAGTCATCATGTCAGGTAGTCCTGGGGCATGGTCCTAGGGCTCAGGTCAGTTGAAACTGGAACAGCAGCATGGCCAGGTGGACTGGGGACAGCAAGGAGTCATCATGTCAGGTAGTCCTGGGGCATGGTCCTAGGGCTCAGGTCCTCCGAGAGAGAGAAAGAAAGAGAGAAGGAGAGAATTAGAGAACGCACACTTAGATTCACACAGGACACCGAATAGGACAGGAGAAGTACTCCAGATATAACAAACTGACCCCAGCCCCCCGACACAAACTACTGCAGCATAAATACTGGAGGCTGAGACAGGAGGGGTCAGGAGACACTGTGGCCCCATCCGAGGACACCCCCGGACAGGGCCAAACAGGAAGGATAGACATAGACATATACATACACAGACAGACAGACAGACAGACAGACAGACAGACAGACAGACAGACAGACAGACAGACAGACAGACAGACAGACAGACAGACAGACAGACACAGACAGCTGCAGACAGACACACAGACAGACACACAAACAGACAGACAGACAGACAGATAAAGACAGACACACACAGACACAGACAGACACAAAGATGGACACAAACAGACATGCACAGATACAGACAGACACAGACAGACAGACATATACATAGACATAGACATATACATACACATAGACAGACAGACAGACAGAAACACAGACCAGCAGGCAGGCAGACACACAGACAGACAGACAGACAGGCAGGCAGACACACAGACAGGCAGGCAGGCAGGCAGACACACAGACAGACAGACAGACAGACAGGCAGGCACACATACATAGACAGACAGACAGACAGACAGACAGACAGACAGACAGACAGACAGACAGACAGACAGACACAGACAGACAGACAGACAGAAAAACAGACAGACAGGCAGACAGACAGACACAGACAGACATAAATACATAGACAGTCAGACACAGACAGACAGACATAGACAGTCAGACACAGACAGACAGACAGACACGCAGGCAGGCAGACAGACAGACAGACACACAGACACACAGACAGGCAGACAGACAGACAGACAGACAGACAGACAGACAGACAGACAGACAGACAGACAGACAGACAGACAGACAGACAGACAGACAGACAGACAGACAGACAGACAAACAGACAGACAGACACAGACAGACAGACAGACAGACAGACAGACAGACAGACACAGACAGACAGACATACAGACATAGACATAGACATAGACATAGACATAGACATAGACATAGACATAGACATACACAGACAGACATAGACATAGACATACACAGACAGACATAGACATAGACATAGACAGACATACAGATAAAGACAGAAACACACAGACACAGACAGACACAAAGATGGACACAAACAGACATGCACAGATACAGACAGACACAGACAGACAGACATATACATACACATAGACATATACATACACATAGACAGACAGACAGACAGACAGACACACAGACAGGCAGGCAGACACACACACAGACAGACAGACAGACAGACAGACAGACAGACAGACAGACAGACAGACAGACAGACAGGCAGACACACATACATAGACAGACAGACAGACAGACAGACAGACAGACAGACAGACAGACAGACAGACAGACAGACAGACAGGCAGACACAGACAGACACAGACAAACATACATAGACAGTCAGACACAGACAGACAGATATAGACAGTCAGACACAGACAGACACAGACAGACAGGCAGACACACATACATAGACAGTCAGACACACAGACAGACAGACAGACAGACAGACAGACACAGACAGACAGAAAAACAGACAGACAGGCAGACACAGACAGACACAGACAAACATACATAGACAGTCAGACACAGACAGACAGATATAGACAGTCAGACACAGACAGACACAGACAGACAGGCAGACACACATACATAGACAGTCAGAAACACAGACAGACAGACAGACAGACAGACAGACAGACAGACAGACAGACAGACAGACACAGACACACAGACACAGACAGACAGAAAAACAGACAGACAGGCAGACACAGACAGACAGACAAACATACATAGACAGTCAGACACAGACAGACAGACATAGACAGTCAGACACAGACAGACACAGACAGACACGCAGGCAGGCAGACAGACAGACACACAGACACACAGAAAGGCAGGCAGGCACACAGACAGACAGACAGACAGACAGACACGCAGGCAGGCAGGCAGGCAGGCAGACAGACAGACAGGCAGACACACATACATAGACAGTCAGACAGACAGACAGACAGACAGACAGACAGACAGACAGACAGACAGACAGACAGACAGACAGACAGACAGACAGACAGACACAGACAGACAGACACAGACAGACAGACAGAAAAACAGACAGACAGGCAGACATAGACAGACACAGACAAACATACATAGACAGTCAGACACAGACAGACATAGACAGTCAGACACAGACAGACAGACACAGACAGACAGACAGACAGACAGACAGACAGACAGACAGACAGACAGACAGACAGACAGACAGACAGACAGACAGACAGACACAGACAGACACAGACAGACACAGACAGACAGACATGCACAGACAGACATACAGACAGACATAGACATAAACATAGACCTAGACATAGACATACACAGACAGACAGACAGATAAAGACAGAAACACACAGACACAGACAGACACAAAGATGGACACAAACAGACATGCACAGATACAGACAGACACAGACAGACATGCAGACAGACAGCCATATACATAGACATAGACATATACATACACAGACAGACAGACAGACAGACAGACAGACAGACAGACACAGACAGCTGCAGACAGACACACAGACAGACACACAAACAGACAGACAGACAGACAGATAAAGACAGACACACACAGACACAGACAGACACAAAGATGGACACAAACAGACATGCACAGATACAGACAGACACAGACAGACAGACATATACATAGACATAGACATATACATACACATAGACAGACAGACAGACAGAAACACAGACCAGCAGGCAGGCAGACACACAGACAGACAGACAGACAGGCAGGCAGACACACAGACAGGCAGGCAGGCAGGCAGACACACAGACAGACAGACAGACAGACAGACAGACAGACAGACAGACAGACAGGCAGACACACATACATAGACAGACAGACAGACAGACAGACAGACAGACAGACAGACAGACAGACAGACAGACAGAC